>NC_086317.1:389132933-389732933 GCF_036172605.1 Pelobates fuscus | reverse complement strand
TTTGTATAAAGAGTATAACAGTCAGGGCAGATCCTGATAAGAGTTAACTGAGGTTGGGGACTAGCTGCACTGACTACACAAGGATAGAGTAAAACACAATTAGGAACTTATAGCATGTTAAAGGTTGATGTTAGGTTAAGATGGACTAAGGAAAGTATTGTATAACATATTAGCTAAGACACATGTAGCTTTAGAACCACTAATCACTATGGGGAGGTAAGTGTGAAGGAACATAGAAGACCCTGCCACAGTAATAAGAGTCACCAAGTGTAAGTAGGATCTCCAGGATTCATCCGACACCACAGGTATGCTGCAGGCAGGGGATGGACAGGCTGAGTAGGCGGCGAGGGAGCTCTGATTTTCCTGCGCTGCTTAGTGATGCCGGGAGCCGGAATATGATGTCACTCCAGCTTCATTAAGCAGCGCGCGAGGGAGCTGAGCAGGAAGAGCGCAGGTTAGCATGCTCCCTCGCTGCTCGCCGCCCGCCTCGGGGAGGCTCAAATGTGGCCAGCTCTTGAGCCCTCCAGGACACGAGGCAAACAAGGGATCTGTCTGGGCGTTTGGGGGCAGCCTTTTTTGCCGTCCCTTGCAAAGTCCCGCCCAAGGCAAATGCCTTGTTTGCCTCGCGATAGATACTTCACTGCCTCAGGTCCAGAATGGGATCCGTAGTCTGGTGCAGAGGCATGGATCTCGGGCTCTGCAGGTTAGATGGCGGCAGAGGCTCGGCGATAAACACGATCCCAAAACCGCTTTAAATCGATCTTTCAAGGCCTGGATTGTTGCGTCCTCTGGTATTGTGGATGTTAACACACGGCAGCCATCGTGGCCACGCCATGCAATGTTCAGCTTGGCTGGGTATCCCCCTGTTGCAGGGAGGTGAGTTTCTCCAGAGGGGACAGGCATATGCCTCACCGGTCAAAAGGGGGGGTTGCGGGGTGCTTGTCGTTTAGAGCTGGCCCTGTGTCTGGAGATCGTCCGCCTCTCCCGGCCACCAGGTTTCCAGACAGACTAAGCCGCATGGTCAGACAGCTTAATTGCATTGAGTACTGGCAAAATTCAGGCATTAACTTGTTCCTGTCCGATTTCAATTCAAGCTGTAAAGCTTTTATGAGCGATCAAGGCTAATTTAATGCTCAGACGGGTCAAAGATAAGAAGAAACACTTCCAGCCATCTTGGCTGTGAGGCCCTGCCCCCTTTGCAAGCTGATTTTAGATATATCCCCAATGAAAAAATACATAATTAAATGCTTACAAGTTTTCCTTTTGGGTATATCTACTAAACAGTGATTCTTATTCATTTAGTATTTGGGCAGTGGAGTGTCCCTTTAATATATAACATATAATATATTGCTATCAATTAACAAAATTCTAAGTGAGTTTAATGTTGCTGATTATATGCCTAGAAACCCCTGACTGTGTGTAAGTGTACCTAGAAAGCGAGATGTTGTTTTGAAGGTAAACGGTGATCACGCTAAATACTGATTTGACTTAGATTTTTCTTCCTTTCCTCACTTTGCATTTTAATTGATAAAAATAAACTATTAACAGTAATATTTTTCAAATCATTCTTACATTACAGCATTTTTTTCACAGGCACCTAAAACTTTTGCACAGTATTGTATGTATATACTTTTCCAAAATGCGTATGTGTGTATATGTAAAGGTGTGAAAGTTTGCATGTGTGTGACCAAGTGTGTCCCTAGGTGCAGGACAGCAGGGGACAGAAATGGAACGGCGGGACAGAACCCTGAAATCAGGACTGTCCTCTGTGCCCCCCCCCAAAAGCAGAACTGTTAGGAGATACTGCCTTTAAAGGACCACTATAGGCACCCAGACCACTTCAGCTCAATGAAGTGGTCTGGGTGCCAGGTCCATCTAGGATTAACCCTTTTTGCTGTAAACATAGCAGTTTCAGAGAAACTGCTATGTTTACATTAGGGTTAATCCAGCCTCTAGTGGCTGTCTCATTGACAGCCGCTAGAGGCGCTTCCGTGCTTCTCACAGTGATTTTCACAGTGAGAAGACGCCAGCGTCCATAGGAAAGCATTGAGAATGCTTTCCTATGGACTGGCTAATGCGCGCACGGATCTTGCCGCGCATGCGCATTCAGCCGATGACAGAAGTAAAGGGAGAAGAGTCCCAGCGCCGAAGGAGACCGGCGCTGGAAAAGAGGTAAGGGATTAACCCCTTCCTCCCTCCTCAACGCCACGGGAGTGGGACCCTGAGGGTGGGGGCACCCTCAGGGCACTATAGTGCCAGGAAAACGAGTATGTTTTCCTGGCACTATAGTGGTCCTTTAATCATTTATGTGCAGCTGTTTATAGAGTCCTTTTTAGGCAACAAAACAGCTTACAAACTGATGCCTTGATTTCTTTTAGAAACCACAAAAATGAAGGTTAGCTGTTGCTGTTTGACACACAGCAGCATTTATCACCATTTTTAAAGTAATGACATTTTGATCTGTAACTAAACTCTGCTCTTCATTGTGCAGACAAATCACCTTAGACGGGTCTTACTGGAACAAGAATATAATTATCAGAAAGTTTGTGGCAACAGTACTACAGTGAACACTAATCGCCTCGCATGGATTAGAAAGCTGCATCAATCGTCTGACATATTTCCTGATGTTAACCCACCGTGTGTAATTTTGTTTCTTGATGTCCTTGTTCCGCAGCTTGAATAATAGATGGGCCCCCTCCATTAAATTCTGAAAACCTTTTTTATTCTCCTCTTCTAAATAAGGTAAATGGTAGCGTTGTGAAATGCTTTTTAAAGGGCGGAAAAGGGCAAAGTGTTTTATTGTTACGGCTGTTCCCTTGAAGAAAAATACGCAGTTTCCCTAACTGTACTGTTCCAATGGGGGGAATGACTCCCTGTGCAGTGTTCTGTTTTTCTGGCAGCCTCTACGCAGACTGCAGGCCAAGCTATTTCTATCTGTTCTAACTTATGTTTTCAACAGAGCACCTGTACCATGTTATATGCAGTTATTCAACACAAATTGTAGTGCATCGAAAACAAACAGCAAAGTTTAGGATAAAATAACTGACTTGGAAAAATATTACAGCTCTACCATAGTCACAGATTGAAAATTGAGTATATTGGAGGAGCACTATACAAGCTCAAATTCTTTTGGTACCTGTGCCATGAGTAAAGGTCCCTGCTCCAAGGATCCAAAGGTGATTCAAAGATATAAAGCTCTAGCACTCTGTAATTTCAGGTGCAATGCCTGTTATTTGGGGATGGCTGAATAAAACACACAAAGTCACAGCGTGGCTATTTTTAACTACATTTTGCCGTTTTGTTATCAGTTCTTTGGTCTGTGTCCCACAAATAGTACTCATGAACTTCCTATGTGCATTGTGATTATGAAATGGATACATAGACAAATTGTCAGTTTCACACAAACCTTCCAGAATCCCACTATTTATATTTATTGATCCATAGACACGAACGTACCATCTTCTTTATTAATCACTACACAGTGAGTGATCACCATGGTTTATGATTTTAGCAGTGTTTCTTATGGTTTGCTGCATGTGGTTACTGTAAGTTAATCGCACACAAAACCCACAGAGGTACAACAAATTCCTCAAATAAGGTAAAGTGGGCAAACCATCCGAAAATGTGTGAATTACAAAACTGTCTTCTTATAAACAGAAAATTTGATTTGTATTTTTTTTTATGATATTTTTTTTGTAAATTCTTCGTTCTGTAAGGCAAATTGGTAGCAAATACACAGATTAAATATTATCCCAACGTGTAGCGTTTTTCCCTCTAAGTGGGCTGTGTGTACTTGGCACAAGCCGCACATGCTGTGCAAGCAAAACATTCTGGAAGCATAAATGTGTGCACTGCGTGGCATAATTGTTGTTTATTGTATTTTGTTGTAGATAAAAGTAGAAGAGAAAAACTTCAAATATAAATATTTTTTAACCTATATAGTTACTGGCTTTTCTTTATAAAACTATGTCTATAAAAATTATTTTTAGTATTATTTAGCAATACATTTTTTAGATATTTAGAAAAAAAAAAGGATTTTAATAGTTTTATACTTTGCATTTAAAATATGCTTTTATCTTAAAGGGTAGTTGTCATTTTAAGCTTATGTTTACTTATCTCCTCTTTTTGATAAATGTAAATTTCTGAGGTGTGAAAAGTAATATTAAATGTAGAAATAAATCCACAGCTCTTTCTCCTGCAACTGGGCTCCTCCATCTTAGCTACCCGTCAATCCTTGTTATAAGCGCTGTCCTTTGAACCTGGGTGTCAGCATAGAGAAAGCATACAGAGTAGAGGAGAAATGAAACAATGGCTGGAGATTTATGTGTTTTGGATTTTTTCCCGTCAATCTGTATGTTAGATTGTTATAAAAATGGACTAAAAAGTGATGTTTTTTGTTTTTTTTCTCTTGATCTAAATTCCGCCATTTTTTGTAGATATTTCAGTTTCAGAAAGGACCACCAAATGTAGTGGCAGAAAAAAAGAGAAGTGAAACCGAACACTTATTTTTTGCATAAAAGTGACGAAAGATTGAAAAATCGATTGCCTCGCTGAAAAAAAAAGTCTCTTGTGCCATATCTGTCGTTTTTGAGTGTAAGGCAGACAAAAATTAAATAAAACCCAACAAATCTAATACATTGTACCAAACAAATCCCAAAAATCTAAAAGCCTGGGATGTGCCTGGACTGAACTGGAATGTTATGTGATTTACTAATTCTTAAAATGGACACTATAGTCACCTTAATGTAGTTGTTCTGGTGTCTATACCAGGCCTTTTTTTTCAGAGAAAAGGCAGTGTTTACATTACAGCCTAGGATAACCTCTAGTGATCACTCCTCTGACCGCCACTAGGGGTGCTTCTTGGGGCAGTGCTGCACAGAGATGCATTAAATCCATTTTTTTTAGACCTGTAAATCTAGACACACACTAATGCAATTCTAGCTATGTGGTTTGAACACATATATAACAGACATAGCTTTAGAATCACACACTGTGAGAGACTCTGGGACAACTGTACTCACAGAGCACTTCAACAGGGCTCTGCATATAGAAAACTCTGGGGGGTCAGGTGATAGCGCATGGCTCCCACCAGCTCCCTAGTGATGCTCAAAGGCTCAACCCCTCACTCATTCCTGGCCCCTGACGTGCCATCCCAGTGTCACGTTCACATAGAGTAAGATGGAGCTCAACTGCAGATTTCAGTTTAAATAGATGTGAATGTGATATATTGAGGAAAATAAAGAGATGACAGTTCACTTGAGAATTCACTGATACTGTGTCTTTAATATTTTGATTGAAGAAAACATAGGTACTGTATCTTTAAATACTTCAGTATTGGTGAGTGGATTCTTAGACTATCTTATGCAATTGAATTGCAGCAATAATTCAATGAAGGGAAGGTAATGGAGATTAACTTGCAGAGATTTGTTTTAGCTTAATTGGTAGAAAACATATCAGCTGGATACTGAAGGGTTACTGAATAGGAATTACTCCTATAACGATAGGAGAACGTGTGAGCAGGCTAAAGCTTGTGTGCTCAGAAGTCAGTGGAAAAGTTTGTATAACACAAGTAAAGTAACTTAGCTTCCAGAGGCTTTAAGTTGGTCCCAGAGTCCCCTCCGGGGAGGTTCCGTTGGAGAGAGGTCGAGAGGAGTCAAAGTACTAGCCGTGATCGAGGGAAGGAGAAGGAGGTCAGTCGAGTACAAGTCCGGTTCGGTACACAGGAAAATTGTAGAGAAGAGTGGCAGCCGGTTTAATTCCGCGGTACGCTGTTCATTAATCCAGCGTCTGATGTCTGGCGCGGTCGCATTATGTAGCGTAATGAGACCGCGTCAGAGAGGGGGTGTGGTTACAGTCCGTCAACCCGGAAGAGACAGGAATTACTGGTAACGGCCATGACACCCAGGTGCTTTCTATGTTATACTGAAAGTTGTTGGTGCCACTAGCCCATGATTATTACCCAAAAATATTTCTCCATAGTGGAGTGATTGTACTCACTCAGACTAAATGTTGTACTGAGCATCAGCATTGCTGGCCTTCTACACTTGTGCAGTAAACAAAAAAAAAACATAAAAATAGCCACACTCATTTGATACCCTATAAATTTTCACCAGGACGTCCATCAAAAGTGCTGTTCATTGATCTGTTTGTTTATACATGGCATCTTTTAACACACAGTAAAACAAACCGGTCTTCAAACAAAAAACTGAATAATATCTCTAATTTCACAATAGTAATACAGCAAGCAATGGTGTGGTCTCCAGGTGACTGGAGGATCTCTGGTTTTAGTAAAACCACTCAAAACTGGTTTGACACAAAATTTTGCAAAGGTCTGTTGGCAGCATAACCACCACAACAGACTGTAGTGGTTATGGTGCTTAGACTGCTCTTTGAATACACTTGCAGATACACTGGGTGCTTTTGGGGCAATTCTTTCCAAACATTATCGATTCAGCTGCACTATTCTGTGCAAGGGACGGCTTTTATCCTGGTGCACAAGACCACATCCTTCTCCTGTGCCAACTTCAAACTTGTCAAAGCTGTCGAGTATGAAATGTGTGTTTAAGTCAACCTAACCACACACTGATCTAACATGAGCAGACTAAATAGGTCAGATTGAAAGGATTGCATAATGCACATAAAAACAAATAATATTGGCATAAAACTTTTTACACCGGGCATGCCTTTTGTGTAAAAAAAATCTTTGGATATAAAAAAATCATTAGAATTGATCAAGAATCAGTAAGACTATTTCAAATATAAATATACATATGCAGCATAAAGACAAAACCATTGATCATTAAGAAGGGATAACAATAACGATAATAATATTTATGATCAAATCAGATGCAAGCTACTGTTGGTTGTCAGCCAATGTGACAAAACACTCTGTGACCATCTCGAGTTGACCCCCGACCCCACTGGCACATAGTGGCAGCATTCAGGTCGTGGCAAGCAACGGGCACCTAGCTCAAAATCTAAATAGAGGATGTCAGTCATTAATATCAAAGCTGTCAGATGTGAGGTTAAACGAAACAAAAGCCAGGTGGTGGCATTCAAGTGCTTTGGCACTGACAAGTCAAAAATATTGAGTCATTCATAATGTAAGGAAATGCTGGCTTTGATGTAAAACCACCTAGCAACAGGAAGCAGGTGTATGTGGCTTGCTTGATTACATTATTGCCATCAGGTGCCACTAATTTGTAAAGTGCAATAGCAGTTCTAATTCACAGATGGCTTGAATCACGAAATACTGCCATGGCTCTCTGCCAGACATTCTGCCATGCAGAGTCAGTTGTGCAATTCCTAAAATGATATTTGTATCCAGGTGTTTGCTCATGTTCAAATTTAGTCTAGACTGGAAGTGCAAAATAATATATTTTGGGATTTCTTCTCTAAACAGAGGATTGTGGAGAACTGATAAGGGAATATGTTATTTGGAAGTCTCAATTCATTTTAGTTTGTTTTTTCTCTCTATTGTGGAAAAATATTTACCATCACATTGTGAGTTCTCTTCAATTCCTGATTAAGGGAATAAATCCCGGTGTACATGGACACTGCTTCTCCGGAGGGTTTTAGGCATACATGTCACGTCAGGCAGAGAACATGATCGGGTAATACACTAATGTTCTGTTCTACAGTGTAAATTATTGTCAAAAGAAAATACCACCTGACGCGTTCAGCGTCCTGGTTCTGTTCATTTTACTTTTACTTAGAACGGGGCAATTTTAACTAATCTTACTCTCAATCCCAGCTAGTGATTGTCAGAAAACTGTTCAGTTTAGCAAAAGCTTTTAGTTTGAGCTTCAATTTATAGTGATCCTACTGCATTCAGTCATGAATCTGAGGGGAAAATTTAGCATTAAAACTGAAGTACGTTGTAATTCCAGTTTTTGAGTGCTAAAGGGGTACTCCAGGCTGGCATTGACCCCATAGTTTCATTATGTAGATAATTAATAAAAAAAAAAAATAAGAGAATCATGGAGTTGACTTTACAATTGACTCTAGAGCTGGCCCTGATTGGCATTCGTACAGATTATCTTTGCTCTGGCAAGAAATGTGATTCTTCACCAGCGGAATAACTCAATGCCACCACAGTTGGCTTTATTTCAATCAAAGCAATGCTCCTTATTTCATACACATTGAATTGAGACATTCTTTCATAAGACTGTTTTTGTCAGGCCTGACTTCCTCATATCAATGCATTGACTCATCAAAAAAAAAATGAAAAGGATTATTCTCTAATGTTCGAATTCAAAGTGAATTTTGAATTTAAGGTCTAAGTAGCCAACCTGGAAAAATTATCTGTCCGCTATGCTTTCAGTTACTCAGGTCTTAAATTTGAAATTCATTTTGAAATCACTTTGAATTCTCACTTTTGTGAATGACCCTGATAATCTACATTCACATTTATTGCATGGTACCTCACCAACCTGATTACAGGCAAGCACCACATTTCTCTCCGATGATAATATGCATGAATTTAATTGTGTATTTTTTTTCATTGGGGGTATATCTAAAAAAAAACCCATCTTGCTGCAGCTACAGATATCTTGTCTGTTACCTTTATAAGCCCTCCCCTTCTTCCTCCACCCAGATTTTCTGTGGCTGTCCAATCACAGACTTCTCAATGCAGCTCAATGAGAAGTCTTTGTAAGGCACGTGCTCTGAATAATTGCTGCCTCTTTTGTTTACTTCCACTGGGCTAAACTATCAAGAAGTAACAGAACCGGGTTATCTGATTGAGTCAAGGGGGGAAGGGGGGGTAAGAATTTAAAAAAAAAAAGGGAAATTTAAATGTTTAAATTGCAACAATCTTCATCATTGCGAGGAATGTATTTCCTGTGTATAGAGGAATATAACCTGGAATATCTGTATTGACCCAGTGCATGCAGGTATTGGGTCTCTAGATTATCCTTTGTCCCTCTGTCTTACACCAAATACAGATCCAGGATGCAGGAAAATAGGTGAAGAAAAATACACTTTATTGGACAAAAATACATAAAATCAGACCTCACATACGATATACAACTCCACTGGCCACTTTACGCGTTTCGGTTCCACTGTCCTCCATAGTCCTCCTTTTAAACCTTTGAATTTCGCGACCTTTCACGGCTACCTCCGATAGTTCTGTTGTTTTTTCTTTCTTCTGCTTTCGTCATCAGATGGTGTTTGGATGTTTCCATTGTTCTGCTGTCGTCAATTTATTATCTCTGGATTGGACAGAAACTGCAATTCACAAAGACAAATATACAAAAAAGTTATATCCAAAATGTCCACTTCTGCTTTCATATCTGCCAAGATAACCTTCTTATTAAATTTCGATCCACATTCCAATATACAGAGCCTAAATGAACACTATAGAGTCAGGGATACAAACATGTTTTCCTGACACTATAGTACTGGTGTGGCTGCTTAGGACTGGCCACCTGTCTGTGCAGTGAAAAGGTGAGTTTATTAACTTTTTTTTTCTACGCTGCACAGGTCTTGCCATGGCTGGCTTGGCCAGGTCCCACTTCCGTGGCTGAGATCATCAATGATGATGATGAACTTACCAATCCAATTCACAGGAAAGCATTGGGAGGCTATTGCACATGTATGCAAAATGCACCGCTGGTCAATTAATGCATCTGTATGGGGAATGTTCAGTGTCTCCATACAGAGCGGCATTGAGACAAAACGCATCTCTGGTAGCCGCCTGAGTGACTGCCTCTAGAGGTAGAAGTTGACAGCAATGCAAACATTGCCTTTTCTATCGGCAATAGAATCTTGTGTCATTAACAATCCTCAATGCTGAAGGATAGAGGAATATGCATTATTTCAAACTATTTTAAAACAAATATTTTTTTTCTCATTAGGCTTACATAACATGGATTAATGGGAATTCAACATTTGAAGCTGTTTGTGAGCTGAACCATGGAAGTTTCATTTGTCACTGTATGGAATAATGCAACAAATTTCTCTTAGGAAGCAGTATAGACTAGAGTATGGAATCAGAACATCTGGGGATAAGTAGTTAAGACAATAGAAGCTCTGTTCTTACAACAGTGATGTAAACAGTGCCTTATTTATGCGACAATTCCATAAGACTGAGCATCAAAATAGCACATTTATAGCTTGAATAATTTCAGTGCTGTGTTATTCAACACCCTATGTATTGGTGTCCATAAGGCTATTGTGCTCAGATTAGGTTAGTTAAGGGAATTAAGGTTATTGGAGCTAGGTTAAACCTCTGTAGAATTGGCTCTAATGATATTAGTTTGTTCACAAGTTCTGATAAGGCCATATACATGATGGGGAGAGCTGCATAGGCTTTGGTAAAACAAGGAACATCTAAATTGGCTATTAGTGCAAGCTAGTTTCTTCTGACACAATTCGCTAAATTCATCTTGCACAGGTGAACTTAGACTGGATGTGGGTTGCTTAATATTGGTAAATTTGGGCATGATGATAGAGGGATATAAATATATTTGAGTTCTGTGAATCTCCTCAGGTTTTTTGAGGTCAAGAGACAAGCTGTTTTCTGTTTTCTCTCTCTTGTATTTTTCTAGTTTATATATTTTTTGAGGTGGGAAGTCATCCTCCTTGCTGATTAAACGGAGGTAGGTAAGCTCTTAAAGTTAATGTTGCAGATCTTATTTAAGAGGTATCTTGGTATCAGTTTAATTATGCTATATAGATGTGGTTTATAGGGATGTGCATGGGCAAGAAATTTGTTTCAGTACTTCCGAAATTCGGGACTTTGGTTTATTTTGGCACTTCCGAAATTCGGGACTTTGGCAATTCGGGACTTCAGAAATTACCTACCCCTACCCCAAACCCTAAGCCTACCCCCAACCCTACAACCACTTACACATTTAGGGTAGGGTTAGGGTTAGATTCCTGTAATTTTCAATCCCTATCTTGTTTTGCCACTTTTCAGAAATCTGAAGCACTTCTGAAATTCGGCACTTCGGCAACTCGGTTTGGGTCGGCCCTTCTGAAATTCGTCAGTTCGGTTCGGCACTTATGAAATTCGGCACTTCGGACATTCGGAAGCATCCAAATGCCCAAATTTACATCCGGAACAAAACGAATTGCACATGTCTTGTGGTTTAATGGTTGTGTTCCTACAGATAATGGTGTATGTGTAGACATTTATTTAGTTCTATTCAAGCAATGTGTAGATGTTTAATTATATGACTCATATTAGGCCCCTGGAGTGTGATTGTCTCGTGCTCTGCTGGTGATCATTGACATCCATTATTATTATTATTATTATTATTGCAATTTATATAGCGCCAACAGATTCCGTAGCGCTTTACAATATTATGAGAGGGGGGATTTAACTATAAATAGGACAATTACAAATAAACTTACAGGAAACAATAGGTTGAACAGGACCCTGCTCGATCGAGCTTACATTCTATAGGAGGTGGGGTGTAAAACACATTAGGACAGGAATTTGCAATCAAATAAGGTGGACTGCCCTTTAGGAGAGGGCAAGAGGCAGGTATGTGAGGTATTGGTTAGTCTTGGAGGCCATAAGCTTTCCTAAAGAGAATGGGTTTTAAGGCACTTCTTAAAAGATGCAAGACTAGGGGAGAGTCTGATGGCGGTAGGCAGGCTATTCCATAGGAAGGGAGCCGCCCGCGAGAAGTCCTGCAAGCGCGAGTTGGCCGTACGAGTGCGGACAACGGACAGGAGGTGGTCACGGGCAGAGCGGAGAGACCGAGAAGGGACATACCTATGGATCTGTGAGGAGATATAAGAGGGGCTAGAGTTGTTCAGTGCTTTATAGGTGTGAGTTAGTACCTTGAATTGACTCCTATAGCATACAGGAAGCCAATGTAAGGACTGGCAGAGGGGTGAGGTGTGAGAGAAACGACTAGAGAGGAAAATCAGTCTAGCAGCAGCATTCATTACGGACTGTAGGGGTGCAGTACGGCTTTTGGGAAGACCAATCAGGAGAGGGTTACAGTAATCCATGCGGGAAATTACTAGAGCATGGACAAGCTCCTTGGTAGTATCTGGTGCAAGAAAGGGGCGGATGCGGGCTATGTTTTTAAGATGGAATCTACAGGATTTGGCAACATGCTGGATGTGAGGCTCAAAGGTGAGACCAGAGTCAAGTATGACGCCAAGACATCGCGCTTGCAAGGATGGACTGATGTTGGTACCACAAACTTGGAGGGAGAGCGAAAGAGGAGGATCAGTATTAGGAGGAGGAAAGACAAGGAGCTCAGTTTTTGAGAGATTGAGTTTCAGAAAGCGGGAGGACATCCAGTCAGAGATGGAAGAAAGGCAAGCAGTGACACGTTGCAGGACAGCAGGGGAGAGGTCCGGGGAGGAGAGATATAGCTGGGTGTCATCAGCGTACAGGTGGTAGTGGAATCCAAAAGAGGTAATAAGTTTGCCAAGAGAGGCAGTATAAAGAGAAAATAGAAGGGGACCAAGGACGGAGCCTTGGGGGACTCCAACCGAGACAGGGCGAGGGGAGGAGGTATCATTAGAAAAGGAGACACTGAATGAGCGTTGGGAGAGATAAGAGGAAAGCCACGAGAGGACAGAGCCACAGAGACCAAGCGATTGAAGAGTTTGAAGAAGGAGAGCATGATCAACGGTGTCAAAGGCCGCTGAGAGGTCAAGAAGAATTAGTATGGAGTAGTGGCCTTTGGATTTAGCTGCGATTAGGTCGTTAGTGACTTTGATAAGGGCAGTCTCTGTAGAGTGGAGAGGGCGGAAGCCAGATTGAAGGGGGTCAAGGAGAGAGTTGGAATTGAGGAAATGAGACACACGGGTAAAGACAAGTCTTTCCAGAAGCTTTGAGGAAAAAGGGAGCAGGGATATGGGACGGTAGTTAGAAAGGGTGGATGGGTCGAGGGATGTTTTTTTTAGTATAGGTACTACAGTGGCATGTTTAAGGTCAGCAGGGACGATGCCAGAAGAGAGCGAGCAGTTGAAGATGTGTGTTAGAGAAGGCACGAGACAAGTGGAGAGAGATCGGATAAGGTGAGATGGGACAGGATCGAGCGGGCAAGTGGTGGGGCGAGAGGAGCAAAGAAGAGCAGCCACCTCTTGGTCAGTAGCTGGGGAGAATGTCTGAAGGGTACGAAAGGCATGATTTATGTGTGATTGAGAAACAGAAAGGCAAGGAGGGGAGAATTCTTTCCTTAGCTGTTCAATCTTGTCAGTGAAGTAACATGCAAAGTTATCAGAAGTAAGGTTAGTTTTGGGGGTGGCCACAGCAGGGCGAAGAAGAGAATTAAAGGTGTCAAAGAGACGCCTGGGGTTGCGGGAACATGAACTAATGAGAGAGGAAAAATAGGACTGTTTGGCAAGGGCAAGGGCTGCACTGTATGAACACAATATGAATCTATAATGGAGAAAGTCTGATTGGGTACGAGACTTCCTCCAGGAGCGTTCAGCACAACGGGAACATCTTTGCAGGTAGCGCGTTGATTTAGTATGCCATGGTTGGGGGCGGGTCCTCCTCGAGGTGCTGGTTTGGAGTGGCGCTGCAGTGTTCAAGGCAGATGTAAGAGTAGAGTTATATATGGAGATGGCCAGTGAAGGACAGGAGAGGGAAGGGATGGACAGCAGTTGTGAATCAATGTCAGCTGACAACTGTTGGAGATCAAGAGAATTAAGGTCCCTCCTGAGTTGAGGGGGGTTAGGCTGAGGTTGTTGGGTGAGGGGGTACGCAAGAGCAAATGATAAGAGGTGGTGATCAGAGAGTGGATATGGAGTGTTGCAGATATTAGTTACTGTACATGCATAAGTGAAGATTAGGTCAAGGGTATTGCCAGCTACATGGGTGGGAGAATCTGCCCACTGCGATAGCCCGAGGGAGGAAGTAATTGAAAGTAGTTTAGTGGCTGCAGAGGTCAAAGGTGGGTTTATAGGAATATTGAAGTCCCCGAGAATTAGGGATGGAATGTTAGAAGAGAGGAAATAGGGTAGCCAGGCAGCAAAGTGGTCAAGGAAGAGAAGAGGGGAACCAGGGGGACGGTAAATAACAGCAATGTTAGCAGAGAAGGGTTTGAAAAGGCGAATTGAGTGTATTTCAAATGATGGGAAAGAGAGGGAAGGGGGGATGGGAAGAGGTTTAAAAGAGCAGTGAGGGGAGAGGAGAAACCCAACACCACCACCTTTACATTCAGAGTTTCTTGGGTTGTGGGTAAGTTGGAGACCACCGAAGGACAAAGATGCAGGGGTGGCAGTGTCAGAGGGGGAGAGCCAGGTTTCTGTTAAGGCTAGTAAATCTATTGAACGAGAGATAAAGAAGTCATGGACAGCAGTGGATTTAGTTATATTGCAAACAGAGCGTGCGTTCCAGAGGGCAGTATTGAAGGAGGATCTAGAGGAACATGAGATGGGTATGAGATTAGCGTGGGTCCTTGGGTTAGTATGTGCTGTGTTTGTTGAGAGGGGACCGGGGTTTGGAGAGACATCACCAGCTGCTAGGAGCAGAAGGATAGAAAGGAAGTGAAGGTGGCATTAACAATAAATAATTGTTTACACCAATAAGAAAATAAGTAAGATAGATGAGGCATGAGAAACTATTCTGAAAAATTTATTTTTCGTTCACTCATTCTTTTGTAGGAAAATCTCAGACCTGTCAAAAAATATTAAAATGTCACAAATTTCCTGGGAAAAAGTTGCATAAGGGCCATAGTCAAACTGGGTTGATCTCATTTAGGATTTTAGAGGACTATCAAAATCATTTTGTATCTTTAAAAACTATTTAGTATCTGGAGAGGTATGTATGTTTAAGAATGTTGCCACCAGGACATATTTGTTAATGGAGAGTGCAGTATCAAGAAAATCTAAAACATTTAAAACACAGTCCCTCTTGTGCTGGTGTTTTCATTGTGTGTAAGTATGCATTTTCAGTCAGTGATTGGTTGATTTCTTTCCATGAAAGTTGGGTTTTGCGAATGTTGGCTTTTCAAGTATCTTTATTTGAGGTTCCTTGGTGTTCTGGCCTCCTGGGAATAGAAATTCTTATAATATTTTCAAAATGTTTTACTTCCTTATGATAGAATCTATAACAATATCCCACTGAAACACTCCTTTTGGGAACGAGAAGCTCCCTGGTCCAAAATAACCACCCAAGCTTGTCTTCATGCCTGGTTTGCTTCTGATATTAAAATGTTGCCTCTACTGTGAACCCACCTCATGGAACTCCAACCAGCATTGACACGGTTAATTCACAATTTTGATGATTGCTGAAAAAAATACTACATGTACAATAGCAACTTTAAAACATTAAATACATCCTAAATACTAGACGATATATTGCAACCTTCTTTTATTTAGGTGCTCTTCCCTTGTAGCCAGCAGGTGACAGTCAGACCTCCGTTAAAACCATGTCTAGTCTTTAAGAAAATGTACTATACTTAGTTTTACTTACCTTTACTTAAATGAAAAAGAGAAGAGAGAGAAAGAAAGCCTAGTTTTGCTTATAAAATGTATGCGTCCAGTTGGATCCATTCCTTCATAATATATGGTATGTTTATTTTTTCATGATGCCTCCAGGTACTCAGCTCTATTGCTAATAAAAAAGAAACATTTACAGAGACAATACATTAGTACAAAGTGTGGCAGACTGTCAACAACCTGGACCCTCAGGCAAATTCAGATAATGGTGAAAGAAATATCCACAAACCATACAATTATGAGTGCTTTCGTAAGCTTACATTTAATTTTGTTTGTGGAATTTTGGAATGACAACACACAAATCAAATTGATATGCAGGTTCAAAGTTGGACAGTTCTGCATTATCAGTCCAACTCTGAGCAGCTAAAATAGGCTGAGAGTGCCTTGGCAAATTGGCACCAGCAGATGGAGCAGGCTTTTAGTTGGTGCCAGATAAGCCCATTTGTCTTGACAATCTGAAAAAAAGTGCATTAGTGCCCTTTTGCAACATAATGGGCACAGTGAGCTGCATTGCTCAAATTCCTATGGACCACTCATTGAATGTGTATTTGAGTGGCATTTAGCTAAAAGCAATAAACACAATTCCTGAACTGCAGGGCAGTAATTATTTTATACAGTATTGAAGTAGAAATAGCCTATATATGTTCCCATTTAATGTGTAGATCGGTTCGTGCTCTTTTGCTTGAAACAACTGTTATCCTCCTAGAAGACTACTAGAATAGGTTGTGCCTGAATTATGATACCCCTTGCATTTGTAAATGGATACATTGCACACAAGCAAACACATTAATCTGAGACAAAATTATTACAGTTTTGTTTCTTTCTTTATTACTCTCATCTCTCTGTTACTTTCATTCGTGTTCCCCAATTTAGAGTGTCACAAATGGCATGCCCTTGACCCACTGCAGTATGTTGATGCTCTAGTGTTCATCTTCTGGGGCTATCAGAGACAAGTCCCCAGAATGTACAAGCACACCAAAGGCTAAAATAAGGATGTTTTACTCACAGGATGGCACTTCTTCAGAGCTGACTATGTCTTCATTTGTGTTTATTTCTCCCACAAGACATTTATATACTAATAGTCAATGGGAGTATTTAATATTCAAATATGTAGGGGCCATTTATAGGCACTTTGTGGAGTCTGTATGTGCAGTTTGAAATGGAGTTTAACTCCTTTGCTGACTGAGGTGTAACTCCACCTTAAGCAGTGTCATGGGGCTTCATTTGTCAGCCCAGAACAAGAGTGCTAATGTCGATTCTGTGCATATTTCTATGCACATTGGGTTGTTCATTGGTAGAGAGCCCTCAATTGACACTCTCAAGTGAACGAGTGGCAGGATTGGCATCCAGATTCTGCAGCTACGCAGAAGCCAGATGCAATTCAGCTGCCATCGTGGGACCCTCAGTGCCTGGGTAAGAGGGCAACCCCATTGTGAAACGATTTGCAACATTACACAAGAACAGTGCTAAGGTACCCTTACCATCATAACCACTACAGCAGTAATATATTGCTTCATAAACATTTGTTGAAGGAACACTCTAGTATTAGAATAAACTACTTATGTTGTTGTTCTTATCATTCGTTCTACTAATTGGAAATGGTCTCAATCAGCCCAACACTCAGCATAAACCTCCCGTTCTCTGGCGCACTGCAGAGTAAAGAGGAACCGCAAATTCCCCAAAATTAAATTTAACAAAGAAGAGTTGGAGTGCATCATGGTAGAGGATGCAATTAAAGGGATATATTTTTATTGAGCCAAAGAGAGTGAAAACAACAAATCACTGCCAAGTATTGGCCATACATGACCAAGGCTACTAAGACCATATATGTATACAGGGAGTGCAGAATTATTAGGCAAGTTGTATTTTTGAGGATTAATTTTATTATTGAACAACAACCATGTTCTCAATGAACCCAAAAAAATCATTAATATCAAAGCTGAATATTTTTGGAAGTAGTTTTTAGTTTGTTTTTAGTTTTAGCTATTTTAGGAGGATATCTGTGTGTGCAGGTGACTATTACTGTGCATAATTATTAGGCAACTTAACAAAAACTAATATATACCCATTTCAATTATTTATTTTTACCAGTGAAACCAATATAACATCTCAACATTCACAAATATACATTTCTGACATTCAAAAAAAAAACAAAAACAAATCAGTGACCAATATAGCCACCTTTCTTTGCAAGGACACTCAAAAGCCTGCCATCCATGGATTCTGTCAGTGTTTTGATCTGTTCACCATCAACATTGCGTGCAGAAGCAACCACAGCCTCCCAGACACTGTTCAGAGAGGTGTACTGTTTTCCCTCCTTGTAAATCTCACATTTGATGATGGACCACAGGTTCTCAATGGGGTTCAGATCAGGTGAACAAGGAGGCCATGTCATTAGATTTTCTTCTTTTATACCCTTTCTTGCCAGCCACGCTGTGGAGTACTTGGACGCGTGTGATGGAGCATTGTCCTGCATGAAAATCATGTTTTTCTTGAAGGATGCAGACTTCTTCCTGTACCACTGCTTGAAGAAGGTGTCTTCCAGAAACTGGCAGTAGGACTGGGAGTTGAGCTTGACTCCATCCTCAACCCGAAAAGGCCCCACAAGCTCATCTTTGATGATACCAGCCCAAACCAGTACTCCACCTCCACCTTGCTGGCGTCTGAGTGGGACTGGAGCTCTCTGCCCTTTACCAATTCAGCCACGGGCCCATCCATCTGGCCCATCAAGACTCACTCTCATTTCATCAGTCCATAAAACCTTAGAAAAATCAGTCTTGAGATATTTCTTGGCCCAGTCTTGACGTTTCAGCTTGTGTGTCTTGTTCAGTGGTGGTCGTCTTTCAGCCTTTCTTACCTTGGCCATGTCTCTGAGTATTGCACACCTTGTGCTTTTGGGCACTCCAGTGATGTTGCAGCTCTGAAATATGGCCAAACTGGTGGCAAGTGGCATCTTGGCAGCTGCACGCTTGACTTTTCTCAGTTCATGGGCAGTTATTTTGCGCCTTGGTTTTTCCACACGCTTCTTGCGACCCTGTTGACTATTTTGAATGAAACGCTTGATTGTTCGATGATCACGCTTCAGAAGCTTTGCAATTTTAAGAGTGCTGCATCCCTCTGCAAGATATCTCACTATTTTTGACTTTTCAAGTCCTTCTTTTGACCCATTTTGCCAAAGGAAAGGAAGTTGCCTAATAATTATGCACACCTGATATAGGGTGTTGATGTCATTAGACCACACCCCTTCTCATTACAGAGATGCACATCACCTAATATGCTTAATTGGTAGTAGGCTTTCGAGCCTATACAGCTTGGAGTAAGACAACATGCATAAAGAGGATGATGTGGTCAAAATACTCATTTGCCTAATAATTCTGCACTCCCTGTAAAGCTTTGTTTTAGAACAAAAAGAAAACCCTGGCCAACCCACTGGTAATTCAGCACTTGCAAGTCTCCCCTGGGAAGCCGCAACTCCCCAATGACGTTTGTCTAAGCATGTGCGACAATTGCACAACTCAGCCAGTTAAATGCTTTTTATAAAGAGCTTGCTATCTACTCCCTAAAGGAGCAGCAGCCGGGCTAGTGGCTTCTTGGAACATTAAAGAAGAACAGTCACAGTTAAAAACGTGTGTGTGTGTGTGTGTGTGTGTGTGTATATATATATATATATATATATATATATATATATATATATATATATATTTATTTTAATTATTTTTAAGGCCCCACTACACAACTCCTCACAGTTCTTATAAAGTATGTATCAATCCCAAATGTACCCATATCTATCTAGTATTTAGCATTGCAGGAAAAGTTTTCTTGGTGAAGGAAGCGAAGTTTGCCTTAAACTACTCCCTTTGTCAAGAATATCAAGCTTAGGAAAAAATACACAGGACAAAGTAGTCCCTATTTTGTCTTATGTTTTTAAATAGAAATAGATCAGAAATGAAGAACAGGTTATGGAAGAGGAAATGATAGGAGAAAAGTAAGTTTGGGGTGACAGTGATTTTAACTGAAAGGGACACTATAGTCACCTGAACAACTTTAGCTTAATGAAGCAGTTTTGGTGTATAGGACATGGCCCTGCAGCCTCACTGCTCAATCCTCTGCCATTTAGGAGTTAAATCCCTTTGTTTATGAACGCTAGTCCCACCTCCCTGCATGTGACTTGCACAGCCTTCCATAAACACTTCCTGTAAAGAGAGCCCTATTTAGGCTTTCTTTATTGCAAGTTCTGTTTAATTACGATTTTCTTATCCCCTGCTATGTTAAAAGCTTGCTAGACCCTGCAAGAGCCTCCTGTATGTGATTAAAGTTCAATTTAGAGATTGAGATACAATTATTTAAGGTAAACTACATCTGTTTGAAAGTGAAACCAGTTTTTTTTTCATGCAGGCTCTGTCAATCATGGCCAGGGGAGGTGTGGCTAGGGCTGCATAAACAGAAACAAAGTGATTTAACTCCTAAATGACAGTGAATTTAGCAGTGCAATTGCAGGGGAATGATCTATACACTAAAACTGTTTTATTTAGCTAAAGTAATTTAGGTGACTATAGTGTTCCTTTAACTATAAAGTTGTTTGAAAACTTTATCAACAAAAACTATAATTAAAGGGCCAATTATCACTACAGCATAAGGTCCACTTCAGTCCATGCACAGCCAGGGCACCCATCACATTGCAGGACGAAGAAGAGAAACTGTTGGGGAGATTTACCAAGTTTTCCTCTATTATATTATTATTTTTATTTCTGGACGTGCACTGCTCCCTCTCATTTGCTCAAGCAAACAGTGGCACGTTCTAAAGCTGACCTACCCGGCCTAAATATATACCAGCTAACCAATAAGAGGGTCCTAGGTCGATGACAGAACTCCCACCCGAGCATTAGTTCTTCATTATCTGCGCCTTAAGTAATTAATTATTTCTGACACACCCTATGCTGTTAATGAATCGGGCACCTCCCGTTCCTGGCAAGCAACCTCCAGACCAAATTTTCACCAAACATGGTTCAGACGCGATGGACTTTAGCATGATAAAAATGGGTTAACATATTACCTGTGTTGTTGTACTCCATACCGAATATTGTTTTATTGTTTGTCTAATATCTCTCCAGCACTAAATGTAATGCAATGTCTATGCATACGCGCAAAAATAAAGAATTACAACTTTTTTTAAAAATTATTATTTTAATTTCTTTTCTCATGACCGCAAAAGACAGGTGTGTAGGCATTGTGTTCTCTGATCTGCAGTAAATGCAGTTGTCTGAATGTTTACATTTCATTAGAATTTTCTGACCTCACAAACACATATTTGGAAGATATAGATGCTAAATACTAATAATATAAAAAATCATTGGATGGGATAATTTCCCTGTAATGTTTAAGGTGGGCTATATTATTAATGCATTGTTGTTGTCAGAGAGGCTCTAGTCCAAGGGTGCTGAAAAGGTAGATCTCCAGATGTTGTAGAACTACAACTACCATGATGCAGTGCATGCCTTTGTAATGCCTTTTGAATGGCAAAGCTTTAGTTTTAAAACATCTGGAGATCTACTTTTTGGGCACCCCTGCTCTAGTCATAAGTACTAGCACTACTACTAGTTATATGCAGTACTGTGCTTGTGGTGTATTTCTCTGAGCTGCTTGCTCATTCTTAATACAGCTGCAAGGGTTTACCTTCCATTCACTTCCATTCAGGTTAATAGAAGCCCTCTGGGAAGATGCAAGTCTGCTAGATTGGATCTGACTTTTGTTTTTCTCTCGCAGATAGTATACATCCCTTTTCAGATTATATCTGACTCATTGACTAATATGGAAGGCATTGCCACAGTGTGCATACACCAGGCAGACAACCTATAAAAACACACAACAATTTACACCCACAAAGCCAATCTGTTACCTGTAAATATATAAACATTTACACCCACACAAGCAGAGCACAATTCAGCTACCTGCAAATTCCAAGTATTATAAAGAGAATTCTCTGCATGAACTCCAGATCTACTGCAAATCTATAACTGCCTCGTTCACCTTTCTCCATCATTCCACGGTATAAAATGTGTCTTTCTTCTATTCTTAGAAAGGACACATTCACTAGAATAATGAATCCCAGAACTTCAAGGTTTAGCATTGTTTTAGAATCCTGCTAAATTTAGTAACTAAATACCCAAGCAAGTGGTGACCTAGTGACATGATGTGAGTTTAACGTGCCATGCCATTTTGTTCTGTGTATGTATTTCTTGTAATACTGAAGGCCGCTCTAAACACTGCTGTAAAAAGAAGTACATTAAAAAATATTTACATGGATTTATCTGTTGCCCCAGGTATTACTTAACAACCTGATTTGAACCTAAATATTTGCAGGAAAAGTTATTATACACCCACAGGTACACTCTGTGCATATTGCTCTTCATTTCTGTATTTAAAAAAAATAAAATGTTATTTTGTGCAGAAAGGCAGCTGGCCTTGTAACTGAATTAGCCAAGCAGATGGTGCCATATTAGATGTTGCTATGGAAATAGCCCTGTTGACCACATAATTGTTGAAAGCTGTGTGTCACCTCCCTGTGACAAAGCGATACAGGCACTATGAAAGGGACCGTAAAAATCCCAGCCTCTGCTAGACTGCCCAGTTCACGCACCGTCAGAATTTTTGTTTCCTAAAATTGTCTTTTACAGATGTAACATGCCTGGTGAGAGGTTATTAAGCTGACCGTTTACAAATCGCCAAACGGACACAATGTCCAATAGAAAATGGTGCGTTATGGTTTTCCTGATGTCTTTTCCCAAGTATTTTGAGTTCTCTGCAGAGAATGCACTTTTTTTTCTTCTGTGATTGCACTGTTAGTACTCCAACTTTCTGTTGCTAGCACAAACCATAACGTCACAAAAGTCAGATTATTGATGCTTTTTTCAGCTGCTGGCCTATTCACATGCTCTTTTCACTGATTGTATTCATAGGCGTGCGCAGCCTATTGTAAAAGGGTGTGCACCCTAAAGCACGAACACACGCCGCGTATATATATATATATATATATATACACACACACACACATATACTGCTCTGTGTGTGTGTGAGGGCGATGTGTGTAAGGAGCGCTTTGTGTGTAAGGACGCTGTGTGTGTAAGGGTGCTTTGTGTGTGTGAGGGTGCTTTGTGTGTGTGTAAGGGTGCTGTGTGTGTGTGTAAGGGTGCTGTGTGTAAGGGTGCTGTGTGTAAGGGTGCTGTTTGTGTGTGTGTAAGGGTGATTTGTGTGTGAGGGTGCTGTGTGTGTGTGTAAGGGTGCTGTTAGTGTGTATATGTGAGGGTGATGTGTGTGAGGGCGCTGTGTGTGTGTGTGTGTGTGTGAGGGCGCTGTATGTGTGTATATGTGAGGGTCGTGTGTGTGTGTGAGGGTGCTGTTAGTGCGTGTGTTTGTAAGGGTGATGTGTGTGTGTGTGTGTAAGGGTGCTGTTAGTGTGTATGTGTAAGGGTGCTGTGTGTGCTGTAGGTGTGAGGGTGCTGTGTGTGTAGATGCTGTGTGTGTGGGGGTGCTGTTTGTGTGCTGTATGTGGGTGCTGTGTGTGTGTGCTGTATGTTTGGTGAATTGTGTGTATTGTGTGGGGGCCGTTTAGTAAATATCCCCCCTCCCTTCTTACCTTATGTAGGGAGGGAGGACCTTGCTGCTGCTGCCTTCCCTGGTGGTCCAGTGGAGAGTGAACTCTAGCCTGCAGGGCTAGAGTTCACTCTCGCGAGATCTGAGCATTGCCGCGGCAACGCTCAGATCTTGCGAGAGGAACCCGGCGGAGCTGCTGGTTGAGCTCCCCGGGTCCTCTCCTGCCTCCCTCCCTGCCTGTGGGTCGGTGGGGAGGGAGGCTTAGAGCAGAGCCGGCGCTCTGATAGTGCCGGCTCTGCATGAGCCGACAGGGGAGATCCTGAGATCGTGCACACGCCTATGATTGTATTACACTAATGTTCACTGTCATTGTATAATGCATTGTCTAACACTGCTCAAGTTTAAATAAAGAATGGGGGGAAAAAGGGAAAAAGAAAGAAATATGACTAAGAGGGTAAATTGAAGACTGTCCGCTTTGATTGGAAGTATTTAATATAAAATGGCAAGTTGTTGGAATTGCAACCATATTTTATGTTATCTGTTTTGGGGACCAAAAGTTAATATACAGTACCAGCATTTAGCCAAGTATTCTGTTTCACTGTTATCTGCTTAATAGGGATTTATGGAGAATTGCAAGGATTAGTAAATTGTAGGCCAAAAGAACTAAGAAAATTCTCTGTATTGTGGCTATAACTTACTAAACAGTGCACAAAAAGGACTGATATTATGGGAACATTTTCTAAATTATGTGCACAATTTAGTAAATTGTGCCCATAAAACAGTGAGGCTGCATGAGTGTAAAATCCAGGGCTCTGTAGTGGCAAACTACAATAAGCAATTAGCCCATATCCGTGTTCAACCACTCAAATGTACATATACGCTGATTAGTTATTGTAGTTTGTACTACGGTGCCCTGGGGTGGACATTCATGCTGAAGCTGCTGCTATGCAACCCCAGTATTTTGTGAGAAACAATTTATTGCACAAGTTTACGATTTCGTTAATCATTCCCACAATACAAGTACATTGAGTACATGGTTTAGTAAATTGTTGCCTTGACATAGTTATATATCGTGCAGTCATTCTATTAAATCATGGGCATGGTGTGCCTATGTCAAGAAAATAATCTTTTAAATCATGGGAACAGTTTAACAAATTGACATATCGACAACTCCCTATTTATGTTCCTGATACCTGGGACACCATGGAGCAGAAAGCCAAGAAACTTAAAGGGACACTATAGTCACCAGAACAACTACATCTTATTGTATTTGTTCTAGTGAGTAGAAACATTCCTTCAGGTAATTTTGTAGTAAACACAGTCTTTTTTTTTTTTTAAATGTTTACTTTCCAGCCTAGTGATAACTTCACTGGCCACTCCTCAGATGGCTACTAGAGGTGCTTCCTGGGTCAGTGTTGCACAGTGAGCAGCACTACCATTGTGTCTCCACCCTGATAGAGATGTATTGATTCAATTCATCTCTATCAGAAGATGCTGATTGGCCAGGGCTGTTTGACTTGTGCTGGCTTGCCCCCTGATCTGCCTCCTTGACAGTCTCAGCCAATCCTAAGGGGAAGCATTGTGATTGACTCAGACCACCACTTTTATGTTGGCAGACAGCAGGCAGGTCAGAGGCAGACAAGGCAAAACCAGCAGCTGCAGACTTGAATACAAGTGGGATTTTACTCTATTTAATGAGGCAAGGAGGGGTCAGAGGGGCTAAATGGTGGTATGCTTCATTTGCCAGATGAAAAACCAAATACTGAAGACCTAAAGACTTACCTACTGGTTGAAGACCTGGAGGCTTCAGCCACTAAGAGAGACATCCTACGCCTTATAAAAAAAAATACATCTACCCTTTTTACGCGCAGATCTGACAGTAATACCAGCATAGCTGACAGCAATCACTGTTAGGGTAAAAGCAACAGAAGAGGATATATCTTTTATGGCACAATATCAAGTGGGCACAGCGGAGCAAATACAACAGCTCCAGGCCGTGCAGGCTATAATGGATGCTCTGGACGACGCAAGACTGTACACAATGGTTTCAGCTATGCCCTTTATTTTAAGATTGTTGCCCAGTCAACTATCTTATTTCCTCAGACACCTTCTATCTGTTATCTTGCAGTCCGCCAGGCTAATTACATAACCGTTAATGACTCTTATCGACTTACCAAAGCTAGCAGGACTCCGGCGTAGGTCTTCCATGATGTCTTAATCCACTTCCACTCGTTCCGAGACAAAATGGCGGTCGTAGTCTTCACAGAATATCAGGAAAAGAGAGTAGTTTTCAAATTTCAAGACAAGCACCTACTTTTTTTTTTTAAGTAATAAATAGCTTAGACAAGGTGAAAGATCAGGTTAAGTATAAACACAAGTGAAAGACAGTGCTGCTTTGCAAACATACATATCAGACAAAATTATAACAATTTAAATCAGCACCAATGAGGGAGAACTATGAGTAGTACCACTGGGTGCCATCTGCAGTATTATGTGTTATATGAAACTAACTTATAGACAGTATTGCCTTAAGAGCAGTATAATATAAAGAGTCGGCTAAACTGAGGCCCGAAACGCTTTAGGGGGTAAACAGGTTAATTAGCCAATGCCTAACATGTTGTGTGTACTGAACCAACTGCGGTGCAAACCCAAGTCCTGCATGTTCATACCCCACCAGCCCCATCTGAGTCTCAGTCGATCTGAGTCACCCGACCTACAGTTTGCCAGGGCGGCACTTTCAGGGGGTGCGACAAACAATTCCACCCCAAGCTCCTAGACAAATGCCTTGTTTGCCTCGTGTTGTGGGGCTGTCCACCTTACTGTGAGTGAGTGAGTGTAGCTGTCAGTGTGTGTCTGTGAGTGAGAATGGGTGTGCCTGTGAGTGTGTGTCAGTGTGTATATGTAATTTTATGTGTATCTGAGAGTGTGTGCCTGTCAGTGAGTGGGTGTGTCAGTGTGTGTCTGTCAATGAAAGTGTGTAGTATAAACACAAGTGAAAGACAGTGCTGCTTTGCAAACATACATATCAGACAAAATTATAACAATTTAAATCAGCACCAATGAGGGAGAACTATGAGTAGTACCACTGGGTGCCATCTGCAGTATTATGTGTTATATGAAACTAACTTATAGACAGTATTGCCTTAAGAGCAGTATAATATAAAGAGTCGGCTAAACTGAGGCCCGAAACGCTTTAGGGGGTAAACAGGTTAATTAGCCAATGCCTAACATGTTGTGTGTACTGAACCAACTGCGGTGCAAACCCAAGTCCTGCATGTTCATACCCCACCAGCCCCATCTGAGTCTCAGTCGATCTGAGTCACCCGACCTACAGTTTGCCAGGGCGGCACTTTCAGGGGGTGCGACAAACAATTCCACCCCAAGCTCCTAGACAAATGCCTTGTTTGCCTCGTGTGTATATGTAATTTTATGTGTATCTGAGAGTGTGTGCCTGTCAGTGAGTGGGTGTGTCAGTGTGTGTCTATCAATGAAAGTGTGTATTGGTTAAACAGTGTGTGCCATTGACTGTATGTGTGTGCCAATGACTGTGTATCTGTCAGTGAGTGTATATCAGTGCATGTATCAATGAGGGAATGGGTCTGTCAGTCAAAAAAATGGCCTTGACATGAATTGGGGGGAGGGGGGTGGGATTTTAGATTTATGGGGTGACCGAATTTAGTCGTGCCTAGGGTAGCACAAATCCAAAATATACCACTGCCTACAGGTCCCCCTCTGAGCTCTCTCCAGGATTTGGTCTTGGAGTCTTCCGACTTGCCTTTTCCGCTCAAAATGGGTAAGAACCCTAGTTGTGCGGGGTAGTGTACCGAGGTGGACCGTCGCCCAGGAGGGTGGCAGTTCACAGCAGAACTGCATTGAGGTGTCTCCCGTGACTTTAGTTTCTGCTTCCACGTTGACCGCTTTAGTTTAGGGTTTCGTCCAGGGGTTCATTGTGTGACTGTGTGTCGGTGAGTGTCAGGCTGGTTCCCAACAATAGTCAAGGAGAGTTGCCAGTCCATAAGGGGGAAACGAGGGCCCTGATTCCATATTTCAGCCATGTGTAGCATCGGGGGATCGGCCACCTCCCCCTAACTGACCATGCTCGTAGGCCGCAAACCACATTCAGGTAAGTCCTGCAGGGAGAACCGCTTGTCTGGTGTCCACATGTTCCGCTTGTTGTTACTTGTCGCTTGGTGGCCCTTAGAAGTCGAGTAGAGGCTGTAATTAAGCTTTTATCTGCAATATTTGCAGCTGAGAGGAGGAGCTGCAGTGGTACACTTCTGCTCTGTTCAGCAGTCAGGCCCCGCATCCCGGCAATGGCCTTTTGGTTAAGTTATGTTTTTTAATTTTTTTTATTCATTTGGGGTCTTTAACACTTACTTAGAAAGATACACAGCACCAAGATATGCAATAAATGTAATATATTTTCTACAGGAAATGTATGAATCCTCCACAACATTTTCATTGTCAGTTTTAATAAAACATGTCAGAATTTTTTTATAGCACATATCAAAGACTATCATGAAGTACTACATATTTTATGGAGATGATTAAGCATAACGCAGCATATAGCTTGTCTGTAGAGCATATTTTTCTGAGCATTATTTGTCAGAACAAATATAAAGCATGTGACACAAAGCGTATGATGGTATCCTTCCATAAACACAAGTGTCAGATCCAGCTGTAAGGCTTCTGACGTATTGTAATAAAATTGTAAGGACAATCGCTTGTGGTTTTTTTGTTTTAGACCTGGAGTGGAGACTGCCTTGTCAAGAAAATCATTCTGAAATTATATTTGTAACATTGAAAAATTATTTAGAATACCATAAAAGGATATTGCACGGGCACATTAATATGTACAAAGATTAATTTAGTGCATAGTTGGCCATAATACAGCTTTCAACAATTCTCACCACACCATAGAGCCTTAGATGAAAATTAGCCTAGGGTTTTCCCACATATTCATGCCTTTGTAAGTGCTGAGAAATTGCATAGAATGGCAGTCACTCTCGGATTAATGGTATAGCATTCTGGCAGCAATCTAACCATTGAAGTTCTCTTTTTGATGCCCAAGAAGGAATTAAATGTTGAAGGATTCTCGTGTTGAGTATTGTTGATTGATTATCCCAGTGTGATGTACCAAAGTAATCCACAGTCAGCAAGCAGCAGTTCAGATTGATTTATTTTGGTGTAAGATGTTGAGTGTGAAAGATAAGGAAGAAGTTATATCATGTGACCTGATCTTAAATGGACACTGTAGACCCTAATGCACTTTAGCTTGATAAAGTGCATTATGTGTGAAGTGTGTCGTTATTTTTTTTATATTCAAAAAGTGCAGATTTTAATAGAAATTGTCACTTTCATAAATTAACCTTGCTACACCCCCAGCTGTTAAAGGATCACTATAGTGCCTGGAAAATAAACTAGTTTTCCTGGCACTATAGGGTCATTAGGTCCCCCCCCCCCCCCCCCCCCCACACACACTCAGGGCCCCCCTCCCGCTGTGCTAAAAAACGCTTCAGCCACTTACCTTTCTCCAGCGCTGGGCTCCCTCGGCGCTGGGGAACTCTCCTCCTCCTACCGACGTCAGCTCCTCCTCCTGCCGACGTCTCTGAAACTGCTATGTTTTCAGCTGCAGGGTTAACACTAGAGGGACCTGGCACCCAGACCACTTCATTGAGCTGAAGTGGTCTGGGTCCCTAAGTGATCCTTTAATGAGACAACCGGTCCTGTTACTCAAGGGGCAGACAATTGCACAGATCACCTGTCTTGCAGAAGCTTCTCATTGAGCTGTATTGGGAAGTCTGTCATTGGACAGAAGGTCTGGACAGGGTTAGAAGGGGAGAGCTTGCAAAGGCAGCAGGCAAAATAACTGCAGCTTTTGCAAGCTATTTTAGATATACCCTTAATGAAAAATTCATAATGAAATACATGCATGGTTTAATTGGGGGTATGACGACTAAATACTGATAATATATTTTTAGGGAGGTGAGTGTCCCTTTAACACGATCTTAGATGTATTGCTAAGACTACAAAAAGAGCAAAAAGATAAGGTATTTGTCATTGTTTACTATTTACTGCATTAGATCAAACGACAGAAAACAAATGATAACCTTTTAATATTCCTACAAATTTCATAAAAGAAACAAAAATACTTCCAGTAATTATTGAATCATTATCTTTGTATTTGCCATTTGATCAAAGATGGCCTCAGATCTTTTGAATCCAAAAGTGATGATCGAGAACGAACTCAACAACAACAAAAAAATCTAATTCATGTATATGTTATTGTTTATCCAATCTGTATATGTGTACATGATTTATAATGTTTCTGGATATCCACTTTATTCTTGTTCATGTTGTATCTGTGGTTCGGGGACTGTAATCTTGGATATATTTGAAGCAGTGCATATGCTGTAGATCTTTTGAAAAGGTCATCTAATGATATTATTTCTTTAAAAAGTAACTCTAAAAAAAGTAATTTCTCTAAATTGTAAATGGAAAAAAAAATGTAGATGTATCTTTTTTGCTGTTAAAAACTCAATTTGTTTTGAATTAAAAGGACACTCTAAGCACCATAACTGCTACATTCTGATATACTGATGATGGTCTAATAGTTAACGGGCTTCTACCATAACCACCAATGTGAAAGCATTGTAAAAATGTATTGCTACATTGTTAGACTACATGCTTTTTGACAATATATCTACTTATTAGAATGGCTCGAATGTTCTGACATATTGCTTCACTGAATATAATTTGCAAGTAAAGGATATATTTTTATTATACAGTAATATAAAAAATCAATGATACAAACAAAATGAAATGATAAAGATGCCGTGTGCGTTGTCTTATTAGATTAACCAGAGTTTTACTAATGGCCTGGCCTGTTCATAATTAGAATTACCCACTTTGCTAATTTTAGAAATGTTATTAACAGCCAGACTCAAATTCTTCGTTTAGTTGAATGAGCTTCCAAAATTATTAACCATTTAATGCTTTGAACTGCCCCTCCTTACTCGGCTCCCCAGTTGTTACAGAACAAAGACAATAATGGAATTATCATGCATGTTACAGATACATCTATTTAACACCGTTACAAACATATATGCTTGTAAATACAGGAGTGGGAATCACAGCCGAATCACCCTAAAATGATTAAGGAAAAGAAGAAAGAATGCAATTTTTCAGAGATAGTAATCTTTAGGCCATTTTCAGTCCAATTAGCAAAACAAAAACAAAAAATGGAAGAGACACATACAGAAAAGAGACAAAAGCTTGTTAATTTATACTAGTTCTCAGTCTCAAACAAGGTTTAAATAATTTGTACAGGAGAAGGGAAAACTTCCCCATGAGAGGTACAGTAACCTGTGACAATTGTTTTGGCCTCTCTAGGGGCATATTTGATGAGATATAAATTCTATCCGTCTGGGATCAATAAACAATTCTTAGCACAACTCTTGGTGAAAAACCTCAGGGACGAGAATCATATATATGAGAGACAAGATATATATTGAGGCACTGATTCCATTTGACATGTTTAAAAAAAATAAAAAAATAAAAAAGGGTTTTTATTGAATTACTTAAATGCGCGGTCTTAATCGTTTTTCCTGTGCATGATTTCCTAGATGAGAAGTGTTTCTGATCAGCAGGCAAGCCCTCTTAAAATAAACTCTCAACGATTTTTAAATACATGTAATAAAAAGTATCATCTCTGTTGAATGGAAACTACTGACATTAAAAAAAAAAGAGAAATGTTTCCATATAGTCTGTAATGGTTATGGTTGCGCTTTTGCGAAAACTGGCTGCCACAGTATATTTAAGTATGTTTTAGTATAGCTTCAGGGGAGAGATGATGGAAAAATAAGAGAGAATACAAGTTTGATAAGTAATTACTGACGAGTGTGAAAGCAATGTGGCGATAAATTATCTTTAATTGCAATCTAAAATGCTCCGACCACTAGCTACACTTTTGCTGTTATTTAATCCAATGTTTCCACTAGAGGACAGTTTCCATTGTGTTTGCATCTGTAGCGTACACATGTGTGCGTGTATAACCTCTCCTTGCCATGTACCTTATCTCTGTATGAATGTTTTAAACTGCTGTGCACACATCATGAGCCAACTGTCTCCTGCAGTTTGCACTAGCCATCATACTCTTGTTTTAAGTCCAATTCTGAGTGAGAATTGGAAGGCCACATATATTATGGTGAGATGTTATATCTTGTCTAATAAAAGCATAATGTAACAGCGAGCCCATATCTGGAGCACAGCTTGTTGATAAGAAGCACTTACTTCCTATCTGCTGCAGGCTAATACTAAAATGGTGTATACAGTGAAGAATCAGAGTCTAATTTTACCGATTTTTCTGCTTCCCATTTAACCGAAATAGCATTCTGGCACCTCATTTAACTGAAAGTCTTCATTCTGTGCAACCCATTAGTCAAATCACACATACCACAAAACTCTGGAGCTTGCAGAGACCGTGCACATCTCAAAGAATCTTACCACAAAGTGCAAGGCATGCCAACGAGGAGATAGTCCCAAACAGACCATTATGCCCTTAATGTACACTAAAATAATTTCCCAGCTATTCTAATTTGTTCAGTGAAATCACATCCTACCCACAATCAGCCTTTTTCTTATGAACATTTCCAAAAGCTAATAACTATAAGACATTAGATATATAAAAATTATCTTGGGGGGCAGAGCTTGACCGCCATGCGGAGAAGTCGCATGAAACCGGTGCTCCTGCAAAGAGGCAAACTTTAAGCCACCCGGACGGCGATTAGAACAAGACAAACGGGCAACACACTTACCCACTCCACCGAACCCACGACTGGACCAGTTGGGGAAAGCATGGAATCTCCGGACACGCTACCCGAGGCAGGTCCGACTTGCGGCCTAGCAGTTGATGCGGGGCGGAGGACGCGGCCGGTCATCCAGCCCCGAAGTCAGACCTCTCTCCCCCCCCCCCCTTTGGACCGTTGGGGGTTACCACGGTCCACCATGGCACCCATACAAGCCTGTCATCACACAAGCGGCCCTGGTGGGGAGACAGGGGCGGGAGAATGCCACAACGCTCCACACACCCAAGATGGCGGCAACCCACACCACGTTATCTCCTACCAACAAGCTGCCCCACACACCAGAGCAGCAGGGGGCGGCTACCAAGCTATATACAGCGGCAGAGCAGCGGACGCAGAGGTCAGAGGCAATCCACCAACGGCAACAAGCAGTGGAGGGGGCCCCATGACAAGCGACAGAAAGAAGCCTTACCCACCCCTCCTGCATTAAGCGCCTGCACACAGACCGCAGCGACAACTAAAGGACGGAGAAGCACTGGCCTCGACCCAGGACCGCAAGACTCCACCACAAGAGAGGGAGGATGAGTGGCATGGACTGATCCAGGCACTCAAAACACTATAAGAATGCTGAAAGCTCCTTACACAGGCGCAACCAGTTTGCCACATTTCACTTCCCATCTGCTCTCACCACTGGGGGTTACCTGCTGTGAAGATCATCCTCACTAATGGTGTCATGACTCAAATATAACAATCTGTCACTCCAGACTCAAGCATCACTTATCACTCTGATGTGTCATCTTCGGTCTAAACCTTTGTTGCCTAGGTTTGAGCATTATTGAGCTTATGTACGACTTGACTGCTCTATTCCTTTATAAGCTTGCGTATTCAGCACTAGCAGGTTTAGAACATAAGCCTAGTACACTATCGCGTATGAGCCTGATAATCAAAGCATATGTGTCTATAATCCTGCACACAGATTAGTACCCTTAGATTCTATGCCTAGACACACAGTTTAGCCGACCTACCACGCATACACTAATGAGCATTTTCCTCGTAAGACAGATACATTAGCAAAGAATTGTGCATGTTACTAACCTAGGTCAGTCATGTATATTAACCTCTTGTACCCACAACGTTGGATATTGCGACCTACATTTACCAATACCATGACCTAATCAATACTGATCTCACGTTTAAAAAAAAAAAATGTGCTGATAATCCTAATGTTCCAACTGTTATGCTTGAAAATGTGCTCGAGGAATGCTATTGGGGCACCAAGAGCTTATATGTTATGTTACCCAAAGCACAATAAAAAGAAAGAATTAAAAAAAAAAAAAAATTATCTTAAAAGAGATCAGGTTTTCCTCAAATTGTGTATATAACAAGGTCCACTTCAGATAATTATTAAAATTGAATGAATGCCAGGCAATATATAGCTTGAATAGTATATTCACATAAAGGAATACTGAGGGAACCAACACAACTCAATTGCATGCAATATTTATGCTGTGTACGTCTCCCTGTTTAAATATTATTATTATTATTATTATTATTATTATTGCCATTTTTATAGCACCAACAGATTCCGTAGCGCTGTACAATATTATAAGAGGGGGGATTTAACTATAAATAGGACAATTACAAGAAAACGTACAGGAACGATAGGTTAAAGAGGGCCCTGCTCAAACGAACTTATAGTGTATAGGAGGTGGGGTGTAAAACACATTAGGACAGGAAATAGCAATCAAATTAGGTAGGAGTGAAGCAGAGCTGGAGGAGAGAGTAGAGTGCTGCCCTTTAGGAGAGAGCAAGAGACATCTATATATTTAGATTTAGTTTTGCTAACAAAAACAGATTTTGTGGGGTCAAGTCACCTACTGTTGTATGTTTGTACATTCTTTCACTATTAAAAAAAAAATATATATATATATATATATATGGATATAGATAAGAGCTAAGTTAAGCAACATAGTATGCAGACAGGCAGCAGACATTTTAGTGAAGGGGAACTCCCTTATCCCCTTAGAAGCATAACCAAACACAGCTATAAAAGAAGTATAGGTTGCGACAAATACCAAATAAAAGAAAATAGTCCAACTTGATATAGTCCACAACTTTCTTGTGTCCAATACTCTTCTTCCCAGTAGAATAAACAGAAGAGCGGAAGCAGGAGAGGTATACCCAGCAAAGGTTTATTCAATCCGACCACTGAGTCCGCACACCAGTTGGACATTCCAGGGATGTCCCAGGGCTTAACCCTATAATTACAAATAGAAAAGAGAAATAGCACTTCTCATTCAAGAATAGCCACCTGGATGTTAAACAGTATAAACGCTAATAACCGTAGATAAAGTAGGGGCTAACAATACAACCTTAAAAAATAGACGAAGATCGATCGAATAGATGCAAGCCTTATAAGGCTACTCCTATGCCACCTTAATAAAATTATGGGGAGGAATGTGATGAGGTAACGGATACAGAATATCCAAAAATAAAAAAGCTTTATTAGAAACTTATCAGTAAATACCAATACCAACGATCCGCCGTCAGGCCATTGAGAGCAGAGACAAGGTGAGGTAATCACCCTCAAGCTGAATTAAATCCAAATAGAATAAATCTAAGATAGATACAGAACTTAGTAATCAAATAGGATAGAAATAGCCTCTCTCCCTTGTAATCTTGCTAGATAGGCAAAAGGAGAAAGAAATAGATATAAAAATGACTATATTAAGCATACATTATAATTTTAAAAAAACAACCAATAGTGCAAAAAAAAACACACAATAAAGTTAAGTGAATCAAGCCCCCATAGCTGAAAAAAGAAGCCGGACGCGCATTTCGGTTCTAAACTACTTGCACCTAAACTACTCCGCCCCCTGGAGGATCCCGAACTCTCTCAAAAAATGTGTCCCCTGGACCTCCCCTCACTCCAAGTGTTTAGTAAGGATCTCAAGCTATCCAAGAGATTTGTGGTGTAGAGGGTGACTCACCAACGTGGCCCCCGGCCATTCCTGACCGCTGAGGGGAGCAGTCCTTCCGTCAACTCCCAGAGAGTATGGAGCAGCTAGCGACATCCCTTGTCCCTCCTCCAGGCATCGGAGGCGATTGATCAGGAGCCCTGAAAGAAGAATCACACCTGGGTAAATTGTCCACAGATATCTATACCCATCTTGTCCTAGGTCTGCCCTTGCGCTGTCCCTTCTTGTCCTCTGGCAGGCTATCTTCATAAGTGCATTTCAGCTGGCCGCTCCGCTCGGGCATGGGTAAACATGCTCCTGTCACCTGAGAGCGACCCCCATGGCTCTCCCGCCTAGCCACTAGCGCCCTGTGATCCGCTTCCTGGCCAGCCGGACATCTGCACATCTTCCCTGGTACCTGTCAGGGCCAAAAAAGAACCAGCCAAGCACCCACCATTAAAACCGGGCTTGATGGGAGCCTGTGCTGCACTGGGGACCCCTCCACCCTTACCAACCCGCACTCCTACGCTTAGGCCAGCATACTAAGGGGGGGCCCCGGCCCTAGAAGGGGCTGGGGCCATAGTAGGGGAACCTGCACTGCCACCCCCAGCTCTTCCCGACCTGGCCCGCTTACTCCTGTCCCTGTGATTTCAGGGGGGAGATGGGCCATCTGGGGGGGAAGGAATCTGATTAAGTGCCTGCCTCCAGCGCTGACTCGGACCTTAAGGCGGCGCTTTCTGTCCTTGGGGAGCACTTCGACCCCGGTCACGTGCCTCTTGACGTCCTGACCCTGTGCCGCGGTCCACACGCATGCTGTGGATCTCCGACTCCTCCACCTCCGGCCTACTTGCCGCGATTCACTCCCAACGCTCCCAGACTCCTTCTTCTCAGCCTAGCCGACATGGCACTTGGGCTAATGCGTTCAGGCGGCCTGGTCCTCTGCGTTGGCTGGCCCCCTGGTGCTGAAGAAGGCCCCCTCCGAAGTCCCCGACATACTGAGCCGCTCCTGTGTCCATCCGACGCAGCACTGCTCCACCACCAAATGGAGACTTACCAAAAAGGCCTCCACTGGGTCCATCTATAAAAGGAAAGAGGGCGAAACCGACCCCACAACTACAAGTAAGGATATGCTGATTAAAATGGCCACTACCTAAAATGGCCACTATATATACACACCCCTAAGCCAACCCCTATTAACCCCCATAGCCACTACCTACTTGCTTCCTATGCCTGCCTGCTAGCTCTATCAGGGCCCATTCCTCCTCCTTTATTGCTCCATGGGCTACACACTTTGCTAAGCTTATAACCAGCTCTGGTTTTTGTAACATGCAATACGATATATCCTACAACAGGTGGGTGCTTCTTGTGGTTTACAACTGTTAAACCAATAGTGGACAATGCACAGTTCCTCAAAAGAAAAATAGCAGGCAATAGTGTAATACTGTGGGTATACATATAAGTGTAATAATTAAAACAAAAAAAATCCTTCACAATTACTTGTACCTTTCATTTACACTTTGTATCCCACTACAGAATAGGTTGCCAACACAAATGTCATCAATATATGTGTTGATAGAACATTTTATACCAATGGGTGAATATTTTTTTTTAAGTAATCATATGTCACAGTCATTATGACCCCTCCGATATTTTTATTTGTCTCTCCAATGTTGCTGTTAATGCCAGGAATACATCAGGGAAAGCTTTCACACAGTACAGGATGATAGGAATCCAATGCCAAATTATGAATTCCTAGAAATTGGGACATTATTCTTAGCTGCTCAAGACAATGCTGCAGGTCTTAAATTGAGAATATAATATTGCTCATCATGACAGGAAGCAGAGGTCCAGACACGCGTATCAGTTAAGTTAACTGCCCATGATATAACCCAAGAGAATCCTGGAAGCTATAATTTGCTAGAAAACTATAGGCAGATACTTTGTATATTGTGAAACATGCATTTGTTAATTGTTTACTACATCTAAATGTGTCTCCAAATTGCAAAATTCTAGTAAAATCCCAGAGTTTGATACAAATTTGTGATTTGAACTCAGTCCAGCATAGTCTTTTGTGAATATCCAAAGATTTCCTTGAATATATTAAAAGCACACTTCTAAGGCACTTTAGCTTGCAGAAAAGCTTTATATCTCAACAGTGTGTTCCCTTTTTTTCATTTTACAAAAAGTGCAGATTTCATTAGAAATTTACACTTTTATAAATTAAGCTGGTCACACCCACTTGGCTTTTGAGAAGAGAACAGGTCATGTTACTTCCTGGTTTCGATAGCACAGTAGCTAACCTCAAGAAGCAGCAATAGCCATGAGCAGCTGCCTTGCAAAGACTTCTCATTGGGAAGCCTGTAATTGGACAGTCACAGGAAGTCTGGGTGGGGTTAAAAGAGGAGCGCTTGCAAAGGCAGCAGACAAGAGATCTGCAGGTTTTGCAAGTTGTTTAGATATATCCCCAATTAAAAAATGCATAATTAAGTTTAGTATATCTACCAAACAGTAAATTTTATTTGTTTTGTATTTTGGTTATGGCGTGACCCTTTAACCCCTTAAGGACCAAACTTCTGGAATAAAAGGGAATCATGACATGTCACACATGTCATGTGTCCTTAAGGGGTTAAGCAGAGGGTCCTGCCATGTTCACATTCTCCCGTGTACTGCCTGGGTGAGTATACGTAAATGAATGTAGGAGTTCAGTGAACTTCCTGGCATAAAGAGTGCCACCCCCCCTACACCCCCCCCCCCTTCCCCACCTTTACATTTAATGCTAGTGCATGTCATTATTATAACCCAGCGAATTACAGTTTATTTCAAGATTGGACTACCACCCACTGCATATGGCCAGGACCCCTGATCTTAATTGGCAACTGAAAGGTAACCCTTGGTAGATAGAAAGTTATTGTTATTTCCTCTACAATGGTTGACATGACGTCTACTAGACACACCCCATTTATTTTATAGGCTCCACAACCCATAAAACAGGGAAATTAGCTCCAAGGTAGCCTGCTTTCACCTTTTTGGAAGATTTTTGTGGGTTTTTCATTTTTTTTTTTTTTTTAACAGTGTGCTCCCTTTTGTAACATTATACATGCTGTCAGCTTTCTGTTGAGGTCCATTTTCAGCTCTTGGCGCATCCTACACCTGTGTCAATTCTATGAAAGTGCAAGAGTACAAGACAGATATACAACCTCTGAGGCCATCATATCCTCCATGGGACGTTTTTTGTAATGCAATTAAAAATGCCTCTTCCGCCAGTCACTGGAGGCAGCGGCTGGGAATTGACAAAACTTGATGGCAGAGGCTCTGTATTTTGTCAACTTTAGGCAACTTTGGCCTCTACTAGAAGGGAAAATACCCCCAACTTTGTCTCAAGATGTGTTTTAATTGCTTTGAAGTTTCAAATAAATTCAAATTCAGTCAATAAAAGTATTTCATACAGATTTTATGAAAGTTTGAAATACTCCAAATTAACAGAGCCACTTTAAATGATTAGTAATGTCTTACTATAAGTGGCTTTCACAGTGTCTTAAAGAAACACTATAGTGGAAGAAGTACAAACCTGTATTCCTTACTCTATAGTGCCCCTGTTACTATATTGACTTGTGCCATCCCACCCCATTTGCAGAAAAAATATTTAAAATGAAGTTTTTACAAGACTTCTATGGCGCAGCTGGCCTTTTGACCTACTGCAATGTCATCATAGAGGTTTGTGTTTGCAATCCAAAACTCCTCATAGAGATGCTTTGAGGACATGATTTACACACATTCAAATGCTTCTCACATTAAAGAATAGAATTAAATGCTTTACTATGAGCTGCATTTGATAACATTCACAAGATTTACTCAGAATAAAAGTGTGCGCCATCATAAATCCCCTATAATCTTTATTGTATACATTTTCCTTTTCTGTCTTTTTTCATATTGTGAAAAGAAAAAGAACCGTGAGGTCCTAAGCAGAAGAGTAATAAATGGGAAGGAATCCCTACCTTTAATAGTCCTAATGATGAAAACAGTATAAAATAAACAGGAAAAAATGGGGAGACCAGGGTAAAGGAAAAGATGTGTCAGAGCACATCCAGACCCAGACGACTATCCAGTTAAAAAATGCTCAGGCTATTCCGAAAATACTATGCAAGCCTAGGTGACATTCAATCAAAGCTATAGAATAGAAAAAACAGGTAAGTAGAGGAAAGACATGCGTCACTGGGCTAAATGAGGGATATATCTGAATACCTCCTAAAAAGGGAATAGCCTCCCCAAGTCACAAGCCCAAGCAAAGACCACTAATAAAAGTGTACTATTCCTGTATACCTCGGCACTGTGATGAATCACAAGTGCCTACCTGTAACCCTCTCCCTTCCTGTTCAAATAGCTAAAAACGAATTAATTTAAATTAAATAATCCATAACTAAGTGCTACCAAAGTGAACAAAGCAAAAGAAAAAGAAAAGTAATGTAAGCTTGACGTGCGTTTCGGCGTTCAAACACGCCGTCGTCAGGAGCAAATTATTGCAAATGACAATTGCAAATTATGCATTTATATTAGTAGTGATATAGGCACATCCTTTACTTGAAGCGCTATAAGGAAATTGACGACATATATATTGTCACTTAGTTGGGCAGATAATTTGTATCTCAGCAGAATCTCTCAATTACAGTTGCAAGAAAAGGTATGTGAACCCTTTGGAATGATATGGATTTCTGTACAAATTGGTCATAAAATGTGACCTGATCATCATCTAAGTCACAACAATAGACAATCACAGTCTGCTTAAACTAATAACACACAAAGAATGAAATGTTGCCATGTTTTTATTGAACACACCATGTAAACATTCACAGTGCAGGTGGAAAAAGTATGTGAACCCTTGGATTTAATAACTGGTTGAACCTCCTTTGGCAGCAATAACTTCAACTAAACGTTTCCTGTAGTTGCAGATCAGACGTGCACAACGGTCAGGAGTAATTCTTGACCACTCCTCTTTACAGAACTGTTTCAGTTCAGCAATATTCTTGGGATGTCTAGTGTGAATCACTTTCTTGAGGTCATGCCACAGCATCTCAATCGGGTTGAGGTCAGGACTTTGACTGGGCCACTTCAGAAGGCATATTTTCTTCTGTTTAAGCCATTCTGTTGTTGATTTACTTCTATGCTTTGGGTCATTGTCCTGTTGCAACACCCATCTTCTGTTGAGCTTCAGCTGGTAGACAGATGGCCTTAAGTTCTCCTGCAAAACGTCTTGATAAACTTGGGAATTCATTTTTCCTTCGATGATAGCAATCCGTGCAGGCCCTGACGCAGCAAAGCAGCCCAAACCATGATGCCCCCACCACCATACTTCACAGTTGGGATGAGGTTTTAATGTTGGTGTGCTGTGCCTCTTTTTTGCCACACATAATGTTGTGGGTTTCTTTCAAACAACTCAACTTTGGTTTCATCTGTCCACAGAATATTTGTGCAAACTGTAAACGTGCAGCAATGTTTTGTTTGGACAGCAGTGGCTTCCTCTGTGGTATCCTCCCATGAAAAACATTCTTGTTTAGTGTTTTACGTATTGTATATTAGCTAACAGGGATGTTGGCATTTGCCAGTGACTTTTGTAAGTCTTTAGCTGACACTCTAGGATTCTTCTTCACCTCATTGAGCAGTCTGCGCTGTGCTATTGCAGTCATCTTTACAGGATGGCCACTCCTAGGGAGCGTAGCAGCAGTGCTGAACTTTCTCCATTTATAGACAATTTGTCTTACTGTGGACTGATGAACAGCAAGGCTTTTGGAGATACTTTTATAACCCTTTCCAGCTTTATGCAAGTCAACAATTCTTCTGAGATCTCTTTTGTGCGAGGCATCATTCACATCAGGCAATGCTTCTTGTGAAAAGCAAACCCAGAACTGGTGTGTGTTTTTTATAGGGCAGGGCAGCTGTAACCAACACCTCCAATCTCATCTAATTGATTGGACTCCAGTTGGCTGATATCTCACTCCAATTAGCTCTTGGAGATGTCATTAGTCTAGGGGTTCACATACTTTTTCCACCTGCACTGTGAATGTTTACATGGTGTGTTCAATTAAAACATGGCAACATTTCATTCTTTGTGTGTTATTAGTTTAAGCAGACTGTGATTGTCTATTGTTGTGACTTAGATGATGATCAGATCACATTTTATGACCAATTTGTGCAGAAATCCATATCGTTCCAAAGGGTTCACATACTTTTTCTTGCAACTGTATCTACTGAAACAGGGTACCAATTCCACAATACATTTGCCCTACTGTGGCTAGCAAATAAAAGATGAGTTACGGATTTCGATTGTGGGATATGGTGTGAATGGGTTTTCAGTCTCACTATACGATAACAGACAGATTTCTGCTTTAAGTATGCCCTCAATATGTTTTCACATTTAGGACAATATTGTATGAAAATATATCCTTTTGAAAATATACTGTGAATGTGTTCTTACGTTTTATAACCATATATATTTATAAGTCCTTTGTTTTCTCATTACAGAACTTTCACTGGAGGGGTTTCAGAACTAGATACAGTGAGTACTTATGTTTTTAACACTGTGTTTACAGAGGAAGAGGTTCTATTTCAACTGTCAAAAGTAAAGACAAATAAGTCAATGGGACCTGATGGAATACACCCAAAGCTATTAAAAGAGCTTAGTGGTGTACTAGCAAAACCATTAACAGATTTATTTAACCAATCATTGAAAACAGGAGTAGTCCCAGAAGATTGGAAGTTAGCGAATGTTGTGCCCATTCACAAGAAAGGTAATAGGGAGGAGTCGGGCAACTATAGGCCAGTAAGCCTTACTTCAGTAGTGGGGAAAGTGATGGAAACCATGTTAAAGGATAGGATTGTTGAACATCTAAAAACACATGGATTTCAAGACCAGAGACAACATGGGTTTACTTCAGGGAGATCATGCCAAACTAATCTTATTGATTTTTTTGATTGGGTAACTAAAATTATAGATCAGGGTGGTGCAGTAGACATTGCTTACTTAGATTTCAGTAAGGCTTTTGACACTGTTGCACATAGAAGGCTTATCAATAAACTACAATCTTTGAGTTTGGATTCGAATATTGTTGAATGGGTAAGGCAGTGGCTGAGTGACAGGCAACAGAGGGTTGTAGTCAATGGAGTATATTCGAAGCTTGGGCTTGTCACCAGTGGGGTACCTCAGGGATCTGTACTTGGACCCATTCTCTTTAATATTTTTATTAGTGATATTGCAGAAGGTCTTGATGGTAAGGTGTGTCTTTTTGCGGATGATACTAAGATATGTAACAGGGTTGATGTTCCAGGAGGGATAAGCCAAATGGAAAATGATTTAGGTAAACTAGAAAAATGGTCAGAGTTGTGGCAACTGACATTTAATGTGGATAAGTGCAAGATAATGCATCTTGGACGTAAAAACCCAAGGGTAGAGTACAAAATATTTGATAGAGTCCTAACCTCAACATCTGAGGAAAGGGATTTAGGGGTGATTATTTCTGATGACTTAAAGGTAGGCAGACAATGTAATAGAGCAGCAGGAAATGCTAGCAGAATGCTTGGTTGTATAGGGAGAGGTATTAGCAGTAGAAAGAGGGAAGTGCTCATGCCATTGTACAGAACACTGGTGAGACCTCACTTGGAGTACTGTACACAGTACTGGAGACCCTATCTTCAGAAGGATATTGATACCTTAGAGAGAGTTCAAAGAAGGGCTACTAAACTGGTTCATGGATTGCAGGATAAAACTTACCAGGAAAGGTTGAAGGATCTTAACATGTATAGCTTGGAGGAAAGACGAGACAGGGGGGATATGATAGAAACATTTAAATACATAAAGGGAATCAACACAGTAAAGGAGGAGACTATATTTAAAAGAAGAAAAACTACCACAACAAGAGGACATAGTCTTAAATTAGAGGGACAAAGGTTTAAAAATAATACCAGGAAGTATTACTTTACTGAGAGGGTAGTGGATGCATGGAATAGCCTTCCAGCTGAAGTGGTAGAGGTTAACACAGTAAAGGAGTTTAAGCATGCGTGGGATAGGCATAAGGCTATCCTAACTATAAGATAAGGCCAGGGACTAATGAAAGTATTTAGAAAACTGGGCAGACTAGATGGGCCGAATGGTTCTTATCTGCCGTCACATTCTATGTTTCTATGTTTCTATGTGTTGATAGACATTATTTATTTATTAACATCTCTCAATCTCAGTTAATAATTTGTTTACCTTGAAGGACAAGAGCAGTTTGCATAGTGGTTATAGTCATAGAAATTATGTTCTTTTATTTATTTTTTTATAAGTAGGAATACATTGTAGCTCTAATAGGGTCATATGAGCAGTGTGGCCTCAAGGCTGTGCTTTCTCTTAAAGAGGGACTGTCACATTCCTTTTTTTCTATGTCATTGATTATTCTCCTTAGTAATTGCTATTGGGCATAGAGGTACAAAACTACAAATGAAGCCTCTGCATGAGCAACTGCCCTCCACCAAATTACCTTGTGCAGCTCTGCATTTCGAGCTGTTCTTTCAGCCGTACCATCCAGTGTAGTATGTATATTGTAGGAAAAGACAATAAATTTAATTTTTTTACCTTTTACTTCAATTTATATGCCAGATAAATTGCCAAATAATATATATATATATATATATATATATATATATATATATAAATATACACCTTCAGTAAAATACACAAATAAAAGCCTAGTAAAAGCACTTTTATTAAATAATCATTGAAAGTAAAGGAAAAATAGGGTTATATTCAAAGAATAAAAAAGGAAAACGGGGAACCAGGGCCTGACTGCCAAGATGGCCAGACGTGTTCTGCACTAGCTCCTGCACAATTAAGCAACAAATCAGCTTTTCAAGCTACATACCAAGCTGGATCCAGCCCTAATCAACTGGTACATGGCAACGAGGGAGCAACTGTGGCTAATCTAGATGACCCAAGACAGCGAGTACTCACAGCACCTGACAATGAGGCCTAGCGTGAATTGCAGCCAAGCGCCTGGGAGAGACGGCTGCTCTCCCGGCATGAAGCAAGCCCCTGAATACGTCAACGTTGGAGCCCCGTGACCCCCCCCCCCACCCCCTTTGGACCGGTGGGGGTTATCCCGGTCCACACTGGGGGCACCTAACTACCCACTACAAGGGAACCTCCCATTAAACAGCCTACAGCATGGCGTGTCCAAAATGGCCGCTGCAGCGCAACCCAAACAACAACGAGAGCACATGCTCACCCAGTCCTGGAGGGAAAGTTTTGAAGCCCGTTTCAACAGGATTTGACAGGAGTTTTGGGCTAAAATAGCAAGCAGACCTCCAGCTTCTACTCCGCATGGTGAACATGTCACTCTGGCTGCTGAGCAGAGACCCGGACCACTCGCCAGAACGGAGAGTCACGTGGGAAAAACCGCACCGAACCGTCCACGCTCCTGACAAGTTTCTCGGAGGGTTACCAGATTCCGGGCTTGAGACCTAGCTAAGATCCAACGGAGGATTTGCGGACATGCTGCCATCCACCCTCACAAGACCTGGACTCCAGAGGGCAAAGAACCCAGGGGACTGCATGAAGCTCACATGCCAGACGGCAAGCTACCTCCCAAGCACAGCATGCAGCAAGCACACAAACCGGAGCCGGAATGTAAAGTGTGGCAGAACTTTCCGCCGTGGCCCATCCGAGGCATTGGGTGAACAGAACTGTTTGCAACCACATGTTTGCTGTTCTTTTTAGTCACATATGTTTTTTCTCTCCCTTTGTTCCCATAGAACATAACTCAACCAGTGGTACCAATTTTTTTTTAGCGAGTCTTTGGCACTCTGATATAGCCTGTAGAATATGTACATGTGCAGCATATAGAGCCTGATCACCCATCATAACTAGATTTAGGTCACATCCCAAGCAGCACTGGAAATGTATGGGTTTGTGCCTAGACACTATGTCAGTATCTTAGATTTTTGATCAAGCTTGTATATTCACTACTAGTTTTCTCATTGTTTATCCTGTATTGTCTCTGGTCTCAAGTACAGACCTATGTTCCAGTCTGTTTCTTAAAAACAAAAATTGTGCAGTCCTCAATTTGCCATGACACTGTATTTACCCATGTTTTTGCAATATGCTTGTCAATGCTGTCGTGGCATCACAAGCCTTTGTTATTCCTTGTATGAAAATACCCCCCTCCCCCACCCCCCAAAAATTATTATTATTTATTTTGCCTAATTTTAACATGTCCTTATCTCAAATCTGAAAGAATCATTCTTTATTTCAGTGCCATAGTGTCTGCTATATATTTCATATCCTGTGGGCTCTAAAAGACGTTAAATGGCCTAAAAACAGAGTCATACACAAATTTTATTATCTCATGTCAACTCATTATTTACATTGTTTTGCAGAGATGCTATATTTGGGAATGTATTTCCCTAAGCTATTATAAGAAATGTTGTGAAATGTAAGAGGTATGCTTTAAACTAGGAAAGTCATTTTTCTATTTTTTCATAATTACTTAAAATGAAAGGCTAAATAAGTGTATTAAATGTGGTATAGCCACTTCTGTTCATTATGTTTAAAGCATACATATAAGTAAATAAATAATTTCTGTGCATCTCTTGGTTCACTCCTGCACTTCAGGGGCAGCCATTTTTACAAATCTTTAGTCAGAAGCACAAGTTATCCAAACAAAGAGCATGCAAAACAATTTGAAATGTGTTTTCTGAGACAGTGTCAGGCCTTCAAACTGTACTTTATTGTTGTAAATAAATAGTGCTTCTAAACAAAGTGGGCTACTGATGATTCCCCATGATAGAAGGATAAGACAGGAAATGTATTAAAAAGACTAATTGGGGACTTTGCTAAAAAATAATTGCAATGTCAACTCACAGTGACATCGCCACTAGGGATCCAGTGTCCTGGAAGGGCAGATAAAGGTGAGTTTACTTACCTGAATATGTTTCTAGCGGATGCCACCATGTTGATCTGGCAGGTCCTCTTCAGAGCTGACGTCACTGCTATAATCTCACACATGCTCAAGAGTAGAGCATTGAGGTCTATGGAGGATCCTGCATGACCACTGGATCCTCCATAGACACAGCCAATTCCCTGCATTTAGGTTTGACTCTTAGACTCCGCCTTGAGTCTAAGAAAGTCAGATGGAGGAGAAATTCAGAGACAACTTAGTCTCAAAGTATATCCCATGCGCTAGAGAGCAGATCTATGTTCTGGGGAATTTCCCCATACATGGACCATCTCACTAGCACAGGGAATCCCTCAAATCTATTTTTAGGGGTAATTCCCCGAACATAGAGCAGCTCTCTAACATGGGGAATCCCTCGCTTCCCCGCACTAGGAGCTAGTTGTATGTCTGAGCAGTCATTATGCAGGTAAGTCGCCAAGTGAGTACTACCTGTATACATTGGGTTTTCTCTCCTTTCTGAGTAAATCCTGTGAAGCATAAACAATAAAATACAATCATAAGGTTACATATTAATACAAAAAAAAAACATATAGTCAAGCACTATTCGAGAAGTTTGTCACAAATATTGTTTGTTTGTTGGGAGAAAGTTAAATCTCAAATATTCTGGATTTAAAGCTGTTTGGGAAATTATACCACAGTCTCTGCCCATCCACTAAATAATGCTTTGTTAGGACTTTTACAATTTTTTTACAAAAATACTGCTGAATTCTGCAGAAATTTGGGATGAAATTGCCAAGTAAAAAGACTCTGAATGATCCATATGAAATAGCCCCAAATGTCCACTTATACAAATGGAATGCCATGGTGATGGTAAAGTGGAGTTGTAAACTACTACTTTATCTCCAATGTGAGCCCAGTAAATGAATCGGTGAAAACAATTTAAAAATTCTCATTGGCATGTCTGTATTTAACCATATAAAAAATCTGGCAGTGGCTTAAATGGGAGTATACTTGTACACATCTGGTATGTACAAAGTAGTAGGACGATATGGTCTGTAAAATGCCTCTTTGACTATGAGACATATAAAAAACACAAAAATAAATTAAATGTAGCAATTGTATCACCTACCTCTGCCAGACGTGGTGATTATAAGTGTCAATATTACATTATTATAACACCCAGAGGGCCCCTACATATATATATACTTTTGTGCGTCAGCTTTGGATTCTGTTCTATGTGATCTTACTTTTAAGAGCATTTTCGAACAGTTTTAACACTTGTCTCTCTAATGTGGGACCATTAGTGTGACCAGAAAGGAGGCAGCGGTAATTGACAACGTCAGCCTATCGCTGGCCACTAATCCTATATAAATATATGTACATTTCTATTCTTTCTGTGATTGGTGTTGTAATATACACAGCTCTCTCCCCCTCATGTTAATTGGTCTAAACATACATACTGTTGCTGTAAGATACACACTACAGGGAAAATTGTCGGGAATTATAAGAAAAAATTAAATTTTAGATCAAATAAACTAAGCAGGAAGCACAGTTGACTTTTGATCTTAAATTTTAAATTCACTTAGAATTCCCAGCAATTCTCAATTAGGTATATTCACCTTCTTTCAGCTCATAAAAAGTTGATCATATTCAGTTAGCTTACTGATCATTTTACATTTCTAATGTTCCTGCTGATTCTGTTTAAGATCTCCCGGAACCTAACCGGCTCTTTAGAATGTAGATCTGAGGCTGCATTTCCTTTTGCACTTCAGGGTGGTAAGAAACCATTGTCATTTTGGTCACCCACAGTGAGGTTAGATGATCTTATCTATGGAATCCGCTTTGTCTATTCATATCTTTCATTTGGTGTCGGTCACTGTCTCCAGCCTGACAGTCATAGGTTTATTTTCTCCTTTTGTAAAATTATTACATGTATTTTCCCTAAGTTTAATTATTCTCAACTGCCAATGTGATAGCAGGAAGGCCTGGTACCGTGTGTGTTCTAAAGACGAGCCAAATTTGACATAGCCGATAAAAAGATATGGCAGTAAAGTTTGTGTTTTTTTTTTTTTATTTATTTATCTTGGAATATTATTTGGGAGAATTTCTGGAGAAGATGTAAATGGTAGTGATGTTGCTTATCAGGTTGGAAGGTTTGCAATATTGTTGAATGGGAAAGGCAGTGGCTGAGTGACAGGCAACAGAGGGTTGTAATCAATGGAGTATATGCGAAGCATGGGCTTGTCACTAGTGGGGTACCTCAGGGATCTGTACTTGGACCCATTCTCTTTAATATTTTTATTAGTGATATTGCAGAAGTGTCAGGATCGGGACAGGGATCCAACACGCAGAGTACAAACAGTAGCCAGATACGTATACCGGACCTTAGAATGGCCGGACTAACGTAAGTAGTACAGTATAGAATGGTCAAAGACAAGCCGAGGTCGAGGGTAACAGAAGACAGGTAAGCGAGAGACAAGCCGAATCAAGGGTAACAGAGATAAGCAGAGTAAGGTAAACAAGCCGGGTCAAAACCAAAAGGGATAATAGAATACACAAGCACTGAGTGGCTAGAACAAGCTAGAACCACGACAGGGCAATGAGCTAATGAAAGAAGCTCTGTTAAATACCCTGTTCAGAGCAGTAACCACGCCTCCGAGGCGTCCTGATTGGTCCTGCAGCAATTGAGTGACAGGTCGTTCCGGAGGAGTGTCCTGATGACAACTTCCTGCCTAGATGCTGTAAAAGGCAGTCACTCCCTCGCGGCCGGCCTTGCATGACCGGATAGACCGTGGGGAAGGGAGCCATCAGGCCGTCTGGATGGAGGAACAGCTAAGTCTCTACCTCTTTCAGAGGTAGAGACCACAGGTACCCTGACAGTACCCCCCCTCTCAGATACGCCCACCGGGCGGAATACACCAGGGCGAGAAGGGAATCGAGAGTGAAACGCCCTGTGGAGACGGGGAGCATGCACCTCCTCCTGAGGTACCCAACTTCTCTCCTCAGGACCATAACCCTTCCAATCGACCAGATATTGCAGTTTCCCCCGGGAGATTCGAGAATCAACGATGGAATTGACCTCATACTCCTCCTGACCCTCCACCTGAACTGAGCGGGGAGGGGCGATCGTGGAGGAGAACCTGTTACATATTAATGGTTTTAGCAAGGAAACATGAAATGAATTAGGAATGCGTAAGGCATTAGGCAACGCTAAACGATACGCAACTGGGTTAATTTGAGACAGTACCCTGTACGGTCCAATATATCGAGGAGCAAATTTCATGGACGGCACTTTTAACCGAATGTTTCTAGTACTTAACCATACTCTATCGCCTGGAACAAACTTCTACGTTTGTCAGCGTGTTTTTTAACCAGCGTAGAATTGTGCAGAAGGATTTGTCGAGTTCGATCCCACAACTTTCTCAAATTGGCAACATGAACATCCACCGACGGTATCCCTTGAGAAGAAGACTCCGAAGGAAGGATGGAAGGATGAAAGCCATAATTCAAGAAAAAAGGGCTAGAATGCGTAGAATCACAAATGAGATTGTTATGTGCAAACTCCGCCCAAGGAATCAAACCGACCCAATCGTCCTGGTGTTCTGAAACGAAACAACGTAAATATTGTTCAACTTTTTGGTTAGTGCGTTCAGCAGCTCCATTGGACTGAGGATGATAGGCAGAGGAGAAATTCAATTTGATGCCTAGTTGGAAGCAGAATGATCTCCAAAAACGGGAAACAAATTGGGAGCCTCTGTCAGAGACAATTTGGGAAGGTATCCCATGCAAACGGAAAATCTCCCTGGCGAATATCTCCGCTAATTCGGGCGAGTTTAGGTAAGGGAATGAAGTGAGCCATTTTAGTAAATCTGTCTACCACAGTGAGGATGACAGTCTGCTTTTTAGAGATAGGCAAATCAACAATGAAGTCCATTGCCAGGCAGGACCAAGGCTTTTCAGGAACCTCTAAAGGGTGCAGAAATCCGCATGGAAGCGAATGAGGTAGCTTGGTCTTGGTACAAACTTCACATGCCCCGATGAATTCTTTAATATCCTTGCGTAAGTCAGGCCACCAAAAATCTTTAGAGACCAGCGCATAAGTCTTGCGGATGCCAGGATGCCCAGCCACCTTGCTGTTATGGAGACAGCGTAGCACCTCCAGTTGGAGAGCGGCAGGAACGAAGTGTCGATCCCCAGGGGTCTGTTTGGGTGCCAAATGCTGAAACTTCATGATCTCAGAAAGCAATGGAGAGTGAATCCTGAGATTCGTGTTCGCGATGATATTCCCCTTAGGAACTATGGAGGACAGAAGTGGTTCAGTTATAGTGGATGGTTCATATTGACGAGACAAAGCATCGGCTTTAGAGTTCTTAGAACCAGGTCTATACGTAAGTACATAATTAAAGTGAGTGAGGAACAAGGCCCAGCGAGCCTGCCTGGCGGACAAGCGCTTAGCCTCCCCAATATAAGACAAGTTCTTATGATCCGTTAGAATGGTAACAGGGTGTAGTGTCCCTTCCAGTAAATGTCTCCACTCCTTTAAAGCCTTAATGACCGCTAACAGTTCCCTCTCCCCGATGTCATATCTGCTCTCAGGCCCAGAATTTTTTTTAGAGAAGAAACCACAAGGGTGTAACGGTTTATCCACCCCTAACCTTTGAGACAGAACAGCCCCAACTCCTGTCTCAGAAGCATCGACCTCGAGAAAGAAAGGCAGAGTCGTATCAGGATGAACTAGAATGGGAGCTGAGGCAAAAAGTTCCTTGAGAGTCTTAAAAGCACCAAGAGCTTCCTCAGACCAGAACTTAGTATCAGCCCCTTGTTTGGTCATATTGGTAATAGGCGCAATGATAGAGGAGTAACCCTTAATGAAGCGCCTATAGTAGTTGGAAAAACCAATAAACCTTTGGATAGCCTTGAGTCCTTTGGGCAAAGGCCAGTCTAAAATAGATTGGAGTTTACCAGGATCCATTTTAAAACCTTCCCCAGAAATCACGTACCCAAGAAAGTCTACCTGAGACTGATCAAAACTGCACTTCTCCAATTTGCAGTATAGACCATGTTGCAGAAGTTTGTGTAACACCTTTCTGACCTGTCTATGGTGAGTCTCAATCTCCTTAGAGTGTATTAGTATGTCGTCCAGGTAAACAATAACACAATCATGCTGAAACTCCCTAAGTACCTCATTAATCAAATCTTGAAATACTGCAGGAGCATTGCATAGTCCAAATGGCATAACAGTGTATTCGTAATGGCCATACCGGGTATTGAATGCCGTCATCCACTCGTGACCTTGCTGGATTCTCACCAAATTGTAAGCCCCTCTGAGATCTAACTTGGTGAAGATTTTGGAGCCCTTAAGACGATCAAATAACTCGGTAATCAGTGGGATAGGATAGGCATTTCTGACAGTTATTTTATTCAAGCCTCGGTAATCGATACAAGGTCTCAGCGTGCCATCCTTCTTCTTAATGAAAAAGAACCCCGCCCCGGCCGGAGAAGAAGACCTCCTGATGAATCCCTTTTCTAAATTCTCCTGAATATACTCTTCTAGAACCGAGTTTTCCTGAACAGACAAAGGATATACATGGCCCCTCGGAGGCATAGTCCCGGGTAGAAGCTTAATTTTACAGTCAAATGACCTGTGTGGCGGCAAAGAATCAGCATTCTTCTTGTCAAACACTGCCCTTAAGTCTAGGAAAAGGTCTGGTATGTGTCTTTCTGTGGACTGAGTAGGATTCTCCTGTATGTTAATATTAGCTAATGGAGAAACCTTGCACAAACACCGATCCTGGCAGCCCTGGCCCCACGAGAGTATCTCCCCTAACTCCCAATCGATAATAGGGTTATGTTCTTTCAACCATGGATACCCCAGAACTATGGGAACGGAAGGAGACGAAATGAGCAGAAGAGATAACTTCTCCACGTGTAGGATACCAACATTTAAATCAATGGGTATGGTCTCACGAAAGATAACAGGGTCTAGTAGTGGTCTACCATCTATGGCCTCAACGGCCAAGGGTGTCTCCCTTAGCTGGGATGGGAAATTGTTTTTACTAGCAAAGGCTTGGTCGATAAAATTCTCAGCAGCACCGGAATCTATCAAAGCCATAGCCCTTACTACTTCCCTCCCGCAAGTTAAGGAAACTGGTAGCAGAAGCCTGTGATCTTTATAATTAGGAGTAGAGGACAATATAGAAACACCCAAGGCCTGTCCTCTAGAGAGACTTAGGTGCGAGCGTTTCCCGGGCGGTTAGAACAGTTCGAGAGTAAATGACCCTTAGCTCCACAATACATACACAAACCCTCTCTTCTCCTGTACTGTCTTTCCTCCTCAGAGAGGCGGGTATACCCTATCTGCATAGGTTCAGGAAGCAAAGATACCGTGGAGTCAGGACTTGGAAAAGCGGGGGCTAACCTAAAAGAAGGTCTCCGGTTCCTCTCTCGAGTGTTCTGTCTCTCTCTTAAACGTTCATCTATACGAGAGATGAACGAAATTAAATCCTCTAAATTCTCGGGGAGTTCTCTGGTAGCAACCTCATCAAGGATTACTTCAGATAAGCCATTCAAAAATACATCCATATACGCCTGCTCATTCCACTTGACTTCTGACGCCAGAGACCTGAACTCTAGTGCATAATCCACCAGTGTTCGGTTCTCCTGTTTCAGACGCAACAGTAATCTGGCTGCATTAACCTTTCTACCTGGAGGGTCAAATGTTCTTCTAAAAGCAGCTACAAAGGCGTTATAGTTATAAACTAATGGGTTATCGTTCTCCCATAATGGGTTGGCCCATCTCAGAGCTTTCTCAATAAGTAGGGTGATAATAAATCCTACCTTTGCCCTATCTGTAGGATAAGAGCGAGGTTGCAATTCAAAGTGGATACTAATTTGGTTTAAGAAACCACGACACTTCTCAGGAGCCCCACCATAGCGTACTGGGGGGGTAATGCGAGAAGAAGCACCCACTGTGGCTACCTCTAGACCTGAACCGACAGGAGAAACAGGGGTATTACGTATCTCCTCTGGTGGGTTATTGGCACGAGATAATAGAGCCTGTAGCGCAAGCGCCATCTGATCCATTCTGTGATCCATGGCTTCAAACCTAGGATCAGGAGAAGCCAGCTGACTGTTTGTACTTGCAGGATCCATTGGCCCTGTCGTAATGTCAGGATCGGGACAGGGATCCAACACGCAGAGTACAAACAGTAGCCAGATACGTATACCGGACCTTAGAATGGCCGGACTAACGTAAGTAGTACAGTATAGAATGGTCAAAGACAAGCCGAGGTCGAGGGTAACAGAAGACAGGTAAGCGAGAGACAAGCCGAATCAAGGGTAACAGAGATAAGCAGAGTAAGGTAAACAAGCCGGGTCAAAACCAAAAGGGATAATAGAATACACAAGCACTGAGTGACTAGAACAAGCTAGAACCACGACAGGACAATGAGCTAATGAAAGAAGCTCTGTTAAATACCCTGTTCAGAGCAGTAACCACGCCTCCGAGGCGTCCTGATTGGTCCTGCAGCAATTGAGTGACAGGTCGTTCCGGAGGAGTGTCCTGATGACAACTTCCTGCCTAGATGCTGTAAAAGGCAGTCACTCCCTCGCGGCCGGCCTTGCATGACCGGATAGACCGTGGGGAAGGGAGCCATCAGGCCGTCTGGATGGAGGAACAGCTAAGTCTCTACCTCTTTCAGAGGTAGAGACCACAGGTACCCTGACAAGAAGGTCTTGATGGTAAGGTATGTCTTTTTGCTGATGATACTAAGATATGTAACAGGGTTGATGTTCCAGGAGGGATAAGCCAAATGGCAAATGATTTAGGTAAACTAGAAAAATGGTCAGAGTTGTTTCAACTGACATTTAATGTGGCTAAGTGCAAGATAATGCATCTTCAACGTAAAAACCTAAGGGCAGAGTACTTAATATTTGATAGAGTCCTAACCTCAACATCTGAGGAAAGGGATTTAGGGGTGATTATTTCTGATGACTTAAAGGTAGCCAGACAATGATAGAGCAGCAGGAAATGCTAGCAGAATACTTGGTTGTATAGGGAGAGGTATTTTAGCAGTAGAAAGAGAGAAGTGCCCATGCCATTGTACAGAACACTGAGACCTCACTTGGAGGATTGTACGCAATACTGGAGACCGTATCTCCACAAGGATATTAATACCTTAGAGAGAGTTCAGAGAAGGGCTACTAAACTGGTTCATGGATTGCAGGATAAAACTTACAAGGAAAGGTTAAAGGATCTTAACATGTATAGCTTGGAGGAAAGATGAGACAGGGGGGATATTATTATTATTATTATTATTATTATTGCCATTTATATAGTGCCAACAGATTCCGTAGCACTTTACAATATTTTGAAAGGAGATGTAACTCTAAATAGGACAATTACAAGAAAACTTACAGGAACAATAGGTTGAAGAGGACCCTGCTCAAACGAGCTTACAGACTATAGGAGGTGGGGTATTAGAAACATTAGGACAGGGAATATCAAATAGGGTGGGAGTGAAGCAGAGCTGGAGGAGAGAGCAAAGCACTGTCCCATAGGCAGGGCCGGATTAAGAGCACAGTGGGCCTGGTGCTGACAATTATGATGGGCCTCATTACGGAATCTTATCGACCAAAAACACTAAAACAACCATATCTCCCAAGCGTCATGTATCTGATGGAGATGGTGCTGGAGGGAAACTCATAGGATGCAGCTATAAGATAACACATACAAAACACATGCTAATCTCTCTCTAATTTATGCTTTCATCTTTCAAGTAAATCCATAACCCCTAACAGCAGTGTCCAGTAAAGCAGGAAGTCACTGGGCGGGGTAAAAGGGTGGGCCATTGGTGTGAATCACGTGACCAGACCTGCCAAAAGGGGAAAACATGCCCAAAAAGGGGGCATGTCTGTCCAAAGAATTTGAAGGACAGCCTGGTATGAATGCATGTCAGGCTGCCCGCCAATCATGCAGGCTGTCCAACTAAGGGCATACTATGCAGGCAGCACCCTGAGCTTGACATAAATGCGTCAAATGATGCGCCTACTCCACGCTTTCTGAGGACTGTCCCCTAGCACTCGCTGGTCCACTTGTCTCCTTACCTTCCTACTAGCAGGCAGAAGTTTCTGGTATATAGTCTGGGACAGAGAAAAGGTGTATGTAGTAAGTGTAAAAGAAAGGGGACATGCCACAGTGTTAGAAAGACCAACGTCTGCATTACCTAAACTAATTTTATTGTCAGCCAGTCCACACAAGTTTTGTTCCCATACATCCCTCTTAAGCTTCCAAAATTAAAGGGACACTATAGTCACCAGAACAACTACAGCTTATTGTATTTGTTCTGGTAAGTAGAATCATTCCATTCAGGCCTTTTGCAGTAAACACTGTCTTTTCAGAGAAAATAACTCCACTGGCCACTCCTTAGATGGCTGCTAGAGGTGCTTCCTGGGGCAGTACTGCCTATTGTGCAGCACTGCCATTCAGTGTCTCCACCCTCTGCATGCAGACACTGAACTTTTCTCATAGAGATGCATTGATTCAATTTATCTTTATGAGGAGATGCTGATTGGCCAGGGCTATGTTGGGCTTGTGCTGGCTCTGCCCCTGATCTGCCTAGTTGACAGTCTCAGCCAATCATATGGGCAAGTATTTGTAATTTGCTCAGACAACCACTTCTGATGATGTCAGCAGACAGTCAGTTCAGAGGCAGAGCCAGCAGCTGCAGACTTGAATACAAGTTATCTTTTACTATACTTAGGGAGGCAAGAAGGGGCCAGGGTGGTGGTTTTAACCCAATAGGGTCAGAAATACATGAATGTGTTCCTGACCCTATAGTGCTCCTTTAAGCAAGAGTATGTGAAGAGTAGTTAGGGTTGCCACCTTTCTTGGGAAAAAATACCAGCCTTAATCATTTGTATAATCACAAGGAGTGACATCAGAGAAAATTCTGTAAAATCACCAACAAACTACTCACAGTTTGATTCTGCTGTATAGATGGATTGCTCCCAGTGTCTCTCTGTCTCCCAGTGTCTCAGTCTCGCAAGTCACCCAGTGTCTGTGTCCCTATGTATCACAGTGTCAGTGTCTCCATGTCGCCCAGTACCCCATTTCTCCCAGTGTCACAATGTCTCAGTGTGTCCCCATGTCACTAGGATACTGGGGACACAGTGAGACATGGGGACACTGAGAGACCCGGGAACACTGAGAGACCCGGGAACACACAGACATGGGGACACTGGGAGACAAGGGGACACTGAGACATTTAGGGAAACTGGGAGAAATGGGGACACTGAGACACTAGGAACACAGACACTGGGATACATGGGGACACTGAAACATTTGGGGACACTAAGACACTAGGGACACAGAGACATGGGAACACAGACACTGGGAGACTAGGGGACACTGGGAGACTAGGGGACAGACACTTGGGGACACTGAGAGACATGTGGACAGTTGTGGACATAGACATGGGGACACTGGGAGACATGGGGACACTAGGCACACTGAGACACTAGGAACACAGACACTGGGAGACATGGGGATACTGAAACATTTGGGGACACTAAGACACTAGGGACACAGAGACATGGGAACACAGACACTGGGAGACTAGGGGACACTCGGAGACAGACACTTGGAGACATGGGGACAGTTGTGGACATAGACATGGGGACACTGGGACATATAGGGACACTGGGACACATGGGGACACTAGGCACACTGAGAGACATGGGACACAGACACTGGGAGATTCGGGGACACTGAGACACTAGGGACACTGGCTGGGGGACATTGGGACACTGGGAGAAATGTGGACATAGTGTCTCCGTGTCCCAATGTCTCAGTGTCACCCAATGTCCCTATGTCTCACAGCGTCCCCATGTGTCTCAGCATCCCCATGTGTCCACTAGTGTCTCAGTGTCCCCATGTTTTCCAGTGTCCCCAAGTGTCTCAGTTTTCCCAGGTCTCCCAGTGTCTGTGTCCCCATGTGTCCTAATGTCTCAGTGTTCCCTAGTGTCTGTGTCCCCATGTGTCCCCTAGTGTCTGTGTCCCCTAGTGTCTCAGTGTCCCCATATGTCCCTTAGTGTCTCAGTGTCCCCTAGTGTCTCAGTGTCCCCATGTGTCCCTGCTGCCTTTCCCCCCATCCCTCACTTACCTGAGCTGTAGAGCTGCTGTCTGGACTCTGTGCTGTGTTGCTGTTTCCCACGGATCAGTGAGTAGTAGAGAGAGGCAGGGATATGCTGTAACTTCCTATCCCTGCCTCTCTCCACACACAGTGACCCCCTACTGGCCGGTGCTGGTATTGCAGAGTAATCTTCATTTATTCTGAGAAAAATACCTGCATTGTATTGCCGGTATTACTGCAATACCGGCATGGCCAGGCAGCCTCAAATACCGGCTGTGCCAGTAAAATATCAGTCAGGTGGCAAACCTAAGAGTAGTGTGTAAAAAAAAAAATATATATATATATATTTTTTTAAAATGGGCCTATTCCATGGGCCTGGGCCTGGAGCTGCAGCTCCATCAGCCCCTATGTTAATCCGGCCCTGCCCATAGGAGAGAGCAAGAGACAGGTATGTAAGGTAGAGATTACTCTGGGAGGCCATAAGCTTTCCTGAAGAAATGGGTTTTAAGGCCCTTCTTAAATGATTGAAGACTAGGGGAGAGTCTGATGGCAGTAGGCAAGCTATTCCATAGGAAAGGAGCCACCCGCGAGAGGTCCTGCAAGCGCGAGTTGGCCGTATGGGTGCAAGCAGCGGTCAGGAGGTTGTCACGGGCAGAGCGGAGGTTATGAGGAGGGGAATACCTATGGATCAGTGAAGAGATATAAGAGGGGCTAGAATTGTTCAGTGCTTTAAATGTATGGTTCAGCACTTTGAATTGACTCCTATAGGATACAGGGAGCCAATGTAAGGACTGGTAGAGGGGTGAGGTGTGAGAGGACTGACTAGAGCGGAAAATCAGTCTAGCTGTAGCATTCATTACAGACTGTAGCGGGGCAATACGGCTTTTAGGGAGACCAATCCGGAGAGGATTACAGTAATCCATGCGGGAAATTACTAGAGCATGGACAAGCTCCTTGGTAGCATCTTGCGTAAGAAAGGGGCGGATCCGGGCTATGTTTTTGAGTTGTAACCTACAGGACTTGGCAACAAACTGGATGTGAGACTCAAAGGTGAGACCAGAGTCAAGTATGACGCCAAGACAGCGCGCTTGCAGGGATGGACTTATGTGGATATCACTGACTTGAAGGGAGAGCGAGAGAGGAGGATCAGTATTAGGAGGAGGAAAGACAAGGAGTTCAGTTTTAGAGAGGTTAAGTAAGCGTGAGGACATCCAGTCAGAGATGGAAGAAAGGCAAGCAGTGACACGTTGCAGGACGGCAAGGGAGAAGTCCGGGGAGAAGAGGTATATCTGAGTGTCATCAGCGTACAGGTGGTAGTGGAATCCAAAAGAAGCAATAAGTTTACCAATAGAGGCAGTATAAAGAAAAAATAGAAGAGGACCAAGGACAGAGCCTTGGGGAACTCCAACCGAGACAGGACGAGGGAGGGAGGTATCCTTGGAAAAGGAGACACTGAATGACCTGTTGGGTGAGGGGGTAATTGAGAGCAAACGGTAAGAGTTGGTGATCTGAGAGAGGAAATGGAGTGTTGCAGATATTAGATAATGTACATGAATAAGAGAAAATAAGGTTGAGGGTATTGCCAGCTACATGAGTGGGAGAATTAGCCCACTGCAATAGTCCAAGGGAGGAAGTAATTGAAAGTAGTTTAGAGGCTGCTGGGGTTAAAGGTGGGTTAATGGGAATATTGAAGTCTCCAAGAATTAGGGATGGAATGTTAGAAGAGAGGAAGTAGGGTAGCCAGGCAGCAAAGTGGTCAAGGAAGAGGAGAGGGGAACCAGGGGGATGATAGATAACGGCAATGTTAGCAGAGAAGGGTTTGAAAAGGCGAATTGAATGAATTTCAAATGATGGTAAAGAGAGGTAAAGAGAGGCAGGGTTTTAAAGGAGCAGTGGGGTGAGAGAAGAAAACCTACGCCGCCACCTTTAATCTCCGCTTGTCTTGGGTTGTGAGTAAAGTGAAGACCACCAAAGGACAGTGAGGCAGGGGTAGCAGTATCAGAGGGAGAGAGCCATGTTTCTGTGCATAAAGGGAATCAACACAGTAAAGGAGGAGACTATATTTAAAAGAAGAAAAACTACCACTACAAGAGGACATAGTCTTACATTAGAGGGGCAAAGATTTAAAAATAATATCAGGAAGTATTACTTTACTGAGAGGGTAGTGGATGCATGGAATAGCCTTTCAGTTGAAGTGGTAGAGGTTAACACAGTAAAGGAGTTTAAGCATGCGTGGGATAGGCATAAGGCTATCCTAACTATAAAATAAGGCCAGGGACTAATGAAAGTATTTAGAAAATTGGGCAGACTAGATGGGCTGAATGGTTCTTATCTGCCGTCACATTATATGTTTATATGTTATGCCATAAAATGGGAATCTTTTATCAGAACTAAGAGATGTGGAGAAAATATTGTGTACTACCTAATTGGCTCCAACAGGAATTATTTTTAGAAGTATGGACATGCATTAGACGAGAAGAAACATTTGAGGATTGCCTTTTGTATTAGCTCTATGTCTGCAACTCGATGATTTAGTCCTCTAGCCACAGCTTGATGTTTCTTTCTTTATGGGGGACTGAATACAAAATACCTTATGTGAGGAGTTTTTTTTATTGCTAATGAAACACATTGTAACCTCTTTTACTCTCATTAATAAATATACACTCCAACTGCTTGAGAGCTTACTCAGTCACCCACTCATTTCCTTCACACATTAACTGCAACTTTCCTTTCGTTTTCTCTGGCCAATTCTCTGTGCTACCTCTTGTCTCACTTCCAAATTTGGGATGAAATTACCATTATATCCTTTAGATTGTAAACTCATGTGCTATCTAACTAGACACTTTGTGTAAAAGAACTAAATCTCAGCTCATAGGTACGATCCTCTTTACCTTTTGGTCTGTGTATAGTGTAAAATATATTTTTTTTGGGGGGGGGGGGGGGGGAGGGAAACCCCAAATGTATAGCACTATGGAATATGTTGGCACATATAAATGCCAGTAATAGATTAATACACAGGTTTGATTTCAAACTGCAATGCATTATAAACAGAACTAAATATGAATAGTCCCGCTTATCTGCAATTCTGCTCCTGTGTTGCTCCTCATATGGCATAGAAATGTATTTCCCCTATAGAGCTACTGTTACTACCCCTGTTACAATAAACAGTAAATTAGATCTGTACAGTGTTACACAATAGCAGCCATGTGGTTGAGGATGTTTCAAAGTTCTTTGTGCACACTTCTGGGCATGGTTCTGATTCTACCCAGGCAACTGCATTCACTGTGTAGTGGACATTACACAAAGGCACATGAACATGTTTACATTTTGCTGGAATTTTGTGAATCTGTGATACATACATGTCATTCGTTTATTAATACCACCACTTGGTTTTTTGACCATTTTTATTTTAGTTTGATTTGTGTTCCTATTTTTTTTAGTATTTTAAGAAAAAAAAATTATTTAATCGCTAATATTTTAAAACCTTATAATATTTCAGCAAAGGATGAATAAATAAATGAAAAGTTCTGTAAATTGACATAGTTTAAATGGTTTTGGGTATTCGTGAACAATATTTGAGAGGGTGTTATTTTTTTTTAATGCTTTTTATTGAGTTAAAAATATATATATATATATATTTTTTTTTTGTCAATCTTTCTTTTATTGAGGCAGGAGTTAAATGGGGTACAGAATAAAGAAGAGGGGATGCACAGTATTTGTACAGAGTGGGATCGCTTTAACACAGTAGTACATCTCCTACAAATGACAGCCTCATTTTATATTTTATATTAAGCAGGCTTTTCAGTAGAATAATAGCACGCATAAAGTAACAGTCATAATGGTAGTTTACACTAAGCGATTGAATCATCAGGAGTTAAATGAATTAAACAAATGTAAAACAGGACGATAGGAACAAATCGTAAATAGCTCAACATTAAGTGCAGGTAAGTCATGTTAAGGTAGCTAGCATTTAAGTTAGGCAAGATCACACTTTAACCCCTTAAGGACACATGACATGTGTGATATGTCATGATTCCCTTTTATTCCAGAAGTTTGGTCCTTAAGGGGTTAAAGCCTACAAGGTACTAAAATATAATGAAAATAATAACTTGCTCCTGTGCCTACCGAGTAATACAGTGTAGACGGTGGGGCGGATTACATGAGTATCAGGCAGGCTGACTCAGCTTCTCTAGGGAGGTGCATTAGTGCACCGGCTAGTGGTGCTAGTCTAGTTAGATAGAGTTTAAACTGAAATCAGGCATAAAACAATTACAAAGGATAAGCTCGCGTGGTTCAAAATAGCATAAAAAACAAGATTAATCAGTGAATCTTAAACGTTAGCTGGCTGACTAGGCTAAGGAGGTAGCCACATTGAAGATGCCTACATCTCTTATGGCCTATTGGGCAACTGTTAAACATATATAGAAACTAAATGAATTGAGCGATTGCAGTAGGTCAGCTTGCCGGGATACATCGTGCCATCGAGCCGTAATAGTCCCTCTCAGCCTAAGTCCAGATGGTGGCGAGTAGCCAGGGAGAGCCTGGGCTCATCCCCCTGCTCCGGGTTTGTGTGAAGGCCAGTATCATTTCTCCACGGGCTCGGGGACTTTTCAAGGCCGGGCCCTTTCCCTTTGGGACAGGTCTGGAGCTCGTAGTGTTGTTCCGCCGCCTGCGGCGTATGAGTCTCCACCTTTGTGGGAGATGCCTCGGGGTTTCGCCCTTGTGGGCCTTCAACCCGGATAGGGAAGGTTGGTGAGTGATCATCCGCGTTGTCGAGTACACACCCGGGGGTTTGCCGGGCGCTCTCCGATTGGCGATCTCACGTTTCAGCTGGGCACCCGGGTACACTTGTGTCTGCGTCAGTGCATTACTGTGTCGAGCTTCCACTTTCGCCCAGAAGATCTCGAACAGCATTTGCAGGCGAGAGGTTAATGAGTCGTCTAGGCGAAGCTGGGCTTCTGGCAGCGCATGGCCCTCAGTAGACTGTGCATCCGCCATTTTAGTGTCGCTTGCAGCCTGCTGGTGTAGCAGGTAGTTTCGGTAGCCGTCTTCGTTTGTAGGCTGCGTGAGTGTGCAGGATTTGTTGAGTGGGGCCGGGATAACCCCCACCGGTCCTAGGGGGGGGGCAGCCCGATACTGCGGGTGCTGCATGTTTTCAAAGTACAGGGAGAGCGGCCGCCTCTCCTCTGCACAGTGTGATGTAGGCCTCGATCCTCCCGTCCGGGTTCCCTGCAAGGTAGTCATGGTTGTGAGGTATCCCCCAGTTCCTCAGCCCCCGTGGCACAGAGTGAGGTGGGTTGGGGTTCAATATCAGGCGGGGTCCCCTTGTTTTCTGCCGATATTTGGGTGCAGGATCGGGAGCTCACTGATTTCGTGTCTGCTCGGCTCCCCGGTCAGGCTCCGCCCCCCAAAAATATATATTTTTTATACACAAAGTTCATTAGTTTGATACAGTACTATATTTTACGAATTCTTCCATTAAGTTAGATAGAGAAGCGTCTGGTTCCGTAACAGATATATCCTCATGAAGACAGATCTTTAGTTCTCTATCGGACAATTTGACACCCTTTATCTGGGGGTTATGCCTTATGGTAATAGCAAGGGGTTCAATAGACAGAACATATAACAGTGGAGACAATGGGCAGCCCTGTCTAGTCCCATTTGTTATATTGAACCATTCAGAACACATATCTCTGCCCACTATCCTTGCCAAGGGTACCGAATACAGAGCTCCCATTGCCTCCACTATCCATCCCTCAAAGCCAAAATGGGTCAGAACACCTCTTAAAAATCCCCATCCGACCCTGTCGAAGGCCTTTTCTGCATCCATTTACAGAGTCAGAAAGGGAGTTCCCCTACCATGGGCCCAGTCCAAGATATCTACCACGCTTTGGGTATTATTGCAAGACTGCCTACCTAAGAAAAGTCCAATCTGGTCTGGATGTATTAACGAGGGCAGTATTTTTAAAAATCTTTTGGCCAATATGGCAGCAAATAATTTAACTTCTATGTTCACTAAAGATATAGGGCAGTAGTTTGATACATCTGTGGGGATTTTACTTTAAGGATTGGTATAATATGAGCTCTTAATAAATCTGTCAAAGCTCGACCTCTGCGTGCAATCTCATTAAAAGTAGCTTTTAGCATCGGAAAGATGTTCTTTCTAAAAACTTTAAAGAAAAGGTTAGTATAGCCATCCGGTCCTGGGGATTTTCTGTTCTCTAGTTTAGCAATTACATACTCTACTTCTTCTTGAGAGATATCTTGCTTTAAAGTTTCTCTTTGGGCTATTGTAATTTTGGGAATAGGGGAGTTTTACAGATATTTATCTATCTCACTCTTCGAGGGAGCAAGATTTAAATTATATAAATTGGAGTAATATGGTCTAAATTTGTTGGATATCTCCTCTGGTTTAAATAAATCTTTACTTCCTTCGGTTAATTTGTAGATTTTCTTGTCTGAGTTACGTTTTTTTTAGTATATTTGTCAACACAGAATCTATTCTATTATTCTTGTAGCAGAACTTAATGTTAAGCGTATGTATATTATGTCTATTCTTTCTGAGATCTTTTTATTTATCCTTATTCCTTGATAAGGATAGCTCTATCTGGTGAATAGTCATTTTTATTGGCAGTGGATAGGTTATAAAATGCAATATACACGTGAAGATGAATGCCCTGCCTAGATTATTATACCTCTTCCAAACGATCCCGGTGGCTCTCCCCCGGGCATTTTTCCAATCCCTCTCTACAGCCATCAGATTGCTGGTGTGAAACAATAGGGCACCCAGGATTGGTAAAGCACAACTTGAATTAACCACGACACAGGGCCTCCCCTCAATCCTTGGGTACTACCAAGCAACTCATTTACTCAGAATGCTGGACTGGCATGCCCTCTCGACAACAAAAACCTAGGTCGAACTAGAGAGGGAACAAGCCGCACACAAAATTTCTGCACAGCTATGGTATGGTTCTTTCACATATAGCTCCCTCCGCACTGGAACCCCATGATCGACGCCACACTTAAAGTATGGTGCCTCCTACGACATAAACACCAACTGACCACGTCCCCCAATCCTCTGACTCCTATCAACCACAACCCAGACCTGGGAGGGGGACTATCCGCGGCGGATCTCCACAATCTCCAGCAAACGTTCTGGTCGTATATGCTCCAATGGTGCGCGGATGCGCATCTCAAACCACTGGCCGCTATGTCACCCGACACCGCCCCCACAGGCCTAGACTTATACCGCTACCACCAAATCAAAACCTACTATGCAACGTGCGCATACAAACGCCTCCTGCATCGGGATCTCACCCACTTCGAGATGCTTTGTGCAGCCCGCCAACATGCGACCAAAGGCATCTCTATGTTATACAACATGCTGCTCATGGAGGACAAGCACCCTCCCCTACGTTCCATCATAAAATGGGAGAGCGCGGCGGGTGTGACTCTGGCTGACCAAGACTGGGATAAGATCTACATACTAACACACAATGCTCGAACAGCTCTAAATACCAAGAAACGAGCTATAAGCTACTATCCCACTGGTACAGAACCCCAGACACGCTACACTGCAGAAACGGTTAGACGCCGGACAATTGTTAGAGGTGCGGAGCGGAGGGAGGAGACATGCTCCGCGTGTGGTGGTGATGCCCAGCCATCACCCCCTTCTGGACAATGATACACACCAAGATCAGAGAAATCATCATTCTGACTTATCCTTCCAGCCTCTCCCCATGCTCCTTCACCACACAGACCTGTCTCTCAAAACATATAAGAAGTCCCTGACTAACCACCTCCTCACGGCAGTACACTCCCTTATCCCCACATACTGGAAGAAGACAGGGGTACCATCCTTCCAGCAGTGGGTGGACAGGGTGAGCGAGATACACTCTATGGAGTCGCTAACCGCGGCCCTCCACGACTGCTCAGAGGCCTGCACTTGAACCTGGACCCCTTGGTTGTTGTACACGGCCAACAACGGAACAAGTATTTAAATAACTACCATCCTATCAGATTGAATCATATATACTTAGTCAATCGTTAAATATTTGGCAAGAAATCAAAAAATTGTTGGGATATGTAAACAAGATACCAAAGACTTGTTCTTTGGCGGTAATTGAACAGAATGTAACTGATTTATCGTTAAATACTTGGATCGACCATGGTATAGATATTATTTCTGATATTATGATTGACAATAGATTAATACCATTTCAACAGATCGTAGATACTTATAATTTACCATCTAGAGAAATCTTTACGTATCTACGTAATAGATCTAAGAAAAAAGTCACATCTTTAGCGAACGCCCTGTTAAAAGAAATAGGTCAGATACCTATCAAGATTATAGAGTTCTGGGAAAAAGAACTAGACATAGAAAAACAATGGTGCTCTTCTATTTCCCAGCTGACAAAATATATACATGGTTTAAATTTGGTTGAATGTCATTTTAAATTAATATATAAATGGTATTATACTCCCTCTAGACTATCTAAGATGTATCCATATTTACAGAATATATGTTGGAGGTGTGGCTCTTCCGTTGGGACATATATACATACATGGTGGGAGTGTCCGATTGTAAAAATATTATGGGCATGGACCTTTGATATTTTATATGAATTGTCCCACAAAAGATTGGAACAAAATCCAGTTATAGCTATTTTACATTATAATTGGAATTTGGATACACAAAAAAACTAAATGTATAGCATTACACTGTTTTGTGGCAGCCAAAATTATAATTGCCAGAAACTGGAAATCATCTACCGTATATACTCGAGTATAAGCCGAGTTTTTCAGCCCATTTTTTGGGCTGAAAAACCCCAACTCGGCTTATACTCTAGTCAAGGTCTGTATTATGGCAATTTGCATTGCCATAATACAGACTGGGGGAGAGGGGGGCTGGCAGAGCTGTAACTTACCTGTCCTGCAGCTCCTGTCAGCTCTCTCCTCCTCTGCGCCGTCCGGTCAGCACCTCGGTCAGCTCCCAGTGTAAATCTCGCGAGAGCCGCGGCTCTCGCGAGACTTACAGTGTAAGCTGACAGAAGAGCAGAACGGACGGCGCAGAGGAGGAGAGAGCTGACAGGAGCTGCAGGACAGGTAAGTTACAGCTCTGCCAGCCCCCCTCTCCCCCCCACTGAACTGCCACTGGACCACCAGGGAAGGAGAGCCCCCCTCCCTGCCATATATCAAGCAGGGAGGGGGGACGAAAAAAAAAATATATAAATAAAATAAGAAATAATAATAAAAAAATAATAATAATAAAAAAAAATTAATAATAACAAAAAAAGGGGTATAAGAACCACTATGGGAGGGAGGGGGGTATAAGGACCACTATGGGAGGGAGGGGGGGGATAAGGACCACTATGGGAGGGAGGGGGGTATAAGGACCACTATGGGAGGGAGGGGGGGGGATAAGGACCACTATGGGAGGGAGGGGGTATAAGGACCACTATGGGAGGGAGGGGGGGGATAAGGACCACTATGGGAGGGAGGGGGATAAGGACCACTATTGGAGGGAGGGGGGTATAAGGACCACTATGGGAGGGAGGGGGGTATAAGGACCACTATGGGAGGGGGTGGGATAAGGACCACTATGGGAGGGAGGGGGATAAGGACCACTATGGGAGGGAGGGGGGGTATAAGGACCACTATGGGAGGGAGGGGGGGTATATGGACCACTATGGGAGGGATGGGGGGGATAAGGAACACTATGGGAGGGAGAAGGGGGATAAGGACCACTATGAGAGGGAGGGGGTGGGATAAGGACCACTATGGGAGGGGAGGGGGAAGTAAGGACCACTAGGGGAGGGGAGGGTAAGGACCACTAGGGGAGGGGTGAGTCAGGACCACTGGGGGGGGTGAAGGAACACGGGGGTGGGGAGGTAAGGACCACTGAGGGAGGAGGAGGGGAAGTCAGGACATATGGGGGGGGGAGGGGGCGGCAAAAATTTTTTTGCCTACGGCGGCAAATATCCTTGCACCGGCACTGCACTCATACACACACACTGCACTCATACACACACGCTGCACTCATACACACACACATACGCACACACTGCATTCATTATACACACACTGTAAATAAATATTCAATTAATATATTTTTTTTAGGATCTAATTTTATTTAGAAATTTACCAGTAGCTGCTGCATTTCCCACCCTAGTCTTATACTCGAGTCAATAAGTTTTCCCAGTTTTTTGGGATAAAATTAGGGGCCTCGGCTTATATTCGGGTCGGCTTATACTCGAGTATATACGGTATTCCCTTACAAAAAAAAAGCATCTTATTAATCAAATTAAATTCCAACTTTCTGTGGAAAATAATCTTATAAACAACATATCTAGCTCAACCCTTAAAAAAGGTATTTACAAATTGTGGCTAGATAAGTTAATATCAATATACGAATGAAAATGGATAGTTCCCAAATATATGCCAACCGAAATGAATAGTGCAATGTTCCTAATGTAGCGAAATACGGGAAATTTTATTACACCCCTATGTTCCAATGCCAAGATAAATAAGAATTGTGAGATTGATTGACACCTACTCTTCCTTACTTGTTCCTTCCTTATGCAGAAATATTGTTATAATGCTGGATGATTATGAGTTGTGCATAACTAAGATGTTATTTAGGACAGGATTATAATGACTTTTGCTTAAAGGTATGACCTCCATAGACAATTCTCAATCTCACTGAAAAACAACTTAAGACTCAAAATGCCTATTAATATTAATATGATCGCTATGTCTAAATAATCCCTACTCATATTGAATCAACAATATAGACGTGTTTTTTGGTTTCTTCTTTTTTGTTTTTGATTTATGACAATTAGTCGGGATGTATCTATCTCTCAGTCTGAATGTATGAATGCATGTTTGAATGCTGTATTTAATTCTTGGAAGGTTAATCAAGTTACGTTTTATTGTGTTTTTCCCTGATACACTTATTATACTAGGGCAATACATTTGTGATATGAATATATTGTAAACTAAAAGCAAACTTTACAAATGTCTTTATTATGTTTATTAATTCCCTTCCAAGAAAAAAAAAAATAACTCCCCCCCCCCTTTTTTGGGGGGGGGGGGGATTGACTGCATCTAGAGGTGTGCCTAGGCACCAATGTTTTCTTTGAAAAGGGAGTGTATTCAGTGCTAAGGCTGCAAAACAGGCTATAGATACCAGAACCACTACATTAAGCTGTATTGGTTCTGGTGCTATAGTGTTCCTTTCAGTGTATTGTAGACATGATGACCTCCCAGCTAGTCTTGTGAGTTTCAATGTTAATATAATTGACAGCTGACCAATTTCTATGAAGTCTGCCAGGCTGTATATAAAAGTTGCATGCTCCCAGTGTGAAATCAATCAACTAATCCCAAATCCCAAATAAACCACTGTGATACATTGATTTCACACTGCGAGCATATTCATTTCACTTACTGCTATGCAGTATTTTCAATCCTTACAAGGCAGAATGCAGAATTTATAAGCATCATGAAGAAAATAATGATCTGGCAACTGCTGTATGTTAAGGAGACATACACAAATCCTTCTATCTGTCTTTCAGCTCTGTTTTCATCATAAATCGAAACTTATTATCTACATTTATTATGCAATTTCATATCAAAGTATTAATTTAGCTCCCTCTTCCGTTTACTTCTATGGTGACAATTCTTGTATATTTAAAGGGGAATTCTAAGCAATATATACTTAGATCATATATATATAGTTATTATGTATATGATCTAATACATACACATATACATACATACATATACACTGTCTAAGTGTATTTTAATATTAATATATAGTGATGTCGCGAACATTACATTTTTCGTTCGCGAATGGCGAACACAAACTTCCGCAAATGTTAGCGAACGGGCGAACCGCCATAGACTTCAATAGGCAGGCGAATTTTTAAATCCACAGGGACTCTTTCTGGCCACAATAGTGATGGAAAAGTTGTTTCAAGGGGACTAACACCTGGACTGTGGCATGCCGGAGGGGGATCCATTGCAAAACTCCCATGGAAAATTACATAGTTGATGTAGAGTCTGGTTTTAATCCATAAAGGGCATAAATCACCTAACATTCCTAAATTGTTTGGAATAACGTGCTTTAAAACATCAGGTATGATGTTGTATCGATCAGGTAGTGTAAGGGTTACGCCCGCTTCACAGTGACAGACCAAACTCCCCGTTTAACGCACCGCAAACAACAAAAGTTGGATACAAAGTTGGATACCAAGCTAGCCCTGTCCCGTTCCTTGTCCTCACTGATGTCATTGAAGGTCTCTTCCTCCACCACGTACAGCCACGTACAACACCAAGGGTCCCCGAAAGGTGACAACAAGCCCCCTGTATTTTTTTTTAAATATACACTACTGTTACACCAGATATGAGTTGCACTGGTGTTACACTGTGCCCTGGCAGGCCCTGAAACGCACAGGTGTGAAGGAAACTTATTGCTATTATTTCACAGTCAAATTTCTAGTTTTTTTTTTTATGTACACTACTGTTACACCAGATATGAGTTGCACTGGTGTGACACTGTGCCCTGGCAGGCCCTGAAATGCAAGGAATTTCTTTTTTTGTGAAGGAAACGGACTGCTATTATATTACAGTCAAAAAAGTTTTGTTTTTTTTAAATGCAAGCTATTGTGACACCAGATATGAGTGGTGGCACTGGGACCACCTTAAAAATATTGGATATCGCTAAAAATCATGATCACTATATACTAGACATGTGCAATTCGTTTCGGTCCGAATTAAAATTCGGCCGAATTTCAGATAATTCGGACATTCAGGTGCTTCCGAATGTCCGAATAGTTAAATTGCCGAAGTGCCAAATTGCTGAAGACCCGAAGTGCCGAAATTACCGAATTTCCGAAGTGTAGTAGTGCCGAAGTGCCGAATTGCTGAAGTGCCGAAGTTCCGAAGCACAGTATTGCCTAAGTACGAATATACTTACCCAGTTAAAGAAGAAGAATGTTACACTGTATACAATTTCAAATAAAAAGTATACAAACATAGACAGGATTCAGCTGTAAGTATTTGCAACATTTACAACAATCAAGTAACACACATTCATATAATATGTAAGTTACTAAGCCAGTCAGTGTAATGACAGGAATTAATAAGTAGATAACTCCCTAATTCCCACGGTATTAGGGAGCTATCTACTAAAAGGCTGAAAGACCTAAATTGGTCTTTCAGCCAAATTTACTAATACTAAGTAAAAATTAGTAAATTATGCCCCTACTCGCTATACCGCGAGTAGGGGCATGTCTATTAAAAAGGATCCCCCCTCCCTGAGCGGGTGGGAGCCCTAAAGTAAAAAAAAGGGGGAGGACCTATTGTCCTCCCCACCGGCCCCCACCCCTGAGCGGCGGGTGGGGGCCCTAAAGTAAAAAAAGGGGGGAGGACCTATTGTCCTCCCCACCGGCCCCCACCCCTGAGCGGTGGGTGGGGGCCCTAAACAAGAATAAGGGGGGGGGGACCTAATGTCCTCCCCCCTGGCCCCCACCCCTGAGTGGTGGGTGTGGGCCCTAAATACAAATTGGGGGGGACCTAATGTCCTCTCCCCTGGCACCCACCCCTGAGCGGTGGGTGGGGGCCCTAAATACAAATTACGGGGGAACTAAAGTCCTCCCCCTGGCCCCCAGCCCTCAGTGGTGGGTGGGGGCCCTAAACACAAATTGGGGGGACCTAATGTCCTCCCCCCTGGCTCCCACCCCTGACCGGTGGGTGGGGGCCCTAAACAAAAGTAAGGGGGAGAACCTAATGTCCTCCCCCCTGGCCCCCACCCCTGAGCGGTGGGTGGGGGCCCTAAACACAAATTGGGGGGGGACCTAATGTCCTCCCCCCTGGCCCCCACCCCTGAGCGGTGGGTGGGGGCCCTAAACAAAAATAACGGGGGGGACCTAATGTCCTCCCTCCTGGCCCCCACCCCCCAGTGGCAGGTGGGGGCCCTAAATACATATTTAACCCCTCTCCCCCAGGTGACATGGGGTCCCCAAACCCCTAGTTACCCCCTGCCCCCCCCCCTCTTTTTAGGGCTGAAAAAAGAAGATTTTAGAAGAAAGAAAACATTGAATGGTAAGTGTATTTTTATTTTTAAAGGTACTTAGTTAAATGGTCCCCCCTCATTATTTTTAGGGTGAGGGGGTAGGTAGGAGTTTATTTTTTGGGGGGATGGGGTGACTAGGGGTTTGGGGACCCCTAGTCACCTGGGGGGGGTTAAATTTTCATATAGGGCCCCCACCCACCGCTCAGGGGTGGGGGCCTGGGGGGAGGACATTAGGTCCCCCCCCCTTATTCTTGTTTAGGGCCCCCACCCACCGCTCAGGGGTGGGGGCCTGGGGGGAGGACATTAGGTCCCCCCCCTTATTCTTGTTTAGGGCCCCCACCCACTGCTCAAGGGTGGGGGCCAGGGGGGAGGACATTAGGTCCCCCTCTTATTCTTGTTTAGGGCCCTCACCCGTCGCTCAGGGGTGGGGGCCAGGGGGGAGGACATTAGGTCGTCCCCCCGCCCCCAATTTTTATTTAGGGCCCCCACCGCCGCTCAGGGGTGGGAGCCGGTGGGGTGGACAATAGGTCCTCCCCCCTTTTTTTACTTTAGGGCCCCCACCCGCTCAGGGAGGGGGGACCCTTTTTTATTTGTTTTTAACAGTGAGCAGCCACAGGCTGCTCACTGTTTAATAGACATGCCCCTACTCGTGGTATTGCGAGTAGGGGCACAATTTACTAATACTAAGTCATTTTTTCTTCGTATTAGTAAATCTGGCTGAAAGACCAATTTAAGTCTTTCAGCCTTTTGGTAGATAACTCCCTAATACCGTGGGAATTAGGGAGTTATCTACCAAGCGGCTGCAACAAAAGTCCCGAAAAGTCCGGAAATGCGGGAGGGATAATATATAATAAACACAGGTTACTGGCTATGGGAGGATAATGTATAATAAACACAGGTTACTGGCTATGGGAGGGATAATGTATAATAAACACAGGTTACTGGCTATGGGGGGATAATGTATAATAAACACAGGTTACTGGCTATGGGAGGATAATGTATAATAAACACAGGTTACTGGCTATGGGGGATAATGTATAATAAACACAGGTTACTGGCTATGGGAGGGATAATGTATAATAAACACAGGTTACTGGCTATGGGGGGATAATGTATAATAAACACAGGTTACTGGCTATGGGGAGGATAATGTATAATAAACACAGGTTACTGGCTATGGGGAGGATAATGTATAATAAACACAGGTTACTGGCTATGGGAGGGATAATGTATAATAAACACAGGTTACTGGCTATGGGGGGATAATGTATAATAAACACAGGTTACTGGCTATGGGAGGATAATGTATAATAAACACAGGTTACTGGCTATGGGGGATAATGTATAATAAACACAGGTTACTGGCTATGGGGAGGATAATGTATAATAAACACAGGTTACTGGCTATGGGGAGGATAATGTATAATAAACACAGGTTACTGGCTATGGGAGGGATAATGTATAATAAACACAGGTTACTGGCTATGGGGGGATAATGTATAATAAACACAGGTTACTGGCTATGGGAGGATAATGTATAATAAACACAGGTTACTGGCTATGGGGGATAATGTATAATAAACACAGGTTACTGGCTATGGGGAGGATAATGTATAATAAACACAGGTTACTGGCTATGGGGAGGATAATGTATAATAAACACAGGTTACTGGCTATGGGGGGATAATGTATAATAAACACAGGTTACTGGTTGTGGGGGGATAATGTATAATAAACACAGGTTACTCGTTGTGGGGGGATAATGTATAATAAACACAGGTTACTGGCTATGGGGGGGATAATTTATAATAAGCACAGGTTACTGGCTATGGGGGGATAATGTATAATAAACACAGGTTACTGGCTATGGGGGATAATGTATAATAAGCACAGGTTACTGGCTATGGAGGATAATGTATAATAAACACACAAAAAAAATACCAAAAAAAATATGAATGCAGCTTCAGAATTAATCTAAATTGTATGCTGTCTAGGAGGTGGGAGGGTCTGGGAGGGAGGGTCTGCTGCTGATTGGCTGGAATGTGTCTGCTGACTGTGAGGTACAGGGTCAAAGTTTATTCAATGATGACGAATAGGGGGCGGACCGAACATCGCATATGTTCGCCGTCCGTGGCGAACGCGAACACACTATGTTCGCCTGGAACTATTCGCCAGCGAACCGTTCGGGACATCACTATTAATATATATATAATTATTTATATATAAATATCAAAATACACGTAGAATGATATTAATTAAATATATATATCATTTTCATTATATATATATTTATATATAATATAAAATAAATAAATATGTAAATACGTTTAAAAAATGAAATAAAAATATATGTATGTGTAAATTTGTTCTAACTGAATTTTAGTATTAATATATATATTGATATCAAAATACATGTAGAACGAAATAATATATATATATATATATATCTATATACATAAGTATATACGTATATATCACTATATATATATACCTATATATAAATAAAAATAATTTTAAAAAGTTATATATATATATATATATATATATATATATATATATATATATATATATATATACACACACACGTATATATGTAATCATTCTACGTAGATATTTATGTAATCATTTTACATAATTAGGTCATTTTATTCATTACAATTTGCGGGACCTGCCTGACAACCCAGGCCAAAAGTCCAGGGAATTTAATTTGCTAGCACTATATTTAACCCTGTAACTTTCCAAGGCACCATAAAACCTGTACATGGGGGGTACTGTTTTACTAGGGAGACTTTGCTGAACACAAATATTAGTGTTTCAAAACAGTAGAATGTATTACAACGACGATATCGTCGGTGAAAGTGAACTTTTTGCATTTTTCACACACAAATGGCACTTACACTGATAATATAATTGTTGTGATACGTTTTACTGTTTTGAAACACTAATATTTGTGTAAAGCGAAGTCTCCCGAGTATAACAGTACCCCTCATGTATAGGTTTTATGGTGTTTTTAAAAGTTACAGAGTCAAATATAAGGCTTGCGTTTCTGTTTTTTCCCATTGAAATTCGCCACGTTGGTTATGTTGCCTTTGAGACCGTACGGTAGCACAGGAATGAAAATTACCCCCATGATGGCATACCATTTGCAATAGTAGACAACCCAAGGTATTGCAAATGGGGTATGTCCAGTCTTTTTTAGTAGCCACTTAGTCACAAACACTGGCCAAAATTGGCGTTCAAATTAGTTTTAACACTAACTTTGGCCTCTGGACATACCCCATTTGCAATACTTTGGGCTGTCTACTTTTGCAAATGGTATGCCATCATGGGGGTAATTCTTATTCCTGGGCTACCATACGGTCTCAAAGGCAATGTAACCAATCTGGCGGATTTCAATGTGAAAAAACTGAAAAATGTTACATGCTATATTTGACCCTGTAACTTACCAAAACACCATAAAAGTACATAAGGGGTACTGTTTTACACATGAGACATCGCTGAATACAAATATGTATATTTTAGTGCAGTAAAAACAAACAGTATTATGAGAACTAAACATTTTTTCACAAATTCTTATTTTCTCCCATTTTTTTATATTTTATTCATATAAAGTTATGGTTTTTTTTGTTGTCAATCTTTGTTTTTATTGAGGCATATGGTAAAACAATACAGAAAGTAGAGCATGGGGTTAGAGCACTTTGAACAAACAGTATGCATAACATAGAGAGAACAATAGCAGTGCTGGAACTCCCTTGTATAACAGCCTATTTTTATATATGTTGCAACTTAGTGTTATTTAGTAGGTCAAACAGGTAGAAACGGTTTAGTTAACGTTATTAGGAGTAGTTGAGTCTTAAGTAGCATATATGATAAACATTATTCTACCCTCGAGATGCATAAGACACTCTGCCTAAACAACAAGTAAGGTTAAGGCATATTGGGGAAGCCTAGAGTCGTCTGTGTCTTGTGGTCTACGTGAGAGTGTTAGTTTGCTGTGTCAGAGTTAGGCTGTTGGGTTTCCCTTTGTGTAGGGTCTTTTATGTGAAAACTAAAGTAAAGTTAAACAGGCTTAGTCAAGTAGCTGGTACCGAGCTGATCTACTCCTGCCAACTGTGGTTATTAGATTGGTGACAGACAGATAGGGCATGTCTACATAGATGTCGCATTGGCTATGTGATATCAGTGAAAGATTTAACGTAAAAGAAGTGGGCAGCAGGCCAAAATAAAACAGAAGGCTAAGTCTTTTGGGTTAAGAATAGCAATGTCTCTTAGACTCAGCCACTCGGTGTGACTTCTTGTAGGGGTATGCTGACTTTCATGTAGTATTGGCTCACAGCTGTCCCCGCTGGCTGTTTAGGTAGCTGCGTTTAAAATATGTTACAGGAGCGTGGCAGTCAATTAATACTCCGCATCTCATCGCAGGTGATCATCATGGCAGAGTCTTACATAACCTGCTTGTGTAAAGCAGGGTTGTCTATGTCCCAGCCGACTTGCCTTCAGCCAATGCCCATTCTCAATTGGGGAGTCACAGGGGCCGCGGGATTGCGTGATGCCGCGGTGGATAGCAGGCAGGTTAGAGTCCTCCTCCAGCCCCGGGCCCATGTGGAGTGTGGCATCTGTAGGCCCCGGACTCGTTGGCTCCAGGAGGCAGAGACTGTCCCTGGACGGGTGCTTCGGGAGACCCGGGTGTTTTGCCGCCGCCAGCGGCTGGTGGTCTTCCTGCGGTGTGGTCTATGCCGCCGAGGCCCTTTCCTCTGGGCCCCCGGCCCGGGTGGGCAGTTAGCTTGGGGAGTTAGTGTGGGCAGAAGGGCTGTGTGGGGGGGGGGATACGGGACCGAGGAGCCGATGCGTCTCTTGGCTGTTCTGCTGTGTTTTTCTGGTAGGTAAGGCGGCGGCCGTCCGCCTCACCAGTGAAGTAGGCCGCAGGGTCCGGGCGCACCGACTCTCCTCCCAGCTGATTAACCTTCAGTATAGGGCTCCGCCGTCGGTGTCTGTTGTCGCTCGGGTCTCAGCTGACTGCTCGAGGATACAGGTCGGGGAGATTTTTAGCTTTTTGGTAGCTTATTAGTTTGTTTCTGGCGGGAGCTCGTCGTGTGTTCTTCCAGCCAGCATGGCGGTTCGGCCCCGCCCCCCCAAGTTATGCTTTATACCTAAATATTTGATGTTAAATTAAAGCCCTGTTTCCCCTGAATAAAATGATATAAAATAGTGTGGGTGCACATAATATGAAAGAGGCAAATTACGGTTGAACAGACAGCGCAGATTCAAGTTTTTATTTACATTTTGTTTTGATCACAACCCAAAATAACAGAAAATCACTGTTTAGTAGATATACCCCAACTGACTATAGTGTTCCTCTCTTTTTGGTTTCAGACTCCTATAGCCCTACCTGTATGGATCTTGTGCTTTCAATGTCTCAAAGTGAAGCCATGACCCACAGCCCAGCACTTTGCAGTGGGTTTTCATAAAATTGTATGTGACCACACCCACCTCAGCGGGCATTGTTTGTTACTACAGAAACAGGTGGTGTAGGCTTTCCCTGCTCCTAGCTTACTTCACCATTGCAGCTTAGGGGAGTGTTAAAATAACGCAAGCAGTGCTATACGCAGAGTGACAGCAAGGACGCAGGGTATGTGCACCCAGTGATAGCTGCCCCACTCTGCTACTGCAAGCTGTGTTGGCTTCAAGGGCACCCCTGTTACCATGGCACCCCTGTTACCATGTGCAGCCGAACAGCTCGAACACCCCAAATCACGGCCCTGCGCTGATGACATTGTCAATCGTGTGTAATAGTACCCCAGCTTTAAATTATGTGGGACTAATGTTTTTTTTTTTTGGATTATTGACTTGAAAACACCGGATTTTAATTTAAACCCCATGATTTGCCTTAACCGTTCACCTATATTAGCCCAAATTTTGCAAACTTGTCATCGCACCAGTAAATGAACCAGATAAACCATTTATGGAAACACCTCACGTATTCAGCATGTTAACTAAAGAAAAGTTCTGACCCTCAGTATGTAAAATTCCAGTGCTGCAGGTGGGATATCAATTCACTTTTCAGAGAACAATAATACGGTATATGAATATTAAAGTAAAAGAGAAGGAGACTGAAAACAGGGGACTCCCGAATGGTCCTCCCAAATATCATTCCCTATACCCTTAGAAAAGGTTGTTCCACTGTTATAAGGCAATAATTTGACAATTTTTGAACGTAGGAAAACTTGTGCATAAAAATAATAAACCTTTATTAAACCCCCTTAGGGAAAGAGATAAGCGAAATGAAACTTTATAAAAGTGTATATACAATAAAGTGAAGTGAAAACGTCTGCTGTTCTAATTGTTAGACAATATGTACACCACACCAAAAAGCTCTTGTTTGTAGCAACTGGGATTGAGGTCTACACTGTTGCTAATGCAGATTATGCAACAGTGTCTCGGTAACCAGCATAGCTTTGTGTGTGGATCTAACAGGGTCAATACTTGACCTACTGAAGTGACATAACTTTAAAAAGAAAGACAAGTGGCACTCACTGGGCACTGGGTGATTATACCCTGCCTGGTCTGGGTATAGGTACCCCTCTGAAGTGTAGTACACTTGTTCTTAGCAAATGGGTGGGAGTAACCAACGTAAGGATAATACTAGGGGAGAAAATAGAGCGTCTGGAGTGAGTAAGCGGTAGTATCACTAATCCAGAATACTAACCGATAAAGTAATATAACAACTCCTATTGTGATGCTCATAAGGAAAGAGACCCTTTTAGTTACAGCTAGAGAGAGATTATGGTGGAAAGAGAAGCTAAGTGTCAGAAAGAGTCCAGCCGGACCCAAATGTAGGCACCTATACGCTCTCTCAAACACTCCATGCCAAGTCATGGTCATTATACACTAGTATTGGTATCTAGTATAACACCATCTAAGGGAGTCTGCCAAACATATATGTAAACCGCTATTGAGTCTGCTATAAATCTGCTAGTACTCATATGGCTATCAGCTCGTAAGTGGTAAAATCATAGCTCGGACTACGGCTGAATATTAGATCTAAATCCTGACGAATGGTAAAAATGACGAAACCCCCCTCCCAAGTCAATCCAGAACAGAAGAGCAGACGTTATTTAAATAAAAGACCCTGTGGTCTCCGTGTAGCTCAACGCGCGTTTTGGCGCCAAGATGCGCCTTTATCAAGAGTATATGAATATTACATATTGCAGACCTGCACTTTTTATGCCATTGGCTATAATCTTAAATAAGTGATATGTCCTTTAAACTAAGATGGATTCGGCAACCATTTTGTGTTAAAGTTAGAATGTGTAGACTCTGTGTGACACAAGTTGGATCACTTTGAAACTCTACTGCTTGCCTTTTATGGCTATTTGAGGGTTAGATGCAGAAAAGCAAAACAAAGAATGCCACCATGTGGCATTGATCACAGGACGCTGTTTAATTAACCACATCATGGCACAGATTGAATGTAGTGTTGCTGCTATATAGTGGATGTAATATGGAGAGGTGAAAAAACGTAACTCAAACAGTATATTTCATACCCAATAGCCAGGTTATAACTAAAAACAGCCCTGGAAAAAATTCTATACCAGCCCAATAATGTGTCGCACCAGCATTGTATGCAGATATAGAGGTGGAAAGATAACTGAAAACTGAAAACTATTACTCCAACGTGAAAGAAAGCCTTCAGAGGGCTTCAAAATAAACAAAAGAGTGTTTGATTTGTTTTAGTCAGACGTGCATTTGCATATAATCAATGTTTCAGTCCAACTACCTTGGCATATTAAGGAAAGGTATTTATATAATTATGCCTACATATTTACACATATAGGATGCATATAGGATGCACTTGCAGGTCTTACGTCCTAGGTTAAAGGTTACTGTTGTATTTATTGAAAAAAATCAATTAATAATTCATCATTTCTGTGTACAAAATAATCAATGTTTCGACCCTATAAGGGTCTTTTTCAAGAATTATATATATGTATATATGCATAATACACACAGAAATGTCATTAATATAGAACATGTATGTAATGAGCACGTATTGGCCCGGTCTAGTTGCAAGGTGCACACTCTAGCACAATAACACATTCAAAGTGAAGAACACACTCATAGGACATATAAAAAACAAAAACAAAAAAAATAAACAATATAACTTCATTTGTTACAGTTGTGCAACAGCATACATTCACCATTTCAGTCCTATTACCAAACTTTCCATAATATGTCAAGGTAGGTGGACTGAAACATTATTCCCTCTTTTGATTGTCTTACCCACTTTAGTTTATCTTATTCTCCATTTGTCCTCTTTGTGTGTCTTAAACCCCTCTTGTGTGTCTCTTACAACCTTCTCTTATGTGTCTCATACAACCACCCATTGTATGTCTCTTACAACGTCTTCTTGTGGGTTTCTTACAATTTCCTCTTGTGTGTCTCTTACAACTCCCTCCCCCCCCTTGTGGGTCTCTTACAACTCCCCCCCCTTGTTTGTCTCTTACAACCCCCCCCCCAACCCACTGTTTGCCTCTTACAACCCCCCCCCGTGTTTATCTCTCACACCCCCCCCTTGTTTGTCTCTTACACCCCCCGCTTGTTTGTCTCTTACAACTTCCTCTTGTGTGTCTCTTACAACCACCCTTCCCCCCCCCCCCTTTGTTTGGCTCTTATAACCCCCCTTTGCGAATCTCTCACTTCCTCCCAGCCCCTTTGTGTATCTCTTACAGAAAAGTGACAGTCCCCTTATATCGATATGGGGGTTTCTGTGTCACATAACCAAATTTGACTCAGTGCTGCAGAAGCGCCACTAGTGGCTGTCCGTATGCAAATTTCTAAAAGTGGAGTTTTCACCACGATAACAATGAATCAACAGATCCATTCCATTAGTGATTACATTCTCCACTTTTACAACTTCACACTTACTTTCAGATCTGGCCACTGGGGCTTGTCCCTATGGGCAGTTAGGGGAGTTCCCCCCACCCCACAGGCTTTTGTTGCAAAAAATAAAATAATAAATATTCTATTATAATGTTATATTAATATATTATATTACTAGTACGGTATGAAAACGACTTCTGGCAAGTTTCTATTCTCCTCTTTTAAAAAAAAAAAAAAAAAGGTTTTCTTTATTTTGCATTTTCATTTAAAACAAAACAAGGAAGTAAATCATATCAATACAGAAAAGAACCATTGCAAGTAGGTAGGATGAAGGCCCAAAATAGGGACTGTCCCTCCTAAATAGGGACATTTGGGAGGTGTGGCATAGGCATTGACCTTCTGAAAGACACCAACAAATATTAAGGGAGGCATGCACTGGTTACAAAAATTGACATTTGCAAATAATTCCTGTTTTTCTGCATTTCAATTTAATTGTATGACACAAACAGTGTCAGATTTGTTTAGGAAATAGTTCAGGACATGGTGCATCTACTAAACCGTAGAAATAAGAAGTACGTTCACAAATATCTCCCTTGGCAGTTTGAGCAAAATAACTCCCGATTTACAGATTTCGTCAGTCCACCTTGTACCCTCATTAAACAGAAGACATTGGGGCTATAATCAACAATGACTATCTGTTAAAATAGGGGATCAAAACTTAGTATTTTGTAGTATTCTGTGCATTTAATCAGGAGTTAGGGAGACTAGAATATTCAGAAATAGCTTGTACATGGCTCTGCATGGTAGATCAACGATTATATCATTTCTGCTTATTGACCGTCCATGCTATTTTGCTTCATTGAAGACTAACATTAACACTGGAAATTAAATATTTTCAGCCTTTTGTTGTTTTCCAGGACACAATAAAAACAACATTAAATATTTATAGCAAGACCAAAGCAGAACTTAACCCCCAATTGCTACCAGTGAATAGTATTTTAGCTATATGCAGTTTAATTCTTCCTAAAGCATCATTGGTTCACTGCATTTTGATACAGGCTTTCCAGAATGACGTAGATTGATGTGACAGTCGTAGGTTTCTTCTGGCTTTATCTTAGTCATGCAATAATAATATTAACAATAAAGTTGATAGTGAGAGCTGAGAATATGCCCAGGCAACAGGAGAGACAGTGCAGCTAAGAATAGGGTCGATGTAAGGGAAATGGTGCAGTCTGGGAGGAAGTTATTCAGGGTATTGTGGAAATGGTGTAGTCTTGGGAAAAGTTATTCAGGGTATTGTGGAAATGGTGTAGTCTTGGGAAAAGTTATTCAGGGTATGGGGAAAATGGTGCAGGTTGGGAGTATTCAGGGTATGGGGGAAATAATGCAGTCCGGGGAGAAGTTATTCATGATATGGGGGAAATTGTGCAGTCTAGGGAGAGGTTATTTAGGGTATGGGTTAAATGGTGCAGTCTGGAGGGAAGTGTTTCATGGTATTGGTGAAATGGTGCAGGTTGGGGTGGGGGGGAGGGGTATTCATGGTATGGGAGATATGGTGCAGACTGGAGAAAGTTATTCAGGTTATGGGGGAAATGGGGCCGTCTGGGAAGAGTAATGCAGGATATGGTGTAGGCTGAAGGAAAGATTTTCAAGGTATTGGAGAAATGGTGCAGGCTTGAGGGGGGAAGTTATTTATGGCACAATGAGATGGTACAGGCTGGGGTGGCGTTATTTAGGTTACAGAGAGTGCAGGCTGGGAAGTTATCCAGGCTGCTTGGTTAAGTTTTTCAGGACACAAGGGGAGATGGGAGACATTATTTGTTGTTCCACAATGTGTACTGTTACATTATTATCTGGGCATCCCATAGGTATGTTGGGTAATTATGGTAAATATGTATAAAAGGTTTGCTTGTTGCAGTATTGCAGTTATTGTTGAATTATATCCTTTGTCTTTAATTTGACGTCATTTCAAAGTGGTGTTTAATTTTATCATGATTTTCCATTAACTGTGGTTTTCAATTTTGTGGGTTCTGACTTTACCTTTAAATCTCCTCCCCCTCTCACTTTTTCATTTCTGCTTTACACCCACTGCTCATTCCTTCTCATTCCGGCTACACTCTCTCTAAGTGGTCTGTCTTGCTCTCACCCTCTCACTTGCTTCAATTCTCTCATAGTCTATCCCTGTGCCCTCTCTGTCCTTTGCATCACAGATACTTCTATGTATTGCTCCTTCTTGTCACCTTTCTCATTAATTTCCCCACTATCAGTCATCCTTATTTCTCACGCTCGGTACCCAATCTCTTTTTTTTTTTTTTTTCCTGCTTTCTCTCCATCCCTCCCTGCCTCCCCCTCTCTCTTTCTGTCACACTGCCACTCAATCTGTCTCTGTTTCATTATTGCAGCAGTGTAACGATTCTGGAAAACTCAGGGAGAATGTGTTGGTTCAGCTAATGTGTAATACAAGGTTTGAGCCAGAATCACACACCATCCATCCCCAGCTCTGCCCTCACTCTCCTTCTCATTATCTCTCTTACACTCTTTTCTTGCTTTGAATCAACTGCCTCACCTAGTCTTTGCTGTGTTGCCGCAGGGCTGTCGCAGAGCCAGTATGAGTGAAGAGAACAAGGAGTGGGCAATTTTGAGCCCGGAGGAGTTCACCCAACTGCAGAAGTACATTGATTGTGAGTAAATACCGTTTTTCCTCCCACATTTCTTCTCGGCAAGCATGCCTTGCCCAAAACTAACAACTCTGTTGTTTTTTTATTCAACTGCATGTAGGGGTTCTAAACAGAAAAAGTAGTTTGTTCTCCCGTCATCTGGCACACATGCATATTAACATCAAAAATTCTTCTAATTACAGACATCCCTAGGAAGGTTCAAGATGTTCTGCAGGACTTCAGTGGGGATGGTACATCGCGCCATCTTTTGTCGGGAGAGGTGAGATATTCTGCAGAGTTTATTTTCCAAAACTAGGAGTTCCTTTGCCTCTTTATTGTACCACTTGTTCCCATGTACTACGCTGCAGAATGTGTTGACTCTTTATAAATAAAGTCTTAATAGTAATTTCCCTTCCTGATGCTTTCGTGGCTGTTTTTTTCCCCCTCTAGTTCCTTAAGTAGATTTCAATGCTTCCCTGCAGCATGTCTTCAGTAAAGTGCTTAGGGCTGTTGCCTGCTCCTCCAGCAGAGTTTTCTTCCCTCAGCAGAGTGAGTCTTCACTTCCAACAGCTAGCAACCTGAAGAGTGCTCCATCGTAGTGTTTTGTGGATACATCAAAGATCGCTATTACCATCATCATCATATGCAAACGTTATCATTATTCTGTAATAGAGCTAAGATCCAGTGATAGCTTTGGCAGGTTACAATTTCCACTCTGTAATTCCAAGACGCTCTCCAATGACCTGGGTGCCCCTTGCAGCATCAGTAGCAATTACTCAATTAGCCAAGAACTGCTGCGGCGGTCGGCTGTCCGTGATTAGTGACCTAGCTACCAACACCAGCTGGCATTTTAGCTCTGGCATCCACTTGATTTTAAGTGTTTAATATGCCGACACAAGTACTCTTTTGAATTAAAGTTATTAAAGATTCTATCATAGTATATCTTACAGCAATGGCTTTCTAGATTTTAATGAACTATTGATTTTGTATTTGATGATGCTTGATCAGATGCAAAGTTGCTCTTTTGGTGACTGGATAACATTGGCAAGAGATGTATGATGTGCAAGTATTGCAGTGCTCTGCATGGCTGTGGAAGAGAAAACGCAATGTTAATTTAGCTTTCTGATGCCATTAAAAGCAAAAAGATGACAAAACTAAGACACCCACCACGTTAGTGTAGAGGATCTCTAGTTCCAGATCACTGCCTGATACTGTATCTCTCTTATGTCTCTCTTACCTTGAAGTCAATAGATTTTGAGGGATTCAAGTCTTTTATGAAAACTTACTTGGAAGTAGATGACCTATCCTCTGACCTCTGTGAGCGGCTCTTCATGTCTTTCCAAACAGTCCCAAGTCAAGGCAGTACTAGCAATGAAACCCATGTGGATGGTAACAAAGGTAGGTGTCAAATATTCTCTAGAAAAAATTAAAACATTATATTTTAAAAGATTCTGATTGAAAAAGTAAGACTGACTGGTAATATACTGTCAGTCTAATAAAAGCTAAAGAGCAGGCTAGTAGGCCAGGCTGTACAGACATTAAGGTGTGGAAATCTTATTGGGAGCTTTGCAGCGACCACAAATATGATGTTTCGGTCATAATGTATTTTTAGTGGCTACTAATTTCCTAATAAGACATCTCCAACTTAATGGCCTTCTCATTTGTTCTTTAGCATTGAATCTAGTGGTTTGTGGTCTCCAGCTCGTTGTCTTCTTGGAACATGTCCCTTAAGTGTGGTGTGTCTCTAGTGTATAAGACTTTCTGAAGCTTTGACGAGCTGGTTTGTGATGATGGACGATTTGTATAGTTCCATTAAAGAGGAAGTTCTTTCTTTTCTAATCACTTTCTTAAAAAGATGCTATTGATTTTAGAACTAGGTGTATTGAATTATTGCCATTCTAATGTAGTTTTCCCTGTGTCCTTGCCAACAGAGGGGTGATCTCTGCAACCATTACCTTGAATTACTTTGATAAAATGTTGAATATCAATTAATTGATTGGATCTGTTTTTACTACATTTTCTAATCTAACTGGACAGTACAAGGGAAATACAGAACAGAATTAGAGCTATTATAGGTATTATTGATTGAACAAATATATAGGATACACAATGGCAATTAGGATGATTAAAAGAGTAACTGAACAACCTCCACTCCAAGTACAAGAAGGACAATAATAATAACAAAGTGTTTAACCAAGAAAGTACAGCAAAGATGTACTCAAGTTAAACAAGCAGGCCTGTTTTTACACATTTTATAGTCACAGTTGTTGCCTTTTAGTCTTTTTGTAGTTTTAGCTCAGTTGGATACCTAGCTGTTCATTACAAGCTGGTTATTCAATAGATAAGGTGTATGCATTATGTGTATGTTCCCTTCAACTTACATGCATTTGTTTTCCATTACATATATGACTTCCTGCTTATTGGATGGTTTCTATACCTTTCATGTGGCTTCTAATGGAGTATACCACTATATATACCATATATGTTGTAGCAAGCTGCGGGAAATGTAAAGTAATGGAGCAGGAAGAACGTGGCCTCTGTGCTGTCTCCTGGTCATTGATATGGGAACATTTAGAATATGGGGTTTAATAGGAGCTTCAATGACCCGAAATGAGTCTAGGGCTCAGACTCGGAGTGTAGCGGGATCAGACTGAGAAGAACATTTGGCCTGATGACGTTTTGCCCAGTCAATCACCCATGTTTCTATTTTCCTGGTGTCTAGTGCGGGCTGACATTTTGCATGACCTGACTCAGTCAATAGTTTTTCAAGCAGATATTTATGTGCATTACTGATTTTGTGTTCTGTAATTTTCTTCACATGGCCTAACTTTCCCACAATTTCCTTTGTTTTATTAACTCTACAAATTACGAAACTTTGCACTCTGTATAGCACTGTGTGTCAGAAAGGGTTTCTCCTTACAATATCGCCTCATGTGCACTGAGGTTGTTTTTTTGAACGACAAGGATTGTACTATTTTAAGTAACCAGTGTAATTTGATTAAAAAACAAACAAACAAAAGAGCAGGGAAAAGCCTGGCAAAACGGCTAATTCTAATGTCCAGCCTCATAGCGGCAAGTAAATGCTGCTAGACTGATCTAGCCAATCATATTACTTCATTATGGGCATATTGTGCATTCGATGGTTGAAGAAACTTTTTTCACACTAAACCGGTAAAGGGACACTCCACTGCCCAATTAAATAATAATCACTGTTTAGTTGACATGCCACAATGAATGCATGCATGTATTGAATGATGCAATTTTGCATTTGTCACCGGTGAGATAGCTCAGTGGGCTAATTCATCATCAGTAGAATTTGTTCAACCCTTGGGTTGCAGGTTCAAATGCCGGCAGTAGTTACATCCCCAGGACATACTTGAAAACCAGAGTAATCTGAATGTACCTTTCCTGATTAAATACTGTATTATTATTATTATTATTATTATTATTATTATTATTATTAGGGGTATATCTAAAAACAGCTGCAGATCTCTTGTCTGAATCCTTTGCAAACCCTCCTCTTCTAACCGAGCCCAGACTTTCTGTGACTTCCTAATACAGCTCAATGAAAACTTTTTGTAGCAATTGCCTGCCTCTTGAGTTTAGCTCCACTGAGCTAACAAACCTGGAAGAAACAGAACCAGTTGTTTGATTGGCAGCAAGTTAGATGTAAAAATGTCCATTTATAAAAGTTTTAATTTATTTAGTAATCTGCCATTTTTGTAAAATTGCCCGGTAAGCTAACATCTTTTTTTTTTCCTTCCCAGCCTTCCGGTCTCTACCATTCTTCACTTATTTCCCTATGTGGAAGAAACTGGGCATTTAAAAAAAATAAAAAAAAATAAAAAATATATTTTAACGTTATTGTAAGAGTAATTAAAATTCCCCCCCAAAATTAATTTTTATTTTTGCAAAAAAGGATATTGCTGATTTAATGTTCATTTTTAAAAATAAATCTGAAATGTAGAGGAGTGTATTGAATACTAAATAGCAATATGTTCCATATTTACTGATAAACAGTGTTTAGCATAGCGCCTTCTTATAGATACCATCATACATTAAATACAGGTACAAATAACATTCTAATCTTTAATAGTTTTCTTCTGTTCAAAGTGACAGCTGACATTGTGGAGGATTATATATTTACTAGTTAAAAAACAAATGATTCTTTTCCAAATAATGTTATGAATGTATATTTGCATCTTTAGTGACATGCTGACGATTATTCATAACGTGTTGGGTTTTTGAATAGTTTTTTCTTTGCTGTGCCATTTTTTGCATTTTAAAATTCAATGCCCTTCAAAGAAACGCAGTCAGAATGAAAGGCAGTGGTTACGATGATAAGTTGGCACTGAGATAATAATACAGTGTATTGATGTACGTTTATACCGCCTCTCAGCTGCTTAGATTTCCCAAGACAAAATCAATTAAGTGAGAGATCCCTGGACTTTAAACAGCATGTCAATATGTGGTGATATCTAGTACTACCACCATGAATCACTCTATTATTGAACAATATATTCTGGTACTTGTCTTAAAGATGAAGTCACATTTCTTTTTTTTTTTCTTTTTTTTATCCTTCACTGAGTGTGGTAGATAGTATTTAAGGGTTTATTTTTTTTTTAATTCTTTATTTTTGTTGTGCGGGTAGGTACAGCATATAATCAGGCGCCACAACAGCGTATTGCAAGAGTAACATACATTAGGTAGTGGCATGAGAATTCACACATTTTTATAGTTTTAACAAGCTTAATTAAACAATTATACTTTCAGCGTAATAGTGAGTAAAACAAGTGAGCAAAACCGATGCTTAACAGGTTTAGATTAGCTATGTTAGTGTCAGTGTGATGTGAGTAACATTCTACATGTTATATGTTGGGCAGCGTTTAACACAGGCTGTTCCGAATATATAAGTAGGAAACTATGAACACAGGCAATTTTGCCATGGGGCTGCGTAAGTGGCTGGGACGTTTAAGCCTGTGGGTAATCAGTAGAGCTAGGGCACATTTCTTAATATTTGCATATTAGGCAAGTTTGGAGCTTGCATTGCGCTGTAATCTGGGGCACAGTACAGAGGCATATAACATTTGCATCTAATATGTGCATACAACATTTGCCTGGAATTATGGGCTCGCTCAACATTACTAGTACGTTTCTAATAGTTGTGAGTTGCTAGCAAGAGATATAGGTTACACATGTTAAACAGGTAAGCAGGTTAAATAGGCTAAACAGGTTAAACATAGCGCAAGATATTCAGTGTAAGAAAGCGATTATATGGCATACTGGACCCGTGCATTTTCCAGAATAGCATTCATGAGGCACAGACTATCTAGTGTGGTAGTTTTCTGAGGTGAACAGCATAAGCCTCTGAGTCCCGGCTAGCATGAATCAGAGAGTTCTCGGAGTCTGAATGCCAGCATGGTAGATGGGCGTACTCATATACTGCAGTGGTATACCCACCAGCAAGAGGCACACAATAGATGGAGGCATGGTGTAAGGGTTTGTGCATATCTTGCCATTAGGGTTTCAAGAGTCCGGGTCTGTGATTGCACGTGCTTTCTCCGTGCTCTGCCTCCGTGGCATGTGGGTGCATCCAGTGTCGCTCAGCCCACCCCACTTGCGGGCCAGGTTGCTGGTATCTCCGTTCGGGTTCCGTCTTCCGGGTCGTGGTTCCGTGGCTGATTCTGTCCCGGTGGGTACATTGAGAGGTTGCTGTGGCGGGTCTGCTCAGAGCCTCCAGCCCGGGCTACTGCGGGGGTCACTTCCCTGTGTCCTCGGGTCCCTGTACCATACACGGTGGGACCGTGCTCCGCTCTCCCGAGGCCCCCCCGGGTGTGTGGACGTTGGGTCGGATATCTATCCTGTATGGCTCCCAGCCCAGAAGGAGGTTTTTTACTCAGGGCAGTTGTTTGGGTCCGCGGTACTCTGTGCCTGGTGGCGTGGTATCGTCAGCCTCGCATGCACGGAGAGTATCGTGCAGCGGCCATTTTATGTCCCCCTCGGGGTGGTGTAGCTGGTCGGTCGCCATATTGAGCTTCGGTGCGTGGTTGCAAGCGCCTTTCCAGTTTAAGCCAAAATGCTTCAAAGTGTGCATCCAGCCTTGCTGCGTAGTCGGCTTGTGCTGTGCTGTGGACTGTTGATGTTGTTGTGCTCTCCCTGGGGCAGGCAAGTACCGTTTTAGCGGTAGTCCCAGGGGCACTATATGTCTGCAGAATTTGAGGCTGTTTCACAGGGTTCTTTGTCCCCCGTGAGGACCGGGATATCCCCCACCGGCCCAGGGGGGTGGGGGGTGGGGGGGGGGGGGCAGCAGGGCTGTTGTCGTTTCACGCTTATGAGCTTGTTCCTTGCAGGGAGAGCGGCCGTCTCCCCCATACAGCAGGCTTCGCTCCAGATTAGGCCGCATGTCTGGCTCTTGCCGTTGTGTTGCGTATTGGGTCCGGGCAGGTATCACCCTATTCCTCAGATCCTCCTGAGTCCCATTCCGAGCACCTTGAGCCATTTGCGTCGCTTGGTATCGGTAAAATTAGTGTGTTTTGCTCTCCGGTGCTGGAGCCCTCAGAAAACACAGCCGGCCATCTTGGCTGTCAGGCCCCACCCCCCTTTTAAGGGTTTATTCAATAAATACCGTGTTGCAGTGAAATAAAAACTGATTTTGAGAACTGAAGCTAAAATAGCCTGGCTGTGACTGTATTTAACCAAAGCAGTATTTGTTGTCTATATTTTGCAATTTGAGTTTCAATTCACTAGAATTCATTGTTTAGTGATTAAACTCCATTGTCATCATAAAGCAGTAATTTCCTTTAAATGTTTTATCTGTGGTATAATTGCATTGTCAGTGTGTAGCAACCTTTGCAGGTGTTGTTTACCAAGGCAAGAATTCAAAGTGAATTTCAAATTTAAAGGAACACTATAGTCACCTAAATTACTTTAGCTAAATAAAGCAGTTTTAGTGTATAGATCATTCCCCTGCAATTTCACTGCTCAATTCACTGTCATTTAGGAGTTAAATCACTTTGTTTCTGTTTATGCAGCCCTAGCCACACCTCCCCTGGCTATGATTTGACAGAGCCTGCATGAAACTAAAAACTGGTTTCACTTTAAAACAAATGTAATTTACCTTAAATAATTGTATCTCAATCTCTAAATTGAACTTTAATCACATACAGGAGGCTCTTGCAGGGTCTAGCAAGCTATTAACATAGCAGGGGATAAGAAAATCTTAATTAAACAGAACTTGAAATAAAGAAAGCCTAAATAGGGCTCTCATTACAGGAAGTGTTTATGGAAGGCTGTGCAAGTCACACGCAGGGAGGTGTGACTAGGGTTCATAAACAAAGGGATTTAACTCTTAAATGGCAGATGATTGAGCAGTGAGGCTGCAGAGGCATATTCTATACATCAAAACTGCTTCATTAAGCTAAAGTTGTTCAGGTGACTATAGTGTCCCTTTAAGGTCAAATTAGCCAAACTAGAAACACACTATAAGTCAATAAAAACTGAGAGGGAAAAACGCCAAAATAGTGCTGCCAATATCGTATTATACTGTTGTTCAGCATACTGAATGTCGCCAGCCTGGGGCCCCCCTGGGGCTTACTCTTGTTTCCAATCTTTACTTACCACTCTAATTAATTTGCCTTAGACCTTCTCAGACAAAGCTCTATTTGCCCTAACTTACTGATGAAAGCAGGTCTTAAGATATCAACTGTTGTTATTCTCTATAATATAAAAATGTGCTGTCTTGTTATGCCATGTCAATGTTTGTTACTGCATTGCTTGCTCCAGCTGTCGTGGCGAAGCAAAGCTGTTTGTTATTCTAAGCACAAATAAAATAAAGAATTAAAAAAAAAACTGAGAGGGAGGTTCAGCGCCTGAAATGTCCTTAGAGTGTGTGTGTGTATATATAACCATAAAAATGACGAGAAATAGGAAACTGATAGTGAAGTACGTAAAAAATACAGTAATAGATTTATTTATCACTTTTTACAGTCTACACTATTGTGGTTTTATTTTCTCTTTTACTTATATAATCGGAGAGAGACCACCAGCACCTATATTCTAGAGTGGGGATCATACCACTTCATGCCATACCTGTGGAGCCACTCTATAGGCTCCAGTACCCGGGAGTGCACATCTTTTATAGCTATATATCTAAATATTTAGTCTGGCATATTGCACTATCTCTGAATAGTATCTCTGGTATATCCTAAATATCTACAAGAGAAGCTGCATTCACAAGAACCTCCTATAATGTCTGTACTCCACCATATCCTCAGGCAGGGATTATTCTGCCCAAGTGTCTAAGTTGGAGCTGCACCTAAGCTCCTATAAAGTGTGAGTGCATATAATTTTAGTAACCCTCACCTTACTGTATTCTTACATTTTTTTACTATCCGTTTCCTATTTCTCCTCCTTTTTATGGTTATATATATACACACACTCTAAGGACGTTCCAGGCGTTGCACCTATCTGCTTCTCTACGAGACAAGAGACACCGGATTTGGTGACCTAGCTGCCCTTTGGACTGCACCAGTACTGGACACGCTGAATATCCTCTTTATTTTACTCTATAAGTACTCTATAAGTCAAGTTTAGCTATTTTGTCATTGAAATTTGAAAATCACTTTGAACTCTCACTTTAGCAAATAACTCTGTTGTATTCCCAAACAATTGGTTACCTGCTCTAATATACATAATGAGCAACGGTGGTGTGCAACTTAAAAAACATGGAATTTCAAATGAATTTGAAATTTAAACCTAACTAGGTGAACTGGAAAAAAATCTCCATGTCAGATATGTTTTCATTTTATAGAACAACCAGAAATATTTGGGATACGACTGAGAGATCTAAAATTGAAAAACATAAATATACATAGTGTAAATCTATACCAAAATAAAAGTACGTGTTCATGAAATGCACTCACAAGATTAAACGAAAGATAGCGCTCTGGGGTGCCTCCCCCGGTAGTAATGGGGGGCTATTATCCTCCTCCAGTTGCTCCAAACGAATAGATGAAAAACAGGACTCCCAGGATGGTGGAAAAAGATATGAAACAGCTTTATTGAGGATGAAACATCACCCAGCAGTAAAAATAAGATATAAACTTAAAATGAGGTCCAAAGGACCTGCTGGGTGATGTTTCATCCTCAATAAAGCCGTTTCATATCTTTTTCCACCATCCTGGGAGTCCTGTTTTTCATCTATTCGTTTGGAGCAACTGGAGGAGAATAATAGCCCCCCATTACTACCGGGGGAGGCACCCCAGAGCGCTATCTTTCGTTTAATCTTGTGAGTGCATTTCATGAACACTTACTTACTATTTGATATAGATTTACACTGTACACATGTATATTTTTTTTCTCAGTTTTAGATCTCTCAGCCGTATCCCAAATATTTCTGGTTGTTCTATATTTTGCTGTGTAAAGGTCATTCATTCTGGGTAATGACCTGGGAGGCTGTTTTTTGAATACTAAGATAAGTATATTTTTTACTTGTATACACTATTCACTAAGTGGTGATATCTGAATATATATATATTTTTTTCTTTTGTTCTTATGTTTTCATTTTAACTCTAAAATCTGAAATTCATTCTCAATTTACTATGAACTCTTAGCAATTCACCTATTAGTAAATAACCCTAATAGTATCCTCTGAAAATCAGGTTTTCTTTTATGGCTTAGTGTCTGACTACATTTGACTGTTTGATGGCCATTTCAAAAAGTAATGAGCTTTTACGTTTTAATTAAATTAGTTTAATTTATTTTCTCCATGTTGCTTTTCCATTTTTGCTTCTGATGTTACGTAAATGGATTTATGTTGTTTACAGGGAATCCCTTGGAGATTCATTGAAGGCTCTCCCATTTGTACAAAGAAATAAGAGAACAGTTCTGTCCCTGTATAGTATCGGAGAAAATCTCAGAAATTAATTAATCAAATTGATCCTTTATAAAAGGATCAATTTGATTAATTAATTTCTGAGATTTTCTCCAATACTATACAGGGACAGAACTGTTCTCTTATTTCTTTGTACTCATTTACTTAGGGTTATCCCCTCATCTGTCCCTCAGACTTGTTCCACACTTATATAGGGCCTACCCCTCTAATTACTCTCCCATTTGTAGCACTGAATTATGAGAACCTTTTATGGGTTATGAGAACCTTTCGATGTTTTCTTATTTTTCTCTCGTACATGGCCCAGGAATATCATCCAGTTTATGTTGAAGATCCTAGTGGATAAATTCTGGATTGTCAAAAGTCTCGTAGCCCTATTGAGAGCATGTTATAAAAAGCACATAATTTGCATCTTCTGTGCTTTAACTTTGCATGGATGTGGCATGGAGTGTACTGGATTTACAGCTTTCTGACAATATATGTGTGAGGGTATGGAGTAGTCCATCTCTGACTTTTGAGTCAGACGTTGAGGAGTTTTGTTCACAGCTGCAATGTAACATTGTTGCAGAGGCACACTTGCTGGGTACAATGGGATGATGGCACACTTGATGGGCACAGTGGGTTCTCTGCAAAAATAAGTAGTCAAGACCAAGGCTGTATAGTGTTGGAAGCATTAAGTATGAACAGGTGGCCATGTATTTTACAACAATGGCACTCTCGTTGGGCTCATTGGGTTCTCGTCAAATAAAGCAGTCAAGAGCAAGGCTGCATGCTGTAGAGCAGTGTAAATGAAAATGTAGCTATGAATTTTAATAGACACACTTGCTGGGCAAAATTAAATAAGTGCACTGAGCTATCGGAGATTGTGTTGGGCAAGGCTAATGTTTGCATGTTTTTTACTACCAGAAAAAGTTTGTGGAGGGTATTCCTGAGCAAACTGCGTGATCTGCATGAGAAGAGAAAAGAACATGTCAGGGTAATTCACTATATATATATATTTATATTTATGTAAGATAGTGAATCATATGTCTTCTTTCTTCTTCAGCCCAACTAAAGGCCAACCCTCAATCAATAACTCCAGACATTACTATTGAAAATAAAAAAAGACCTGATCCGAACAAACCTAACGACAAAAAAAGCTCAGCAACAAAAGTATATATGTATATAAATTGTATTAGTATTATTATTAGGGTGAGGGGGGTAAGTAGGGTATATTTTCTTTTTGTGGGAGTGACTAGGGACCTTGCGACTCTTAGGAGGTTACAATGGCCACTGCCTTGTATATTTTAATGTTGGCCCCAACCCTCTGCAAATGGATGGGGACTGGAGTGAGACTTAAACCCCCCTTGTTTATTTTAGATAATTTAATAGTACAATCAATTATTGTTTGCTTGCAAAAATAATTTGTGAATGGCCTCCGGCTGTTTGCAATTAGCCCCTATAGTGTTTAAAATCGGTGCTTTGTACTGATTTTAAACCAGACACTGAATGTTTCCAACCAAATTACAGATTTGGTCGGATCAACCAATTTCCGACTGGATTTGACATTAGCAAATATGACATTCCAGTTGGAAGGTGGCCATTTAGTGAATAATCTTTTTACTTTGAGTCTGCATGACATAAAAAAACAGAGGACTCTAAACACCATTTAACTCGCAAAAAGTACTCCACTTTTTCCTGCTTTTTGCAAATCCATGAGTTATGTGTCTTTAAACTACAAGAAACATGTTTTTATAAATCAGTCGGTGTAAATAAGATTATATTTACATATATTTAGAACATTTATTTTGTTCTAAATTACACTTGCGTTGCTTTCAGTGCTATAGAGAACATTGCTCAAAACAGCTCCACCACTGGTTTTACCTTGAACCACACCCCTAATATTAAATTGTCCCTCTTTGTCCAGTATTATCAAAAATCTTTGGAAAATGCGTCCATACGCAACTATGTGAGTATTACCATCAATCTATCTGACCCCTGATCAATTGGGTTTTCGCCCGAATCACTCCACTACAACAGCCCTCTTAAAAGTTTGCAATGACAAACTGGCATGGAATAGGGAGACCTAATTGGAGCTCTTTTCCTTGATTTTGCAAAGGCCTTTGACACAGTAGACCACAACATTCTACTGCACAAACTAAAAAACCCAGGTATTGGTGATTGTCCGCTAACCTGGTTTCGATCATATGTTTCGTATCGCTCGCAATATGTATCCATTTCTGACAGCAACTCCCTCTCTCTCCCAGTCATGTGTGGTATTCCCCAATGTTCCATTCTTGCCCCCCTACTATTCACATTATTTACATTATTTATAAATGATCTGCCTAATGTCTGCAAATCCTCAAATGTACACATGTACGCAGATGACACAGTAATCCATGCAAGCAAATCCAATCTACTGCTGCTTGAGGCTGTGCTCCAAAACCAGTTTACAGAGGTAGAAAAGTGGATCACAAAAACCAAACACTTCATAAATACTGACAAAACTGTCACAATCCTTGGAACAGTACATAAATTACACAAATTACACAATTCCCATCTATCCATCAAAACAAAATCAAATAGCACACTGACCGCAGTCCACTCTTTCAAATACTTGGGTATGTTGTTAGACCCCAATCTATCTTTTGGCCTCTACATAGAAAAACTTGCATCTGTGCCCTGTACAGAAACAAATCCTGCCTAAGCCCTACAGTAAAGGAAAAGATTGTACAGCAAATGCTGATGCCAATCATTGATTATGGGGATGTAGTATATGCACCTGCACCGCAAACCCACCTTAATAAACGTAATACATTGTATAACTCGTTCTGCCGCTTTGTGCTACAATGTAATTACAGGACCCACCATTGTGACATGCTAAAAGAACTAAACTGGCTGTCGCTGTAATCCAGACGCACCCTTCATCATTGCAGCCTTGTGTTTAAGAACTTTTCTGGGAAGCTCCCACCTTACCTGAGTAGAATGCTCTCCCCAGCTGTTCCCACCTCCTATAACCTCCGATCCAGTACCAGTACTTTATTTAGTCTACCTCAATACAAAAAGAAAGCGTCCCGATCCTCCTTTTCCTACAGAGCACCGCAATTATGGAATGACCTCCCGCACACTTTAAAATCTTCCCCAGGCCTAAAATCCTTTAAAAGATGCATCTCTACATATCTCAAAACAGAATGCACCTGTCATGGTTGATTATATATTCTCTACCTGTTCTATGTTAAATTGTATATATATTGTGTATTGATATTGTTTTTGTATTCTATTGTACCCTATTGTATCAATGCAATGTTTTGTGGACCCAGGACATACTTGAAAATGAGAGAAATCTCAATGTATCTTTCCTGATAAAATATTTGAAATGGACAAAACAGTACATGTTATTGGTATCCTTTAAACACTGCTACATGTTCTAGAATATCGTGAAGTTTACGTTTTCCTCTGATATAATTGTTAGAGGTGATATTTGGTTTTGTTTGCATGTTTTATAACTTCCATCAACCATTGTATGATGTTTGGATGCTTGTTTTAAAAAAGTGCAGAATAAGTACCGTTGATGCCAGTTTTTCAGTTATTAATCAAATGTCAAGCTGTTAGTAAATATTCTTATTGCCCAAGATAATTACAAAATTAAAATATGTTAGCCTGTTTGGTTATGTTTATTTGTGACTGCTATATTAATGTCACCTTTGTAGCCCATTGCTAAACATTAAAGAAAGTTACTGTATGCATTCAGATCATGCAATGCAGGCCTTTATAGGATGTCCTTTTTTTCCTACGTATTTCACTAGGTAGCTACTTAGTGATCGCATCTTAGCTGCTGTGTTTTAAATGGCCTGTGCCCTCCTCTTATATTTAACTGTGTCTCCTGCAGAAAATCTCCAAGTTAGCCTGAATGATGTCTCCTGCTACTTTTCATTACTGGAAGGGGGTACAGCAGAGGACAAGCTCAAATGTGAGTAGAATTTTATGTTTTTATGTTCTATTAAGAAATGAACATGCGTTTTAACTTTATTTTTCCACATGTATTATATATAGTATGTACAGTGTGCGAAATCACATTATACATTATAAGGGTGCTGCCGGGGCCCATTAATACAACATACAGAATTCAGCATACTAACTCTCTAGACACCAGCTTAGAAGTTCACAAACTTTGAGCCATTACTTAGGAAAGCAAATAGTATGGCCCTCAACAAAAACCTTTCAGTCACTCCTGAAATACAATGTGTTCGAATTTATACATAGTTACCTACAAAACCTGTTTATTTTCCAGCTGTCATAACTTCATTGTATGCTAGACTTTGCCAGGGAATAATAAGAGTTGTAATCCATAGCATTTTCTATGCCCTAAATGACGTGAATAGCTTCCTTTCCCAAGTGCTCCTTATCCTAGCAGCAACATTTAAAACTGAACAATTCTAAATTCATTGTGATTGTGCAGCACACGGTAGCATCCCTCAACCGACACTTGTCATTTTGAACTCACCACTGTGACAATGTCATTACAGATAGTTGCCATAAATACTGCTTGGGGAAGTCCTACATGTTTTGTGGCAAAGCAAAGATGAATTTGAGCTTTTTTTGTATTTGCCAAGACTAGTTCTCTGATACATTCTATTCTGCCGAACATTTAATAGCCCAAAAGGTTGATCTCGTGTAGAGTTTAGACTTGTGTTTAGAATTATGCTTGTGATCATCAGATTTTCAGTGTCTGTAATTTTATCAATAAATTGTAAAGATTTCACTTTAAAATGTTAAATAAAGGATCTGAATGAACAAATTTGATAGCTCTGCTATTTTTTCAGCCTGGATACTTTTACCAAAGATTTGTAATTCCATTGGTAATTCTCAACATGTTCAGTTTGGTGAAGGACCTAAAATATATCTCACTAAAGCAACAAATAAAATTCACCCAACATCAGACCTTTGTAACATGAAAGAAAATTCAGCAGTCCTGGGGCAGTGCTTGACTAACCAATGTCATGTGGAATATAAATTTGGCATAAGGTGATCAGCAATATGTTCTGGCGTGACTTGCATTACAATGAAAAAGGTGTACATTGGAATTTGTTCTCTTAGGGTTAAGGTGCTGTCCTATCTAATATTGCTTTGTACAGACAGTGTGCTTCTGGGCATTTTCCTGGGTGTACAGTACTGAATACAGACACCGCCTCGGAATACAGACACAGTCTCTATAGGAGAGTAGCACATAGTTCCCTGGTTTAACCTCTCGTCCGGTTCCAAAGAAACCTGTGGTATTACCAGGAAGAGCAATTTTATGAGATTTGTTTCATTTTTCAGTATAAAATGTATTTATTGCTGCATGTGGATTTTAGTAGACCGCTGCAGTAGTTCAGCGTTCTCCTTTTTTGATTTAGAAAAATAAGTGATCTGCATTTGTTTTAACGGCCATTGTGGTGCCGGATCTGCTGGGCTGAAGAGGTTATATACACTAGAAACAGTGTTTCGATCCCACATTAAATTAATGTACCCTAATACTAATACTATGTACCCTATTAATGTACCCTAATACTTATACACACATTAAATATCCAACATAGCTGTAACAGAAACATTACAGCTGCTGCAGGTATTGTCTATGTAATCAATTTAAACAACTGTACAGCATTGTAGTCCACACGCACTTAACTTTCTGTTACCTTGCCATCATCTGCTCTACCAAGTGAGATGCAATTTGCCCTAATATTTCAAGGTCACTTATGTTAGTGTGTATTTTCTCCTAAATTCTTTATTTTTTCTTGTGCATATGAATATACATGACATATAATCCTGCAGAGCCACAATAGCTTTAACAGGCGCATTAAGAGTATTGGTTAATGTGGCTTACGATAGACCACACAATTTAATATTTTAGAACATAGAACAGGCTAAACAGGCTGCGTATAGAATATGATTACTGACTATTTAGTTACAACGTATGAAAACAGTGTGATTAGTCTCGAGGAGTTGTACATCATGTCATATATTCTGCACTGTTTATGTTAGTACACATGCGTGTCTAGAGGACCTGCCTGAACGAGACAGACAATGCGACTCATGAGACATATGAAAATATGAAAAGAGAACCTCAGGCATACTCATAGATTATCATCATAGATTATCAGTAAGCTTTCAGTTAGTTGTAATGAACGATTAGTTGTTACAAAAGATTATTTTGCCCCTGAGACCTCCCCAGCCATACATCAAACCAGGTAAGCAAAGGAATCCTGCCCCCATGCTGATCTAAGGTTAATGAGGGAAGACATGCGTTAATTACAGACAGCAGATATCAATAGTCCCAAGGAATGGGCCCAACGTAAAGGTTAAGACTGTGCATGATATTAAGTGTTAAAGCGTGGTGGTGGCAGATGACCCAGGAATCTCAGGAACCTTCCGTTAGTGTCCTCCTCCAGCTGTAGGCTGCTTTGCACATGTAGGCTGCTTTGCCCATGTATTCCGCCTGCAAGATGGAGAGTTCATGTGAACTGTTGCCCCCTTGTGGACAGGCTGTCATCGGTTGCCGTGGCCCTGTTGTGAAGGGGTATCATGCTGGAGTCCTTCTGTGGAGTGTCCCCTCTTGCCGGACCGGCTCGAAGGTAAGTCCTTTGATGAGGGGCGGTGTGGGCTATCTCTGAGCTTCGTTCACCGATTTTGGTGAGTATCGGGTGGGCACTGCTCAGAGCCCTATGTGATCCAGCCTCTCCAGCCACGATGTTGGGTTCCACCTGGGCTCTGTGGGGAGTTTGGCCAGCCAGGAGGGAGAGTCTACATGCCTCTGGGTTTGGGCGTTCAGAGTTGAGTTTGCTGCCATTTTACACGCGGCTCTGGGTTCCATCCATATTAGTATGGTGATAGGTCCCTGCCGCAGGTTCACTGCTGCCGCAAGGGTCTCGGGGCATGGACCGGGATAACCCACACCGGCCCGAGAGGGGGGGGGGGGCTGCTCCACGAACTTGTGAGGGTCTGGCATGACACAGTCGGGCGGGATAGCGGGATAGCTCACCGCCTAAGTAGGCCTCATCCTATGCGGACGACATGAGTCTCTCTGAGGGACTAAAACACGGTATGCAAGCCTCTCCTCAGGTCCAGTGCCCCTTCGTGTAACGGACCGCATTCTCTGGTCATCAGAAGAGTACCAGGTCAGTTTTAACTTGCTTAAATTTCGCCTGAATGCAGGAGCTGTTGTTTCACGCGGCTGGTCTGCATGGTGGTCAGGCCCCGCCCCGGCATTCAAGGTTTTTTGCTGATAACAAAAGGGTTGGCTCACTTTTTATTTCCTTCACCACCAGAGCATCTGCTGTAATGTTGTTCCTTATGGCTCTGTAAACACAGCAAGCTTATAAAGTAATTTTTTTTTTTTTCAAATGTGTGATCTACAAGATTAGGCAGAAAGAGGCAAAGCAAGTTATAAGAGCCTCCAAAGCACATACAGAAGAGAGAATAGCACAGTCAGTAAAAAGGGGGATAAAACATGCTTAGATACACGAAGGAGAAAAGGAAAGAAAAACAAGGATTAGTTAGATTAAAAACAAAAGAAGGAAGGTATATAGAAAAGGATAAAGGTCTAGCTGACTGCCTCAATGAATATTTTTGTTCAGTATTTACAGCTGAAAATTAAGGAAAGGGACCTCAGTTAGGAAAAAGGACAAATGAGTAATTTGTTATGTGAGTTTACAGAGGAAGAGGTTCTATTTCAAATGTCAAAAGTACAGACCAATACGCCGATGGGGCCTGATTGAATACACCAAAAGTTATTAAAAGAGCTTAGTGGTGTGCTAGCAAAACCAGTAACAGATTTATTTAAACAATCATTATTAACAGGAGTAGTCCCAGAAGATTGGAAATTAGCGAATGTTGTACCCATTCACTAGAAAGGTAGAAGGGACGAGTCGGGTAACTATAGGCCAATAAGCCTTACTTCAGTAGTGGGCAAAGTAATGGAAACCATAAAAGAATAGGATTGTAGAACATCTAAAAACACATAGATTTCAAGATCAGAGACAACATTGTTTTACTTCAGGGAGATCATGCCAAACTAATCTTGTTGATTTTTTTTGATTGGGTAACTAAAATAATAGATCAGCAGTAGACATTGCTTATTTAGAACTCAGCACGGCTTTTGACACTGTTCCACATAGAAGGCTCATAAATAAACTGCAATATTTAAGTTTGGATTCCAATATTGTTGAATGGGTTAGGCAGTGGCTGAGTGACACCCAACAGAGGGTTGTAGTCAAGGAAGTATATTCGAAGCAAGGTCTAGTTACCAGTGGTGTACCTCTTGGACCCATTCTCTTTAATATTTTTTATTAGTGATGTTGCAGAAGGTCTTGATGGTAAGGTATGTCTTTTCGCTGAAAATACAAAGATTTGCAACAGGGTTGATGTTCTAGGAGGGATAAGCCAAATGACACATGATTTAGGTAAACTATGGTCAGAGCTGTGGCAACTGACATTTAATGTGGATAAGTGCAGTATAATGCATCTTATGCGTAAAAACCCAGGAGCAGAGTATAGAATATTTGATGCAGTGCTAACCTTAACATCTGAGGAAAGGGATTTAGTAGTAATTATTTCAGATGACTTAAAGGTAGACAGACAATGTAATAGAGCAGCAGGAAATGCTAGCAGAATGCTTGGTTGTATAGAGAGAGGTATTAGCAGTAGAAAGAGGGAAGTGCTCATGCCATTGTACAGAACACTGGTGAGACCTCACTTGGAGTATTGTACTCAGTACTGGAGACCATATCTTCAGAAGGATATTGATACCTTAGAGAGAGTTCAAAGAAGGGCTACTAAACTGATTCATGGATTGCAGGATAAAACTTACCAGGAAAGGTTAAAGGATCTTAACATGTATAGCTTGGAGGAAAGACGAGACAGTGGGGATATGATAGAAACATTTAAATACATAAAGGGAATCAACACAGTAAAGGAGGAGACTATATTTAAAAGAAGGAAAACTACCACAACAAGAGGACATAGTCTTAAATTAGAGGGGGCAAAGGTTTAAAAATAATATCAGGAAGTATTACTTTACTGAGAGGGTAGTGGATGCATGGAATAGCCTTCCAGCTGAAGTGGTAGAGGTTAACACAGTGAGGAAGTTTAAGCATGCGTGGGATAGGCATAAGGCTATCCTAACCATAAGATAAGGCCAGGGACTAATGAAAGTATTTGGAAAATTGGGCAGAATAGATGGGCCAAACGGTACTGAAAAGTTGACCCTGTTGGTGAATACTTTTGAAAAATAAATAATTGGAGAATTTTTTCACAAAGACCCTAAGTGTGTTCCTTCTTGGTAATTTATTATATAATAAAAAAAGAAACAATGAAAGGGAACACTGAAGCACTGAAAGGAATTCAATGAACAGGCTGAACTAACATTGCATATCTGCCCATCTGTCCATTTCTAATGTTTTTGTAATGTTTGTTTCTTAGTAAGTTACCACATTCTAGCTCTTGAGATGTTAATAGGCCTATTAGTCATATCATTTGAGATCTGCCATAGTACATTGTCTTAATTCTCAGCCAAACTGAATTAATAATTATATCCATTATCATTTCCTGTTGCTCTGCATGCTTCGTGAACAGATCCATTTTGGCAGGAAAAAAATAATTTTTCTGAAACGGATTATTTGACATGATTCAGTTATGTGCACTGACTATATTCCTTGTCATCATGCATTTTAACAGTCAATTAAGCGATGTAACCGTATTTGGCAACCTAAAGCATCTCTGCCGGTTTCACTGTACCACTTGATGTAACATGTACACTTCAATAATGTATTTTTAACAACTCTTTGGGTTTGTGTTGCCTAAGAGCGGGCTTTGTACATTGACACGCAAGCTCTCTGAACTAACCAAGAGTAAACATGCTACCTCTGAACTTATTTTGTTTTTTATATTATATGAATATATATACAATATATGTTGTTCTGTTTCATACATAACACAGTGTTAAGAGAATTAAAACAACTGCTAACAAGAGAAACATATCCTGAGGTCTCGAGAGGTATTTCCTCATAGTCCTTTGATGATTTGTCAACTTTATGGTTGGCAGAGAATCATAAACCTTGTGGTTGGCTAGAGGGAACTACCTTTAAGAGCCCTTGGAGTACCACTGTACAATTCAAAAGCTAACCTCCTGCTCCCTCTAGAACAGGGGTTCTCAACCCAGTCCTCAGGACCCCCTACCATTCCAGGATTTGGGGATTACCTGGGTGTGTCTAAGGTGTTTAGAAAAAGGGGGAAAAAACACCTTAGACTCTAAGGTGTTTTTTTTTTTCTTTTTCTAAACACCTTAGACACACCCAGGAAATCCCTAAACCCTGGACTGGTAGGGGGTCCTTGAGGACAAGGTTGAGAACCCCTGCTCTAGAACAAGGTATGGGATAAAATAATTCCATATGTTGCTTTTTATTATCATTTATTGCAGTATCCGCTAACAAACCAAGTAATTTTTTTATTTACAGTCACCTTTAAACTGTATGATAAAGATGGAAACGGACTACTGGACAGCTCTGTGAGTTAACCCAGTCTAAATTGGTCCTTATTACGTCTGTCTTTTCTCTTTGGTTTATTTGTAATATTATATGTGATGGTCTGATTTTCTATACTTTGCTTGTAACTCTTTCAGTTTATTTATTTTTATTTTCTCCAGTGTCTCTCATTATTCCTCCATATCTATGTTTTATTATGTGTATGTTACACTTATTTTTTTTTAATTCCTTTCCTCTCTGTTTTACTGATTGCTTAGACTTATAACCATTAAATCAATATTCTACCCCAAATAATAAACTGACACCTAATTCTGGAAAGGTTATTTGCCACTAATGTATATAACATTAATTATATCTCTGCTGACTACTGTAAAATATGACACTGCACACAGATACCAACACAGGTTCCAGAGTTTTCACCTTGGTAGTTTTACATAAATGAAACCAATGATGGCTAGGGTTGCACTGACCTGAACTTAATTAAAATATAGGGTGCTGCTGCAGCCAATATATACAAAACACACAATCCAGCACACTCGCTTATTCACTAAACAGTGACTTAAAATATCACAGATTGTAATAGTTTTATTTAAAAACACCTCACCTAGGCAAAACATAATGGGGGTTTAGTTACATTATATGATCATATATTACATAAGCCTGCCACAACGTCAATGTACCCCATTCTTGGCAGGTCCTTCTCTAGAAAAGCCCCCTTTGACCTCCTACTGTGATTTCTCACTCCCAGAAAACAACCACAGGTTGTCCAGGGCGGGCATTATCATTAGGAGGTAATCGTGAATCTGTAGCCGCACACGTTTTGTGTAATCGTAACCTGGCATATGCTTCGGTATAGTCCAGCAATCATCTTCTCTTGCTATATTAACATCAGGCCCACAAATCAATCCCTGTGTTCTCCACAAAGCAAGTCACTGGAGCAATACACCAGCACTGCAGCGATAGAATCAGATTAATCCCAACATCAAGCAGAATAAACTCAGCAGTGTTTCAATATTTAGAGCGTAAATAGTTGCCTTTCTGCAGCCAGCAACCCTATGTGTCGTGTAAATTCTCCATATTGCCCTCTTTTCACTCCTATGTATAAGTTAGGATGAAAACCAGTGGTTTAACCTCTTTGTGACGGATGATGTACCAAGACTGTTGCTGAATCCCATGTCTTCTTCCAAACACTCTTCCTTAATTGTTCTTGTGCTCTATATCTGACTTCCTTGATGTCTCTATATCCCTGCAGGAGGTGGATCGCATTATCACACAAATGATGCGAGTGGCTGAGTATCTGGACTGGGATATCACTGAACTCAAACCGGTAATTGTTCTGGACCTGTTAGATGCTAGTTATTCCAGTGTAGCAATGTTTAATATTTATTATGAATGATGACTTACTGGTGAGCCATAAATCAGTTGTTTGTTGGCGAATATTCTCTAGTTAAGAAATTAAAGTCAGTCCATACAGCTCAAATCTTCTAATAATTATTCCAAGATTTTTTTTTTTTTTGCCTTATTAGGGGAGAATTATATTGAAGCCTGTTTTATTTCTTTTCATGGCTGTTTTTTTTTTTTTTGTGTGCAATCTATTAAAATAAATATTTAATAGATTGCACACAAAAAAAAAACAGCCATGAAAAGAAATAAAACAGGCTTCAATATAAAGGTTTCAACTCTTGCCTTTTTTGGCATTCAATTTTTTTTTAATTTAAGCCATTTTATTCAGTAACGTGTCGGATTTATTAATCTTTTTTTTTTCTGTTTCAAGAATGTTAAATTTCACATCCCCCTTGAGGTTTGAAAGATGAGTATTACCCTTGCCGTGTCTGTCTGCAGCAGCCACTCTGCCTTCCTGGCTTAGATCATAACAATTGATGACCTCATCTAATCTAGTGTTTCCCCATAGGGAAGTACCAGAAGGCTAGTGCGTATGTGCAGCAAGGCACAGTGTTGCCCCAATCAAATAATTCTGTAGGAGTTTGACTTGTTTCTTACAAGGAAGTGCCTCTAGTGGCTGTCTGCATCCACTAAAGGTGTATTTAACCTTGCAATTGAACCATTGCAGTTTATACAAAAGTGAAATGTGTTTCATATTGCAGAGTTAAAACTACAGGACCACTGCACCTAGACCAATTCATTGAGATGAAGTAGTCTGGGTGCCTTTAGTATTCCTTTAATCAAAATGTTTGTTTAGGGACATTTGTACTTATAATTTCAAGTCCTAATTCTTCATTGTGTATGAATACATTTGCGGGTATAAAATAGACACAAAAGTGAAAAGTAAAAGACCATTCAAAATAGACTCCCTCTAAAAAGTTATATTTACAAAAATACATATCTCATATAGAGTACTTTGTTTTTGGAGGGGGGGGGGATATTTACTAGCACTACTGTTTTTATTTTAAATTGTTTTTATTTTATTTTTTCATTCTCTTGCAGTAAAACAGAAGAAATTGGCAAATGTAGATGCATGTTTCCACAATTTTTCACATCTTTCATTTAAATGCTGCATTAAGGTCAAACTAGATTACAGTCATAGGCAACCTTTTGGAACTCAAGATGTTGTGTACTACATTCACCATAATGCTCTTACACCCAATAATGCTGTCAAAGCATCATGGGAGGTGTAGTCCAAAACATCTGGAGTGCCGAAGGTTGCCTATTCCTGAATTAGAATATAAGAACTTGATGACTCTGCTCCTCCTTCTGTTAGTGCCACTGTGTTAATGGAAGTGGCCGGCCTTTAGCCACAATGTAGCGTGATTCCTCTAATTCCCCTGTGCATTAGCACAAACATGCGTGTTTGTATCATCGGTCGCGTGTATTCACGTCCTTAGACCCCATTTTGTGCAGCACCCCTTGGTCTCTAGAGCGCACCTGTGACAATCACACAAGGCTCTGCTATTGACTGCAATGAGGGCCGCCATCAGAATTTTTAGGGCCCCTAACACAACTCAAGGTCTTCCTTCAAGCCCGCCTCCAAATACAGACAAAAGGACACAGATACACACTAACAGAAACACATACTGAAACAGACATACACACATACAGGCATACATACTGACACACATATACTGAAACAGACACACAGACATATACAGACACACAGACACATACTAACATACATAGAGATACACACACACACACACATACAGTGCCTTGCAAAAGTATTCATCCCCCTTGACTTTTTACCTATTTTGTTACATTACAGCCTTAAGCTCAATTTTTATTAATCTGAATTTTATGTGATGGATCAGAACACAGTAGTCTAAGTTGGTGAAGTGAAATGAGAAAAATAAATACATAAAACTATTTTTTTAGAAATAGAAAACAGAAAATTGGCATGTGCCTATGTATTCACCCCACTTTGTTATGAAGCCCATTAAAAACTCTGGTGCAACCAATTACTTTCAGAAGTCACGCAACTAGTGAAATGATGTCCACCTGTTTGCATTCTAAGTGTCACATGATCTGTTATTACATATACACACCTTTTTTGAAAGGCCCCAGAGGCTGCAACACCTAAACAAGAGGCACCACTAACCAAACACGGCAATGAAGACCATGGAACTCTCCAAACAAGTAAGGGACAATGTCGTTGAGAAGTACAAGTCAGGGCTAGGTTGTAAAAAAAGTATCCAAATCTTTGATGATCCCCAGGAGCACCATCAAATCTATCATAACTAAATGGAAATGTCACGACTAGTAATGTGGTCCAGCACGCAGAAACTATGTAAACATATACATAAGTAAGAAAAGGAAAATAACAGGATAGAGCGTAAACCGGACCTTAGAATGGCCGGACTAATACGCTAGAGACAGAGAATGGTCAAAGGGAAAGCCGAGGTCAAGGAAGCCAGAAAATACTCAATACCGATTAAACAAGCCAAGTCAGGGAAACCAGAGATCAGAATAACCAGGGAAACGCCAAGGATCAGGATACCAGGAAATCAGAAACACGAAAATAGCACTTTCAGGAAACCAGGAAATTGAAACCACGACATGGCAAAGTACTGGGGTGAATTAGGGGTTTAAATACCCCTCTCTAAGCTATGATTGGTCAGAGGGCGACCTCTGACCCCAGAACGTGCGTGTGCGTTGACGTCGTGACGTCACGCACACGTTAGTATAATTCTCGGGGGCGGGGCTATCCATAGACGCGACCACGTGGTCGGCGCCATATTGGATTCGGGCGTGATGCCCGGAAGAACTACGTGCGCGGTTCCCGGCTCGCCGACGAGCAGGTAAGCTCGTGTAGTCGGTGCGGTCGTGCCGGTCGGGCACGACCGTGAGGCTCGGCAGGCCGGTGACCGCAACAGGAAAGAACATGACACAACAGCAAACCTGCCAAGAGATGGACGCCCACCAAACTCACAGACCAGGCAAAAAGGGCATTAATCAGAGAGGCAGCACAGAGACCTAAGGTAACCCTGGAGGAGCTGCAGAGTTCCACAGCAGAGACTGGAGTATCTGTACATAGGACAACAATAAGCCGTACGCCCCATAGAGTTGCGCTTTATGGAAGAGTGGCCAGAAGAAAGCCATTACTTTCAGCAAAAAACAAAATGGCACGTTTTGAGTTTGCGAAAAGGCATGTGGGAGACTCCCAAAATGTATGGAAAAAGGTGCTCTGGTCTGATGAGACTAAAATTGAACTTTTCGGCCATTAAAGGAAACGCTATGTCTGGCGCAAACGCTATGTCTGGCGCAAACCCAACACATCACATCACCCAAAGAACACCATCCCCACAGTGAAACATGGTGGTGGCAGCATCATACTGTAGGGATGCTTTTAAGGATGGAGATTCACCTTCCAGCAGGACAATGACCCCAAACACACTGCTAAAGCAACACTTGAGTGGTTTAAGAGGAAACTTGTAAATGTGTTGGAATGGCCTAGTCAAAGCCCAGACCTCAATCCAATAGAAAATCTGTGGTCAGACTTAAAGATTGCTGTTCACAAGCGCAAACCATCCAACTTGAAGGAGCTGGAGAAGTTTTGCAAGGAGGAATGGGCAAAAATCTCAGTGGTAAGATGTGACAGGCTCATAGAGACTTATCCAAAGCGACTTGGAGCTGTGATTGCCGCAAAAGGTGGCTCTACAAAAAGTATTGACTTTGGGGGGGTGAATAGTTATGCACATTGACTTTTTCTGTTATTTTGTCCTATTTGTTGTTTGCTTCACAATAAAAAAAAAATATATATATATATATATATATATATAAATATATATATCTTCAAAGTTGTGGGCATGTTCTGTAAATTAAATTATACAAATCCTCAAACAATCCATGTTAATTCCAGGTTGTGAGGCAACAAAACACGAAAAATGCCAAGGGGGGTGAATACTTTTGCAAGGCACTGTACATACTAACATATATGTACATACTGACATACAGATACACATACATACATACATACTGACATACAGACGCATACATACTGAGTCTGACATAAATACACATACATACTGACAGACATACATACTGACACACATATAGATACACATACATAATGACATACATACATACATGCTGACATACAGAAACACACATTTGTCAGCCACCCTCCTGTTTCTTACCTTTTAGTTGCAGGAGGGTGGCTGGGGCTGATGGGAGTCGGTGTGGTTCTCCCTTTTCACAGCCTCCCTCTCGCGCGGAGTGAGCACAACTTGCGGCTCACATTTTTAAAGGGGCCCGGTCGTGCTATTACACAGCCACAGCGCTGACCGGGCCCCTGAAGATATAGGGCCCATCGGGTGGCCCTAAATGCTTGGGCCACCTGATGGGGCCCCCATCAGCGAGAAGACCACGGGTCAGCTGCATCGGTGGCACTTCTGCCGCTACACAAAGGGCCTGGGTTGCCGGACCCCCCTAGGACTGCCAGGCCCATGACAACCATCATGGTTGTCACCCCGTGATGGTGGCCCTGGCTGCAGTGTTTTCAATAGTAGGAACTCATTGAGCTGTATTCAATGAGAATCCTTTGATTACTTAAAGAGTGAAAGTCGATTCTGGGGAAAAGGGGGATCGCTTGCAACGGCTGCTGTCATAGAAAATACAGCTTCTGCAACCTCTTTATAGATTTTTCTATTATTTTATCTTGATTTATATAAGTGTCTCCTGGTTTATAATGCTGAATATTGGGAAAGTCTATTCGTGATGCAATCAGCAACATTTAATGAGGCACAAAAAGTCAGACTTAGATTTCCTCTCCTAATCAGTACTAGGACAGCCCTGTATAACATTCATCTTTTTAATTCACACTATAAAATTGTCAACTATGAACATTTTGGCTGCAGGCATGGTCTCTATGGAATATTTGAATTTCTATGTGTCAATGTGAAATTCTCTGCCAGCCTTATGAAGATCTGTCCATTGTTCTCATTTCATGTAATTGGGTTCTTGTCCCTGCAGATGCTAGAAGAGATGATGAGACAAGTGGACACCGATAATAATGGAATTGTCTCCTATGAAGAATGGCTAAAAGGAGGACTGACCACTGTGCCTCTGCTAGTGCTGTTGGGAATGGAAGTTGTACGTACGGGGTGGGTTGGAACATAGAGGAGGAAAAAATGTTCTTTTTGAAATGAAGTTCTTATGGTGCTTTCTTTGTCCTTTTATTTTTTTATTTATTTTAATATTCTACAATTTCGATTCTTCCTTATCTCATTTACTACCCTACCACTACTATTGGTTTGTTCTGCCTGGATCCTGCTTTTTTTCCACTCCCAGAATATAAAGGATGATGGCCAACACTTATGGCGTCTGAAGCATTTTAATCGTCCTGTGTACTGTAATGTTTGCGAGGCGTTACTTTTTGGAGTCAGGAAGCAAGGTCTCTGCTGCACTTGTAAGTATTCACTACGTATACTTTTTTATTCAACAAAGTGCATGTTCATATTTCATTTTGGCCTGTGTATAAGTAAAAATCTTATAATAGATAAAAACCATATCTCTCTCTCTCTACAGTCTGTAAATTCACCGTACATGAGAGATGTGCTCGCAAAGCGCCTAATTCCTGCATCAGCACATATGCTAAATCTCGGAAGGATGCCAGTGTAAGCATTAAATATTAACCCTGCATTATATTGTTTGTACTGTGTCTTTGTCCCTGTTTGTGTTTGCCAGCCTCTAATTCACTTGTGTTCCCTGTAATTCTTCCATTCCTTCCTCCATTACATCCTTTTTATTTTGTGACTGGAATAAAGTGGTATTTGATGTCATATTCACTTGTTCTCATACTATTGTCCCTTGTGCTTTTTTCCCCACGGTCTTCCCAGACCCAGGCCCATGTTTGGGTGAAAGGAGGTTGCGAGGCAAGCAAGTGCGACAAATGTCAGAAAAAAATAAAAAGCTTCCAAAGTCTTACTGGTCAACGCTGTGTGTGGTGTCACGTAAAGGTGAAGACACGTCTTTCCTATTGTCCATTCAGTTACGGGACGAGGGATGTTTGCTAGTGTACTTCATAAAAAGAACACTTGTTTTATTTCTTTCAACTGGTCTCTTTGTAATCTAGTGATGCAAAATGGTGGGTCAAGTACAGAATATGTATTTTTTGTTCTTTAGGTTCACGATGATTGTGCTCAACTTGTTGCATCACGGTGTGATGGAGGAGCACTGAAAGACCATATATTACCTCCTGCTTCTATATACCCAGTTATACTGGTAAGTAGTGAATGGAATGTTTGATAATCCGTAAAATCCTTATTTAAACACTATACTGTGAGCCTTTAAAGGCTCCTTTTTAAAGGAACACTATAGTCACCTAAATTACTTTAGCTAAATAAAGCAGTTTTAGTGTATAGATCATTCACTGCTCAATTCACTGTCATTTAGGAGTTAAATCACTTTGTTTCTGTTTATGCAGCCCTAGCCACACCTCCCCTGGCTATGATTGACAGAGCCTGCATGAAAAAAAAAACTGGTTTCACTTTCATTCCACTTGATTTCTGCCGCCAGAGACCTGAACTCTAGTGCATAATCCACCAGTGTTCGGTTCTCCTGTCTCAGGCGCAACAGTAATCTGGCTGCATTAACCATTCTACCTGGAGGGTCAAATGTTCTTCTAAAAGCAGCTACAAATGCGTTATAGTTATAAACTAATGGGTTATCGTTCTCCAATAGTGGGTTGGCCCATCTCAGAGCTTTCTCTATGAGTAGGGTGATAATAAATCCTACTTTTGCCCTATCTGTAGGATAAGAGCGAGGTTGCAATTCAAAGTGGATACTAATTTGATTTAAAAAACCACGACACTTCTCAGGAGCCCCACCATAGCGTACTGGGGGGGTAATGCGAGAAGAAGCACCCATTGTGGCTACCTCTAGACCTGAACTGACAGGAGAAACAGGGGTATTACGTATCTCCTCTGGTGGGTTATTGGCACAAGCTAATAGAGCCTGTAGCGCAATCGCCATCTGATCCATTCTGTGATCCATGGCTTCAAACCTAGGATCAGGAGCAGCCAGCTGACTGTTTGTACTTGCAGGATCCATTGGCCCTGTCGTAATGTCAGGATCGGGACAGGGATCCAACACGCAGAGTACAAACAGTAGCCAGATACGTATACCGGACCTTAGAATGGCCGGACTAACGTAAGTAGTACAGTATAGAATGGTCAAAGACAAGCCGAGGTCGAGGGTAACAGAAGACAGGTAAGCGAGAGACAAGCCGAATCAAGGGTAACAGAGATAAGCAGAGTAAGGTAAACAAGCCGGGTCAAAACCAAAAGGGATAATAGAATACACAAGCACTGAGTGACTAGAACAAGCTAGAACCACGACAGGGCAATGAGCTAATGAAAGAAGCTCTGTTAAATACCCTGTTCAGAGCAGTAACCACGCCTCCGAGGCGTCCTGATTGGTCCTGCAGCAATTGACTGACAGGTCGTTCCGGGGGAGTGTCCTGATGACTACTTCCTGCCTAGATGCTGTAAAAGGCAGTCACTCCCTCGCGGCCGGCCTAGCATGACCGGATAGACCGTGGGGAAGGGAGCCATCAGACCGTCTGGATGGAGGAACAGCTAAGTCTCTACCTCTTTCGGAGGTAGAGACCACAGGTACCCTGACAGACCCAAAAACAGTCCATTGATGGAAAATCTAATTTGAGAATTACAAACATTCCATTTCCAACATACATTCAAACCCATTCCAGTTTCACATGGACCGGTATTTGCCCATAATTCACTTGTACTGAAAAATATGTTCCTTTAATATAAGCATGTCCTAAAACCATTTGCAAGAAAGATTAATAACATAGAACATACATACATACATATATTGTTTTGAATGTGATCTGTTTTAGATGTATGGTTGTGTATGTGAATGTATATACTCTGAAACTGGAGAACCAACAGTGTGTAAGCGCTATGGAATGTAGTAAAATTGCAGCACTTAGCCCAGTGATACAGAAAAGTGTACACAGAATATAAAACAAATAGTTACCAAAAAAAACGCTAAATTGATCTGCGAATATGAAAAAGACAGATAATAGTGCAGACTCTCTGGACTACACAAAAATAAGAACAGGGGGGTATGAGGGAAAATACTCACATATACCAGAGTCCTATCACCCCTGGCTCTGGGTATTCAAAGCTCCGCTGGAGAGGGCAAATCCCCACACTTGATGAAAACTCCAGGCAGTGTATTCTTTGAAGACTGATGGTGCTGTGCAATAAAGGATAGAGAGAGGCAGGACCTCCAATTGAATAATATGAAAAGCAATTTATTAAAAGACAATGGTTAATAACCGTTACTTGGTAAGTGGTAGGTTATGCTGGCATAGCTACCCACATAAAAGCATGTAAATGGCAAAAACAGAAAGTCACTTCCTGGTTATGTCCATCCCGATCACGTGATTCGCTTCGCCCGCCTCCACAGGTTAGTGGAAGCCTGTGGAGGCGGGCGAAACGCGTCACATACACGTCACTTGAGGGGCGGACCCGGAAGCGGGTCACGTGATTGGGACGGACGTAACCAGGAAGTTACTTTCTGTTTTTGCCGTTTACATGCTTTTATGTGGGTAGCTGTGCCAGCATAACCCACAACTTACCAAGTAAGGGTTTTTAACCATTGTCTTTTAATAAATTGCTTTTCATATTATTCAATTGGAGGCCCTGCCTCTCTCTATCCTTTATTGCACAGCACCATCAGCGTTCAAAGAATACACTGCCTGCAGTTTTCATCAAGTGTGGGGATTTTCCCTCTCCAGTGGAGCTTTGAATACCCAGAGCCAGGGGTGATAGGGCTCTGGTATATGTGAGTTTTTTCCCTCATACCCCCCTGTTCTTATTTTTGTATAGTCCCCATCCCTCGATATATTCAAATATTCTCTGCAAGTTGTACAGTAAATTATTTCATGTTACTGGGAGAAGGAACTTGTAAATGGATAATACAATGTGCAATGTCAGTCAGGAGCTGCAAAAGCCAGAAAGGTGTTCTATAAAAAAATGTGTATTGCCTCATAGATTCATAGTGTCTGTGAATGGCTTGGTTACTTGGTCTATTATTTTATAGGTCATTCCACATTTCACAGTCGGAGGAAATGGCAGGGATAGCATTTTTTTTTTTTTTTAAATATTGTCCATGATTTGTACCTGGTACACAATTTTTTCGTGTTTATCTTGCAGGTGGAGATGTACACCGGTTGAAATTGTATAAAAATATGGTTTTGGGTCTGAATAAATATTGTGATTACACTTATGTTATTTATACTATTTGGAGGAGGAATTTAATGCTGATAAGTAACAGATAAACTGTTCACTTCCTCATGTGTTCCTTCTATGTCCAACTCAGGAACGGCAAAATAGCCAGAAGAACCTATTAGGTCCCTCAGAGGAAACATCACAAGCATTCAGCACATCAGAAGGGCAGGCATTGCGTGTAAGAGTGTCTCCTATTAAACTGCACATTCTGTTAATCTACATCTGTCAAACAATGCTTCCATAATGCATTTAGGTTTAACTGCTTGCTGGTAAAGTCATTATTGTCCCAGAATACAGACATGTAGCTGCACTTATATAGTCATTATGCTCATTCTCTATGACTTTAATCACTATTTTTATTGTTATTATTATTATTCTTTATAAAGTGCTAACAAATTCCTCAGTGCTGTACAATATATGGACGAACTAACTAAATTTGTTATATTTGACCTTTATATGTAACGGGTTTACTGGACACAGCCTGCACCTTTCCTTCGTACTTATTTTTACCCTTAACTGAATTTTATGGCATCTATGTCAAGTTTTTAAAACCCTGTCTTCCCAGATCAGTATTGTAACATTATGGGAATTTCCTTTGTAAATTTATACAAAATTATTTCTGGAGAAAGTTTCTAAACGGGGCAATTGCCATGAAAACTGAGGAAATGTTTTTATTTCGTGCACCACATGGAAACATTTTGCACCATAAAACTCTGTACATAGCATTTCTCTCTACTTAAAATGCATTTATATTTATTTTATTTTGTTTGTAGGTGGTCCCTATACCAGATACCCACCCATTGCTTGTGTTTGTCAACCCAAAGAGCGGAGGGAAACAGGGTGAAAGGTAAATGTGATGAAACCTACTCAAAGCAAGAAAGGCCACACTGGCCTTTGGTTATAGGAGCACTATAGTGTCAGGGAAAAAAAACTTGTTTTCCTGGCACTATAAGGTCATTAGGTCCTCCCCCCCACCCTCATGGGCCCCCTCCCGCTGGGCTGAAGGGTTTAAAACCTCTTCAGTCACTTACCTTTCTCTAGCTCCGGTGAACTCTCCTCCGTCTGCCGACGTCAGCAACGAATGCGCATGATCGCCAAGAGCCGCGCGCGCATTCAAACCGTCCATACGAAAGCATTACTCAGTGCTTTCCTATGGATGTGAGCGTTTTCACAGTGAGAATCGCGGAAGCGACCTCTAGTGGCTGTCAGTGAGACAGCCCCTAGAGGCTGGATTAACCTTCAGTGTAAACATAGCAGTTTCTCTGAAACTGCTATGTTTTCAGCTGCAGTGTTAAAACTAGAGGGATCTGGCACTCAGACCACTTCATTGAGCTGATGTGGTCTGGGTGCATATAGTGGTCCTTTAACATAGTCAACAAAAAAGACATACAGTAATTCTGAGTTTTGCAGCCTACATCAGTTAGATAGTTGTCTAGGTTGAAAAAGACTAAAGTCCATCAACTTCAACCTTGGGACCCATTCGTTTATGCTTTTGATCCAAAAGAAAACAAAACACTAATTGTAGCCATTTTCAATTATGCCACAAAATGGAGACAAAATATTGTTCTTGACTTTATAATGGCCATCAGATTTCTTGGATCAACAACCTGTTTACATACATATCAATAATTTCCTTTATTATACTGTTTGTGCAAAAATAGCACCCATGCCTTTTTAACTTATTTGTAATTTAGTGCAATACAATGAGTTACCCCTTCCACAAATTTGAGATGCCATCACTGTGTTTGTCTTCAAATTAACCCAAATAATGTATTTTAAAATGGAAAGTCTGGATTATATATATAAAAATAATAACATAATCTTTTTCTTCACTGTAGCTTTTTTATATTTTATATGTGTATAGATGAACTCTCAGAATATAGTTACCGGTAATTAAAATATAGGCATTTTAGTTATTTGTTTTTCATTAAGTTGTGATAACACCACAAATAAGATTTTGTGACATTCTAATGGGTAACAAATGTGTTTTTTCTCATTCCATTTAGAGTTTTAAGGAAATTTCAGTATCTGCTGAACCCAAGGCAGGTCTATAACCTTGGAAAGGGAGGGCCAGCCCCAGGGTAAGAGCAACATTTATGTGGGTAAAATCCTTAATAGGACTGATAAGTAATAATTCTCTATTTTCGTGTTCATTTCTTTTTTCCCCTTTTATTTCCAGACTTAATTTTTTCCGTGATGTACCTGATTATCGTATATTGGTGTGCGGTGGGGATGGAACAGTTGGTTGGATCTTAGATGCTATTGGTAAGTTGACACAAATTACCTCCCAGACTGCAATGTATAAATCTCAGGAAAATCCATGATGTGTTGTTGAAGTAAGCAATTAGTTTATATATAAGTAAATATTTGTGTAGGCAACATGGGAAAGTTAGCATAATATAAATTAACTTAACACAAGAGTATATGAAAGTTGGTTGTGGTGTGCTAAAACCAATGTACCGGTAGGCCTGTAAAATAAAGAGGACCCACTTGTGAAGATGTTTAGAAAAGGGGAGTGGAGGGAGGGATATTCCACATAGCGTTACCCATAGAGAGAAAAGGGGTCCCTTAAAAATCGGACTACCCCCTCCCACAACTCCTTGCTATGCCTTCACATTTGTGGTCGGGGGCAACAAGGCCATATCGTAGAGGAAAGTTAGCATAATATGACTTAATGTAACACAGGAGTATATGAAAGTCTGTAGACTGAATGTAGAGTAAATCTGAATATTAAGATAAAACAGAGAAATACCTAGTGTGTCCTATACTGGAAAGCCACTAGAGGGCACCCAACATTATGAATTTTCCGTGCCAAACTACTGCATTCAATGGCACACGGTACCGAAGCATATAGACAGTAGTTAACGTGTGGTGCATGACAACAAAGAAAATTGGCCGAACGAGGCTGAACCGCATAATTAGAGCGGCTGGGCAAAGGCTGAATTTGTAAATATATTATACAGTAGTCCATTACGAACGAGGCATGATTTCACTATGCTGTCAAATTAATGTGGGGCAACAAACAGTACCTACATATACTGAAAACGCATGAGCAAATTTTGTGAAAATAAGGAATAGGATTGTCCAAATGGGGTCAAACTCCTAGTATATGGACAGAAAAGTATTGGTCACACTTGCGTCTGGTGTGAGTGAGACGGCCAAAGGCCAGTTGCTTACGCATGGTTAGTTATTAGAAGTGATGCTCGAACTCGGAGATGAAGTACACACTGAACACACAAGTCCTATGAAGCGTTCAAACTGTGGTATCCCAGCACATGGTTGGACCCCCTCCCAGAATTTTTCTGTGCTGATGTGAGATTATAGGTGAGTTTAAGGACTTTTTAACTTTTTGTTTTGTTTTGTTTTTTAATTAGAACAGGGAGCTAGATTCAAAAATAGTAAAAGAACCAATTTAACTTTAAAAATAATATATATATAATCCCAAAAATTACTATTCATGAATTCTTAATTACAAAGTTTAACATGACGGTGGCGTTTTCGAGTACATACTATACTGCCTGTAATATTTTCTCAAGGGTCTTATTTTAACAACTGATTATACAAAAAATCTAGTAATATGCTTAGGTTTCATTTCTGTAACTATACAGCATATTCATTTAATTAATCATAGTATATGTCAACTTTTTTTTAAGTTTATTTTTTGCTCTGCTATGGCTTGTTCACCCAATGTTTTTCTTTTACTGCACCTAGACAAAAACAACCTTCCTCTGAGACCGCCTGTAGCTGTGCTGCCCCTTGGCACTGGGAATGACCTTGCAAGATGTCTGAGATGGGGAGGAGGTAAGAGAGTGTATTACATAATATACTTCGCTTTCAAATTATTCTCAAGGCTGTACAGAGGTAATGAAATGACACAAACGTCTACTCCTGCAATAGTGTTTTGTTACAATTGAAGATTTTTATATCTTTTTACAATTACATTATATATAAAGCAGTCATGTAGAAATTAGAGATTGAAAACCTGTATTTCCTTCAGAAAAATTATCCGTTAACCACAAAGACGCAAAAGAAAAAAAAAATCACAAATTACCACGTGAATCGTCCGATACATCCTACAGGGAGGGATGTGATGCTACTCGTTAAAAGGGAAAAGAGCGAAGGAAAACCGAGCAAAAGATATCTCCTTCCTAATGGACAGAGTACATCTCTCTAGTTTTTAGGAAGAAGAAAGAGGGACAGAGGGAGGGTGAAAACGTGTGTGCACCAGAATTTCCAAAATGTTCAGCCATTCAATCCTTATTTCTTAAAATCTTCGTGACTGATGTACAAAGAAGAGAAAACAAGAAGGCTGTGCACCCAAAATATTTGGTATTAAGTGTTTCTTGGCAGCCAAAGACTACCATCAGTCAAGTTGAAATGTGTTACTAGCATTAACTATCATTCTGAAGAAAAAATAAAGCTTGGGCGACATGTATAGTTTTTGCTTTTCTAGAATAATTTGTCTTTTGTGATCGGCCACTGTAAAACAAATTCCATTGGATCTCTCTGTAGAGTCTGACCGGGCCTGTTATTACCATTTGCAGGATATGATGGCGAAAATCTGGGAAAGTTCTTAAAGGACATAGAGATTAGTACAATTCTGCAGATGGACCGGTGGAACATTGAAGTTGTCCCTGAAAACCCCACAGAGAAAGGGGATCCTGTTCCCTATGAGATCATAAACAATTACTTCTCTATTGGAGTGGTATGTATAAAATGTAACCAGCTTTATCAAGAAAAGGGGGTCGAATGGTGAAGATATGACAAATGCTTACAGCAATTAAAGGGGAACTATTAAACCATAACCACTACATCCCATTGTAGCGTTTATGGTGATTGCAGGCATTCTTTTCTTTTGTGTCCCCCCATGCACTCCATTGTTTTGTATTGATTTTGGATATTAATAAAGCAACTTTTTTAAGCAAATGCACAATTGAGCACTCATCATTGTTTCTGCTGGGGATCTGGAAAAAATATTTTCTGATCTGCTGGCACGGTCAGCCGTGTATGTATCTGAGGGTCCCCAAAACTTGACTGTTTGTTATCAAAGTCATCTCTTTGAAAGCTCAAAGTTGATGATTGAATCCAAGAATGTGGTAATGTGTAGAATATTTGAATCATTCTTAAGACACCTTTATTTATTAGTGTATTTGAAGGCACATATATGTATATATATATATATATATATATACATGTTACTACATATCTTCTATGGAAACATTGACCCCACAAGGTCTTTGTAAAGATTAAATGTTGATTGTAGATGTGTTGTAACATGTTTTAGTTACACTACTTAAATGTTGTTGTTTTTTTAGTTTGCTGTAATATACGTAGACTGCACTTTTTTATTTAAGAGCTGAGCTTAACTCTGTATTTTTGTGTGTATGTGTGTGTATATAAATTGTGGGACAAACACACGAGACAGGACCCAAGGTATAGACTCTGCAAATAAGCCTCTGAGACACATAGTAGCCTCTGAGACACATTCCAGCACATAGTAACCAGGTGGAAGATGTTAACAGGGACAGCATACACTGAGAGGAACAACCAGGTTGCTGGAATTGTGCACTGAAGTATCTGCACAGAATATGGGCTGCAGTTAGCCCAGATGGGAGATACAACAAAGGGTAGAGAATATCAGGGCTACGATCATATGAGACTTCCAGACAGACAAGAAAGTAATGGCCAGTCAGCCGGATATTGTGGTGGAAGGCAAGAAACAGAAGACTGCAGTGGTGGTGGATATGGCAATACTCAGTGACTATAACATCAGCAAGAAGGAACATGAGGTTGACAAATAATAAAGACTGAAAGATGAGCTACAAAGGACGTAGAAAGTGAAGGCAGTAGTAGTCCCAGTTGTGATAGGAGCACTCGGAGCTGTGACCCCCTAGCTGGGGGGATGGCTTCAACAGAACATCTGAGATTGCTGACCAGAAGAGGGCAGTACTAGGAACAGCTAAGATACTGGACAGAGCCCTCAGACTTAGACCCACGCCCTTTGTAGAAGATCCAGGAATGAGTACAAAACATTTTTTTTTATATGATATATATCATATTATATATATACAATATTATGGCTTTGTTTAATACAAGGTGGATAGCATTTAACTGCCAGAATACCTCTCAAAGGACCTCAAGTTATTATGTTATAAGTTATAAAACATGTAAAACAAGAAGTTACTATATGGCTTGGTGAATTGTATCATTGTATCTGGATAACAATCAGAAAGCCAAATAACTTTAGGTATTTTATCCTCAGTCACCCCTTCCTCCCTGGGTGCTAATGGTTTTTCTGTAGGATCTCTGTGTCTCTTAGTTGTCCATTTGATTTCTACCCACTTCAGAGCTCTGCTTGTATTAAATTCCCTCACAAAGTGTCTCTTTTTCTGAAGGATGCATCCATCGCTCATCGATTCCATGTTCTGAGAGAGAAATATCCTGAAAAATTCAACAGCAGGTGACTATGACTTGTACGATTGAATATTGAATTGTAGCCATTCATACTGCACGAATTTTTCAATTTAATGCAAGAAAAATAATGATGCATAGCTATACATATTGTCTAAAATCAAATGAAGCACTATGTTGACTTATAGGATCACTTAGTGTGATGCATTGCTTTGTCTGAAGAACTTCCATTATTACAAGACAGTTATAAAGCAATCCCAGCAGTGAATCTGTGAAAGCTTTATAATGCACAGTATATTTATCATAAGGGCTTAAAGAAGGAGGATATTTTATATTAATGAATACTAACCGTGACCGTGACTGTGACGATCACTCACTTAAACTCCTGGTTGTATGACGTATTGTGACTTCTCTACACAGAATGAAGAACAAGTTGTGGTATTTTGAGTTTGCTACATCAGAGACTGTTTTCTCAACGTGCAAGAAACTAAAAGAGTACGTTACAATCGAGGTTAGTCCCTTTAAGTTACGTAACAGATTATTTCCCAATGAAGGGGTAAATCAGCATCCATTATTGTAAAGCACTGTGGAATAAGCTGGCGCTATATAAATACCAATAATAATAATAATAATAATAATAATTAGTGTTCTGTTCATGTGAAATTACATTCTTTATCCAAAAATATAATTTGAATTTTTATTCCTATTTATGTAAGCCAGAGCTAGGCAAACTCCACAATCCTAAAATGGCACTGCTGGTTTATAAATGTATGTGAGATGATATAGTAATCTCAGTGGGATCATGCTTCTCCAGCTATTAAAAAATATTTTTCTGCTGTGTCATTTTTTACATGAATGAATGATATTACTTAGAATCGCTATCCTGTAGGGTGAGACCTCCATTGATTGGTCACTAGTGTAATGATATCCATAGCCCAGAATGTGATTAATAAGCCTTTATTACAGCCACCAAGAGGTAATCTGGCAAAGTGTCAACCCTATCACATGTTGTGAGGTCGCTTGGTGGTGGCTGTAATGAAGACTTGGTAATCGCATCCTGAGATTTGGAATGTCACAATGTCTTGTAAATTATACTTAACATTGTCCGGCTCTGGGTAGAAAAGTTATCAATCACGTCCATGTGTGGCAGTTATTGTTGGATTGTTGTGTTACATATGGTTCCAGGAAATGTTTTAAGCATTTTTAACTAACGCTGTCCATATAGTTGAAAGCTTGTGTTGTTCCCTAACTTAGCTGGTTCTTCCTGTCTTACCTAGTGCTGTGGTTCTGCGCTGGATCTCAGCTCCGTGTCTCTGGAAGGAATTGCTGTAATCAATATTCCAAGCATGCATGGGGGCTCCAACCTGTGGGGAGAAACTAGGAAACCTCTGGGAGAAGCTCGCAATGCATCATGTCAAAACCTGCCAGAGGTTATCACTGACCCAGATGTTCTGAAATCCTGTGTACAAGGTGAGTGCTCAGAGACAAACAGCAGATGTATCATCTGTGAATTTAGCTCTTTAATACAAAATAAATTATTTTAATGGTTTGTTTTCTCTTATTCTTTCTAACTGCTTATATATGGATAAGATTCATTAATGACAAATGTGTGTGACCTCCTGGAGCATGCCTCCCAAGCATTCCTATTTAGGTGGGACCGTCCCTATTTTGGGTCAAAATACCTCTGTCCCTCCTTTCTATCCTAATGTGCTTCTTTTCTAGAAACTCCCCAGCAATAATACAATAATTGTGTTTAGAAAACATGTGAGTGGTTTTAGTATTTTTCTATAATCTATTGTGACTTTTAGACCAGGCTTCACCAAACTCTGGCCCTCCAGATGTTGCTGAACTACAACTCCCATGATTCTCAGCCTATGTATTTCATTCTTAGAATCATGGAAGTTGTAGTTCAGCAACATCTGGAGGGCCGGAGTTTGGGGAAGCCTGTTCTAGACCATCTACACTATTTTTTGTCTTTTTTCTTTTATGTATCTTGAAGTTCACTGTATTACTATATTTGTGGGCTAAGTAAAGAAACCCCATGCACAGGTTTTATTCCTATAGCGCTCTTTTAATAGATATATTTGATACCATATTTTGGTTAGTTCGAATTTGTATTACATACTACCAGGGCCGCCATCAGAAATTTTGGGGCCCCTAACACAGCTTAAGGTCTGGGCCCCTGGGGGCCCGCCTCCAGGACGGCCCCAGGGCTCGCCTCCAGGATGGCCCCAGGGCCCGCCTCCAAATCCCACCCACAGATATACACACACATGAAATATGTGATATATACACACTGAAACAAAGGGACACAGATACACACATACTAACACACACATACATACTAACAGACACACATACTGAAACAGACATGAACTTGATGGATGCAAGTCTCTTTTCAGCTTTGCAACTATGTAACTCTGCAACTATGTAACATGAACACATACTGAAACAGACATAAGCACATATACAGACATACATAGTGACACACAGACACATACTAACATACATACATACGCATACACATGCATAAGGACATACAGACACACACACACATACATATATTCTGACATACATACACACACACACACACATACTGACAGACATACAGACACATACAGACAGATAGACATACATACTGACTGACAGACAGACATACATACTGACTGACAGACAGACACACACATACAGACATAAATACATACATACTGACATACACATACATACACACATGCATCTAATTTTTCAGCCACCCTCCTGTTTCTTACCTTTACGTTGCAGGAGGGTGGCTGTGGCTGATGGGAGTCAGCTGGCTCTCCCTCTTCACAGCCTCCATCCTACGTTGAGTTACCCTTTGACGAAGTTATTGTTATTGTTCTTAAGTACATTTTAGTTACAGAAATTCTGATCAGTAACTTACAAAAAATTTCTCAGAACAGCCCCTCCCCTGGCCACACCACCCACTCACACCCCTAAAATTAAAGTGTACTTCTTTGTCCAGTTAAAATGTTGTGAGGTATGCTGGAGTATAATCATTCATGACCAGATATTCTTTGTTTTAGTTAAAATGATCAGATTTGTTATTGGTCACCTCTCTGTTAAACCTATATGTCCCAATCCTGGGTACTTGATGGCTTAACTGTGGAGTTGAGCTACCAGGCAGTGAAAATTTCTATAGACGTGGTGAGATTGGTTTAACTCATGGTCCACTCCCTGGCTAGCATCACACAACGTGGGTTATACCCTCAAACTTGTTTTGTTGCCATTCCTGTCCTTTCTAGGCCTGCCATCCATTATTTTTCTTCCATAACAAGAAGAGAAGAAGGGAAGGGTAAGACCTCTGCATCACTCCTGGTGTTCCCAGGTGTGATAAGCAATCTCATTATCAGTAGTCTTCTCCAGACTGCTCTATTCCTACATATTCACAAAATGTTGTTGGACATGTCATGGCTATTTATTCCATTGCAGGGAATATTATGCAAACAGAACAATTGATATAATTCATACATGCGTCTCTTGATACAGACCTCAGTGACAAAAGGCTGGAGGTGGTTGGTCTGGAGGGAGCCATGGAAATGGGCCAGATCTATACAGGACTGAAAAGTGCAAGGAAAAGATTAGCGAAATGTTCAGAGATTACTATAAGGTGAGCCACACTTTGTAATATATACTGTCTTTCTATGAAATGCCAAGAGAAAAAAAAAATCAATCCATGCACTGCAAGAGAGTTGTCAATAAATTAAACTATGTATTGTTATAACATTTGCTCTTTTTCTAAACAGTCTGGCATTGTGATGTAGCTGGTTATGTTTGCTACAACATATGTTTCTGCTTAAGATCATCACAGTGATCATTTTGTTTTACCAGAACTACAAAGCCACTTCCAATGCAGATTGATGGAGAGCCTTGGATGCAGCCGCCATGTACGGTAAGAAAACACATTGTCGTGAACCTTGGCCATGTCCCTATTCCACCAGGCAGTGTGCTATAGAGAGAGCTGCACTTCCAGATTGTAGTGATAATGAATAGAATTAGCTGATAAATATGTATGACCTTTACAAGACCTCATCTGAATTTTCTGTTCCTGCGTGACATAGTATAATTGGTCTTGAAAGGACCTGAAATATTTTTTCGATGTTGTACAATGAATGGACTCGTGTTAAACAAATGAACCTCCTTTCTCCAGGGCTATTTAAGCAAGCTTTAAAACAGGCATCTCAAACAATCAGAATTGTAAATGGTCGAAAAATCATAAGAATAGTGATGAAGCAACATCTGAGGGCCACCGTTTGAGATGCCTGCTTTAAGCCATTAAAAGGATGAACACAGATGGGCGGAGCCAAGCTACCAAGCCGAGCAGACACGTTTTACATGAGCTCCTCAACATCGAAGCAAATATCGCCCTTTTTAGGATACAAATTCCCTTATCGTCCGCCTCAAGGGAACCTCCAGGCACCTTACCACACAAATGGGACGGAAAACCAAAAAACTGAGGTCAGACAAGCCTTGTCAGAGCCAGAATATCGGCGACCTTCTACGCCAGGCCGGCCGCGTGGTAGGGCCCAAGATGGCCACCTTCCCTGAGAACTACTCGGACCTATCTGACGACTTCTACCAGGAGGATGAAGAAGAAGTAACACAAGCGGCAAAACCCGCTAAACCGATCCCTAAGGGGCCCGACACCTCGCCGGTCACTACCGAGGTCCTCACAACACTCTTAACGACCCTCCAGAACACTATACTGGTGGACACGACAAAGATCCGCGAAGACATACGAGGCTTGTCGGGTAGGCTGGGCAACCTGGAGGGCACCACCAGGGAACATGCCACGCAAATCACCTCACTACACAGTGAAATTGCCCGCTTACAGCATCAGCATAAAATCTATGACCAGCGCTTTGCTGTAATGGAAGATACGAGGCGCAGATTGAATGTGAAAATAAGGGGCATCCTGGAGGACGTACCCGCTGAGGAGATGTCTCACTTCTTGCGGCGACTATTCACGGGACTCCTGCCCCCAAGACAAGGAAAGGCGGTGGGCCTGGAAGACTCCTTCCGCATCCCCAAGTCACCCAAAGCCCCAAAGGAAACCCCCAGGGACCTGGTGGTTCGCTTGATGAACGGAAAAGACAGGGCCGCGATACTGACCGCAGCCAGAGATCACACGCCATATGATTTTGAAGGTACGCACCTCACTTTCTATTCGGATCTGTCCGGCTATACCCTGGCATGGAGACGAACGCTGGCACCTCTTACCGCCCTACTTAGACAACACAAGATACAGTACCGCTGGCGGATGGCGCACAAGCTCCAAATCCTAAAAGACAACAGAACACGGGACATTCACGATATCCACGAAGCAGCCGGGCTACTAACTGAACTTGGCTTACCCCAGGACTCACTAGCTGCCATCGGACAGGACGTGGCAGGGCGAACCTCCCACGGCTGGAACCCGGCGACCGCAAAACCATTCATACCCCGGGGACAGCGGCTGGCACCCAGCGTGGCGAATACCACCTGAACTTCACTCGAACACCCCGGGCAGGAAGATGATCACACCGGAACATGGCAACTTAACCCGTACGGACACCCATAAGAGGACTGTAACCTACTAACCTCTGCTTTTAGGCGCAGTGGACTAGAAACCACAGTTATAGTTTTTTTTTTTTATAGTTTTTCAATTTTTGGTTTTTCAAGCCGTTAGACGCCTTCGATCTTACCTTCACAGGTATAATGTGGCATACAGCCTAGGCGCTTGTCGCCTGAGTGGACCTTAGATTACCCTTTCTGATCTGGCGTCCACCTAAATGGCAAATGCAATATATACTAATGCAATATTTTATGTTTTTTATTGTTCGATTTGGTATTTATCACTTTTATGCACTTCTAGGCCGATAGTAATGGTAACTTATCCTCAAAACGTTATTCTTTGCTAACACTAATGCAATATTCTATGTTTTTTATTGTTCGATTTGGTATTTATCACTTTTATGCACTCCTAGGCCGATAGTAATGGTAACTTTTCCCCATAACGTTATTTTTTGCTAAATCTTAATTCCAGTGAAAAAGGAGGGAACTAGAATAAGACTCATGCATACACCAGTAATTAACGACACATCAATCGACTAGGGTTTCCTCGTAGAATAACTTCGGGTCGGCAAGCAACCACACCCAATAAGGTCTCCCATGCCTTCACCGTAAACACCCTAATGCTCCCTCTAACATACCCCCCAGATCCCGGTGGTCCTCCTAACCACCCCATAAGACTCACACCCAGTTCTCAGGCCTACATCTCGTGGCTTCTTAACAGCTCAGAATATTCCCAACGTCTCCTTCTACATCTCATCTCACGAGGCACTTACTACTGCTTCATATCATAAGGGGCTATCGCTTCTGGGCTCTACTGTTTTTTTTTGTTTTTTTTAATTAGTCTGGGCCAGTGGGAGCTCTATGCGAATGTTTTAGGCTGCACTCTTACTTATAGAGTAAGGGTTTATGTACATGTATATATATTGTATTGGTATTTTTTATTGTTCAAGATAAGCTAAGCCTCCTGCAGCATCCCTGATGGGGCTGGATTCTCCCTGCACTCTCTATATTGGCCTACAATGCTCTTAATTGTTGCGATAATGAGTGATGCGTTACACTGCTCGGTGTACTTTGAGCCCACTTTCTGGCCCAATGTCGTTCTTGGCAGCTAGATGGCTGCGACAATTGCCCTAACCTTTTATTAAAACCGAATGCAAGGGGTACAATTAACCAGTCCACATTACCTGCCCTTTGCAAAACTGCATTTAACTATACTTATTGAGCACTAAATATTAGACCCCCCCCCCACCTGCCCTAGTGCATTATTTAGGCCGTTACGTGGCATTGAACCATGCATTTACGTTGGAAAGACGAAAATTGAGTTGGCCGCCTAATCACTCCATCCAGCCATAAACCACAGGAGGGAACTGCAGTACACTACTACGTGAGGCGTTTACAGCACAGTTCAACCCATGTGTATGAATGTCTAGTTAAAGCTTTAAACGTTGCATTTTTAGACGCTGCCTTCACTATATAACTGCTGGCGAATTTATGTTGCAATTATAACAATTCGAATTACCACTTTATATACGCTTATACTTAACTTTGTTCTGCATCTTTATTAATTGTGCGAGGTTTTTTTTTTCATGAGTCACTTACAACAACAAAAATTGTGCATTGTATTTCTCTGCTATGCCACACGGCAATGATGTTCACTGCTATATAGTGGGTGCCTGCTGTTGGGGCATGGCACACACATGTGTAAATGTTAACCTATATGCACTCAAAAATAAAGAATTTAAAAAAAAAAAAAGGATGAACACAATCTGTTACTCAATGGTTCTTAACTTTGTGCCAAGCTGAAAGAATGGGTCCCACAAGAAGGAATAGAAATGTGATTTACTAGGACAGCTTTGCTTTCCCAGTGCAATACAGAACCCTTTGAAACTAGAAGAGTCACTCAAAGGTATTTTATTGTTAATTATATAGCACTTAATTCTGGACATGTAACACTAGAAAAGATAACAGAAAGAGTTTGATTCCACAGATGTGGAGATGTGTGCTTTTTGTTTTCTATTTCGTTGTTGCGGATCTCTGATTTTTCTCATGGTTTTGGAAGAATACAGACAATACCTAGGGATATTGCACCCAGAGTTACCTATTAAAGAGTTCTACATCCCTTACCTTGCACTGCTGGAGATTATATTACAGACATGGAATGGGTCATCAAACTAATGCCATGTACATAATTTTGATCCTGGCATTAAAATGTTCAGAACCAGTAATATATTGGCACCTAGGATTACCGTAAACACTGACAAAACTGTTCGTTTTGAATGGGAAATTATTTGTAAATGTGGTTTACTGCCCTTTTTCTAGCTCCGTCTCCTGTTTTATTAGTAATCACGAGTTGATCTCGATCCAATTCAGGACCATCATACCATAAAGCAGCGTTTCCCAGTTGGTGTTGGGTTATTTGCCCATCGGGTGGCCCTAAGGGCCATCTGATGGGCATTGCTGCAAAGGACCCGGTCAGCGCTGCGGACGATTAATTGCGCAACCGGGTCCTCATTGTATGGGATGCTGGGAGGAAGTGACGGACACGGATTTCCTCCCAACTGCATATAGAAAACGCCGCGCTGGAGGGAGAGAGGCAGCAGCCGGCAGTGAGCAACTCCCCCACACAACAGCCTCAGCCAGCAAGTCACCCTCCTGCAGACAACAGGTATACTAACAGGAGGGTGACTGCAAATATAAAAAAAATGGCAAGTTTGTGTATTTGACAGTGTGTGTGTGTGTGTGTGTGTGTGTATATATCTGTGTAAAATCTTTGTGTCACTGTGTGTATTTGAGTGTGTGTATTAATGTCACTGTGTGTATCTGAGTGTTTGTATCTGTTTGTTTGTGTCACATTGTGTATCTATGTGTATGTGTCACTGTGTTTACCTGCGTCAGTGTGTATCTGAGTGTATGTGCCAGTGTGTGTATCTTTCAGTGTGTGTGTATAGGTGTGTGTGTGTGTGTGTATGTGCCAGTGTGTGTGTATATGCCTGTGTGGTATCTTTTAGTGTATCTGTGTCGGTATGCTTGTGCCAGTGTGTGTATCTGTGTGTCCCACGATGTTGATACACTGTGTCAAAGGGTTCCATGGGAAAAATTAATTGGGAACCCCTGCCATAAATATAGGTTTAGCGGTACATTTTTAAGTACTACAGCTGTTACTTTAGCTCTTCTGAACAGGAATATTGGCGTTATAGGAATATTAAGGTTGGACTCTAAATTAGTGTGGTATTTGCTAGTATCTAAAAAACATTCACATACAGGGTTACACTCATCCTTACATGATGGTCAGCAGAGTATCTAATCCTATTGATGCCCATGTGCTTTACTTTATGGGGCACTGGACTCTGCTGTCCCCAGAAATGTTCATGACTATCCCCACCCTAAAACAGAATGGTTGAAAGGTGTGGGATTATTGCAATTAAAATTTTGCAATACATCCATGAAATATGTGCTGTTTTCTTTAGCGTCTACAAAGACTTTTTAAAATTTCTTTCTAATTTGGACTACCTGTGGTCACAGAGGGCATAAGGAAGCATTGGTGAATTCCATTAACCTTTACCTTCTCCCTTAACGGATGCCGGTAGCTAATCATAACTCTGAATAGCCTACTGCAACATTTTTTTATATTGGTAAATACCACTTACACATATATGTAGGAGGAGCATGTGTATGTGCTTGTTGCAGAGATTGGAAATCTGTAGTACTATATGCATTGTAAGTTGATCAGTTCGATGGCCTTCAGACAACATTAATATAAGTTGTAGATTGACTTCCATTCAGATATACAGTATATTGAATGACCACCTCTTGTTTTGCAGATTACAATCACTCACAAGAATCAAGCTCCAATGCTGCTGGGTCCTCCACCGCGCTCATCAAGCTTCTTTTCCCTTAAATAAGCAGGGTCATTTATGGAAACCCCAGAAAGTAAATGAAACACCAATAAGTCCATGGATCACCTGTAATATCTTATCACCACAGCTTCACGCTACAGTCACCAAGCTGTGGGATGGCTCATTCTACAGAAAAACTCAGAACTCTCAGACTTTTCCTGCTTTTGCGTACCATGGGTAACAGCTTGGCTACCAGAGATTCAGAACATTCTGGGTATTTGTTAATTTTTAAACTTTAGTATAAAAAAATAAAATCTTTCAAACTCCTGAAGTGTAGGCTTCAGGAACATCTGAAAGTCTGTGAGCAGGAAAAAAAAAAGTCTGGCCAGATTGTGGCATAAACATTCATGTTTAGTAAGGGCATTCCCATAGCTTGCATGGGATTTTATTTTCTAGGTACATTTTAGGACCCCTACAACAAAAAAAAAAAAAAATTAAAACTGCCCTTTCAGTTACCAATATGTGCAGACCACTGAACAGCCTTATGCATGAACTTTGGACGGGAACTTTATCCCACAGGTGCCAAACTAATGGAGCTGTGATATTATGGACCAAAAATTATAATTTGGACCAAAAAAAATAAGTTATCACTTTGAGAGCCAGCATAAATACAATTTGTAACCTCTCAAAGACATCGATGACATAATCTCAGAGTAAATCTGTGAATCCAGCTCAGTGAAATATAGAGATATTTAATGAAGGATGATGCTAAAAGACTAGAACCGCTGAAGCTCACCCTTTCCTTGCAGTTAATAATATAAATAGGTTTGTAACATGTTTACACTATCCAGTGTTTTGTTTTTATTGATTGTACCCTTGAGAACCAATTATGACAACCTACTTAAACACCACCTGCCAAGCAATGCCCTACTCATTTAATGCAGGGCTTGACATTCTGGCATAAGGTGATTAAAGAGACACTGGAAACACTGTAACCGCTTCATCTCGTTGAAGTGGCTATAGTATCTGGAGTCCCCTAGTCCCATCCTTATGTTTAGTGTTAAACCATTAAAAACGGTTTAACGTTGAATAGTGATCAGCAGTAGCCCATTCCTTATGTGCTGTTTGGGTTAATGAGCCACATTGATTAGCTGAGAGTGTCAGATGACCACTTTTAGCCATACCAACAATTGGTGGTAGCGATAGGCTAGGGGAGTATGTAATATCTACCTTTGTGATGTACCCAGTTGGGGCCAGGGACCCTTATGCAGAGTTAAACTTTTCAAAATTGGCAGTAGGGGACCCCAGGCACTAGAACCAATTCAATGAGATCACATGTTATAGTGCCTAGAGTGTCCCTTTAAGGACCAGTGATGTCACCACAAAGGGTTAAGTTAGATCTATAGATACTGGGCCAATGACAAATGTTTAGGAAATACAAGACGTATATCCTTTCAAATCAGCATTCTACGTAACTCAGATATAATATGGTGTATGCATATGTAATTTTAAACTGTAATTAAACAATTATATTACAAATGGTACTATCCTTCCCAAATGTCACAAACACGGGAAATAAAATATTACTTGTAAGTTGTGTTTTTTCTTTGTGTACGAGTGTGTTTATGGTTATAGTATGTCAATTAAGAAACGTGTCTATTAAAAAGTCGTGCAGACCTTGAAATAAGACTCGCAAGAAATTAACCATCCCATGTAATTAATAAAATGAAGAGACTATTTGAATTGCAAGCAATCACACTTGAAATTGCACCAGTTACAGGCCGTATAAAGGAAACCCTGTGTAAGTTTGCCCTACTTCATGCTTTCTTGAGGAAAACTAGAATTTAAACACACAAGATGACAGCCCAGGGCCACATGTAAAGCAAAACAGATCGGCTGTATCACAAAGACCGGTCTCTGTTGACAACTCCAGTCACAACAATGAATACACTTTATTTTACTATACAATCATTCCGATACTGCAACATCAGCCTCTCCTATTGATAAGCTGAATGATTTCCTTGAGGATATGATGCCATCATATCTTTAAAAGGATACTATAGTCACCAAAACAACTTTGGCTGAAGCTGTTTGTGTATAGATCATGCCTCTAGTCTCACTGCTCAATTCTCTGCTATTTAGAAGTTAAATCACTTTTGGTTCTGTCCATGAAGTCCTAGCCACACTGCGTGCATAAAGAAAGAAATGTTTTCAATCAGATGATAACTTGTTTTAGAAGGTTGCATCTCCTGCTCTGTACATTGAACCTGAATCACACACACACACACACACACAGCTCCTGCAAGGTCCAGCAGGCTATTAACACTGCAGGAAACTGAAATAAGGTAAGTGCCAACATTAGATCTCACTTTACATGAAATGTTTAGGAAGGCTGTGCACATAACATAGTTACATAGTTACATAGCTGAAAAGAGACTTGCGTCCATCAAGTTCAGCCTTCCTCACATATGCTTTTGCTGTTGATCCAAAAGAAGGCAAAAAACCCGGTCTGAAGCGCTTCCAATTTTGCATCAAACTAGGAAAAAAATCCTTCTTGACCCCAAAATAGCAGTCAGATGTCTCCTTGGATCAAGCAGCTATTACCCCACTAATTAGAAATTATATCCCTGTATGTTATGTTTTTGCAAGGATTTATCCAATTGCAGTTTAAACATCTGTATAGACTCTGACAAAACCACCTCTTCAGGCAATGAATTCCATATCCTTATTGCTCTTACTGTAAAAAAAACCTTTTCTTTGCCTTAGATGAAATCTCCTTTCTTCAAGCCTAAATGTGTGACATTGTGTCCTATGTATAGCCCTGTTTATGAATAGATTTCCAGATAATGGCTTGTACTGGCCCCAAATATATTTGTATAATGTTATCATATCCCCTCTCAGGCGCCGTTTTTCCAAACTGAAGAGATTTACATTTTTTAACCTTTCTTCATAACTAAAATGCTCCATTCCTTTTATCAATTTTGAAGCTCGTCTCTGCACTTTTTCTAGTGCCATGATATCTTTCTTTAGAACAGGTGCCCAAAATTGCACAGCATATTCAAGGTGTGGTCTTACCAGCGATTTATAAAGAGGCAAAATTATATTTTCATCTCGAGAATTTGTGCCCCTATTTATACATGACAAAACCTTACTGGCCTTAGCAACAGCAGATTGACATTGCATATTGTTGCCTAATTTGTTGTCTATAACAATTCCCAAATCCTTCTCATGTGTGGTTATCCCTAGTTCACTACCATTTAGAGTGTAAATTGCTTGTGCATTCTTAACCCCGAAGTGCATAACTTTGCATGTTTTTACGTTAAATTTCATCTGCCATTTTAGTGCCCAGTCCCCCAATCTATCCAAATCCCTCTGCAGCAAGGCAATATCCTGCTCACATTTTATTACTTTACAAAGTTTTGTGTCATCTGCAAACACTGATACATGGCTTTCAATGCCCATTTCAAGATCATTTATAAATATGTTAAATAGAAGCGGTGCCAAAACAGAATCCTGAGGGACACCACTTACCACTTTTGTCCAGCTTGAAAATTTACCATTTTATGACAACTTGCTGTACTCTATCCTTAAGCCAATGTTCTACCCAAGAACAAGAATATTCATCTAGACCAATTTCTTTTAGTTTGAAGACTAACCTATTGTGAGGAACCGTATCAAATGCCTTGGCAAAATCCAAGTAGATCACATCCACTGCAACACCCTGATCTATATTTCTACTTACTTCTTCGTAGAATGCAATTAGGTTAGTTTGACATGACCTATGTTTCATAAAACCATGCTGATTATTGCTAATAACACAGTTCTTCCCAATAAATTCCTGAATATTATCCTTAATAGCGGTTCAAATAATTTCCCAGTCACAGAAGTTAAGCTCACAGGTCTATAATTTCCAGGCAAGGATTTTGAACCCTTTTTAAATATAGGAACAACATCTGCCTTCCTCCAATCCTCCGGTACAATACCTGAAACAAAAGAACCTTGAAAAATTAAATACAGAGGTTCACCTATTTCCCCACTTAGCTCCTTAAGTACTCGTGGGTGGATACCGTCAGGCCCCGGAGCTTTATTTACATTCATTTTCTTTAATAGCTGTAGCACCTTGTCTCGAGTTATCCAATCACAAGTTATCTGTAAGTTTGTTGCAGCAATCATATGCATATCTCTTGCTATAGGATCCTCATTAATAAATACTGACGAAAAAGTTATTTAAAATTTCTGCCTTTTCCTGGTCTTCATTGACTAACAGACCCATCTCTGTTTTCAGTGTACCTACACTTTCATTTTTTTGTTTTTTAGAATTAATGTACTTGAAAAAAAATTTGGGGTTGGTTTTGCATTCTTTGGCTATCAATTTCTCATTTTCTAGTTTAGCCACTTTAATTGCCTTTTTGCAAGTATTATTGGCTTCCTTATATCTTATATAGGATGCCTCTGATTTGTTTGATGTAAATGCTTTAAAAGCCCTTTTTCTTATTTTTAATCTCTTGTTTTACTTCTCTACTAAGCCACATTGGTTTTAATTTGTTTCTTTTATATTTATTATCCAATGGTACATACTGTGAAATGTACCTTTCTAATATTTGTTTTAATAGTTTCCATTTTTCCTCAGTGTTTTTATCACTAAGGAGTCTATGCCAGTCGATATGTTGTAGAGCTGCCCTAATCTTATTAAAATTGGCTTTTTTAAAATTATACGTTTTAATATACCCCACATGCTTTTGCTTTTTTGAGTTTATTTCAAAAGTTACCATATTGTGATCACTATTTCCCAAATGCTCCCCTACTTGAATGTTGGTTAAAAGATCAACATTGTTTGTTATGACGAGATCCAGACAAGCATTCTTTCTAGTTGGTGCTTGTACCAGTTGTGACATAAAGGTGTCATTTAACACATTCAAAAAACGGATTCCCCTAGCTGCAAAGAATGACTAGGGCTGCATAAAGTGATATAATTCTCAAATGGCAGAGAATTGAGCAGTGAGACTGTACGATCTATACACCAAAACTGCTTCATTAAAGGACCACTAGAGGCACCCAGACCACTTCAGCTCAATAAAGTGGTCTGGGTGCCAGGTCCCTCTAGTTTTAACACTGCAGCTGAAAACATAGTTTCAGAGAAACTGCTGTTTCACTGAGGGTTAATCAAACCTCTAGTGGCGGTCTCACTGACAGCCGCTAGAGGCGATTCTCACTGAAAATCACAATGAGAAGACGCTGGACGTCCATAGGAAAGCATTAAGTAATGCTTTCATGTGGACTGTTTGAATACACGCGCAGGAACGCCATTTCCGTTAGTAGTCCTGCAGGACAAATGCGGCTCTCTAATTAGGCGATTTAGGCAGTGTGAGACGTCGGGTCAAAGAGAGGGCCCGACGGCATGTCCTTTATGCCGCTGGGTGCGAGGCCCCTCCACATCGCCTGCCCTGGTGGAGAACCAGCCTCCTGTCTACAGCTCGGCTGAGTGCAGACTGAGGTGTCTCGCGTTTTCTAGCCAATAAGAGCGTTGCCATGGGTTACCAAGACAATGCTCTGACAAGAGATTGCGAGACTTACCACGTAGTCTGCAGCTCTGCACTTGGCGGAGCTGCAGACCGGAGAACCAGACCACCAGGAAATTACAGAAAACTAGAAGTAATTTACCTTTTCACAGCCACTCCCACACACCAACACCTCCTCCATACAGTATCACCATCCCCAATAACTTTCAGCCCCAGACACTGTCATCCCTTCACCCAGATATATACACAGACATTTTTTGTTTGGGGGAGAGGGGAAATCTTGTGTGAGTTCCCACACTTTTTTCCCCAGGACTTGACCCCTGCCACAACGTCAGAATGCTGTTGTAAGCTGGCACATGCTAATCAACCCATGGTGCAAGGGATGCAGGCAGTCTGCACCCAGTAAATGCAGTGGTCCATGTTGGTTTTCTGCTGCCTTAGACTAGACATTCCTCTCATCTAAATGTGCCTCACCCCTTCCTGTATAGACCAACACACACCCTCACTGATACATACACCTTTGGGAGAGCTGGAGTGGTTTTACAGTGGGGTTACCATGACCACCATTTAGTGACATCATACTCCTGCTCCTGACATAACTGCAGGGTATGCAAGGGAACAGAGCAAGAGTAGCACAGATGACAGCACTTGGGCATCACGAGACTTACAAGGCATCTAAAATTGGGTAGTTTGAGACTGAACATTTTTTTCCCCCTGGAAAGTGCAACCCAAAGCAAATGCAACGCTGAGTATATGCTGTGAATGGCATGTACTGACCTATTGCTAGATGGCTTTACAATGCAGTCTTGCAAAACTTCTTGACTGGACCCTGGGCTGTGGGATCACCCTGGGCGCCAGCCAACTATTGAGGCATACCATTGCTGTGACAAGGTGGCAGAACTAATGCAGTTAAGGCCCCGGTGCAAGAAATTTTGCCCCCGACATTAACTGCCAGCATTCCTCACGGTATCACCAATACTGCAGGAGTCCAATCAGACTCTTACTGGGCCTTTGTTTTGTTGTAATACCCATTGGGTGGACCTTACTGCATGGGCCACCCAATACATTTGGTCCCCTGTGCAGCTGCACTGGCAGTAGATCTGCCACTGCAGTGACTGACTCAGATAAACGAGAACACAGCCTGGGGCCAAATCCATTTGAACCAATCTAGCCAACACAAAGTAATGTCAGTAAGGTGACTGACTTCTACAGGAAATTTGGACGTTGGATAAATGACCTGTGAAAAAAAAAAATCACTTTTAAAGCACCACTGCCTGGGAACTTTGCAGGTGACAAGTGGTGGTCCAAGGGCAGCAGGAAAAGCAAGATTCTTACCTGAACCTGTCCCAAGTGAATGCTGCCATCTGCTTATGGGCATTCCTCTTGAGCTTCAGCAGCAGAAGTCACCACTAAGCACAGCATTGAGTTCTATGGAGGATCCTAGAAGATCCTTCATAGACTCCACTTATAGCCCTATAGCCGACACTAGTGATTCCTGGGTAACTGACACTTCTACATGGTGGTAGTTCAGCCCAGCATCTAGAAGGGTTAGGCTAGGGAAATAAAGTATGGAAAACTGAGTCAAAGTACATCTTGACTGGTTTGTAATTTCAGTAAATTTCCAGTCAGCATATGCACAGTTCATAGAGATTCTATATTTGATACTTATTGTGCAAGGGGTAGGATAGTCCTGCTTTAATGTTGGTGGGTGAAGCTCAATTGGTCATAAACTGCCGACCATGTGAAAAAGATTTAAAGTGTCCCGTGTTAAATCTGTCAGCTTGTCTCTCTCCTCTTCCCCTCCCCCCCCCCCCTAAAATTTTCAGATAACTTAATAAACAAGAGGCTCCTGCAGGGTCTAGCAGCAGATACATTATAAATGAAATTTTCTTTGCTTTTCCTTTCCCCTTGCCTCTCAATGGGTTGCCCCTCTTGGTGTATTGGTACTACACTGTTTCCGTGGATTTATATGGTAATCAGAAATCTACGGGTTAAAAAGAGAAAAAAGAACTACGTTCTTTTTAAGTTTGTTTTATGTTGTGTATTGACGCTGAATCCACTACGAATCCATTCGGTGAGACTAGGCGCAATATGTTTGTTGTTGTGTTTTTCTATGGGTGTTCTTTTTTTTTTTTGTCTTTTTTTTTTTTTTTTTTTTTTTAGAGCATACGATATTCTTGATAAAGTTATTTTATTTAATGATACTAAAGCTTTTTTTGCCTCCAGATACCGGGGCTTCGAATAAGTATAATATATGTGCAATCTCCGATAACTCCAGATGCTTAGGTTTTTATCGCTGAATGTCCAGGGCATGAATACTAATAAAAAAAGGAGAAGACTATATAATACTCTTAATGAGCATAATGTGCAGGTGGCATTCTTACAAGAAACTCATTGGCTTAAACATATCAAACAAAGATGGGGAGGGCATAAATACTCTAATATTGTCCACGCCTCACTAAGAGATAACAAAAAAAGAGGTGTTGCAGTTGTGTTTAATTGTAATATAGATTTGGAAATTAAATATATTGAATTAGATCCAGAAGCTAGATCCATAATTATTGTTTGCATTATTGATAAAGTGACTTACACTCTTGTTAATGTCTATCTCCCGAATGTTGATCCTATGACTAAATTTGCGACCATAATGGATCGAGTCGATAAAGTATCCAAGGGACATCTAATTATAGCGGGGGATTTTAATTGTGTATGGGATCCTAAAATGGATAAGACGCATATCTCTAAAAAACTTTGTGATAAAAGAACTATTAAACAGGCTAAAAGACTTTACAATATTTCTAAACAATATAATATCCATGATATATGGAGACTATTACATCCCACTGATAAAGACTATTCTCACCAATCATGTGTGCATGGTACGTATGCACGCATTGATTTTTGTCTCCTTGACGCAAATTCGATATCTTTGTGCAACTCAATTGAAATCAGAGAGAGTCTATGGTCAGACCACAGCCTCATATTAATGGATCTTGGAAATAAATCCCCTATGGCCCGTACTACATGGAGACTAAATTATGCCCTTCTTAATGATGCAAAGAATAAAAAGGAATTAATTCAATTATTAAATAATTTCTGGCTAGAAAATAGTTCCTCTGATACAACACCGGCAAATAATTGGTGTACACACAAAGCCGTTATGCGTGGTTACTTAATTAAATTAGCCCATAAAATGAGGATCCTCAATGGTAAGACTCTGACTGATTTATACATCGAGTTTTATAATATATCTAAACTTAATAAACAGAAGCCATCTACAGTATTAAAAACCAAGCTAAACACTTTAAAAAAACAAATTTGAAGGTTGAACAAAAAATCAAATTAAATATTCACAAACTAAAATTAAATAATTATTATACTGGAAACAGGGCAAATAAAAATTTGACAAAAAGACTGCAAAATCATTACGCAAAAAATAGAGTCGAACAATTGACAGATGGACAAAAGATCTATTCGACACCTTCTGCAATTGGGGAGAGATTTAATCAATTTTATGAGGATCTATACAATCTCAAACTGTCTCCTAATTTAAATGATATTCAAAATTATCTAGCCTGTACCCAGATTCCTAAAGTTACATCGCAAGATCTAATAATTTTAAATAGGACCATTTCGGTGGATGAAGTCAAATTGCAAATAAATAGACTTCCTACTAACAAAACTCCGGGACCAGATGGCTTTACGAATATGTATTATAGACAGATGCAGCCTCTATTAATTAATCCCTTAACAGAAATGTTCAATCAAATAGCCCTAAATAAATCTTTTCCATCTGAATTGTTGCAGGCGAATATTATCCCAATATTGAAACAAAATAAATTAAGTTCTGATCCCGGTAATTATAGACCCATAGCGTTAATCAACACAGATATGAAGCTATATGCGGCAATAATTGCCGACAGAATTAAGAAAATTATTTCGTCACTGATTCACCCTGATCAAATTGGATTTGTCCCAGGCAGGTTAGCGTCCAACAATACCAGGAGAATAATTGACATTTTAGATTGGGCCAATAGAAATGAGCTTCCCCTCCTGACCCTGTCATTAGATGCCGAGAAAGCATTTGACAAGGTCGGGTGGGGCTATCTAAGCGAAGCCCTTAAGGCTTTTGGCCTTACGGGCTGGATACACAACGCCATTATGGCTCTCTACTCTTCTCCTTCTGCCAGAACTGTGGGTCCGAACATCACAGCAGGGTGGTTTGCACTCAAAAATGGCACTCGACAGGGATGCCCTCTTTCTCCTCTGTTGTATATCTTGTCTATTGAGCCATTGGCTATTAACATTAGGAACAATGCATTAATAAAAGGTGTACAAACCAATTCGATGAATGCTAAAATATCTCTCTATGCGGATGACGCGTTACTTACGCTGTCAGCTCCTGAGCCGTCTCTAAAATGTTTAATGTTTGAGATCGACAGATACTCTGTTATCTCAAATTTCAAGCTAAATATAAATAAATCTACGGCAATGTTTATGAACTTGAATAATGAGATAAAAAATAGTTTAGCCCTAAGCTATAAATTTATATGGACCGATTCACAAATAAACTATCTGGGATTAGTTATAACATCTAAAGTGTCAGAAATAATGGAGCGGAATATTGCGATTCTTATGAGAAATATGAACCTCAAACTTAGAAAATGGAGTAATTTAGAAAATTCCTGGCAAGGAAAAATAAACATCATTAATTCGTATATTTTGCCTAAATGGCTATATTTGTTTTCTATGATTCCGCTTGGAGTTCCCAGACCTTGGTTGGCGATGATCCAAACATACTTCAACAATTTTATTTGGAACAACAAAAAACCAAGAATTGCCCAAAAAATCTTAACCAAAAAATTGACAAATGGAGGCCTACATTTTCCTAGTATTCTTTATAGTTACCACGCTAGCATTATTAGGCATATATATTTCCTTCAGGACCCTAAACAGGTCTTGGAACCATGGTACATTATGGAGGCTGAAGTGGCCTATGTGGACAAATTACAATGTTTGATGTGGACAGTTACAAGTAACAATTTAATAAACTCGCCTATAAACAATTCAGCGATATTATCCCAAATATTAGAAGAGTGGATACTAATTAAAAAAAAATTAGGCCTAATAAATATGATACCTAAGACATGTGCCTTGGATATATTGCAACTACTTATACAAGACTTTTCGTTAAAGAATTGGGTCAATGCGGATAAATTAAGAATTGCAGATATTATGCAGGGGGACACTATTCTACCCTTCCAGACTATTATTGATACTTTGCATATCCCACGCAGAGAAATTTTTATTTATCTCCGCATAAAAAACTTTATTCATAAAAATGTGATTAAATCATCTTCCATTTTTGTTAAAAAGTTAGAAGTCATATTTAATTTCCAATCTATTAATAAGATTATGTCTGTTGCCGCATCAATGCTCGAAGCTCTTAAGGAGTCTCCCCATAGCTTGATTAGAACGTGGGAACAAGAACTAGAACTGCAAATTTCTTTGAATGACTGGAACGTCTCTTTGAGCTTGGTGAATAAATATATTCATTGTTTGAACCTGTCTGAATGCCACTTTAAAGTCCTCTATAGATGGTACTATACTCCGGCTAGATTGGCGAGAATGTACCATAATTCTGACCCAACTTGCTGGAGATGTGGTACACATCCAGGTACTTATATACATATTTGGTGGGCCTGCCCAGCTGTTAAGTATCTATGGTCTTGGGCCTTTAACATTTTCACAACTGTGACGACTAATAGAATTATGGAGAATGCTGCCTCTGCTCTTTTACATCTAAATTTGTCATTTGATTAAAAAAAAAAAGACATTTGTTTTGCTATTCATTGTTTAGTCGCTGTTAAAATTATTATAGCGAGACAATGGAAATCATCTAAGCCGTATAACAAACGTTTATTGATTGATCAGGTCTTGTTCCAAATATCTATGGAACACGAGATGATCAACAATGAGAATTCAAAGAAAAAACAATGGTATGGTGATTGGTTGCATAAATATAAGATATTATTTTGCTCCTCTAATCGGCTTTCTTAATTACACCACCATTTGAAATTTAGCAGTTGGGATACAGAAAGAGATTAACATAGATAAGAGATGATGGAATACACATAAGCGAGTACTGAAATTAATTGATCTTGTGCTCTAGATTTGGTGTGGGGTTTATTGTCTGTGTCTTTGTACCCTCTTTGTAATTTTTTTTCTCTTTGTGTTTGTATGTGATATATACTGAGCTACAATTGATCACAAGACAAATTTTGAAGATATATAATTTAATGGAACGATATTGGATTCTGTATTTGTCTGTTAAACAAAATGTGAGACCAGTATATTGTTGTATATGTAAAGGAAAATTTCTCTAATAAAAATTATATTAAAAAAATAAATGAAATCTGAATTTGCCATCAAGGAGGTGTAAACTTTAGATGACTAAAGTCTTTGGGAAGGCTATGCAAGTCACATGCAGGGAGGTGTGACTAGGGCTGCATGAACAAAGTTATCCAACTCCTAAATGGCAGCGAATCTGCCGAGGCATAATCTATACTCCAAGAAGATTAAGTGCAAGTTTTTTGTGACTATAGTGTCCCTATAACCGTCTTTTTTCCTATAAAAACAGAATCCTAGACAAGGTCTAAGAAATCAGGACCAATAAGTGATTCTTTAAGATGGTGCTTTCCCCAGTTAGTGCACCCAAATCTAAAGTAACACTCGTGAAGAATGGAAAAAACCCACAAAGTTAAATCTCCATTTTCCACATGCGGTTTGCCTCTGAGCAGGCTGCTTACCCTGGTTCCTTAGCCAATTATACAATAGGCGATACTACGAGAACTCAGTGGAGTCGCCATACTCATTCAGCCCATCAATAATTTGATCCAATCCTTTACTTACATGGCGATTATAAAAGAGAAAATAAAAATAGAAAGTATATAGTGATTACACTTGCCTCTTTCCCTCAACTCTGTTTTGCTGCCCCCTGCTCTCAGCTCGATATGGCCCTTGCACCAGATTCATTTCTACCAAGGGTGCACAGGACTATGACCTTTTCTTCAACACGGATGGTGTGGCAGAGTCCAGTGTGCCGTGTAATTAAATATGTTAAGGAATAGTACAATATGTAAAAGTTCATATTGTTGAACTACATTAGTACAGCCAATAAGCAAGTGAGGAAAAGAAACCCCACTGCCTTATTTTGCAGAGAATGCTAGACATTCACCCAAGATATTTCTAGGGCCCCCCCCCCCCCAAAAAAAAATAAAAATATATATATATATACACACAAACACTCCTACAATCCACGTCATGTCCTTTAGCAATATTGTTTTTAATAGTGTTAACAAGGTTACTTGCCATCTCCAATCAATATGTGAAGGGTGGCCTTTACCATAAGCCCACATTATTTTAGTAATGGCTAAATGTAACAAACCAATCACCTACAGCCCAGATTGAGAAGTTTGCCAAATACATAGCCTGCAAAGTACTCTACAAAGCACATCCTTTCATTTAAGGAGGTTTTAACTTCTAGAAAGCTAGCCAGACAACTTGGTGGGTTTCAAAATTATGGGTTAAGTTGCAGAATTTCAGTTTCTATGAACAAAGTGATTCAACTCAGATACTGTTCCATCTTTTCTTTATTACACAACTTGACCATTTAAGAGGGGACTACTCTCGCCATTTATGGAACGTCCAAGGGCATTTTGAAAGAAGAGGCGTAGAGATGAGCGGTCAGGGAACCAGTTGATTGAAGCATTCTCTGTACGTAGGGGCGTGTAAGACTTTGTACGTCTGGGGTGACCAGAGAAGGAAGAGAGGTTAAAAAACAAAGCCAAACACATTTTTACAAGTGTGCATGCATAGTAGGCTTTAGTCCATGACTTTGTTAGTGGTATCTGGTTCAAGTTACAGATTTTATAAAAAAGAAAAAAGAATGATTGTGGTGCAATTGGCAGGGGAAATATATCTCCATATTTGGTCTATTAGAGGTCCTCCTAAAGCTTCATGACTTACACTAGAGAATCTCTGCAGGTGTCAAATCACTAATAGCATTTGACAGATTTGTAAATATATGCTCAGATTTTTACTAGGGAGTACCCCTATTAGAGAAGATTTTACAAAGAAGCTGGTTTACCTGTATGTATACGCAACAGCAGCCACAGCCAGGGCAACCAGAAGAATGCCAACAGTTACGACTATACCGTTTGTTGAGGATACTGGACCTTAAATAGACAGAGGTCAGAACATTGTAATGAAGACAACCCCACCTTTCAAGAAATATTTGCAGTTCCACCTTCACATTTGAATTGTATGAGATCTTTCCATTTTACATAACTCTAACTGCATTGCATTCCAATGAGTAGTCTTCTGAATGACTAATAATGGACAAAGGATGTCAATACTAACCTCCTGACACTGTTACTTGTGTACTAGCAACAGCCAAGCTAACGTCGTCTGTTAAGGACACATTGACACAGAAGGTACCGGTCCCATTGAACACTTGCCGTAGAACCATCTGGCAGTCAGATGAGGGCTCCACTGGGTTACACAGTGTCTCTTGAGGAATTTGACAGTTCGAGTCAGATATGACTGTGCACACCTGGCTAGGAAGACTGGACAGACAAGACACAATCTTAGAAACCCATTTCAAGTATTAGATATACAGAGACTACATACTGCAGGATTGTTTAATTTCATATAGCCTCACTTACCCCCCTTGACAGGTTATAGTGAGATCCACAGCATTCTCCACACCGACAGCCGCTATGGAGTCTACTTGCACAATCTCGACACTCTCAATTCCCTCTAGATTAAAGGAAATTAAGAGGTTTGTAGCAAGGTCACATTTGTAAATCAATGCAAGTGTTTTAAACACGACAAATCTGTATAGACTTACGAACAACATCCAGTTCAGTTGCAAATGTTCCATAACGATATAGGAGGCAGCCTACAAGAGGATCCTCGGGAGCCTGTCTCTTTGCAAGTAGTAACACATCTTCCTGTCCAGTGGCAGCCACAGTCTGAGCTGCTGATGCGACCTCAACTAGACAAGAGAATGTTAGCTTAGTTTTATTGGTTTTGAAGAGAATAGGTTAAGCTTCTCAAACTTCTCTAGCTTAACAGCATATACCCCTTCACCAATATACAGGAGGTGTCTTTAGCATACAAACCTGATGCGGCAGGGACAGCTTCAGGAACGGTAACAGCCTCCCCCTCGGCAGGGGCAGCTTCAGGAACGGTAACAGCCTCCCCCTCGGCAGGGACAGCTTCAGGAACGGTAACAGCCTCCCCCTCGGCAGGGACAGCTTCAGGAACGGTAACAGCCTCCCCCTCGGCAGGGACAGCTTCAGGAACGGTAACAGCCTCCCCCTCGGCAGGGACAGCTTCAGGAACGGTAACAGCCTCCCCCTCGGCAGGGACAACCTCAGCATCGGTAGCAGCCTCCCCCTCGGCAGGGACAACCTCAGCATCGGTAGCAGCCTCCCCCTCGGCAGGGACAACCTCAGCATCGGTAGCAGCCTCCCCCTCGGCAGGGACAACCTCAGCATCGGTAGCAGCCTCCCCCTCGGCAGGGACAACCTCAGCATCGGTAGCAGCCTCCCCCTCGGCAGGGACAACCTCAGCATCGGTAGCAGCCTCCCCCTCGGCAGGGACAACCTCAGCATCGGTAGCAGCCTCCCCCTCGGCAGGGACAACCTCAGCATCGGTAGCAGCCTCCCCCTCGGCAGGGACAACCTCAGCATCGGTAGCAGCCTCCCCCTCGGCAGGGACAACCTCAGCATCGGTAGCAGCCTCCCCCTCGGCAGGGACAACCTCAGCATCGGTAGCAGCCTCCCCCTCGGCAGGGACAACCTCAGCATCGGTAGCAGCCTCCCCCTCGGCAGGGACAACCTCAGCATCGGTAGCAGCCTCCCCCTCGGCAGGGACAACCTCAGCATCGGTAGCAGCCTCCCCCTCGGCAGGGACAACCTCAGCATCGGTAGCAGCCTCCCCCTCAGCAGGGACAACCTCTGGCACAGTAACAACCTCCATGTTTAACTCGGATTCTGCAGTTATCAGCTCTGCTTCAACAGGCAAAGTGGTATTACTTGGAGATTCGGTTTCAGTGGGCAAAACTGAAATTTAAGAAACAATATTAGTGCATTCAAGGGGTATACCCAACAGAGGACTGTATTGTGCTCCCCATTTAAATCTACCAGACTGGATTATATGGGGTGATGTTTATACACTGTTTGAGAACTTTTGCCTTTTAGTGTATATGTGAAGTGTTATTTCCTCATTTGAAATGTGCAGGGTACTATGAATACATATACAGCTTTACTAGGCAACATGACTGCATATACTGTGATGGCCATTTGCTGCCAGAACCAACTCCACCTTTGGCAGTGTTATTAGCCAGCCCAGAACAAGCATTCCATGCTGGCCTATTCAGTTCTGTGCATATTGGATGACTGTCAAATCAGGACTTTTATTATGCTGCTGGGAGAACATTGCCACAGGACAGTTTGTTGTGTTACTTTAAGGGATGGAATAGGGGTGCAAGACCAAGACAATGTTGATTATGCCAACTCAGTGTTCCATTAAACATTTTTGGTAGGAGAAATCCTGTAAATAATGCTCTTTAAGGATAGACGCAAAGTACCTGCTTGGCACGCCTGGTTTCCTATAAAGAGTTAAGCATTCCACGGATTAAAGGAACAATCTGTGCTCTATAAACAACTATTAAAATGATGGTGCCCGGTGGTCCTTTGAGAATGGGTTAAACCAGCCAAAGGTTGCTCTCCAGTGCTGCACGTTACTTTCCCCAGAAGCATCCAGTCTCAACTGAGTCTCAGGAATTGTTTAGTGCCCCACTGATTTGGCTAGAACAGTCATCTAATCAGCCAAGCCAGTTAGAACCCCATTCATATAAAAATTAAACAAAAACCCAAACAGATCTTAAGCCACGCAGAGCAAGCCGCATGCATCCAAGACAAGGGTAATATGTTGAGCTACAAGTTAGACAGTCATTCTTCTAGAGATTGGTTTGACAGTAGCTTGTTACATTAGTCTAAAATGTGCCATTCCAGGCATAATTTTGGATATATCCGCAACAATGATTTTCTTGTTAAAGGTTATAGGATGGAAATGCAGTTTTAGAGCTATACCTGGAACACCTGTAGTAGAAGCCTCTGCTTCAGTTGTAGGCTCAGGAGGCACATTGGTGGTATCTGTCCCCTCTGTTATGGAGGCAGCAGTACTGCCACATGGAGATATAGGGATAGCAGCTTGCATGGTTAATTTTGGTCTGAACACGCCAGAAGAGATATATGTATGAGTGACATCTGTATTCCTTGTGATGAGTGTACCACTCTGATCACCAAAGTCCCAAGAGAAAGATATGTCTGCAGCCTGGAGGTAGTGGCTGGGATCATGGACCGCTACTGAGAAGGACACAGCTCTGTTCTGAATGAAACGCTGGTCTGCCTCGTTCAGATCCTGGAGTTGGGAAATTGATACAGAGACAGGAATCTGATCTGTGGGTAGAAAAGCCAAGTATTACTGCATATGTAAATTGCGATTGTTTCTACAATAAATTAAAGGCATCCTACAGTGCCAGGAAAACAAACCTGTTTACCTGGCACTATAGGCTCTGAGTGCCCTGCTCCCTGAATGTGTTAATACCCCTTCAGCCACTTGCCTCAATCCAGCGCTGTGAGGTCTCCTCCCCTGCTGACGTCAGCTCGTGAGTGGAGCTGAATGTGCATGCATTCAAACCTGCCCATAGGAAAGCATTACTCAATGCTTTCCTATGTGAATCTTTTGATGCTGGAGGTCTGTGAGTATGTCCAATGTCAAATAAGTGCCATTTACTCAGTGTAAATAGCGGAAGTGCCTTTAGTGGCCGTCAGGGAGACAGCCACTAGAGGCTGGATTAACCTTGTAATGTTAACATAGCAGTTTCTCTGAAACTGCTATGTTTACATCTGAAGGGTTAAAGCCAGGAAGACCTGGCACCCAGACCACTTTGAGCTGAAGTGGTCTGATAGCCTATAGTGGTCTTTTAAGTATAAGCACAACACATTAGATTAAAGTTACATTTCATCTTCAGTTAGACTGGCTATTTTAGCCTCAATTTTGAGGCTACAATTAGTTCAGTAAATAGCCCTGTGCTTTGGGATCAAGCAACAAAAAAGTTACAGAATTTAACGTGACACTGTAGGCACCCAGACTACTTCAGCTCATTGAAGTGGTGTGGGTGCAAACTCCCATCACCCTTAACCCTAGAGTGGCAATTATTGCAGTTTTTTTTATAGACTGCAATAATTACCTGCTAGGGTTAATGCCTCCTCAAGTGGCTGTTTACCAGACAACCACTAGAGGGACTTCAGCATTTAGGCAACAAAGTCACCTTAAAGCTCGGGATGTCCTCACATGATGCATTAGGACTTTGTGTTACCGGAATCCCCATAGGAAAGCATTAAATAATGCTTTCCTGTGGGGAAATTCTAACAAGTGCAGCCATAGCAGGGAAGAAGCGTGGGCAAAGCTGAGCCAGTGCTGGGGGACACTGGTGCTGTACCCAGGAGAGTGGCAGAAGGAGGTTATTAACCCCTTCTGCACCATGATGTTGGGCTTGACAAAAGGGGAAGCTATAGTGCCAGGAAAATGAGTATTCCCTGGCAATATAGTTTCCATTTAAGTTTAAATATAAGGAAAGAGTTGTCAGCTGCCACAAGATGGCACCAACCAGTATGTATTACTGTTATGCTTTAATTCAGAGGAGTTTTGCTAGAGATCTGTGATCAGTAAACTTCCTCCTAGATCAGCAACAATTGAGAGATCGATGTACAATTGTGATAGTTGCAGGCTTTACAGCTGCCTATTTCACAAGACTGCCACTTCTGACATTGAGCACCTTACCAGTTATGGCAAATTGGGATGAGGTACTGCCAATAGGGATGAATTTCTGGCGTCCACGATAGTGGTATACGACAACTTCCATATTATACGAGCCAAGGGGTACGTCATCTGTGTCCACAGTCAGATTAGAGACAGGCCCATCCACCACTTGCCAATATTTTCCTATTAAACAAAGACAGACTTTAGTATGTCTTACTAGCCACACAGATTGTGAATAAATAGTGACACCACTAACCCCATGTCTGCCAAACGTAGACAAACTTGCTGCGTCTCTTCTCAGCACCAAGTGGGAAAGGGCGACCATCGGGAAAGGAACAGTCAGCTCCTTCAGTGGTTTCATCAGGATAAACTGGCTCTCCAGAAGATACCCAGGTACCTGCAAAATATCACCAGGTTAGCAAATGCCAAGTAGATTCAAGTTCCACCAAGCAGTGAGAATGTTAAAAAATATATAGCTATTCTTTATTTGGGAATATCCAGGTTAAGGCTAACATTTTAAAGCCTAGAACATCCCACCATCAAGTGTCAGCTGTATGATTTGCATATCTGTATACAACTGGGGGACCCACACCCACCTAGAACTTTGACCATACATGTAAAGTTGCATCTTCCTCCAATACTCCATTATTTGGTAATTTGATCAGCACCTGTAGAGTGTCTGCCTACAGGGTCCATCATAAAGGCCTGTAATAACTCCTTTCCATGGGGATTGTTTTAGTAAACCCATAGCCAAGGTTAAGAAAGTAAAGCACTTTAACAAACCATTTTCAGTGCAGTTCTGGTTCCAGATGACCTGTCCATCAGGCAGCACAGTCTGATTTTTGGGAAAGTTGAGCTTGATTGAGAATGTAGTCTTTGCACCAGTCAATGTGGGCGAATCATTTACAATATCAAATGTCACTTCACCTCCTGCATAGAGAGATGTATTAGAATATATTCCATTTCATGGGAGTCAACTACTGATCACAAAACATTAAATGATTTCCACCTATGGACGGTGGTAGTGTGCACTTTTATTCAGAAGATCTGAGAGCAAAATGTACAGTGACAAAATATATGCTAGTCCAACCCAGTTCACAATGTTATTTTAACTCCGCTTCCTTTAGAGTAGGGGTTCCCAACCCAGTCCTCAAGTACCCCCTACTAGTCCAGGATTTAGGAATTACCCTGTTGTGTCTAAAGTTTTCCCTAAAAATACCTTAGACACAATTGGGTAATCACCAAATCCTGGACTGGTAAGGGGTACTTGAGTACTGCGTTGGGAACCACTGCTTTAGAGGATTCCTGCCAACAAAACCAAGCCACTTTATCATGCTCTAGTGATGTGTGAAGAATGATTTCACGTTACAAGAAGTGCAATACAAATTGGCACCATTAACCTGTCAGACCGATCCAGGTATTTCTTGGTTTGCTCAGTGGAGCTAAACACAAGATAGTCAATTGCAAACACTTCTCGTTGAGCTACGTTAGGAAGTTTATAATTTAAAATTCACACTAATGGCTGAAATTCACTAGCTGCTTCTTTAATAATGCTTTACCCATATTATCTGCTGAGTTATTATGTGCCACAGGTGATCCCAAGAGGTTAGAGGGGGGCTGTCTAAGTGCAATAAGGAAACGGAGACCAGATCTTGGATCTGCACTGGCATCAAGCTACTTGCAGTCAAAAACAAAAACAAAAAAAACCTAGTTTGCAAATATTGAGAGAATCAGCTATTGCACTCTGTGCATATTTCTATACATTCATTGGCAGAGTTGACATTAGCAGCCTGGATCTCTTGTTCAATTATGTTGCTAACCCAAGAGTAATTAAACCTTTGCAGTGATTAGGGCATGTCATATGGCTTTGTCTTTTTTTGCCGAGGACTAGCAAAAGACTAAGAACTGCAACAATATCTATTCTTTGCTACAAAAACCTGTTTAGAACAGAATCATGTCAAGCATCCCTCCATTACTAGAGTCTTCCTCAGTTATGGTTTATGGGCTTGAAAGGGATGATTAGTGGTTAATGGAGTTTTATTTTACCTTTCCAGCAATCTCTCTTCTGGTCCTTTCCTCCATTCCAGATGGGATACATTTGGCTGTTCCATGATTTGAAAGGTGCACGTTTATTACTTTGTACGGGTTGCTTGCTCTGCTGCACTCTATTACGAGACCCTAAAGAAATTACAGGATATAAACTAAAGTATGAATTCTGAACCACATTTTATAGCTGTACCAATTAAGACTCACAATTTATAGCAAGAGTGACAGGCATTCCACTCCAATTACATGTGTTGCAAATATTACTTGCATCATAACCACGGTTGTAGTATAAACCCAGCTTGTTCTGTCTGCACTATTAATAGATTGTTATAGGGTTTGACAGCATCAACAAAATGCAGATCTAGATTTCAATGTTGGACCTTCAAAAAGGTTATTTTACATAAACTGGATTAGGAGATAGCCTACCAGTCCTGTATGACAGCAGCCTATGGTGTCATGGTCCCCTTTCCCAGACATCCCCTGATAATGTAGGGTTATACATGGCTAAATTAGACCGCTTCATGTTAAAGTGGTCATACAGGTGGTAATTTCCTGTTGTGGGAGAGCTAGTTCAAGGCATGCAAAGGGGTACAGTAGGATAAAGATGCTCAGGAGGGCAACCAAGGAATAGCTGTTCCATTTTCAGTGTCCAGGGCTAAATATTACATCTTATGGTTAAATATTGTATTTATATAGTTCAGCTTTCTCCAGATTGTGGCGCTGTGGTTTCTTATACAAGGGCAGAGTCAGACAGCCAGTCAACATGTAGCAGATTGCTGGGTAGCATGATAGACCATAGGTGTACCTCACTGCACGTTTCAGATAGGATAATCCAAGGGTGGAACATTCCACAAAGTCCGATAAACCAAACTATTGCCCTGATACAAGGCATAGTAAGAGGATTGGCAACAAAAAAGTCAATTTCTAGACAGAAATCTCAATGACCCCTGCTTCACCAGAAACCCTTGGATCCAACATGTGATGTTCACAATGGAGTAGTGCGGAGCGGCTCCAGGCAAAGACTGTCACATGAGCCACCAATCCTTTTTGGAATCCCCATGTGACTCAGCTGAGGTATGTCTGACCCGATAGCCTTTGAGGAGCAAAGTCGTACCACAGAGTCATTTACCAGCAAAAAAAATATCCCAAGAGACTGCTTACAGGAGACAATGATAACTGCAGACATTTTTGGGTGAGCTTTAAACAGTGTTATTTACAATAAGTTAGGGAATCTAGTAATTCAAAGTGAATTACAAAGAAACGCGTCAAAATTTAAGACTAAAATTAAACAGCAGAATTCACCAAGGGAATGAGTTTTCTGGTTTCCATAGGATTGCCCACTTTGCTAAATGCCCTATCACTTACACAAAGCAGATCTCTAATGGAGACAGTTAAATACGAAAAATAAAAAAAATTTAAAGTGTGGCCATTAGACAGCCAATTGTCAAGGGGGTAATCAGACTATTATGTTGGTAACTATCGTAGTTACCATTGAAACCCCCAAATAATCACCTGGTATTCCACTGGCAATTACTGCGTTACAGGTTTGCACCACAATGTAAAATAAAAGTTTTATTCAAACAGCAGTCACTGGAGTTTCATGACTTGCTCACATTGAGAAGTGTTATTTCAGACTGGCTGATCACCCAAAATACACAAGTCTAGTTTATGAAAGCTACTTTAACTTTCAGTGCTTACTAGAGATGTATGGAACATGTACGGTGCGGATCATTAAATTGACTTCATTACAATGTCAAGTGTAAGTGAATTGTGATGTTGACACCATATGTACAGACACATGAGAGCTACATCCAGTCCATTACAGCCTTGAGATTGTTTTGGGGGAAGCGAACTGGAAAATGTAAGTGGTTTTCCCCGCTCAATAGTCTCAACCTATAATTTGCAGCCCTTATTACTTTGCTACTTTGAAGAGATTTAATAAGGAATTTTGTAATTTATACCTTAAATCGTTGCTTACTCATGAAGCGCATCAGCAAGCCATCACTATAGCAGGTATCATTACAATTCCATTTATGGAAATACCCTGTACCAAATTAACTAGCCCTCAACAGGGACACAAGGAGCACTATAGTCACCAGGCCAATGACCTTCAATGAAGTGGTCTGGGTGCACTGACCCAGTCATTTTAACCATTTAAGTAGTTTTAAGTGGAAAAAGGAGCAATGGTGGAACCGTATTCCCAGTGGAATAGTGCCCCCTGTCCCTAGTGACATTACAGGTTTGGATTCCCAAACCTAGTGTTACTTTAGCAAGGACTATGCATATGCCAGACAATTTCATAATTTTGTAATGCAATCAAAACTTCTACTTGTACCACATTTCTTTCAGCTTTGGCAGTAGGAATGTTTCATAGTTTTTGTAAAAAGACATTGCCCTTTTCAGGACATCAGTCTAGTATTAATGCTGGTAATTGGCAAAAATGGGCAAGAGGAGCAGTTACTATGACAACTAGAGGGACGTTCAAGCTTATGGTTCAACTTTTAGAGCTTTGATTCCAAGTAACTTTTTATGCATAACCCGTGGTAATGAGTAGTTTGTTAATATCCCAATAGCAGTGTTGCAATACATTTAAAAGAATATATTGATACATTTGTCATACAAATGTATGGATACATGTGTTCAAAGTCGATAAACATAGAATACCCCGGTAATGCAAGTAACACCGAACAAGTTGCTCTCCAAAACCCATCATGATAACATGTAGATATGTACACCAGGTATACTGCATGATAGGACTCCTGGTGTGCATTGTTACATATACTATAAAACTTTACTGTTAAATCAGATAATTGTACCAAGATCTCAAATTGTTTCATACCCATTGTACAGCGCTACAGAGTTTGCTGGCGCTATATAACTATATTAAGCCACTAACTTCATTCTGGACATAGAAACCAGTTTGAGAGAAATAAATCTAAGAAAGTTCTTAGCTAGTTGATCTCTATCTAGGAAGCTGTGGTCATGGAGTATAGGTTTACTTACCGTTTTGAGCCTCTATTTCTGCAAAGAGCACACAGAGAACAGCCAGAGCCCAGATTCCTTGCATCCTGGATCCACTTCTGTCCCTTTCCAATCAGAAGTCGGTTACAAGTAAAAGATAACAGCTCTATAAAGGAGAGAGCAGAGTTATTAGCAAAGCCACACCTTCTAGCATGACACTGGGAGGATTAATACATTCCTATGTGCATCACAGGTTAAAGCTTGGGGGAAGAAATGCCCGAACTGCATCTCATGTGACTTTTAATGCTCTTTTAGTGAGATGCAAGGCTATAGTCTTTCACACCAATATGAAAATAAAGCCATGTTAATGGTAGCTACATGTAGAATCCCTGAATCCTTTGTAGGGCTCTTGAGCCATTATATAGCTCATAAACAGATACCAAAGTAATATGCAGAGTTAGATTTCTCACCAGTAGTGAGAAAACTCATCCAGTATATATGAAGGATGCCATTATAGAACAAATTTGAACACCATTATTGGAGAACTTTCATTTAGGATGCCAGGTCATTGAAATACTGAAAAATGCAGGTGTTGTACCAATTATGAGGAGTTTTGACAGTGACACCTGACTATTCTTTGTAGGGACATAAATATGTAATTTCTCACAAAAGAAAGTGGTCTGTGGCACCAGCTTCCCCCCCCCCCCCCCAAAAAAAAAAAAAAAAAAAAAAAACACACGTCACAAGAACCACTACAACTTAAAGGGACACTAGGCACCCAGACCCTTTCAGTTCATTGAAGTGGTCTGGGTGCAATGTCCCAGTCCCACAATGGCAATTTTTACCAAGTTGCAATTAACTTTGTGGAGTTACTTTACCTATATTGGCTGTCTGACAGCACCTAGCCAACTATTGTTTGCCTGAATGTCATTGGACATCCTTATAGGAAAGGACTGAATAATGCGCATTAGGTCTCCCATGCCAGCATGGTGGAGCCAAGAGACCAGAGCCAGCACCAAGGGACATCAGCACTGGACTGAGTTAATTGACAGAAGGGATTTAGCCCCTTGCGCACCATGGTTGCTATAGTCCCAGGAAAACATTTGTTTCCCAGTACTATAGTTCACCTTTAATGTAGTGCTTCTGGTGTCTACAGCATGTCCCAGCAGCCTTAGCACTGTAAACACTGACTTTTCAGAGAAAGCCACTAGAGGTATAACTAGCCAGCAATTTAGTCACTCAGATTTCCACCAATTGTGCTTTCTGGGCCAGTGCTTCACAACTGCATAGTACTGGCATTCAGCATCTTCACATTGTGCATGGAGATGCTGAATGTTCCCGATTGAGATGCATTGAATCAATGCATCTCAATTAGAAGATGCAGATTGACAGCAGTGAGTTTTGCTGTGCATGTGCAATAGCCTCCTAATGCTTTCATTGTATTGCAGCCATAGAGGCAGAGCCACTTGTAGCAAGAGGAGAGGGATCAAAGAGCCACTCCAGGGCTATAGTGTCAGGAATAGCTTTGCATTCCTGATCTACAGTGTTCATTAAGACTAATTACATCTTGCCGACTGCTATAACAGACCATTAAACAAAAAAGACTCAGCCGTCAGAATATCTATTAACGTGATAAACATTTGGATAGCAAGTGGAAGATCCTACCAGTTTGATAAGCATGCAATATTAGCAATAAAGCACCAACATTGCGCAGCACTATACAATTGGGAGAAGAGTACATACAGCATAAAGGTAAGCAAATCTAGCACAGTTTTCCAGCTCTGCTATAGTTAAATGTTTTCAGTTCTCTACGTTTTACCAAATAAGCCATCACATGGACAATTTAGGCCTCATGAAGTGGTGTACAGCAGGCAGACAACCAGGAACAAGGTTTGGAGCGAAAAAATAAAATATAGTTTCTCCCAGCCGTGGCCAAGTTAGGCATCACGGCCCCTTAATATGCATCTGAAGATTACCTTCTAATCTGGGAACAGAAATCTGTTGCTACTTTGATCAGTGAAGCTCTACAGAACAAGCCAAGTATTTTCTACAGTGAACATCATTGATAGATTTTGACAGATCCAGTCACCTGATAGCCATGTTTCAGAGATCAAGAACAGTCAATCAGGAGTGTTTCAGACTGCAGGAGAATAGATTTTATAGCCTGTGCTACAGATAGGGTCTGGTTAGATTTTCATTACATGTGTCAAAACAGCACCTCCAGGAAGTTAAATGTTTCATTCATGACTCCTTACAGCCCTGTTAATTACCGATAGGATACATTTGTCATTCCAGGGTTACGTCAACTCCTTTTTTACATCAGTAAGGCCCTATTGATATTACCCAGAACCAGGCAACATCACAGCCTCAAATGCTTTGCACAGTAGAGAGATAGGAAGGAACATTCAGGCTTCCCGTAAACTGTGCACAGAATTGATATTTAGCAGTCCAGAACAGAGTTCTAAGCTGCCCAAGTCAGATGTTCTACAGGTATAACTAGCCCCTGGCATACAAGTGCCAATATCGCTAGGTAAACAGAAACACTGCACATACAGGCTCTTACCACCATTACCACTTCTAAAACCAGGAGTAACCCATTAGAGGCAGGTGCCCCTTTTACCCTGGATTATATGGTACATTGACATACCACAAGACTGCAGCACTGGAAACAGCAGTTACATTAAATGTAAGTCACTAGAATACTGTTGAGCAAGTTTGTAGCAGTTACCTTTAAAAAGTTGACATTTTAAAAGTGACAGAAGAAACCCCACAGCACACATTACAGCTGCATTGCTCTCACCATTTGAATGCCTGTAGTTTTACAGAACTCAAATGACTTCCATCAATGCAATCAGAGTATTAAAGCACCCATGCAGGGTTACACTAAACTCCAGCTTGTAAGGAGTAGAAACCAGAATGGCAAAAGTAGAAACAAGGCAGTGAGGACAGACAAATGGGTTTGAGAAGTCTGTGCAGGTTAGGCCAGCGACACAGAAGCTTTGAAAGTGCAATGGCTGCCCAATTAAAAAAACTCATACATAACTAAGACAAGTGTGACACACACAAAAAAAGGAAAATTCCACCACACACACACACACACTCACACACACAAAAACCAACACCAGCTAGCATTGACCATATAGGCAGAGTGAATTTTTAACAATAGCAATTGAAGTAGGAAGCTATAGAGAAATCTATTTGAGTGGGGGTAGACAACTCTTACATTGTGTTAAGTTTATGAAAAGAAAAAAATAATAATAAGCTATGCACATACAATTATACACATTTAAAAACAAAATTCTAGGCAATCAAAAGCAATCTATTAAGCCTTGACCCAGCATACTAACAAAAACTCACCAATCAGTCTTGAACTACAATCATTAATGCTGTCACAGCTCAATTTATATCATCCACCCCCCCAAATCCTCACCTGAGGATTCACATCTCATTACACCAAATTGACAATCAAAGACTCCTTTAACATAATATAACATCATATGACCCTTTGGTGTCTTTGCATTGTAACAACAACAATTGAATGAACTTTGCATGCTGTTTCCCTTTAATGTGTTTTTTGTTTTTTTTGTTCGTTATTCACTAAATACAGGGTTATTCGCCAAATTGAGAATTGAAGGATAATTAGAATTTTAAAATTAAGGCCAAAATGGAACCTGTCATAGAATTTTTCTAAATCTGCTATATTAGCCTCAGTTTTTACATTTCAATTTATTTATTTTGCAATAATTTAGTCTATTGTGATTAATCTTGCAATAATTAGTTATCTTTCTGAAAAATGTCAGAAAAAAATATGTAAAAAGTAATTAGCGTGATTATAGTTCACATTTTGCTAGGAGTGTGGGAAATAGCCAAGTTGTAACTGAGGGTGTGATGGAGAATATTTCTAAATCAGCTACTTTTGTCCAGTTTTTCAATTTGTTTTTAATTTGTGAAAATACGTTTCTAATAACCCTGTAAATTTGAGCAGCTTTGTTTTAGAGGGTTTACGTCTGTACGACAAATGCTATTTACAAAAAAAAAAAAAAAATAGGTGTTTTGTGAATAAAAAGATATCAAAATACAATCAAAATAATTTTGGGGTTTACTCACTAAAGTCCAAATGCACACAGTTCAGATTTGCAAAAAAAAAAGATCATAAAAAATCAATTTTTGGGAATTCAGATTTCAAAATCCAGACATCGATCATACTATTTAACAATGCTAAGATTTGCAACTCAATCTACAAAAGAGGATTAATCTCATCTGTATTTCAACCTCTCGGGACGGCACCGAAAGGCTGAAATTCCTGGTCCCAATTATTAAAATACAGACGCATATTGTTACATCTGGACCCGTATTTTAAAATTCCTAACTATTTGCCCTATGGCAGCTCTATTAGCCAGCTAGAAAATAGATAAAATGCCCTCAGCAGTGCAAGTGTTAACTATGTGGCAACTGGCCAGCTGTTGCTAGCCCGCCACCACTGTATGAATTTAAAATGAAATAAACATTGAAAATGCAGATTATTATTAATATTGATAAAGCGCCAACAAATTCCGCAGCGCTGTACAATGGGTGCACATAGGGTCAATAAATAACAGATTTTATTCTTATTACCACCTGACATGTCATGGTGTATAAGATTACCAGTTATACCAGGTTTTCCTACATAAAGGGGTTTATGTATAAAAAGTGGCGTGAAGAAGAGTGGTGCAAACATGAAAAGGGGTGGAGTCACAATGCAATGTGCCTGTTTCGTTTCGTTTCCATGGTGCCTGCCCAACTTTCAGTACTTTAGACTACTTTTCAGTCAGAACATTTTATACATAACTCCCATATTATTTGTTCATATTATTTGTACATATCAAGTCTAGGCTCTATATGAAACATTTTATCTGACAGTTAGAAGGCATCAGGCATTAGTCTAAATTAGATTAATGGGGCGTTCTCCACTGTAGTAGTTATGGTGCTATGAGTCTACCAGAGAAATCCCCAGTTTTCTGTCAAACCATTTCAAGCAGACTGACATAAATCAGGACTCTCCCAGGCACGCATAACCTGTCTGCTCTGCTGCCACACAGATAATTTACACTGCCCCATTACACAGGGCAAATCTGTCAAAACATGGATGACAATGGTAGGCTGAGAGAGATGAGCTAACCTACTCCCAGAACTCTCAGCCCATCATTGCTCATTGCCTCATAGCACCATTAATATCATTATTGTTATTTATAAGGTGCCACAATGTTCCATAACGAAGTACAATGGGTTTAGGGGACTAACAAATGACTGCTGGTGTGAACTGCAGCAATTATGGTTCTTAGAGAGGCACTTTACTGAATGAGGAAATGTTAAGAATATAATTTCTATATAATTCAGGGTAGCACTTTTCATGTCTATCAACATGAAGATGTAATGTGTATTAAAGGCACCCAGACCACTTCAGCTCATTGAAGTGGTCTGAGTGCAATGTCCCATGTCCCTTAACCCTATAGTGGTAATTATTGCAGTTTATGAGAATCTTCAATAATTACCTCTGAGGGTTAACTCATCCTCTAGTGGCTATCTACCAGAAAGCCACTAGAGAGACTTCCGGAATCCAAACGGACTTTGGTCCGTTATCTGACGCTGGATGTCCTCACGCTCCGCATGAGGACCTCCAGCGTCAGCGTTTTCCCCATAGGAAATCATTGAAAAATGATTTCCTATGGTGAAATCCTAATGCGAGGGCGGCCATTGCCGCGCATGGGCATTAGGTCTCCCCCGCTATAGCGCATTAGGTCTCCACCGCAGAGCACTGTAGTGGTTATTGTGCTTGGATTTGGAAATCGTGTTCATATTAAAGAAAAGGTGGAAATGTGCAAAGGTGGTGTAACAGAGTCAAAGAGCGAAATGAAGTTGGGAGTTCTGATATTAGTGAAATTAGTAGTGGAATTTCAAAAAAGAGAGGGAAACCGTAAAGAGAAAACCTCCTAGGGAAGTAACTCACAATAAAATTCAGTATACTTTGAATGACAACAGATAGAGTGACTGCGGAGCAAACATAAGATTGGAAAAAGCAACAAGTCACATTGTACACCCCAGGCTTTATTAGTCAATGCCCAATTGTACAATGTAACAAAAACGATGACTGCATGGTAAGTGACACCAATGGAAAGATAGAACATTGTTACTACTTTAGTTAGTGTGTGTGAATTAGAAATAAAGAGACATTAATCTTCCAAGAAACTGAAAACACACATATAGCTAATTATGACTGGAAAGTAAAGTATAGTTTATACACTTTATAGCTTATCTTTATATAGAAGAAAAACTACGCTATATTTGGGAGAATTTAACTAGGATGACATAAATAAATCTGCAGTGCCTGTTAAAGTATAAATAAACCGCAGGATTAATAAAGTCTAAAAGATTAAATCGGCTAATTACATAGGTTGTTGTATATTGTGCTGTATTGTACTATCAATGCTATATAAAGATCGGCTATAAAGTCTATAAAGCAGTGCAAAGCAAGTGGAGTCTAATGAGCGGAGTAGGTGGTGCAGCAACCTATCACTACAGCCAATCTCACTACCAAGGTACCTTGGACGGTAGTAGGTTGTGTCACCACCTGCAGCAACCAAGGTGCTTAGCTCATTAGACTCCACTTGCTTTGGGTATTCAGCTATGTTATCAATTTGGCTATTCTGGCCTTAAATCTGAAATTCACTTTGAATTCTCCCTTTGCTTACTTACCCCGTAAATATAAACAAAAAAACATGCAAACGTATGTGATATTTGTTGATACAAAACCCCACTAATTCAGATTTTTTTCTGGAGGTCTTCCCATCTATCGCATTCCTTTCCAAAAGTCAGACTAATTTAGTTAACCAAACAGAAAGCTTTGCTTCTGTGCGCACAAGATACAGTTCTCACCCACTTTAATGATTTTGCATATTTGCACAGTAACAGTCAGTTCATATAAGAATTTTTTTTTTTAAACGTGATACAACTTGACATCTAGTTTTAATGGTTTTGGTGCTAATTTCATCCATTAGGAGAGAGCATACTCATGCAGTCCCAAGGTGCTGTCTTTCCATTCAGTGTTAAACCATTTTTGAGCAGTTTAACACACAATTAGAGCTCCTGGCAACAAACAGCCCTACCCCTACTGAAGGTATGCCTGAGAGATTACACACATATTTCTAGCCATACCAAGTCATACCAGCAATGGGAGCTGTGATATACTAAAAATGGTTATTTGACGCTCTCAGCCACTTACAGTCGCCCATTGCTGCGCAAGTTAATACTTTCTCTTTAGCCCAAGCAGCACAGAGGGGATGGACTCCTGGGGATTCTCATTTTGCTTTAAAACATTAAATACGGGGGGGCGGGGCCTGGACGCAGAGCCGAGCTGACGCAGGTCAGAACTGCTCCCGCTCCAAACGCCAAATCTGCCGTATAAAAAGCATCAAAACGATCCCAAAACTCGTCCAATGGGCCACCAACAAAGAGCTGCTGACAAGGGCTACGCGTTGGTGCCAAACACCAGGCACCGACTGCAGAACACCCAGCACCGCAACCCGAGGCCTACAAGCAAGGCTGGCGTGGAGGAGGCGGCCGCTCCCCCAGCGACTGCTTACAGAAAGAGACTGGGCCCACGTTCCCCCCCCTATGGACCGGCGGGGGTTATCCCGGTCCCAGCTACCCAATACCTGCTGCCAAGCGACGACGGGGTAACCCGAAAACGACTGAGACTCGCAGCCGTGGACAAGATGGCGGACTCCACACGGACCCCCACCACATGGGACCTACTGGAGCCGCTAGAGGTCCGCCTTGATAGGCTATTCACAGCCTTCTGGAAGAGGCTCGAGAGCAGACCACGAACCGCGAAACCGCCACCTGACCCACCTCACCCTCCCCGCTACGCACCAAGCTTGATCAGCCGGCAGGCTCATAAGACATACTCTGATGAAAGGTGGAGGAGACGGGTGAAGCCCAGCGTAAGCGGGCCACGCAAGCAGAGGAACAGGGGCTGCCACCAAGCACCCACCCACAGACCTGAGGGCACTACCTGCCATCACCTAAAAAGAACCCGCTGGGCCACAACGGGACCACCGAAGCGAGACACCATGAAACGGCACCAGATCCGAAAGCTGGCGGGAAGAACACCTTACCGCTGCATGGCAACAGGGCTCCTGCACGCAACACCAGCCCCCTGACTGCTCACACCACCAACTACCTCGCCTGCCCTCACTCCCAGCGCACATGTCCATCCTCCAGGGAAAGGGGTTGGGTGACCGAGACGGACTCCTGTTTCCAGCTGGCTAAGGACAGTGTCCCCCCCCTCTACAGGCACAGGCTGAGTAAACTGCCGACCACTCTATAGCAAAACACACCTCTACTTTGTCTTTTTTTTTAGTTCCCTCTAAATACAAATGTTCACCTTGCATATTATGACTCATATGCGTTCGAATTATCCTGTTAATTTAAAAATTGCATATCTGTAATCCTGAGAACAGAACCACGTGATTCTCTCCTTCTATAGGCTAGGAAAATAGGCAGTTCAATATTGAAAGGCGATCTCAGGCAAACCCAATCTGACCTATGGGGCTGTATATCCCTATGCATATTGCCTTAACGTATTTAACAAAAGCAAAATTTATTTTCTTATTATACTTTATGCTTGCTAAGCGATAATTATAGTTAAAAACGTGCAGTTAATCAATAATATGCATCTCATAACTAGATCTGTTTTATGCATGTCTAGCTTAGCATGTTTTATTACGAAAACGTTGTTTAAGAGCTTGCCATCTTCATATAATATAAAAATGTGCCGTCTAAAATGCCACACTGTACAATGTTATGGAATTGCTTGTAGACGCTGTTGTGGCGCTACACGCTAGTTGTCAATCTATGCACAAGAAAAATAAAGAATTTAAAATAAAAATAAAACATTAAATACAGTTTAACACTGAATGGAAGGATGGCGCCACGGGAATCCAGACACTATAACCACTTAAATGAGATGAAGCAGGTACAAAACCTACAGTGTCCTATTAAGATGATGGAAGTGATGATGGAACTAATTACTTTTTTACCTAGCGAGGGTGAAGTGCACAATACTCTATCGTGATTCCCATGAGATCAAGTCCTAGAACAGGGGTTCCCGAAAAGATAGATCCCCAGATGTTTCAAAACTACAGCTTTCCTTATGCTTTGTCATTCTAAAGGCAAGCAAAGCATTATAGGAGTTGTAGTTCTACAACATCTGTCAATCTACCTTTCAGGCACCCCTGTCCTAGAACATTCAACTTCACGCTCTGTGGATATGTGACCTACACCAAGTACTACTGCTGATATATTTTGCCTTTTCTTTGCTTATTTACCAAAACGTTATATAATGCTCCAATATTTTCCTTTGTTTCTTTTAACCACCATTTCCCTTGGAGTAAACTGAAATTACATGTTTTCAATTCTGCTTCTCTTTTATCTGTCCTTTTATTTTCTCTCTCTCATTTCGTTATTCTCATATTTCCTTTATTTGTTCTCTTCCATTATTGTTTCTATTGCATTTTATTGCCTCATATTTATTTATTTATTTATTTATAAAATATTTTACTAGGATGGATACATTGAGATTTCTCTCATTTTCAAGTATGTCCTGGGTCCACAAAACATTACATTGTTACAATAGGATACAATGTTACAAAAATACAATATACAAACTATATATATACACACATATATAAATGCAACACATAACAGGTAATAAATATATTCAACCATGACAGGTGCAGTCTGTGCTGAGGTATATTGCCATAGATCTCTTAAAAGATTTTAGATTGAATGAAGATATAACTGTGTCCCTGAGGTTATTCCATAATTGCGGCGCTCTGTAGGAAAAGGAGGATCGAGCCACTTTATTTTTGTATTGCGGTATGCTAAATATCGTGCTAGTACTGTATTGGAGGTAATAGGAGGTGGGCACAGCTGGGGAGATCATTCTACTCAGGTAGGGTGGGAGCTTCCCAGAATTGCGTTTATGCACAAGGCTGGAAAGATGAAGAGTGCGTTGGGATTCCAGCGACAGCCTGTTTAGCTCTTTTAACATGTCACAGTGGTGGGTAAAGTAATTGCATTCTAGTACAAAGCGGCAGAACAAATTATATAACGTATTTAGTTTATTAAGGTGGGTTTGCGGTGCGGGTGCATACACTACATCCCCATAATCAATGACCGGCATTAGCAATTGTAGCACTGTTTCCTTACTGTAGGGCTTAGGCAGAATTTGTTTCTGTACAGGGCACCTAGTTTTGGGTAAAGTTTTGAAGATATTTTTTCAATGTGAAGGCCAAAGGATAGATTGGGGTCTAGCAACATACCTAGATATTTGAAAGAGCAGACTGCTGTCAGCGTGCTATTTAAATTTGTTCTGATACACAATTGTTGATTTTGTAGTTTATGTAATTTAGGTAAAGTTCCAAAGTTCATTGTAGCAGTTTTGTCAGTGTTTAGGAAGAGTTTGTTATCTGCTGTCTACTTTTCTACCTCTGTGAATTGGTTTTGGATAACAGCCTCAAGCTGCAGTAGCTTGGGTTTACTAGCGTAGATTACAGTGTCGTCTGCATACATGTGTACAGTTGAGGATTTGCAAATCATTTATAAATAATGTGAATAGCAGGGGGCCGAGTATGGAGCCTTGGGAAACACCACACGTGACTGGAAGAGGGAGGGAAGCGCTAACAGAAATGGTCACATATTGCAACCGGTCTGAAACATACGATCAAAACCAGGTAAGTGGATGATCACCAATGCCTGAATTTTTACGTTTTTGCAAAAGAATGCCATGGTCTACTGTGTCAAATGCCTTGGCAAAATCAAGGAAAATAGCTCCAGTTAAGTCTCCTTGTTCCATGCCAATTTGGAGGTCATTGCAAATTTTTAAGAGGGCAGTCGAAGTTGAGTGATACTGGCTCCATGAACGATCACTGTACTTACAGACATTGGCGAAATGCATGCACAAAATCAGAGATTAGTTACATGAACTTTGTGACTATTTTTTACTGCCTTTTCATACATTATTTTCACTTGTCTCACTGAAATTACATGTTTATTGCCTCTGTGTGATCATTTAAATTAAGGTTTACCAAGGCATTATAAAAATACATTTTCTTTAAAATAAAATATTTCAATAATTATCTTAGCCAGCAAATGCCAAATTTCATCCCACTGAAACATACAAACATTAAAATGAAAAATAACTATTCAAAGTACATTATTTCTTTAATCTTTATTTTAGAGAGATTCAACAATGTTATAGAAATTCATACTGCACATTTATGGAGTCATACAAGATATTGTTTAATACAACTGTAAGTGAGGGGACCAATCAAAATTACCACAATGTAATGAGTTCACTGTAATAATCCAAATGTAAATAACATATTCTCTTAATTGTCCTGGCATGAGAGAGATGGCAGGGTCAAATATTGTTGCTTATCATTATCCTTAGAACCTCCAGTATAGAAATGTAGTTAATTTTTATTTTTTTGTCCAAAAAAAAATTGTCTTCATCTTTAAGAATGAATATTTGCACTGAGAATTGTTGCTCTAGAAAACCACTTTAATTTGTAGGTAGTTAGTGCTGTGAGTTGTTAGTGAGCATACTATGGGCATTTTGTTATCCTTCATGGGCATGCATGGTGCCATCAAGATGCTTTTTATTGTTGAAACTATGACTACTCAATTTTGTGAAGCCTACAGCTGAGGATTAAAAATCTTGACCGCTTAACACCCTAAATCAAATAGTCAGAAATAAAGAACAAATTATACACTTGTACAGTATCTAAGATGCTGCAATAATTAACACTAGTATAATTTGCATTCAATAATAAGAGTCATAGATCTATGGAAATGTTTCCTTTTCATGTTAACCATCCAGTAATGCAACTTGGGTCCCAAATTTCGAGTCCAATTCCTAAGACCAATACCCATATAGAAATATGTTAAACCTGTTTAAACAGATGTGTATAATTCTCAGTGAGGTTCAAGCTTGATGTAAACATTTCCCTGATAAAAACTGAAGTCATGATCCTGAATACAAACCCAGAGAAAAGGTTTAGTTGTATATCCCCTTCTTACGTCTAGATTGTCTTTTAAAAAAAACAACTGGATCCTTGCTATTTATGTAATTCCTGGTAGATATAGTGATTTTAGTCTTCCAGTTGCCGGAATCATTTAAAATACATCCTGTCTTCCATGTCTCTCTATTAAAGCCCAAATTACCTGATGTGTTCTCTAAGAAGACACCTACTGATTTTTGGTCACTGGCTCTTTTGGATCAAAATCCATGCTCTGGGTTAATAAAAAAAAAAAAAAGAGTTTAAAACAGTGTTAGTTGCTAAGAGTACCTGCAAAAACGCTGAGTCTGAGACACACTTGGAATTATTCACTAAACACCAGATTTAGCCTGGATGAACAAACTCTAACCACATTAGCAATTCTCAGATTTACTACAGCCAACTACGGTAAGAGTTAAGTCTCTCTGAGTGAATCTGCAGCAATCGTCGGAATGCATTCGTTGTCCAGACTAAAATCCATGCGACTAAAAACCACACATCTACACAATGAACTTCCTCCCCTTGCTGAACACACTGCAAAATGATATGCAGCGCTGGAAAGGACTATATATCTCGTGGTTTGGAAGCATAAACGCGGTAAAAACTGCCGTGACTCATATCACTTCCAAGCGCTGCCCGTTATAGTGCCAAGAGCCTTTTTTGTGTTGAAAAGGTAAAGCCACACGAATACGACACACCCAACTGACACTCCCAAAGCATTCAGATGGGGTGGGTTTCCCATCCATACTCATGTACTACCAGGCCACGCATCTGCAGAGGATGGTGGACTGGCACGTCAGAACCCCAACAAAGCTCTGGGTCACAATGGAGGATCAGTACTCAGGGGACATCATACCAGCAAAGCTTTGGCTCAGCGGGGCAACTCAATGATAGATGCCACACTGAGGGTATGGTGCTCAGTTAGATACACACGACGACTGACTACATCCCCTCTGATACACAACCCGTACCTGGCAGATGGGCTGAAACTCGCAGATCTGGCAGGGTTCCAGGGCACAAACTGGATGTACATGCACCAATGGTGCACGGACATACGACTCAAAACCCTTGCGGTCCCCGACCGACAACCGAACACAATGTAGAGGTTGCAATATCACCAGATACACACATCCTATACAACACATAAGGACCAATAACAATTTCACAGAATCCTCACATAGCTCGAGAACTACTGTATGGCTAGGAAACACTTACACAGGGGGGTATTGACCCTTTATGCCTTACTAAATATGGGTGAAGACAATCGCCCTGCGCCAGTTATTGCCAAATGGGAAAGGGAAGCAGGAGTTACACTAACAGAGAAGGAGTGGAACAAATTATACACCCTAATACACAAACGCTCAGTAGGAGCGAAGTACCAGGAACTGAGTTACAAGCTCCTGACCTTGTGGTACAGAACACCAGATGTGCTGTATCAAATGAACCCTGATACACCTGAAATCTGCCGGCAGTGTGGGGAGGGGGTGGGAACTAATGCACATGTGTGATGGTCATGCCCGCTACTGACCCCATTCTGGACAATGGTAAACCCAAAGACACGACAGAACATGGGCACAGACCTACCGCAGCTGCCGCTCCCCATGCTCCTACACCACACTGACAGCACGGTAGCCACCTACAAGAAATCAATAACCATGTACTTGCTTACAGCCGCAAAGTCCCTGATCCCAACTCTGTGGAAGCAGAGTGGCACGCCAACTTTCCAGCAGTGGGTGGCCAGGGTGGAGGAGATACACAGCATGAAAAGCATGACAGCAGACCTTAGAGGCCAAACAGACAAAGGTGCCCTGAAATGGTTCCTATGGACAGACTTTGTTCATAAAGGGGGAACACCCACATAATACCACAGCACAGTTAGGTAGCAACAGACAGGGTATGGGGGACAATCCCAAGTTAGACCAAGGGAGCTGAACCACCCCCTTGTAGAATAGAGGCCACCTGGGGTACCCACACACAGAATTGCTGCACCAGGAACGGGGGTTTAGGGGTGGTGGCCAGCACCCCCCACCCCCACCCGCTCTCACTTTTTTTTTCTTCTTAATTTTCCCTTCTTATTTCCCCTACGCCCCCACATTTCACCACCTCATCTTCATACCCGGTTAGAAATAACCACACCACACTATCCTACGTATGACACCATTGGCATACAAATACATAGCCGGATCCTGAGATCAATATACAGGAAGGCATAGCAGTTATAGAAGGTCTACTACCTCAAACCAAAGGTTGGTACTTGAGGTACTGCTAGTAACACAAAGACCCACTAAACTCCTTGAGAACTAACACAAAACAACAAAAGGGAGGGACAAGGGGAGGAGGAAGGGAAGGAAGAATGAAAAGGGAAGAGAAAGGAGAAGGGAAGGAAGAGGAGGAAAGCAAGTGAGCGGATACATAAGCTCAAATACTTCTACTGTATGCGCCTGTATGTTGCAAAATACGGTTACAAATTTATCGATAAACAGAAAATAAAGATTGTCAAAAAAAAAAAATCCTATGGGGGTCAATAAGACCCCCATATTAAAAAATGGGAGGTTTTAAACCTCTCTATGACCCCACCGGCCAATGTGGCCTTTGCAACCAAGAAAGTCACTTCCAAAGAAAAATAAATAACCCTGCCTGCCTCACCTCAACCTAATAACAGTGTGTGTGTTTGTGGGGGTGGGGTTAATTAAACTAAAACCGATACAAAAAAATATGATACTAACCCATCAAAAGTCTTCTTTCTTCTAATTCTTCTTACCTTCAGACCCTCAAAAATAACAAATAAAAAATCCATGCTAATCGACAAGACTAATAAAAAAATTGCAAAAATTGTATTAAGTAGGGCCATTTATTTCTCTCAGAGGGAGTGATGGATATAGCCCTTTAAATCAATTGAGAAAACCGTGGCTGAGCAGATTGTGCTTAGCTGCAGTGATTCTGGGCAAGCAGGTGTCAAGGGAACTACCAAGGTCTGATGACTCCATTCCGATTGTGATCGATTCTGGGCTTATGTCAGCTGCACTGTGTAATCGACATATGCCTGATTTCAGCATTACAGGGATAAGTCTGTAATAGTGAAAACAGCCTGAAGATGGTGGCAACATACCACTATCTACTGTTTTAACTAGGAAGCCGATCTTCTGTTATCAGTACTGAACATTAGCAGAGGGTTTCCTTAGGGTTAGTGTTTGTGCAGGGTTAGTGTTAGGGTATGGTAAAGGTTAATGCTGTTTTAGGGTTAGGGATAGTATAGGGTTAAGGTTATGGGTAAGCTCAGGGCAAGCATATGGTTAGAGTTAGTACAGGGAGTGCAGAATTATTAGGCAAGTTGTATTTTTGAGGATTAATTTTATTATTGAACAACAACCATGTTCTCAATGAACCCAAAGAACTCATTAATATCAAAGCTGAATATTTTTGGAAGTAGTTTTTAGTTTGTTCTTAGTTATAGCTATTTTAGGGGGATATCTGTGTGTGCAGGTGACTATTACTGTGCATAATTATTAGGCAACTTAACAAAAAACAAATATATACCCATTTCAATTATTTATTTTTACCAGTGAAACCAATATAACATCTCAACATTCACAAATATACATTTCTGACATTCAAAAACATAACAAAAACAAATCAGTGACCAATATAGCCACCTTTCTTTGCAAGGACACTCAAAAGCCTGCCATCCATGGATTCTGTCAGTGTTTTGATCTGTTCACCATCAACATTGCGTGCAGCAGCAACCACAGCCTCCCAGACACTGTTCAGAGAGGTGTACTGTTTTCCCTCCTTGTAAATCTCACATTTGATGATGGACCACAGGTTCTCAATGGGGTTCAGATCAGGTGAACAAGGAGGCCATGTCATTAGATTTTCTTCTTTTATACCCTTTCTTGCCAGCCACGCTGTGGAGTACTTGGACGCGTGTTATGGAGCATTGTCCTGCATGAAAATCATGTTTTTCTTGAAGGATGCAGACTTCTTCCTGTACCACTGCTTGAAGAAGGTGTCTTCCAGAAACTGGCAGTAGGACTGGGAGTTGAGCTTGACTCCATCCTCAACCGGAAAAGGCCCCACAAGCTCATCTTTGATGATACCAGCCCAAACCAGTACTCCACCTCCACGTTGCTGGCGTCTGAGTCGGACTGGAGCTCACTGCCCTTTACCAATCCAGCCACGGGCCCATCCATCTGGCCCATCAAGACTCACTCTCATTTCATCAGTCCATAAAACCTTAGAAAAATCAGTCTTGAGATATTTCTTGGCCCAGTCTTGACGTTTCAGCTTGTGTGTCTTGTTCAGTGGTGGTCGTCTTTCAGCCTTTCTTACCTTGGCCATGTCTCTGAGTATTGCACACCTTGTGCTTTTGGGCACTCCAGTGATGTTGCAGCTCTGAAATATGGCCAAACTGGTGGCAAGTGGCATCTTGGCAGCTGCACGCTTGACTTTTCTCAGTTCATGGGCAGTTATTTTGCGCCTTGGTTTCTCCACATGCTTCTTGCGACCCTGTTGACTATTTTGAATGAAACGCTTGATTGTTCGATGATCACGCTTCAGAAGCTTTGCAATTTTAAGAGTGCTGCATCCCACTGCAAGATATCGCACTATTTTTGACTTTTCTGAGCCTGTCAAGTCCTTCTTTTGACCCATTTTGCCAAAGGAAAGGAAGTTGCCTAATAATTATGCACACCTGATATAGGGTGTTGATGTCATTAGACCACACCCCTTCTCATTACAGAGATGCACATCACCTAATATGCTTAATTGGTAGTAGGCTTTCGAGCCTATACAGCTTGGAGTAAGACAACATGCATAAAGAGGATGATGTGGTCAAAATACTCATTTGCCTAATAATTCTGCACTCCCTGTATATGCATAGCTTTAGGGGTAGGGTTGGTACAGTGTTGAGAGGGTTATGGAAGCTGTAGTTTGAAAACACCTTTTTGGCATCCGTGTAATAAGCAATCTCTGTTATATACTCAACCAGTGCTAGCCAATCCATAGGCCCAGGTGGGACCATGGCTCCAGGTGGCACTCTGACAGGGGCGGCATTTTGCTACCCCTGTCATTCTCGAACATGATACTAACGAGTATCTAGTGATCTCTTTTCAGATCAGCCCTCCGCTGGGGCAGGCTGGGAGGCTGCAAAAATGTTTTGAAAGATCAGGGGCATCAGGAGGAGGAGGTTGATCTGGGACTTCTTTCCCACTGAAGTAACGGTGCTCCAACATCACTCGCCGCGCGTGCCGGAAATTCAGTGGTTACTTTTCCCCACAGTAATTGTCAGCTGGGCAGTGTAAAGTTCGGCTGTATCCCAGGTCTGAGTGCACAATCCACCCTCAGTGTCTGGCTCTCTATGTGCCGCGGCCACCCACAGTGCAGCACAAGCTTCTGTACATAGACCCCATGGTGAAGGAGGCAGCCAGGAACAGACCTAAGCCGGCAGCAGTGGTAGGGAGGTGAGAAGCGGAGCTTCTGGGAGTCGGTCCAGAGGTCACACCACCGCGGTTACAACAAAAGTAAGTGTATTGATTGGCTGCGGTGCACATACAGTGTGCTGCACATAGGAAGCCAATCCCCTGCACACACAAACACCCTGCATCCCCAGCACACATACAAACCGTGCATCCCCAGCACACACACAGACACACACCCTGCATCCCCAGCACAAACACACACCGTGCATCCCCAGCACACACACAGACACCCCCCCACCCCCCACATCCCCAGCACACACAGACACACATACACCTTGCATCCCCAGCACACACACAGACATACACTGCATCCCCAGCACACACACATACAAACACTCACTGCATTCCCAGCACACACACAGACACACACACACCCTGCATCCCCAGCACACACACAGACAGACACACACTGCATCCCCAGCACACACACAGACATACAATGCATCACCAACACACACGCACGCACACACACACACACTCTGCATCTCCAGCAAAAACACACATACAGATACAAACTACATCCCTAGCACACATGCTGCATCCAAAAGCACTCACATAAACACTGCATCACCAGCACATATACACAATACTTTCCCTTCACACACACTACATCCCCTATTTCATTATAGGTCCCAAACACACAATACTTCATCAGCACACACACAGGGGCGGACTGACCGGTCGGGCACTTCGGACATGGCCCGAGGGCCCGGCCGGGAGGGGGGCCGCCATCAGGGGGCCCGCCCGCCCCTTTAAATGCTGCAGCCGCCTGAGCACTCTCTTAAGAGCCTCAGGCGGCTGCAGCTTCTCACCTCCCTTCCCCTGTAGCGCTCGCCGGTCCGCGGTGCCCGGCCGGAGTGAAAAAGAGGAAGGGGGGGTAAGAAGAGTGGGAGGGGGGAGTAAGAAGAGGGGGGAGTAAGAAGAGAGGAAGGGGGGAGTAAGAAGAGGGGGAGGAGGGTAAGAAGAGGGGGGAGTAAGAAGGGAGTAAGAAGAGGGGGAGGGGGGGAGTAAGAAGGGAGGGGGTAAGAAGGGGGTAAGAAGAGGGGGAGGGGTGCGTAAAAAGAGGAAGGGGGAGTAAGAAGAGTGGGAGGGTGGAGTAAGAAGAGTGGGAGGGGGGAGTAAGAAGAGGGGGGAGTAAGAAGAGAGATAGGGGGGAGTAAGAAGAGGGGGAGGGGGGTAAGAAGAGGGGGGAGTAAGAAGGGGGTAAGAAGAGGGGGAGGGGGTAAGAAGAGGGGGGAGTAAGAAGGGAGTAAGAAGAGGGGGAGGGGGGAGTAAGAAGGGAGGGGGGTAAGAAGGGGGTAAGAAGAGGGGGAGGGGGGAGTAAGACGGGAGGGGGGAGTAAGAAGGGGGTAAGAAGAGGGGGAGGGGGAGTAAAAAGAGGAAGGGGGAGTAAGAAGAGTGGGAGGGGGGAGTAAGAAAAGGGGGGAGTAAGAAGAGAGGAAGGGGGGAGTAAGAAGAGGGGGAGGAGGGTAAGAAGAGGGGGGAGTAAGAAGGGAGTAAGAAGAGGGGGAGGGGGGAGTAAGAAGGGAGGGGGTAAGAAGGGGGTAAGAAGAGGGGGAGGGGTGCGTAAAAAGAGGAAGGGGGAGTAAGAAGAGTGGGAGGGGGGAGTAAGAAGAGGGGGGAGTAAGAAGAGAGATAGGGGGAGTAAGAAGAGGGGGAGGGGGGTAAGAAGAGGGGGGAGTAAGAAGGGGGTAAGAAGAGGGGGGAGGGGGGTAAGAAGAGGGGGGAGTAAGAAGAGAGGGGGGAGTAAGAAGGGGGTAAGAAGAGGGGGAGGGGGGAGTAAAAAGAGGAAGGGGGGAGTAAGAAGAGGGGGGTAAGGGGAGGGGGGAGTAAGAAGAGGGAGGAGTAAGAAGAGGGGGAGGGGGAGTAAGAAGGGGGAGTAAGAAGAGGGGGAGGGGGAGGGGGTAGTAAGAAGTGGGTAATATGAGAGTGAGGGGGGAGTAAGAAGAGGGTGGGAGTAAGAAGGGGGTAAGAAGAGGGGGAGGGGGAGTAAGAGGAGGGCAATTGCCCCCTCCCCTGTCTGCAGGCACCGTGCGGGCAGCTGGCAGGGGAGGGAGGAAGAGAGGACCCGGGAGCTCAGCCTGCAGCTCCTCTGGGTCCTTCTTGCGCAAGCACAGATCATTGCCGCGGTTACCACGGCAACATTACGGCTCTTGCAAGAGTAAACTCTAGCCCTGGAGCTACTGGCTAGAGTTCAATCTCAACACTGTGACCACCAAGGATTCCTGGTGGTCGCAGTGGTGAGAGTGAACTCTAGCCCCATAAACACACTGCCCCCACACACCATACACATTCACACACTGCCCCCCATACCCACACACCATACACATTTACACACATTGCCTCACACACCCTACACACTCACACACTACACCCCCTCACACACACTGAACCTTTCACACACACTGCACCCCTTACACATTGCACCACTCCTCCTATACCCTACTAAAGCCTCATATCCCAGCAGACCCCAGGTAAGTTGTCAAACTGTTCTTAAACGGTCTGACTACTTACTCTGGGAGGGGGGCCCGGCCCTCCTGGCACCATAACGACTACACAGAGCAGTAGTGGTTATTGTGCATGGATTATTTCTTTAAATAATCTACAAGTGCCCCAGTAGCCTGCAAGCCAGCCAGCCCACAGGCCAGCCAGCCAGCCCACAGGCCGGCCAGCCAGCCAGCCAGCCCATAGGCTGGCCAGTAGCCAGCCAGCCAGCCCACAGGCCACCAGTTAGGCTTGCAGCCAGCAAGCCCACAGTCTGCCAACCGCAGCCAGCAAGCCACAGCCTGCCAGCCAGCAAGCCACAGCCAGCAAGCCACAGCCTGCCAGCCGCAGCCAGCAAGCCAACAGCCTGTTAGCCGCAGCCAGCAAGCCCACAGCCTGCCAGCCGCAGCCAGCAAGCCCACAGCCTGCCAGCAGTAGCCAGCAAGCCCACAGCCTGCCAGCAAGCCCACAGCCTGCCAGCCGCAGCCAGTAAGCCCACAGCCTTCCAGCAAGCCTACAGACTGCCAGCCAGCAACAGTAATTAAGGTAAGAGGAGCCAACTTGGCCTAGGTATCAGCGAGCTATTTTGTGTTGCTATATTGTGAATAGGAACCAGAGTGTTGGAGAGACCCCCCTCCAGGCCCCATTAGACTCCATTGTAGTCTCTAATGGGACCTGGAGGAAATTCTTTCTAACACACTCTCTAAAGGACACTGAGATAGCGTCTAGAATGCTCCCCCCCTCCATGGCCCATTAGCCCTCAATTGTAGTCTCTACTGGGGCCTTGAAGGGATTATTGCACTTTTGTTCCTTGTGTCTAAAGATTTTGTAGGGTGTGGCTGGAGGCGGTGCATGGAGGCGGGACATGGGTGGCGCTTGCTGCGGAGTATGGGTGGGGCCTGTAAGGGGGCCCTTGATTTATTTTGCCCGGGGGCCCTGAGGGTTCTCAGTCCGCCCCTGCACACACAGTATATTCATTACATACACACTGCATCCCCAGCAAAAACACACGTACCTCCCATACAAATACAACATCCTCTATACACATAGTGATGGAATCTACTCTGCACAGACACACTACAGTAACATAAACATATCAGCAATAAACCTACAAGTTCCAAATTGGGGCAGCATTTCATCCTTGCACAGCACAATGTCTTTAGCCGGCCTGGTCACTAACAATATGGAGCTCCAAGAAAAGAGGGACAGAAGGATTTAGGTTCAAAATAGGGACTGCCCTTCCTTAATAGGGACAGTTGTGTGTGTGTTTATTTACATATATATGTATAATTGACGAGACAAGCAGGGCCATCCTAAATACTAATGGCACCCTGGCCAAAACTCTGCTTATGAGTCCCCCTGCCTTCCACGAAAATAAATATATTTATTTTCGTGGAAGGCAGGGGGACCCATGAGTAGAGTCTTGGCCAGAGGGTTATTAGTATTAAATACGGCCCTGCTCATCCATTAGTGTGAAATAATACTTTTCATGAAGGGATTATCATTATTATAGCATCAATACATTTTAAAGCACTTGACAGTTTTACAAAGGGATATAAAACTGCAGACATAAAATAGGCCCCTGCTCAGACAAGCTTACATTACAGATTATACATTCCAGCATTGTAGTATTTCTGTATTATTTTTAGCTGAGGGACAGCCATAATGTTGCTGCCCCAAACTCATTGGAGCAATGGGAGCTATGTATGACTAATGGGAGCTTTGTTTGAGTGATGCAAGCGCTGCAGGAGTAATGTAAGCTTTGTATAAATAATGGAAGCTCTGTGGTAGTAGTAGGAGCTTTGTATGAGTAATGGATCCATGTAGAAGTAATGGGAGCTTTGTATGAGCTCTGTAAGAGTAATGGAAGCTCTGAATGAGTACTGGAAGCTCTGTATAAGTAATTGGAGCTCTGTAGGACAAATTGGATTTCTGTATGAAAAATGGGACATCTGTATGAATGACAACTCTGTCGAGATAATGGGAGCTCTGAAAGAATACTGTGAGCTCTGTAAGAGTAATGGTAGCTCTGTATAAGTAATGGGAACTCTGTGTGAATAATGGGAGCTCTATATGAGTAATTGGAGCTCTGTATAAGTAATGGGAGCTCTGTATTAGTACTGGGAGGTATGTATGAGTACTTTGAGCTCTGTATAATGGTAGCTTTGTATAATGGTAGCTCTGTATAAACAATGGGAGCTCTGTAAGAGTAATGGGAACTCTGTGTAAGTAATGGTATGTATGTATGTATATATATATATAGTATATATATAGTCATAAATAAACTACAAACTCCCCCAATCCACTCCCAACCCTCCACTGTCAAAGTGGATAACCAAACCCTGCAACTTCCCTTAGATGTAGCAAATGCCTTTAACAATTATTTTGTCGGATGCTCTACTGCCCTGATTGCCAAGCTAATAAATAGCACACATCCTGAAACTACAAATGTGGATCGGGTCTCACTAAATTTGCAAACGCCCAATATAGACAAGTTCATTTTTAGACCTGTACCTGTTAGTGTCATTGAAAAACATCTTAATAATCTAAAAATGAAAAACCAGTCCGGACCTGACCAAATCCCAGCAATGCTGTTGAAGCTCAGTGCGCCGGCAATTGCTAAACCCGTCGCAACTCTAATTAACGAATCCTTGGTGTCTGGATACTTACCCAAACTTTGGAAGACTGCGAGAGTAGTGCCTATCCATAAAAGTGGTGACACTTCTTTGGTTTCTAACTATCGCCCAATATCATTGCTCCCGGTATTGTCAAAAATCTTAGAAAAATGTGTTCATACGCAACTATGTGAGTATTACCAACAATCAAACTATCTGACCCCTGATCAATCGGGCTTTCGCCAGAATCACTCCACTACAACTGCCCTCTTAAAAGTTTGCAATGACATCCAAACTGGCATGGAACAAGGAGACCTAACTGGAGCTATTTTCCTTGATTTTGCTAAGGCCTTTGACACAGTAGACCACGACATTCTACTGCACAAACTCAAAAAACTCAGGTATTGGTGATCATTCGCTAAACTGGTTTTGATCGTATGTATCGGAACGCTCGCAATATGTGTCCATTTCTGACAGCGACTCCCTCCCTCTCCCAGTCACGTGTGGTGTTCCCCAAGGTTCCATTCTCGGCCCCCTACTATTTTCATTATTTATAAATGATCTGCCTAATGTCTGCAAATTCTCAAATGTACACATGTACGCAGATGACACAGTAATCTATGCGAGCAATTCCAATCTACCGCAGCTTGAGGCTATGCTCCAAGACCAGTTTACAGAGGTAGAAAAGTGGATCGCAAAAAACAAACTGTTCCTGAACACTGACAAAACTGTCACAATGATCTTTGGAACAGTACCTAAATTACACAAATTACACAATTCCCACCTATCTATCAAAACAATTTCAAATGGCACACTGACCGCAGTCCACTCTTTCAAATACTTGGGTATGATATTAGACCCCAATCTATCTTTTGGCCTGCACATAGAAAAGCTTGCATCTAAACTTTATCCAAAACTAGGTGCCCTGTACAGAAACAAATCCTGCCTAAGCCCTTCAGTAAAGGAAAAGATTGTACAGCAAATGCTGATGCCAATCATTGATTATGGGGATGTAGTATATGCATCTGCATCGCAATCCCACATTAACCCCTTCAGGACGGAGTCAATAGTGCACGTTCTGATCAAAACAAAACGTAAACAAAAACTGGAATTTGCGCTATATGTCTGTTCAACCGTAATTCACCGCTGTCACATTAAGTGCACCCACACTTATTATATATCATTTTGTTCAGGAGAAACAGGGCTTTAATTTATCAATAACTATTCATATATGGAACATAATTTATTATGAATAAAATTTAAAAAAATGTGAGAAAATAAGATTTATTTTAAATTTGTATTTCCGTCTGCCATTTTAGCTGTGAGTGTCATAATACTGTTAGGTTTTACTGCAAAAAAAATGCACATATTTGTAATCAGCGATGTCTCACGAGTACAACAGTACCCCCCATTAACAGGTTTTATGGTGTTTTGGAAAGTTACAGGGTCAAATATAGAACGTTCCATTTTCAAATTGAAATTTTTCAGATTAGTAATGTTACCTTTGAGACGGTGTGGTAGCCCAGGAAAGAGAATTACCCCCATAATGGCATACCATTTGAAAAAGTAGACAAGCCAAGGTATTGAAAGTGGGGTATGTTTAGTACTTTTTAGTAGCCACTTAGTCACAAACACTGGCCGAAGTTAGCGTTCATATTTGTTTTTGTGTGAAAAAAGCAAAAAACTAATATTTGGCCAGTGTTTGTGACTAAGTGGCTACTAAGAAAGACTGGACATTCCCCACTTGCAATACCTCGGGTTGTCTACTTTTGCAAATGGTATGCCATCATGGGGGTTGTGGCGAAACCGACCTCGCCACGTGTCCTTGGAGGGGGCTGCTTGCCGCCTCTTGCCTTTGGACTATGGACCAGACTTTATGTGAATGTGTTAACCCAGATAGCTATACCATGGAGCCTATTCATATAATGAAAGACTATGGGAAAGACTTTAGCTCCATGGCAATTGTACTGTGTGAATAGGATCTGCGCGCTATTCGGTAGTTTTATGCGCTCAGATCCCAGCTATCTGGGGATATGTGAAATGTCTGTGTGTTATGGGTAAAAAGTAACTTTCTGTATTTTAAAGTGTTTTATGTCTTTCTGTAACCATGGGGTTAATGGAGTCTGTCTCTGTGCTGGAGATAATTAGATTACTTCTCCAGCACAGAGAAGGCTCTGTAAAAAACAGTCTGAGCTGGAAAGTCAGGGGTTTTAAAAGATACTTTACTAACTTTTGAACCCCTGGTCTGATCCATGCCATTTTTTTATATGTTGTTCCCCTGAATGGATTGATTGTGGATATGTATTTTTATGTGAATGTGATGTATGGTTTTAGAGTTAGGAAAGTTGTGTAAAAGTATATTTTAAACTGTATGCATAATGGGATTATGTGTCACACTAAGGGGAGGGGATGTGTGGGAGGTAACATCTATGTCATTGGTTCTTTTATGCCTCCCCCTGGGTGTGGCCTGTATGTGTGAGTTGGAAATAAAAGCCAGGCTGGATGAGCCAGTCCTGAGTTCCTGTTTTACCCTCAAAGTGATGTGTCGTCTCATTATTGGGGGGAAGGATTTATTGTATGCTGTTCCAGTTGACTGCTAGGAGTACAACCTATTCGTATGGTTCCTATTCAATGGTCTACAGCATTCATATGCTTGGGAGAATTTAAAAGGTTTCTCGGATTCGGATTGTGGTGTCTGCCAGAGGGCTTGGAGTCCTCAGGAAGCACTAGGAGCATCCATTAACGGAGGTACTCAGTCGGGGTGCCAGGTGATCCGTTACAGGGGTAATTCTCATTCCTGGGCTACCATACGCTCTCAAAGGCAACATAACTAATCTGGCAAATTTCAATGTGAAAAAAATGAAATGCAAGCCTTATATGTGACTCTCTAACTTTCCAAAACACCATAAAACCTGTACATGGGGGGTACTGTTATTCTCGGGAGACTTCACTAAACACAAATAGTGTTTTAAAACAGTAAAACATATTACAACAATAATATAGTCCATAAAAGTGCCGTTCGTTTGTAAAAAATGCAAAAAACTTCACTTTTACTTAAAATATCATCGTTGTAATACAATTTACCAGAAACACTAATATTTGAGTTCAGCGAAGTCTCTCGAGTAAAACAGTACCCCCTATGTACAGGTTTTATGGTGTCTTGGAGAGTTACAGGGTCAAATATAGTGCTTGCGAATTAAATTCTCTGCACTTTCTCCCTGTGTTGTCAGGCATGTCAATCAAATTTTAATTAATCAAATCACATAATTATGTTAAAAGATTACTTAAATATACATGTAGAATTTTAATATATATACATTATATGCTTTATATGCTTCAGATATGTTCTCTCTGTAATGGCACAAGATGAGCTAAAACCAGCTTGAGTTCTGAGCGGGGACCCACCGAAGGGCAGGCTATTTCAGCTGCTGTCCGTTCTCAGAATACTCTTGCGACCCGTTTTTTCTATACATATATATGTATTTAAATTCTACGTGTATACTAATGTAATCTTTTATGTAATTATATGTATTTATCTATATATATATATTTGTGGTTATTTGTATTTTATATATATATAGATAGATATATATAGAATGTCATTCTAAGTGTATTTTGTTACCAATATATATATATATTAATAACAAAATACAGTTAGAATAAAAATTACATATGGATATATAATTTATATTAAATTTTGTTTCAATATTTTATTTATTTATTTTATTATTTTATTTATTTATTTTAATTATACGTATATATATAATATATATATATGTAGATCTATTATATATAATATATATACATATTATATATATGTAACGTCATTCTAAGTGTATTTGAATACTAATATATATACTTATATAAGTATTAAAATACACTTTGTATGACGTTACATATATATAATATGTATATATATTATATATATAATATATATACATATATTATATATATATAAAAATACTTTTAATTTATTTTATAATATGTTTAATTATTTTTTTTTACACTACCTACCAGCAGGGGGACTGTCTGATATTTTAGACAGTCCCCCTGCTGGCAGATCCATAGCCAGCTATAGGGGACCATGTGATCGCTCTTTGAGAGCGATCACATGGCCCCCGGGGGCCTCATTTGCCATGTGGGGGCTGCCTGGGCTGTCAGGCAGCCCTCCAGAAGAGGATCGCGGCGGAGGTGAGTAGTTGCTGGCTCCTGGGGGTTGCAGCCGTTACGGCATTCCATGCCGCCGCAGCGGCTTTAAAGCCCATTTAAAGCGCGACGGCATGGAACGCCGTAACGGCGTTAAGGGGTTAATAAACTCAACACATTGTATAACTCATTCTGCCGATTTGTGCTACAATGTAATTACAGGACCCACCATTGTGACATGCTAAAAGAACTAAACTGGCTGTCGCTGGAATCCAGACGCACCCTTCATCTTTCCAGCCTTGTGTTTAAGAGCTTTTCTGGGAAACTCCCACCCTACCTGAACGCAATGCTTTCCCCGGCTGTTCCCACTTCCTACAACCTCCGATCCAGTACCAACACTTTACTTAGTCTACCTCAATATAAAAAGAAAGCGGCTCGATCCTCCTTCTCCTACAGAGCACCGCATTTGTGGAACGACCTCCCGCACAAATTAAAATCTTCCCTAAGCTTAAAGTCCTTTAAGAGATCCCTCTCTACATACCTCAAAACAGAATGCACCTGACATGGTTGATTATATGTTTCCTACCTGTTTTATGTTAAATTTTGTATATATTGTATATTAATATTGTTTTTGTATTTTATTGTACACTAACTGTAACAATCCAATGATTTGTGGACCCAGGACATACTTGAAAACGAGAGAAATCTCAATGTATCTTTCCTGGTAAAATATTTTATAAATAAATAATATATGCATGTATGAGTACTGTGAGCTCTGTAAGAGTAATGGGAGCTCTGTATAAGTAATGGTATGTATGTATGTATGCATGTATGAGTACTGTGAGCTCTGTAAGAGTAATGGGAGCTCTGTATAAGTAATTGGAGGTATGCATGAGTACTGTGAGCTCTGTACGAGTAATGGTAGCTCTGTATAAACATTGGGAGCTCTGTAAGAGTAATGGGAACTCTGTGTAAGTAATGGTATGTATGTATGTATGAGAACTGTGAGCTCTGTCTGTGAGCTCACTCACTCCCTAGCCCTCTCTCACACACACTGCCATTTGCTACTGGGACATAAAACGATCCAGTAACTTGACATCACAAAGGGCAACTTCCGACCAATCAGAAGTTGAGGGGGTGTGGCCAAGCGGTGGCGGGAAATTCTTTGGAGGTTGCATTGTAGGGACCCCGGAAGTGAGTGTCCACCGTTTAACTGTGCTTTGAAGTATCCCGGGCCGAGTCCAGGACCCCCAGCTCTCCATCCCACCCGCCATGGATAACTTCCAGAAGGTGGAGAAGATCGGGGAGGGCACCTATGGCGTGGTGTACAAAGCCCGCAACAGGGAGACTGGGGAGGTGGTCGCCCTGAAAAAGATCCGCCTGGACACGTAAGGAAACGACCACCATGACACCATAACCACCTCGCATAGTGCTTAATATCCCACCTGGAGATTAACCTCTATATACTGTGTGCGACGCTGGGTAATGGCAGCAATGTGTTCCAAGACACGGGGTTTGCTTCAGGAGTTAAAGAGTTAATAGTGAGCACAGCTGTCTGTCCATAATGTAACCTGAAACCATCATGGCCACCTTCTGGGGCTGAGGTGGAAAATACTGGACACTTTAGACTGGATTTAGTTATTAACACTGTGAGTGCCACAAAGTAAACAATGCTCTCAAAACTATATTTTTGCATGTAAGTGGTCATGACACTGTTAATATAAAGGTTCATGTAAAATGGGGGAACATAAGGCACTCAAGAAACTAAATGATTAGGTTTCTCCTTTATCCAGTACTATTACATGCTTCATGCAGCATCTAGCACTTTTAAACTGTTAGTAAAACAATAAAAAAAATAATATATATATATATATATATATATATATATATATGAAAAGCGTTTTTTGAATGTGTTGGAATTTTGAATTGCAATGCAAATTAACAGATGGGCATGAGACAAAGTAGGTACTGCTCTCTTACATGTAATTACTCATCTTTGGCAAAAGGAGCTTGCATTGCTATTTCCCATCAGCCTTTGGTTGCAATGGTATCATCTCTTGTGGTGCACAACAGCTGGCACTTTATTGCACTTGTACACTATTATCTGTGGAAGGTCTTGTGGTATCCTCCAAAGAACCTGTTTTGCACTCTTGTACACAGCACAGTAGTGAATAAGTTGCCACCAGTTGAAGATGTATGGCAACACCAAGGTATGAGTAAAGTATATTTCATTAACTATTCCATTCGTTCCCACCTTCATACAAGTAACATTGCCACTTTATTAGTTTTAATGGAATTATACAATGTAGCATCTTGATTTCATAATGATGACACTGTGACATTTAGCACACAACGGAAGGTAAATACAATGTTAAAGGGTCATTACAGGCACTCAGACCACTTTATCTCATTTAAACGGTCTGGATGCAGTGCACCTGTCTCCTTAAATCTGCAATTGCGATTATTGCAGTTATTCAGAAACTGCACTAATTACCTTGCAGGCATAACTCCATCTCTAGTGGATGTGTCTATAGAATGTAAGCTCGATCGAGCAGGGTCCTCTTCAATCTATTGTTCCTGTAAGTTTATTTGTAATTGTCCTATTTATAGTTAAATCCCCTTCTTAATATTGTAAAGCGCTACGGAATCTGTTGACGCTATATAAATTGCAATAATAATAATAATGTGTACCAGACAGCCACTATAGGCGCATCCTGGTCTTTAGCAGACTTTTGGTCTGCTAAATGATGCTGGACGTCCTCATGCTTTACACGAGCACTCCTTGCATCAGCTAAAACCCCTTATGAAAGCATTGATTCAATGCTTTTCTATGAAGGTGTCCTAATGCGATCCCTAGTTGCGGACGGACTGTCCACAACTCCTTCTGTCTTCTGTAATTCGTTCTGCTTAGGGGTGCTTTGTCACTGAAGAGGACTGCCACTAGAGGTCTTAGTAGGCAGCAATGTAAACCCTGCCTTTTCTTTGAAAATGTAGCATTTACATTGAAAAGGCTACAGGGACAGGATATAGGCACCAGAACCACTATGTTAAGCTGTAGTGGTTCTGGTGACTACAGTGTCCCTTTAAAAAAAAAACTGTCTCCTAACATTTTTAGCTGGCTCTTAGATTCCAAACAAACTTGTCAAGCCCTGGAATAGATTGTAGGGAGAATTACAGGTACCATTTAAATCCAGCACATCTGCCTCAACATGGCCATATTATTGCAACATAACTTTTTATTAAAAGTGGCTCTGCCACTTGAGTTTTACATGAAGACAAATCATTATTGAATACTGTTGTTGACTAAGTTGGAATTTCATAGAAATTCCAGGACAATCAAAATGTATTGTAAAACAAATTTGAGACTACTCATGTGAAAGAGTGCAATCACACCAATAATGTTTTATTCCAATTGTAGGCTTTTCTCTTGAGAAAAGTCGGAGACTGGGCTGAAATGTTACTGGTAATATTCTGAAAACCTGCTCGTTTGGAATATGAGCGTTTGATCTCTTCGTTATTATTTATGTGGATTGGAGTTGCCTCTTAAGATATTTCTAGCACTGCAGTTGCTTTGGCAGAGGTGCTTTAATGAACATTTATGTTGCTTTTTAATTCTATTCTGATATTGTGAGGACTTTGCATGAGCTTTTAATTAGTTTTTCATTTGATGTGCAGTGTCTTTTTTTTACTTTTTTCACAAGTTTTCCTTCCAGCATCTGTCAAATGCTTTTTCCGCGCTCCTTTGTTTGGGGCAATATGGATGCAGTGCAGGTTTGCGTGTGCTACATAGTGTAGTGAGAATCATCAAGTCTGTATGAATTGTAAGTCAGTTGGTTCTCTGGCAATTGATCAGTCAAGAGCTGCATAGTGTATGGCTATGAGAATGAGTATGTTTTAATGATTTGTGTGTAATAAAAGCTATAATAAAAAAAAAATTACATTTATTTTAATATGTGAGTCATAATTTTGGTTTTTCCCTGTCCTCCTTCATTCAAATATATATATATATTTTTTTTTGTATCTAACTTTATCTAGAGAGACAGAAGGGGTTCCAAGTACAGCTATCCGTGAAATCTCTCTACTCAAGGAACTGAACCATCCCAATATTGTCAAGTAAGTGGAATCAACACAGAGCTAGCACAGAGATGTGTACAACATCAAAATTAAAGAAACACTATAGGCACTCTAGCTCACTGAAGTGGTCTGGGTACAGTGTCCCTATTGCACTTAGTGCTGCAATGTAAAAGATTGCAGTTCCAAAAAAAACTGCATTGTTTACATTGCAGCACTAAGTTTGCCTCCAGTGACTTTCTACCAGACAGGCGCTTTGTGGCTGAAAACAGAATTTTGTTCCGGTAATTGACACTGGGCGTCCTCACGCTCTGCATGAGGACATCCAGTGCCTATTTCCCCATTAAAGGGACACTCCAGGCACCCAGACCACTTCTGCCCATTGGTGTGGTCTGGGTGCCAACTCCCACTACCCTTAACCCTGCAAGTGTAATTATTGCAGTTTTCATAAACTGCAATATTTACCTTGCAGGGTTAAGTCCTCCTCTAGTGGCTGTCAAATAGAGACAGCCACTAGAGGACACTTCACGAAAAGTGTGTTATGACGCTGGATGTCCTCATGCTATGTGAGGACCTCCAGCGTCGCCGAAATCCCCATAGGAGAAAGCATTATTGGGTTTTATTCCTTGTGGTGGTGGTCTAGATTTTTGTGTGTGTGTTTAGCATACCTTAAGCTTGTAGGCATATTTTACCTTTTATTATTATTTATATAGCGCCAGCAAATTCCGTCGTGCTGTACACTGGGTGAACTAACACACGTAATTGTAACCAGACAAATAGACAAATAGATGTTTATAGTGCAAACAAATGCTGTTTCATTTTTATTTTCTTCCCTTTTTCTTTGTGTTAATCTGTCTGACATTTATCTCAATCTCAGGCTTCTTGATGTAATTCACACAGAGAACAAGCTTTACCTCGTCTTTGAGTTTCTCAACCAGGACCTGAAGAAATTCATGGATGGCTCAAATATCACCGGGATACCCTTGGCCCTTGTTAAAGTGAGTAACGTTACACTTCCTCCAGCTCTAATTATCTACTATTTAAAATTTAGTTTTCCTAGCTTTAATAGCCTTAATGTTTTCCTCTGATTACATTTATTCTTGGTTTCCAAACAACTCTCCCAAGGAATATCTGTCCTCGGTAAAGATATAGTGATTTGAAGGGGGTTAAGTTACAACCTAGGTGGCTCTCACCCACCACAACACTATCTGGCTCAGGTGGTGGATTATGTGGCATGGAAGCAAGGTCTATGCTGCTCCCCTCCCAATGAGAGATGCAAGAATATATGCATGGTGCCCCCTAATATCATTATAACTATAAATAATCCACCGTTATGAATTATATAATATATTAAGTGACAAAGATTTATTCTCCTGCTTCAGAGTTACTTGCACCAGCTGCTGCAAGGATTGGCTTTCTGTCACTCTCACAGAGTACTACACCGGGACCTCAAACCACAAAACCTGCTTATTAATGAAGATGGAGCGATCAAGCTTGCAGATTTTGGACTGGCACGAGCATTTGGTGTGCCTGTGAGAACTTATACTCACGAGGTTAGTTTGTGACAAAATTATATTTTTTTGATGTGTTTTATATTGCTGCTGTTGGTTAGATTGTTTGCGGCTTGATGATGCAATACACTTAAGCATGACTTGGAAAAAAAAATATATATTTTATGCAATTTCCCCGTGAGTTTCATGCTTGCTTGCACTGTGTACAGTGAGACCCTAACTTTCAGTTACAGCTCATAAAAGGGTACACTCGAACAATGTGGGGATACATTTAAACGGACGTCTTTCTGCTCTCCTAGATTTGTAATAAACCTGAAGATCCCAAATTCCTTGGCGGTGTCACTTGCACTATATAAAACAGTGCCTGGGGGTTCCTGAGCCCTGGTACAAAAAAATTGACCAGCAGACTCAAGAAAGGTGCTATGATGATCACCCTAGCACCAACTTGTTACTACATAATAAAGAAAATCTAGCTGGTCTATTCTCATGTCCTAGAACATAACTGAGAAGTAGGTGTCCCTAACTCATGGACAACAAGCCACCACTAGTTGCAGTGGTATTTTGCATCACTTTGGCATGAGATTTTTATTATTGTTGCAAGAGGATATGGGGACTATGAAACACTAGATTTCTAAAGCTGTGGCTAGGGTCACAATGTAGTCAAGGAATTGAGTGGAGTGAGGCACGAGTTCCTGCCCTCTCACATCTTTCAACAATAATCAGCAGCCCACGGTTGGGGATTACAGAGGACAGTACTTGAGCCTCGAGTTAATGGGTAGCCCTTGTAACCATGACATACAAAATGCTTGTCTTCAATTATATTTTGGGAACTGCAGCTCTCTTGCTGTTGTGGGTAAACTATTTGTATGGACATTCCATTACCTTGGGGCTCAAGTATTGTTTATTTTAAAACTGTAGTGTTTATATTGCTGGATAAAAGTACATCTCTAGTGGCTGTCGGGTATAACAGCCGTATTGGGCACTTCCACTGCACTGAGTAAAATTCAGCAACGCATTGATTTGTTGCTTCTCTATGGGAAAGTTTGTATGTGTATTTATAATAATAAAGAAATATATATATATTTTTAAATATTAATTTATACATTTATTATTTAAAAAAAATAAATAAAAAAATTCCACCTGCCGCAAGGCCTCCTTCCTGATGGTCCAATCCAATGCTACCCCAAAATATGTGTGTATCTTTTTATGAACTATAAATGTAAGTTAGGGTCTCTGTGTCAGTATAAAAACTCTATTTGCTGTTTAATATGAAGGTTTTTTTTTTTTTTTTAACTGATATATAAACCTCAAATAATTGGGCCTAGACTATAAGAATAGGTTTTAATTCGAAGCAGGAAGAAGTGTTCAGAGTGCAAATGGTAAACGTTTTTGTTCTTCTGTTTCTACCAGGTTGTCACACTCTGGTATCGGGCTCCTGAAATTCTTCTCGGCTGTAAATACTACTCCACCTCTGTGGACATATGGAGTCTTGGATGCATTTTTGCAGAAATGGTAGTGGAACTTTCACTTTAAATTCACTGCTTACATTTGTAAATTGTGTGTTTGCACATAGAAAAAGCTAAATGTTAAAAGGCATTGTCCTTTTTATGGTCCCAAGTGCACTTCAGATGGTAAATGGTTTAAAGCAGTGGTTCCCAACCCAGTCCTCATGGCCCACAAACAGTCCAGGTTTTGTCAGTATTTCCATTGGAATAAAAAAGTGGAATACATAAATCCTGGACTGTTGGTGGTTCACGAGGACAGGTTTGGGACCACTTTTTTTTTTTTTTATTCTTTATTTTATTGAGGTAGGTAGATAACAATACAAGCATCCAAGGATTAGGTATACAATGTATAATTAGTGTATAGCAGTTCAAAAAAAGATTTGGCAATACCTAATTTTTTGTATTTTAAGAACAGGCAGAAGCAGGCTCAACTTAACATGTTTATATTAATATTTGGTGTTGAACTTGTGAATGGAGAGGGAAAGTCAGACATGTGGATGGGACCACTGTTTTTAAAGTGCATGAGTACCAACGCGTTCCAGAGTTACATGGTTACATAGCTGAAAAGAGATTTGCGTCCATAAAGTTCAGCCTTCCTCACATGGTTTTTTTTTGTTTTTTGTTTTTTTTTGATCCAACATTAATAGTGCATTCACGAATATTTAGTATCCCTCCTAATATTTTTTGACTGGTAACAACTTTTTTTTTATGTAGACGAGCACTTTGAATTATTTTATAGTATTTCATCCTCATCAATCTAAGTACTGTTTTTGAGACCCTCCCCTACCAAAGACTATTTCCATGCGTAACTTTTCTCTTCAGTGCACATATACACCTTAATAAAATTGAGGTGCATTTCAGTTATGGAACAAATAATGTAGCTGCAAATCCTTAAAACGCTTGTGTTAAAACACAAAATAATCTAATACTTGACACACCATAAATATAGCATGTAAATAATTGCACATCTGGTCTGAAGAAAGTCATATATTAAGCTCCATGATTTCACTCATGTGATATTGTTTACTTGGTGTGTGGGCTTAAATAAATTTAAAATGCAATAAATATGACAAAACTAAAGTGGAAAGCATGCACATTGTATATCCCTTCTCATGGGTTTACAATAAAATGCATAGCCAGAGATTCTGGTCGTGTGATACTAATGTGGTCCACCACATAATAGGTCACAACTAAAATTCAATACCACCCTATAACAACACTAGGACTTCAAGGCACCAGTGAAGGAAAAGAAGGGGGGGGGGGGGGGGGAGCAGAAGTGGTTATCCTGGGATCACCAATGCAGTTCGGCCCACACGTTATTTTGGTATAGCTATGCATGAAAACTGGCTAACACGCTAACTAATAAGTCTACTTAATACCCTTAACAAAACTTAATTCTAACATTTTGAAGTGTGCACTTCTTGCTAAAAGGTAATATTTGGTCAGATAAAACTTTTTTTTTTTTTATAGTTTGATGTATCTGGTTGTAAGTTATCTAAGAATCAGTGTGATGTCCAAAGTGTCTGCTGATAAGGTTTTATTTTTAATAAAACCTGCCTGGGGGATATGGAAACATTTACAGTTATTCTGCAGGCCCTATTCATTAGTAATGTGGGTATCCGTCTCCTGCTCTGTGTGACTATAACGGAGAATAAGTTCCTTGTCTGCTGCACATAGCATGACTTCAATGTGCTTCTGAAATCAAAGTTTATACTCACAGTGCTTCCTCTCCCTGAGGGTAGAAGGGTGGAGAGGCTAGTGTGGATTTCATTCTGCTTAAGCACTGCTGATTAAAAGAATGTGTACCTTGAGGGTGGATTCGAACTATGATGCACATTTTATTGCACTTGTAGTGATGCAGGGCAACCGTGTGATCAGCAGTGGTTTTGTGTGACTGTTGCTGAAGGAGACCTTTTTTTTTTTCTGTATATAACCAAAGAAGCCCACATACAGAAGAGATAATCTTGCATGCCGAGAACAATAGATTATAAATTACTGTGGATTGTGTTTGCAATGGTGCGTCCTAATTACGGATTAACAAAGGTAATTGTGAACAGTTCAATGAAAGAAAAACTAGTAGAGGAAGATGAGTAGGAAAAAGGGAGAAATTGTGAGGTTGCTTCCAGAACACACTCAAATTGATATTCTTTCTGATTAAGGCAGTATGAGATCTACAGCAATTATCCCACTAGGAATACCTGCAATAATAAGTAGTGCGGGTCCACTCTGTGGTATATCCTCTTTCCATTTTTTGTGAGTTTTTATATATATATATATATATAATATATACACACACACACACACACAGGAGTATCTGATCCTCATCGAGGAAACAGCAGGTCAACATCACTGTAACATTTACAGAACAGGTTGCAAGCATAGCTTTTGGACTACTGCATGCTGGCATATATATATAGGAGGTGCTATTGCATTATTTTACATTTATTTATGTGCACCCTGCCATACATCCCAAGCATCTCTCCAAATGGTACCCCCTACCAGAATGGATCTGGCTGTTTCATAGGCTCCGTTTTGAGAAATCGGTTATGTGGTTGTTTTTTTTTTTTTGTTTTTTGCACGCCCATGCCCAGTGTCGTACCAGCAGCATTGGGGCAGCAGTTAGGATATGGAAAATGAATATTATATTTATTATATATAAAATTATGTTGTGCAGGCAACATTTGTCTGATTTTGTGGAGTATATATTAGCTAGCCTCTTGGGTATTAGGTACTATCAGTAAATGGGCTTATGCGTGAGTTCTGCATGTGAAGCACGCAAAGTAGTACCCCCATATAAGTGAATTGTGTTCCACCAGTTGGCGTCTGGTATGGTAAAGCCAAGATCCCTTCCCCACGCGTAATTACATGATAGTGTTGTTATCTGTGGTGCTGTATAATAAGTTGTAAATTGTTGATCTTTTTTTTTTCTTTTTTTTTTAAATGTAATTTATCAGTCAGACCGCTGTGGCTAGCTTACAGGGTATGAGAGATGTTTGACATTGGTCAACAACAATGATCTAAGTTGGACATCTGAGAACACACTGCAGCTCTGCCCCAGGAAGCACCTCTAGTAACCATATGTGTGGTGGCCAGTGGAGCGATCCATAGGCTGTAATGTAAACACTGCATTTTCGCATTCAGCTGTAGTTGTTGCTGTTGACTATAGTTTCTCTTTAACTAATTTGGTGGAGGAGAACCCTTTGTAATGTTTTTGAACACATCAGGTCCTGGGGCTTTTTTGGAAGGTAGTGATTGCATAATTTTTATCTACATCATTCATGTCAATAGGAGCAGAAGTCCTCTATGAACTGATGAATCTTGTTGCGTTACCTTTTGAGAGTAAAACATTGATTTTGTCTATTGTTGGTTGGTTTGTACATTGTATAATCTAAAAAACATTGCCCCTTTTTAGATTATACAATGTACAAACCTTATAACTAACATTTATAACATAATATAAATATGTAATATATTTATTTTCTCCCAATTCTCATTAGTATAATACACCAAGACACCATAGTCTATACACCTATTAATGTATGGTGATAGAGGTAGAACTTATGAAATTAGATTGTGACCAAACGTGTTGATATAAAAAGATGGTATTTTAGTACAGGTGGTGCTCGTTTTACGACGATTCGCACTTTCGACCAGCTCTCTCGCAGGGTGGTAAGTGCGAGCCGTCGTGGGAGTTGGGATTCTCTGATCTGCTATGTTCGGGGACATAGATGAATGCAACAGATCAATGAATCCCTATAATCTATGTTCGGGGAAATTTTCTCCAAACATAGACAAGCACACCAGAGCAGGAAATCCCTTAACTCCTCACTTACCGTACTAAATTAGTACCTGTATACGGATTTCTATCTCTCAGGTTTACTTACTAGCTCTCTTACTTTTGTGCATACTTTTTTTAGTTTTTAACATATGTAGTGTTCTTTTTTTTTTTTTTTTTTTGATTTGATTTTTGCTTCCAATGAAGATATTTGCTCCATCGGGGAGTCTGATGGGGAAAGAAAATGGTCTGTAGAAATGTCCCTTCGTGTCCTCAACAGGGTCAGTAGGTGGGACTGAGACAGGTTCTTCAGATAGTGATCTACTTATAAAAAGTCCTCTCATAACTGTTTTGTGTGTTAACCCAGATGTAGCACAACCTTTCATATGGTTATCATTGATTGAAAAGTAGTCTTCTAGATTTTCGTAATGATTGTGACAAATTCCATATTATGTAATGGTGTCATTAAGTCTCCAGGTGTTGCAACCTCAGAACTAAAATTGATCTTTTAGTGTTAATAAAAGTGGACAGTGGTGTGACCATAAGATATTCCCTATGTTGCAAGTTGTCATTGATTCTATGTGGGAACTAGGTATTAAGAAAACCTCTATTCTGGAGTAAGAATTGTTAATAGAGTAGTAGGAATAGGACCTTTCCTCTAGGTGTAATGTACGCCAGATGTCGTCATAGTTAGTACTGTATATCAAGTTTGTTTAAGGATTTGCATTGAGATTTTAGAGCTTTATGTATGGAGAAGGACAGGGGCAGTAAAGTATCTAACTTTGGGTCGAGAATGTGGTTAACATTGCCACATTGCTAACTTTGTGAAGACCTTGTGTAAAAATGTTGCTGGTTTGTGTTTGGTGTGTAGATGTTAACTATGGTAGCTATTTCGTTATAGGGAGAAAAAAATTGCCTTTTGCAGTATGGATATAATTGGGCAAATGAGCAACTTGGAGTCAAAATGCATTTATCAGGGCTGCGCATTACTGCTAGTAATAACGAGAATATCGTAGACCAAACAGGTCTGTTGTGTGTTCCAGGTTGCCATCCGAAAATAAACAAAAGTCCTATAAACTAAAGTAAGATAGGTTGAAATTATAAGCATCCACTGGGATGTATCAAGTATCCTATCTTAAAGATCGTGTGGGGCATACTTGCGGAGAGATGGGTGTTCATAGCATCAGAATGAGTCAGAATGCTGTATGTGTGCTGGTGAACCAGAGGGTGTCTTTGACTTTACTGGTGATAGCTTACATTACTGAAGGAGCTTGTATTGTGAATAAATGTCCATTTTGCAACACTATCAAGCTACCGGGCTATGCCCACCGATATTGTATATGGTGATTGTATAAGGCTTCAGTTACCTGCTGGCAGGTCCTGCGTGATTTTTGTGTGACAGCTGATAAACTTGAATGTTGGCATACTTGGTGGAAATATTCTGCTTTGTACGGCTTGATCGCAGCAGAAGTTCTTTTATATGAAAATAATGGCCACGGAGTAGCACATTTCTTGGTACAGAATCGGGTTAGTTTTTAGGATGGTGTACCCAGTGAACCCTGTATAGCGGGTGCATTAACAATGCTATGTCAGGAGCCAATTTCCTAAAGAAGCTATGGATAAACTCCACCAGTCTTGCAGGCAATACAGATTCAGGGATTCCTTTTGGCCTAAGATTATTCCGCTTTGAGTGGTCTTCTAAATCCATAATTTTGACTTTGTATACTTGCAGTCGAAGACTTTTTTAACATTATTTGTCTTAAGCTGCAGATACTAATTTACCATGACCATATCTGTGTGATTAATAAAAGGTTAACATTGATTGAATATAAAAATCCAATTTGTATTTATTTATTTAAAGGAAAGCTCTGAGCTCCATAACCACTATATAAGGGTACATTGGCACACTTCCTCCAGTGTAAATAGTCAAACTTTTTAGAATGGTTTGACTTAGTACCTGGAATTTGCTTGGTGCTGTTTTCTCCCTGTAATAAGCCCAACAGTGCAAAGCTTGGATCACTGACTATCAGCTGGCCTGGCACTACAGGTCTTGGCTCATTAGAGTTAAAGCAAGCTCCTAACATGAGCTTCCAGCGCTCCAAAGAGGAAGAGAGAAGGAAGGTTCTAAAATAGTTTGACTACTTACATTGGCTGTAGCAATTTTTGTGCTTCAGTGTTCTTTTCATGGAAATATGTCAGTTATTCCTTTATTGCAGTGTTACGTTTCAGAGTTCATTACCTCCCTCCAACTCCGAATGATTCATTGTAAATGTTCTCGTTTGCGTCCACACAGCCCTTTTCTGCCATGTGCATTGTCTCATTCTCATTTAACTGTGCTTTTCTTCGTTACAGATTACCAGAAGAGCCCTCTTCCCAGGGGACTCCGAAATCGACCAGCTGTTTCGCATCTTCCGTACACTGGGCACCCCTGATGAAGTGTCTTGGCCAGGAGTGACTTCCATGCCTGATTATAAGACCACTTTTCCAAAATGGGCACGACAGGATTTCAGCAAGGTGGTTCCTCCATTGGATGAAGATGGTAGAAACCTGTTAGCAGTAAGTAATATTTCTAACTCATTACGACTGGATATAACCATTCAAAATATTCGTGTGTGTGTATATTTTAAATGTTTTTTTATTTTTTTGTATACTGCTTATGTGACAAAACCAAAGTCATATAAGCAGTAATGTGTTAAACTGTTGCCATTCAAGTGTTTTAATGTTTTTGTGGGGGGAGGGAATTCCATACTGTAGTAATTCTTATTTAGTGGGAAATTCTAAATGTAAGCAACGTTCCTATATTAGAATGCCTTTTTAGACTTGCATATATACACACAGTTTTTATTTTATTTAATGCTAACCTAGTGAACTAAAACCCAAATTCTTACAGTTACAAATGTGGATGGCAACTAGTTAATAAATGCATAAACACGTTACAAATGCAGATTCAATGGGAGCATGTTGGGATAGAGTGTAAAAAAAAAACAGTTTGAGCAGTTACTGTACTTCTAATGATCCAGCCAACACAAACTTGTTTAGTGTGGTTAAAGATTTTCTGTAAAGTTAAATTTCTACTTACCTGAACCATAGCCTCCATCTGGTAACAGCAAGAAAAACCTCTTGAAGTCACAGTCAACCCGTTCATACCAAAAAAAATAAACTGCTTAAGGGGAATACTATCCAGAGATGCATAAACTTCTACAATCATAATAGTGCATTTATTCACTTATTTTAACCATGAAATAGCAATAAATAGTTATTCTTGCTGTCTCACATGATTGGTGTAATTACTGTATGTTTGATTCTTCCCAGCAAATGCTCCAGTATGACTCCAATAAGCGGATCTCTGCTAAGGTTGCCTTGACGCATCCTTTCTTCCGGGATGTGGGCAGACCAACCCCACATCTGCATTAGACACATGGCTGGAAAATGGATTCACCTTATCGACTGTATAATCAGCAAGGCAGTGACTGACCAGATGGAGCCAGTGGTTTTCAACAGGACTTGTCCTTTTCAGAATGATACTCTGTATCACGCCCTATAATTTATTAACAAACCTTTTTTTCATATTCAAACATTGTTTTACCATATATTTTGTAGTAATGAATAAGTAACATGTTGTAGATACCGTTTGAATATTCAGTCCCTTTCCTCCAAATTTTTATACAGATTATACAGTTCTACGTTGCAGTTGAAACTGTTGACTATTTTATACTCTAACAGTGAGAGGTGGGGGTGTAAATTAACTCGCTTTTAGATGTGACTCCTTTCTTCAAATATTTAAATTCCAGGTTTTCAAATTTAGTATTAGTGTGTGTTTGTGGTTTTTATGTTTGTGCTTTATTTGTTTGTCCCGCCCCAGTCAAAGCTAGCCTCACTGAATGGTTTTTATTCAAAACAAATTGCAATGTTTTCTAAAATCTTCTATAATCTTTACTGGAAAAAAATGTAACCGTGTTTTGCATGTTAGAAGCTGTTCTGGATACTGGGGAAAATAACCTCAGACATGGTGAAAATCTTTGTGTTGTGCTCCAGTACATCAGCTCAAAGTCTATCAGACCCCCAATAGCCTTTATTTTAACCCCCCCCTATATTAGGTTCCATGTTAAGTTTGAACTTTCTTCACGGGTCATATGTTATGTGCTTAGTTTAGGTTAAGTATGGCATTGCTGATTTTGGTCAAAGTGCCTCAATGCTATTGTGGGTTAAGGAATACATCTTTCTTCAAATGGAAAGACTACTGATGTTTTTTTTTTTTTTCTTCCATGTATTTTCTCTGCTTATTTTAAATTAGGACAACGGTCAGCTCACACAATTTTCAATATAACAATCCTTTCATCACGTTATGAAAGGAAAATAACGTACACGTCATTTTAAAACCATTTAACAGCTAAAACTCATCCATATTGTATTGGTATAAAACCGGATCTGTCAGCCATATACATGCATATTTGAACAGTGTTTGAAAACCAACAGTCTCTGTGGTCTTCTCTATTTTACACCCTGTACAGAGTTTTTACATAGACATTTATATTTAGTGAAGACTATTTAATTCAAGGCTCAATGGAAGGATTATTGCATTAAAATAGTTTTGAGGTGACCATTGTCCTTTAAGTGTTAAAAGCTTGCTCTCTGTTTTTGAATGGACAGCTTTTTTTGGCTTTGCATTTTTTAAAATTCTGGTGTCTTTGTATTGGTTTATTTTTACATCTTAAGGTTAATTAAATACAACTAACATTTATTTCCCCCTCTCTACTAAACAGAATAGTCACTTTAAACTTACGTTGACCTGTTCCTGTCACATAGCCTCATGTAAATTTGAATGCTGCAAATGTGTTATGATTGTAACATAACACTTATGAAATGGTTGAAAGTTTAAGCTCGTCGATTACACAAATTATCTGATACCACTCTTGGATATTGCCTAAATCCAATGTGATGGCTGCTATATGTTAATGGATAGAGATAATACTAGGTCACTTGGCACCAAGCCAGTCTCAATAGATTTCCTAGAAGATGGACCGTCTCTTCTGGCTCTCTTTTGTATCATGCAGGGGACTTAGTGCCGACTGAATGGAAACTTATGAATGGTGTTCTCTTTTCTTCCTACTGGTATGTATTACTATTGAGCACACTGCTGACAACTTCAAAATAATTGCCCCATCACCAACAGGCTTCTGCAAAATAAATATAACCGTTAGTGGACTATTTGGGGGTGATATACTAACTTGCATGGCTGCATATGGTAGAATAAGGTGTTTCCTGCCTTCCTCCATGCCTGGTTTGGTTAGTCTCACCTCTTAAAGCTTATTTATACTAACTTTTTGAAGTCCATGGGGATAAGGGAGCTGATTGCTTGGACATTCAGTAACTTTGTGTTTTAGTTACTATTTGGTCATAAGGGTCTAGTAATGTATCTGTAAATAATAAGTTGGGTTAATTAGTCTGCAGAAGGGATGTGTAAATTGAAAACATACTTTTGCTGTGGCCTTACATTCAACATGCCAAATCTGAAACAATACACAATAAGCACTATAATATGTTGACTATATTATCAGGACCCTTCTTAAAGGGTTCCTCCAACTAATGTGGTGGGATTTTGTTAAAACTGGTTAATCCCCTTTTGCACATAACCAGCTAATCCCCTTTTGCACATAACCAGCTAATCCCCTTTTGCACATAACCAGCTAGGCCTCCTTTCCCCACTCTGAACTGATTTACAAAAAATATATATTATATTTATACATTTTATATTACCTGACATCCAGCAATGGGTGACACCTGTCTAACCTTTTTGCCAGCTCAGAGCGCATGTGCAGAATCTGTGTTGGCGAAGGAAGGGCAGAGGGAGTGGAGAAGGAGAGACAGATTTGTGGAACAGGTAAAATGAAAAAATATTGACCAACAAATGGACCGCAGACAGGGAGGTACGTAGTGTTGAGCAAAGCTTCCCCTTGACACTTCGCAGTAAGGAACAGCGTTTTGGGCTGTTTGTCACATGTGTTTGGAGTGCAACTTGCTCCAACACAAAAGTGCAAATTATTCTGCACAGTGTTTAAAGCAGCAACACTGCTCATCCAGACTCCTACCACAATGACACTTCGAATCACCGAAGTTTTCATGTTAGTTGGAGTTACCCTTTAGGCGAGTTCAAAGGTTCCTTTGTTGGCTTAGAGACAGTTAAACAAATATCCAAATTTATTTGGAAAAATTACACTAAAGTCAACCAGTAATGGTTACTTTATAAAATATAATTTAGATCTAATCTGCATACAATTTATGGAATGGAATTAAGGGCACATGAAACAATGGTAGCAGGAAGGAACTAGCAACTGCTGCCTCTAGACTTCCCTTGAAGGTCAGGAGGTAACTTAGTGACATATAGGTTTAGTAAATTAAGAGACTGCGTTAGATATTTCTGAGAAATAGGTCGGTGGTATGATAAATGGGTAAAGAGGGTGCTACAGATTTGTTTGGGACATAAACATTCAGAGGGCTGCTCTTGCTTTAATAGTTAACCATGATAAGGGTTTTTTTTCCCTTTTCAAGCAGAATAACACTTCCCATTATATTTGGAAATTTTCTGGTACCCTAGGTTGCTATCTTAACTTAATAGTATATATACATTCATTAGAGGGGGTGTCTTTCAGCACTCTGTAAGCACCAGAACAATTTAAGCTTAATTTGGTGTATAGAATATAACCCTGCAGTCCCACTGCTTAATTATCTGCTATCTAGCTGTTACATCACTTTTGTTTCTGTTTATGTAAACCTAGCCACACATTCCGTGACACTGACTCACCTAGCGTCCAAGAAACAAAAATGATTTTTTTTTATTTGATTTTTTTTAAATTGGGTCCCAAACCACTTCATGAAAGGTGCAGGTACCAAAATAGTTGACATTTTATATTTTACCTCCTTAAACATTTTTTTTGGGGGGGGGGGGGGGGGGGGGTTGTAGTTCAAATCAGATAGTACTGTCAGTGTCTGAGCTGTGTGCATGCATTAGATAAGAAAGTCTTTTTTCTGGAAAGTGGGCTAAGAAGGCAAGCTTATGGTGCTGCATATTAATGAGGCCAAAAGCAAATGCATTAAACCTCTATTGGGGTCCCTTTTAAGCAAACGCTGTTGGGGTGCAAGAGTATTCCTTTACAATCTCCACTATGGTATCTAGGGCAGGGTTACTCAACCAGATGATGTGTGATTCTTTGACAGTATGGCTGTAAGAGCATTAAGGGATATGCACTCCACCACATTTTTAGTGCTGACAGTTGTCTATTCCTGCTCTAGGGGGAATAGCAGTCTTTTTGCATAAGTAATGAAATGGCTTCCTCACTCTTGGGAACAGTGTGAAACTGCTCAGCAGGGGCCTTAAACGTGCAAAGAACCTCATTAAGCAGCTAGTACATATGCTTGTTATCATTATCTGCAGCACATACCAGAGGCTTGGGACAGGTCATTTGTCAACCCTTGTGAGCTGGGGATGGTCTCCCATTGCTTAACCCCTTAAGGACCAAACTTCTGGAATAAAAGGGAATCATGACGTGTCACACACGTCATGTGTCCTTAAGGGGTTAAGCTATTGGTACTGTCCCTGTGATCCCTTTTGTAAAACTGACAGCTATACATTTCCAATCCTGCTATGATTTTTGCTGAGTTTAAAGTTTTTTTTTCTGTAAAGTATTTGTGGAAGAACTGTACCATCACACCAGATTGTTAAATTATAGTTTATGCATTATCGTATTAAAAGTGGGCCAGCTCTATGCTTCTATATCAATTTAATGTGCATCCATATTTTTCATGTTCAAAACAGATGTTGATCCATACAAACAAAAAGCTGTGGTGCCATCTACTGACTTTTACACACTGAAGCTATACTCTATTACAGAAAGCATTACTTTTTTTTATTGTCTCAAACATATGTTTAAATGCCTGTCTCTTTTTTTTTTTTGGGTGTGTGATACAATACAAGCAAGCATCTGTTGCTACCACTGTGGTATCCATAACATATCAGCACATCATAGCATAGAATCAGAGTGGAGTTCTTAAGTACTACACATTTTGTTTTTGTTTTTAGTTTATAACATATAACTTGAAGCGTAACATGCGCTATTAGTAGGTAACTGAACAATCGTACCCTATTGTGGTGTTTTAAGTACTGATAAAGTGTAATCCTTACTTCATAGCTGTTTAGTATGTTCATAGAGGCTTATATGGGCTACCCTCCTTCTGGTTGGCTGCTGGCCTCTATCTCCCTATCGGCTACCGCCGAGCTGGGGCAGGTCCTATCTTGTGTATGCTTCCAACGTTTGATGTCGGCCCTGGAGCGTAGCCCTTACCAGAGAGGCAGAAAATAAAGAGTGAGAAAGGAAAGGAAAGAGGTTAGAGGTCGAGGAGGGGTGGAGGGGTGGAGGGGGTCTCCGAGCCGGAGGGCGAGGCCGCCACTTTACGCAGTGTGTGTGGTAAATGCCTGTCTTTTAATTGATGATAGTAAGAATGGCCTCTTTCTCTCATAACTTGGCACCCACAAGTCTACAGTATTAATGAATCAGCATGTTTACTAATTTAAAGGAACATTCCAAGTATCCTAACCACTACAATGTAGTAGTGATGGTGCAAGGAGTGCCTTGGGATCCCCCTACTGTAAGTACTCAAAACACTTTAGGAAAATATGACCTCTTACATGGGATCCACAGGGCCACCATTCCCTTCCTCCATTACATTCAACCGAGAACCAAAAGCTATCTGAGCCGATACTGGACCACACTCATTGACTGAGAGCAATCAACTGATGCAAATCTGATCAGAGGTCGTAGCTCACCCCTTGGATTCGCATGTACATGTGTTGGGGCAACCGTGACTTGAAGGTGCCATGGGAGTGGAGATAAGGCGTGACAATGTGGCTTTAAAAGGACACTATAGTCACCCAGACCACTTCAGCTCAATGAAGTGGTCTGGGTGCCAGGTCCCCCAGGTTTTAAACATTCAGATGCAAACATAGCAGATTCACAAGGTAAGTGGCTGAAGGGGTTTTAACTCCTTCAGCGCCACGGGAGGGGGAGCTTGAGGGTTGGGGCACATTTAGGGCACTATAGTGTCAGGAAAACCGCTTTGTTTTCCTGACATTATAGTGATCCTTTAACGTGTTTCTTTAATAACTGTAGACTTTGTTAGGGGATTTTAGAGCTTGAGACACCAGGGCATTGACTGTAGGTCCAATAAGATGCTGCCAACCCACACTGCACCACTCACCAAAATCCATGTTTAGTAATCTATATATTTTTCATCAGTGTCATATAGAGGAATATTACAAATTATCCTATGCTCCTAAGGTTTTAGTATCCCTGTTTTAAGTTATACAGGTCCCCTCACATTTTCTAATATATATATATATATATATATATAATTTTCTTTTCTTTTTTTAAATAAAGCTTTTTACTAATCTTTTTTCAGTGCCCAGTCTCTCTCAACACTGCTTACCTCTCTTCCTCCTGTGACATCATCCTCCATGATGGTCCAATGCAAAGGTCCTAATAGAGGAGAGTTGAGGACCTAATTTCCATGCGCATCCAAACTACCCCACAGAAAAGAATTGAATCAATGCTTTCATATGATGACTTCCCCATCACGTGACCTAGTTTTCATCGGTCATTACCGCAGAAGCATCACTAGTGACTTCCATGAAGACGGCCACTTGAGGTGGATTTAATCTTGCAATGTAAACACTGAAGTTTAAAAAAAAAAATGTTTTACATTGCAGGCTTAAAATGACAGGACCTTTGCACCTAAGTCACTTTATTGAGATGAAGTGGCTTTGGTACTTTTTTGTCCAATATGGAAAGATTTTTATTTATTTTTTAAATTCATGTATACTTTGAGTAGCTGGCGTCAGCGATTTTAAATCGCTTAAATTTTAAAGCAAATGGATGACACCAAAGAAGCAATGAAGACTGCACCCTCAACATACAACATTTCCTATGTATGCAGTTAAATCTGTGCAGTCAAATATAGTTACATAGCTGAAAAGAGACAAGAGTCCATCAAGTTCAACCTTCCTCACATTTGTTTTTTGCTGTTGATCCAAAAGAAGGCACAAATCCCAGTTTGAAGCACTTCCAATTTTGCAACAAACTAGGAAAAAATTCCTTCTTGACCCCAGAATGGCAGTCAGATTTATCCTTGGATCAAGCAGTTATTACCCTACATTGAAAGATTATATCCTTGAATATTCTGTTTTTGCAAGCATGCATCTAGTAGTTGTTTGAACATCTGTATGGACTCTGATAAAACCACTTCTTCAGGCAGAGAATTCCACATCCTTATTGTTCTTACAGTAAAAAAAACCTTTCCTTTGCCTTAGATGAAATCTTCTTTCATCCCGTCTAAACGCATGACCTCATGTCCTATGTAAAGTCCGGTTTGTGAATAGATTTCCACACAATGGTTTGTATTGGCCCTGAATATATTTGATTAATGTTATCATATCCCCTCTCAGGTGACGTTTTTCTAAACTAAATAGGTTTAAATTTGTTAACCTTTCTTCATAGCTGATATGTTCCATTCCTTTTATTAATTTTGTTGCCCGCCTCTGCACTTTTTCTAGTGCTGAGGTGGGCAACAAAATTAATAAAAAATATGTAGAAGATCTAGGCTTGTCTATTACTTTTGTGACTTTTAGTGAAAGGAACTCTTACTTTTTGAGAACACAGCAACAAAGCAGTTAAGGCTTAATAAAGTTTAAAGCATAGGCACTATAATAATTGGATCTACGGGATCCCACTTTCAAGTACACAATAGGACAAGAGCATGTATGTAAATCGAAAATGTACTTTTAAATTGAAGCAATACCTTTTTTCACTTCCCAATGCAGGCATAACTGATATAAATAATGCATAACTAAAATAAACACAATATTAAATAAAACATTGTAAGCTGATTGTGATCGCAAGGCCAGGGCAGCAGAGAGAATTTATTGTAGGAAGGATGGAGGCATACAGGTATCTTCTGTTTCACAAGTCAAGACTTCAAAGGCAAGACACTCTCCTGTTGGAGAATTAGGCATAACTGATATAAATACTGTACAGTACCCTGTACTGTAATGCATTTACAACTAAAATAAACAATATTAAAATTAAAAATTGTAAGCTTACTGTATTTGATTGTTGTCCAAGGCCAGGGCAGCTGAGAGAATTTATTGTAGGAAAGATGAAGACAGGTATCTTCTGTTTCACAAATTAAGTCTTCAAAGGCGAGACGCTTTCTTGCTGGCGAATTGGGTGTACTACAAGTAGCAATAGCAGTAGGAGCAGGACGTGGTGGTGGTGATGTCAGAGTTGGAAATGGACTGTCGGTTCATGTTGATGATCTGTGTGCTGATGGACTGTTAGAAAAGTGTCTATGGAGGTTTGAAGTGTAGCTCTCTTCTTTTCCCTGTAGATTTCTTTGCAACAGGCATAAGCCCCTGAAATATTAGCATTGACTTCGGAACTTTGTTCAAAATCCCTATCATGCTTTTCAAAAAGAGCCATGGCGCTATCAAGATGACAGAAAGCTTCAAAGAGAATTTTTTGTAGTTACGCCTTCAGGCTGTTCAATGATCTCAACCCCATCCTGCACATCTTCTCTCTCCTCTTCACGTTCTAGAAGGTCTTCATTGCTGAGGGGCTCAGTGTGGGACGCAAGCAGTTCAGCAACGTTTTCTGGCTTTACTACCAGCTCTAACTGCCTTGCCATCGCTACATTATTTTCAGTAACATTAGCTACATGATCTTCAAAGCCTTTGGAATCATCAACTAACAGTGGGCATCATTTTTTCCAGGCCCTTTTCATTGTGGTTTCCTTTATGTCATTCCAAGCATCTTACATCACAGTTTTAATGCAATCCAAGATGTAGCTTTTCCAGAATTTGGATGGGACTTCTTTACCTGCTCCTTCTTCTTTGTGTATTGCTACAATACACTTACTGAATGTTCTTTTTAAGTAGTTCAACTTGAAGGCGGCTATGACACATTGATCCATGGGCTGCAGTAGTGAGGTATTGGTGGTAGGAATTGCACTCAAATGTTAGGGTTCAGCTCATCTAGCGTTGGAGGGTGTCTAGGGGCACTATTGACAAGCAGCAAAATGTGGAAAGGGATACTGTTATCCTTGCAATAGGTTTTCACCTCTGGCACAAAGCAGGTGTCAAACCAATCTTGAAAAAGGGCTGCAGTTACCCATGCTTTTTTGTTAGCTCTCCAATGCACTGGAAGTCTAGTTTTAACGTAGTTCGTCAAAGCTCTCAGATTTTCCCATCGGTAAATTAGCAAAGGCTTTAGCTTTAAGGTACCAGACGCATTGCCACCTAACAGAAGTGTTATTCTATCTTTAGCTGGCTTGTAGTGTGGCATTGATTTTTCCTGTCTTGTGATGAAGGTTCTTGCAGGCATCTTCTTCCAGAATAGCTCAGTCTCATCCACATTAAAAATCTGATCCATGGAGTAGCCTCCATCTTGAATAATTTTGGCAAGATCGCTTGGGTAATTTTCTGCAGCCTCAGTATCTGCAGCAGCTGCCTCTCGTACTTTAATGTTAAGTAGGTTAGACCTCTTTGAACCTATCAAACCACCCACGGCTTGCAGAAAATTCTGCATCCTTTTCTGACTCACCTTTCTTAGTCTGCAGATGCATGAATAGGCTTAAGGCTTTACTTTGTCTAATTGCCTGGTTGACAGGAACATGGCGTGTAGTCTGATTTTCTATCCAAAGTATTAAGAGTCTCTCCATGTCTGCAACAATGCTATCCCTTTTTCGTAGTGTTGTTGTGTTAACAGGTGTAGCACTCTTAATTTCTGCCAGACTTTTTTCTCTGTTTTTCATGACGGTGTTAACTGTAGTCCGACTGAAGCCTAGCCTTCGGCCTAGTTCAGCTTGAATTACACCTTCATCATACAATTGACTGTAATAATTTTAGCCTTCATATCCAAGTTAATAGATTTACGGCTTTTTTTTTTTTTTGTATCTGTCATTATTAATGTACGGTACAGTACATGATAGGTACCTATAACAATCAAAAGAACAAATAGAAGTTCCTAAAATATGTACAGGTACTGTAACTTTTTTAAAATTATCCCTAAATTATTAGGCTTACATTCAAGGCCAGGGGCTGAAGTGGGGGGTCAAGGAGTGAAGGGAAAATAGGTTTAACCAAATACAGTAAATTATACAGGTACAGTAATCCACTTACATTTAGGCAGGTTTATGGGTGGATGGACGGCAACTCTGGGCCTGCGGATGACAACTTTGCCTCTTCACTGGTGGCAACTCCAGGTGGCTGTATTTGAAAATTATTACTAAATTATTTGGTTTACTTTCAGGGCCAGGGGCTGTAGGGGAGAGGGGGGGGGGGGGGGTCAGGGAGTGAAGGTAAAATAGGTTTTTACAGTAAAATATACAGGTACACTAACTTTAATCTGGGACAAACAGAGTGGCGAAGAGCACGCTATACATGCCACGCAAGAAAGGGGGAATGGGAGTACCCAACCTAGACAGCTACTACAGAGCAGCTAACTTAGGCCCCCTATTAGCAGCATGTCACCGAGATCACCCAACCCAATGGATGGAACTGGAGGCGCAACATGCTAATAATATACCCATCACTATACTGGCATGGCTTCCTCGACACAGCAGGACAGCTACGACCGAGCTGCTTCCAACCACTGCTCTCACTCTGTCCATATGGGACAAGTACTGCCGCACATTGGGCTGGTCAGGCAGAATATCGCCCACCATACCTATAAAGGCATTACATCATATGATACCAAACTTCAACTACACCACGTGGCACCGACATGGAGTAACACACTTACACCAACTGCTTCAGGAACACATGCTTAGAAGTCTCACAGACCTAACAGCTTCTTACCATTTGACCCCGATGGCCTCATTCTCCTATATGCAGTTGCATTCATGGTTTAACAAGCAAAGCTTGACAGGGACTGATAATGTACAAGGGCTACAGCTGACGGTGGTAGAGAAAATATGCTCACGTCTCTCAACCCCCAAAAGACTTATCTCTGAACTATACCAAACAATGCATACTCAAAAAGACCACACAGAACTCTCATTCATTGCAGCATGGGAGAGAGAATTCACGTATGCTCTCGATAAGCAACAATGGAATGAGATTCTCCTTGCACACAACTCACTTTCTAAATGTGCCTCCCACATGGAACTATCCCGGAGAATCTTATACCGGTGGTACCTAGTGCCTACACGTCTAAAAGCAACTTACCCACAGGCCTCCGACAAACGATAGAAACAACTAAGCTCTATTAGCTAGCAGCCAGGCGCTCAAGTCACTCCAAAAAAGTTTGGTCACAAGCCTGGGAAACCTGGCAATCATACATGGAGCGTGATATTATACCCTCCAAAATGAGATGACTGTGGCAAGGACCTACGGACCGACAGCTGTGCCTTTTTGATAATGAAACTGTAAATAAATATGGAAACTGTAAATAAAAACGGTAACACTGCAATTAAAAATAACACACGTACGAAGGAATAAAAGTCCAACAGAAGCGACCACAAGTAGCCGATCGCCTGGGAGAACCCTATCCCCCCATCCCCCACCTCCATTTCTTCCCCTGCCCTCTTGCCCCCCTATTCTGACCTTCCTCCACAGTTTCCCCTCTACCAGTGGTATACGGAATACTAAGACTTTTCACCCTTTACCAAAGACAAGCCCAGGCTAATGTGAACCCTGACAGGTTTAACATGAGTCCCCCTTGCAGTATTGGGAAGACCTAACCGCCAGATCCACCTAGTGTAACACAATGTTTGCATATCAATATGTTGTATATGCTCAATGTGTAAACTGCCCTCAGGTCAAACTTCAACAAAAATTGTCGAAGTTAAAAAAATAATAATAATAAAAAAAATATATACAGGTACAGTAATCCACCTACGTTTAGGCAGGTTTTTGGGTGGACGGACGGCAACTTCGGGCGGAAACTTTGCCTATTCACTTGCGGCAACTATTCCTAAATTATTAGGTTGACATTCAGGGCCAGGGGCTGTAGTGGGGGTATTCAGGGGCTGTAGAGGGGTGCCAGGGGCTGTAGTGGGGGTGACCACAATATCATTTTACACACAGTTAATCTTAAGGCATTGATTTTAAATTTGGGTCTCTCTCCTGGTAATCTGCCATGGGGTCCTATTGCAGGGTGGAAGTTTGAGATGGTTCAGGAGTGGGCACATGTGGGAATACACAGATACAGTAGAGAGCGAGAAGGACAAAAATTGATTAGCAGCAGCATAGGATAGTGTGTAAGTATACCAAGCTGTATGCAGGTTTTTGGATGGATGGCAACTCTGATCTCGCTGGCAACTCTGTAGGCAGGTGCACCTGAGGAAGACCTGTTACGGTCGAAACGCGTTGTGCCCTTGTTTATATCACTTTTTATCAAGTAAAACTTTTTCTACTTTAATATATTCCGCTGTGGTGTCTTTTGGTGTCGAAAAGTGCCCTATCACCAGGAACCGGTGGAGATAGCTGGAATAAGCTTATTATTCACATGCTTTTATAGCTAGAGCCTGCTTTCCAAGGCTCTGCAGATCGTGAGTGACCCATTACCTCCGATTTTATTTACTTTTAAATGTTACAGTATTCTGCTATTGATTTCTTTTTATTTTAGGTTGAAATCAAGACATACCTAACATAAGTATAAGTATAATCTGTTTATTATCCATCTTTGACTGCACCTCCCTGAATCCAATTTGCTAAATCTTTGAGTTAAACTGTTCAAGAAATTAACCCATTCAGGTAAAAAAGTGCAGGGGCCTCCTGGAACCATAACTTAATTTAGATGAAATTGTTATGGCGACCAGAATGTTCCCTTAATTATATATCAAGGAGTCTTTGTGCACTGAAAACTGGGCAATACTTCCCATTAGGCTGAGTATGCACCTGCCTACAGACACATTTTTGATCTGAAGTGTGCTGGTCGGGACAAATAAGTACCAGGAGCCTGGTCCACTGTCCTCTGTAGTCCAATCAGCATTAACGGCAGAGCTGCAGAAACAGTAAAAATGTGATACTCGGACATCCCAGACATTTGAGAGCAAGTTCAATGGTTATTTCTAATCATTAGAAAAGACTGCTGAACTCTCTCTTGCTTAAAATAATAATAATAGATTACCAAGATACAGTGCAGCTTAATAAGGGAACCACATGTACTATCCCAGCAGGGAGCGCCTCCCCCTTCACGCTCTGCGTGGGAGCACTGAGTGTCACATAACTACCCAGCACTCAGTCGAACTTCAAGGAGCCCCCCTGCCACGGCAGGTAAAACAGCAGGGAAAGGGGCTCTAATCTGTATTTGTGCAGAGCTGGCGCTACCTTCATCTAGGGCACGGACTCTGTAGGGAAGGCAGCTGACTGCTGCTTGTGAAGGGGAGAAGATATGGATGGAATAAGTGTGAGATATTGGGGAAAATATGAATGGAATGGGGGGAGGGAGATATTAAGGAAAGATATGGATGGGGTATGAGATATTGGGGGAAGATATGGATGTAATTGGGGTTGGAGAAATTGGGTGAAGATGTGAATGAAACGGGGAAAGAGGGGTGGGAGATTGTGGAAGATATGGATGGAATGGGGGGCTGGAGATAATGAGGGAGGATATGGATGGAATGGGGTGGGAGATATTAGGGGAGGACATGGATGGAATTGGTGGAGGGGGTGGGAGATATTGCGGGGGAAATATGGATGGAATGGATAGGTGGGAGACATTGGGATAAGATATGGATGGAATGGGGGGTTGAAGACATTGGGGAAAATATGAAGGGTGGGAGATATTGGGAAAGATATGGTTGGAATGGGGGGAGGGAGATATTCGGGAAAGATATGGTGGAATTGGGGGAGGAGGTGAGAAATATTGCAGAAAGATATGGATGGAATGGGGGCTGGGAGATATTAGGGGAAGATATGGATGAAATGGGGGTGGGGTACATTGGCGGAAGATATTTTGGGAAAATATGGATGAAATGGGGGGTGGGAAACATTGGGGATATGGATGTAATGGGGGAAGATATTAGGGATAATATGGATGGAATGGGAGGTGGGAAATATTGGGGGAAGATATGGTTGGAATTGGTGGTGGGAGATATTAGAGAAAATATGGATGGAATGGGGTGGGATACATTGGGGGAAGATATAGATGTGAATGGATTGGGGTGGGAGATATTAGGGGTAGATATGGATGAAATTGGTGGCGGGGTGGGATATATTGGGGAAAATATTTATGCAATAGGGAGGTGGGAGACATTGGGGGCATATATGGATGTAACAAGAGTAAGAGACATTGGGAAAGATATGGATGGAATGGGGGTGGGAGACATTGGGGGGGGGAATATGGATGGAATGGATAGGTGGGAGACATTGGGAGAAGATATGGATGGAATACGGTGTGGAAGACTGGGGGAAAATATGGAGGGTGGGAGACATTGGGGGAAGATATGTATGGACTAAGGGGGTGGGAGATATTGAGGGAAGATATGGATGGAATAGGGGGTGGGAGATATTAGGAGAATATATGGATGGAATGGCGGGGTGGGAGATATTAGAAGATATGGATGGAATGGGGGTGGGCGACATTGGGGGGAAATATGGATGGAATGGATAGGTGGGAGACATTGGGGAAGATATGGATGGGATGGGTGAGGGATACATTGGGGTGGAGATAGGTGATGTGGCTAGAATTGGGGGAGGGGTGGGTGATTGGGGAAGATATGGTTGGAATGGGGGTGGGAGAGATTGGGGGAAGATATGGGTAGAATGGTACTACATTTCTTAACCCCCCTTCACAATAACAGCCCAAAACCCTGTCCCCCTCCCCCACTACAGCCCACTACCAAAGCCCCTCCAGAGATTAGGTTATGGATCCGCTCTTGCCACGTCTGTCACTCCAGGTAGACGCCAGCTCTGAAGAAACCGAGTGACAAACGTGGTGAGAGAGTGACACAAAAGAGAGACTAATCAGGACATTTGCTGTGTCATTCTCTCACCACGTCTGTAAAGCCTGCCTACCGAGAAAACCGAAGACTTAATACTAACTAAGCTATCAGGTTTCTCAGTAGGAGGGCTTTACAGTCGACCTCTCTCTCTCTCTCTCTCTCTCTCTCCAGTGTTTGCCTGAGTTAGTGCAGCACCATGGTAGTGTGCAAATAAAAAAAAAAAAAGAAGTACAAAAGGCACTTCACCCAAGACATGTTTGGTGGCTCTGTGTGTTGGGGGGGGGGGGGGGGGGGGAATGGACAGGAAGTGGAAGGGATCATTCAGTGTGTCCGATAACAGTCTCTCACACAGGAAATGCCTTGCAAGAGGAGCAGAGATAGCATTACATGTATAAGAGTTGCTGCACCTCTGCGGTCAATCATCGGAGGGCGAGCACTTTGCAAATAACCCTTTAAACTCCACAGATCGGTACCATAGGCTGCCTAAATCATGTGTGCTGGGAGTGTGACTAGCCCCTGACTAAAATGCAAATTACTCTGAATGTGCTGCTTTTTAAATCACCAAAATGGTCATGATGGGTGGAGTCACCCTTTAAACCCCTTTTACCATCACACTCAGTATATTCAGATTCAAACACAACACATTACAAGCAAAAAAATGCACATACATATATATGCACTTGTAAAATTTGGATAACTCTTTTTTAAATCTTTATTTTTGTTGTGCAGAGGGATACAAACAGTATAGTCATGTCACGACAGCTAATGACAAGAACAACAAAATACATAACTTACATGTGGTAAGGCATTTGGAGAGAAGTAGGGATATGCATGGACAAAAAATTTGGATCGGTTTGGCACTTCAGCAATTCCCTAACCCTAAATGTGTAAGTGGTTGTGGTGGTTAGGGGTAGATTGTTGTCATTTTCCCTCCCACTCTTGTTTTGCCACTTTTCAGAAATCCGGAGCACTTCGGTAGTTCGGTTCGGTACTTCCAAAATTCGGCAATTCGGACATCCGGAAGCATCCGAATGTCCGAATTTTCCTTCAGAACGAAACAAATTGCACATGTCTAGAGAGAAATTGCACAATTTTTATAGGTAGAATGACAGGCTAATAAACATGCTAAGGAAGCAGATCTAGATCAGGCTTGTAGTGTAGTCTTGTGTAAAAAAAAAAAAAAAAGTAAAATATATAGACAGTAAATAGCTGCTGAGTGTGAGTACCAGAAAAGCTAGCTAGATCAGCATGCAATAGTAGACATGAATATGTGCTCAATGGGTGTACTGCAGGCAAGTAAGAGTATAAAAAACATTTCCTGACTTGCCCAAGTTGCAACATGTAATATGCGTGGAACAGAAAAGAACCAAGTAAATGAAATCAATGAAACAGAGGCATATATATATCGTCATGAACAGAACAGAATGCACCATGAGCTACGGTACCCAAGTCAGGGGTGTGCGAAAGGGATTTGTGTCTGTAGCATACTATACAAGCCTGTCCAGCGTGAATGCCATTCAGCCAATACCACGGCTGGGCTTATCTCTTTCAGGTATGTGCAGTCCAGGATATGCCAATGTGTGGGTAATGTGAGAGGACGCTTGTGAGGAACCTCCTCGGCCCCAGGTCAATTGCAGAGCCAGCACCATAGTGCCACGAACTTGGTAGCTCCCTGAGTCAAAGTTCTTCCTATCCTGAAAAATGCGGAAGACCCTGTAAGCTTTGCATAGTGATCTCTGATTAGATTTCAGGCTCTTTCGCCGGTGTGGCTGGTGCCTTGAGGTTGAACCTCGGGCGGCTCTAGGCCCAGGTAGGCGTAACACAGAGTTGACCATTATCTTGAATGTCGAGTCGCCTATGGAGTGCTCTGCAGGCCTCTCCCCACACAGCTTCCATTCCCCAGTCAGTGGGACATGACTAGCTGTTGCCAGCTTCTTCCGCTCCTCCAAGGCAGCCCAGAAACAGTTAAAAATCACCTACAGTTTGTCCACGGTACTGTGGAACCGATCAGCTCCATGGAGTGCCTTGTCTCATGTATTGGAATTACATGTGTCCGCCATTTTGTTTGCCGCCACACACGACTGTCAGTAGATAATCTGGATAGGCATCTGTAGCTCAGTGGACCCTGATGTGTAGCTCAGCAGGGTAACCCCCATCGGTGCAGAGGGGGGAAAAGTGGGACTCTAACCACTTCTGATTGCTTGATAAGCGGAAGATCGACTGCGTCTCCCACCTAAATGCAAGAAGTAGGCAGCAGAAGGCTTTAGCATCTTTAAGGTGCATACAAGTTTCGGGTTTTCTCTCCAAGAGTGGTCCCTGCACTCTCGGTTCAGTGAGTGCTGGTATAGATGCTGATCAAGAGGAATATCACCCTATTTGAGGCAGGTAAAATTGAAAAGATTGAGGAGCTCTCTACCTGCGTCTGGCTCGATAAGCGGTCAGGCCCTGCCCCCTTGGATAACTTTTTTAGACCACAGGTTCCCAATTATTTTTTCCGTGGAACCCTTTGACATTGTGTAGCAACATCATGGAACCCTCCAAAAAATTTAGCACCATAGCACAAACCATTTAATTAACAGAGCATGTTTTCTTTTTAATTTCTATAGATAGTAAACAGATTGTAGTACTTAGGAACATGTGTGCTTCTGTGTGTAGCGTAGGTGTTTGTATATAATTTTAGCATTTGAATACACGGGTGTTTGTATGCTTGAATTTACGTGCAGTGGTTGGTTTGGATGTAGTGCTAGATTTGAAATGCTGATGTACATTTGTGTTTGAGTGACGTGTGTTTGCATATATTTTTAGAGTTGGAGTTCAGGGGTGTCTTTGTAGGTCATGTTTGTGTTTGATTGCTGGGATGTCTGCACGTACACATATATACAAAACACATTAACATATAGAAACACACACACATTGACCAGAGGCGTAACTAGAAACCACGGGGCCCCGGTGCGAAAAATGGACCCGCGGTCGCAGGGGTCTACAGGGCCCACTGAAGTGACGGGCCCAGTCGCAGCTGCGAACCCTGCGACCGCGGTAGATACACACAGTGACACATGCACACAGGTCAGAATGTTTATATTGCAGTCACACTCCTGTTAGGTTACCTTTTTTCAGCAGGAGGGTGACTTGCATGGAGGGCCGCTGGTGTGCTGCTAACATCTACTGCTCACCTCTTTCCGTCCCGTTTGGCACGCACTATTTCTGGGAGGAAGTGACAGGCTGTCACTTCCTCCCAGGATCTGATACCACAGGAGCCCGGTCGCGCTCTTAAACGGCTTCAGCACCTGACCTGGCCCCTGTCCAGCAATACCGATCAGGTGGCCCTAAGTGCCTGGGCCACCTGATAAGCAAATCGCTGCGGAACCCCAATTTTGTTCCCGCAGAACACCAACTAGGAAATGCTGTTTTAGATTATTTTATGTCTGCAATGTGTCTATTTAGTAAATTCACTAAACTCACTTTAACTTTTGTTTGTGGTGAGTTCAGCGGGCGTTTTACAATTCTTTGAAACTACAGGCAACTGACAATTATTACGATCGGTATTTATATAGCGCCAACCTATTCCGCAGCGGTTTTACAATGATTTCTACGGCAGCACCAAGTGAATTAGAGAAATCATGATTCAACAAAAAAACAGAAGCAACAGGCGCACAGCTATAAATGTAAACTGTACATCATAACGTCGCTGAACAGCTAGTGAAGTAAAACTATGATCAATAAAACCACAGTAAAAAAATATTGGTGATCAGTGAAGGATTTATAGAGATGTAATAAACATGTCAGCATGTCACAGGCCGCTCTAACCAGCACCCAGCCCTACACCATCTCCCACTCTCCCTGAGCCCAGACAGGGCAGTGACGTCACTTCCGGAGTCCTGGCTTAGCCTTGGCCATCTTTAGCAAGCTGCCAGCATCCCCAGCCTATCACAATAACAACAGGGGCCTAACGTCAGCGCCACAGCCGGCGTCCCCCGCCAGGTAATTAGAAGCCATTGGACCCTCCCTTTCAGGCCACCTTATATTGTTTATCACTCGCTTCCTGCTTTACACAGGCGTTTCCTGAAAACACACCAGGGGCACGGCCCAGATGAAGAACGTCTGCGGGCTCCTATTGCTCGCCACCCACGTCAATCATAAATCCCTGTGTCCCTATTGGCTCACGCGTTTTAAAGCCACAGAGTGCTCAGGCGGTTCACGGCTGCGTCAAGCTCCCTCTGAAATGGGCGGGGCGTGCTACGTCTCGGGTTCGTCCCTATTGGTGGGCGGAAGTGCCCGTCCTGGACGTCATGGGTCTTCCAGCGGCGTGGATTGGCTGGTTGCGATCTCGTCAGGCCTCGCCCCTCCTCCGGCCGTGCCGCAGGGTTTGGTTGACTCTCTGCAGTGTAGCGCTCGGCATTTGAGGCGGAGTGGGAGTACTTTGTGTGCGCTGGGGGAGTGGGAGACTGTGTCCCCGGTGTCAGGTAACTTCCTCTATGGCTCCCAGTGACCCGGCATAGTGTAACTCTCCATCCATGGTGCAGGGGCAGCTCCCAGTGCGGCCTGGCCCTCCATAGCCTGTCACAGGGGGCTCCAGGGCACCAGCAGAGCCCCCAGTACATGGAAACCCCTGGAGGCAGCTATATTCTCTGTGACAGGGGCAGGCAACCTGCTGCACTCCACATGTCATGGGCTGGCAAGGCATTATGGGAAATGTAGTCCATAACATCTGGAGTCCAGAAGGTGGCCTGCCTACCCCCTGCTCTGTGAGGTGTGTGCCTTGGTGCCAATGGGCATGAACTGGGTGGAGGGCTGCCAGGTTCACCATTGTTTAATGGACACACTGCCCTCATACAGGTTACAGGCAAAGTGCTGCCCTGCAGTGTGTAGAGTTACTGTACAGTTTGAGAGGTCAGTCAGTTATTGGGATTAGGGTTATTAGCAGAATATCTGCCATGAGCAATTTTGCCTTCTCTCATGGTGCAAATAAAGGCTGTATATTACATGCCATGCCTATTCATGCCATGCCCATCTATGCTCATTTGAGCTGGGCCCTCAACACCCTCTGTGCGTCCAGATATTTGATTACCAATATACTCGTCTCTTAGCCTGCCCATTGTACAGCGCTGTGTATTTGTGGGCGCTTTATTATTAATAATAATAATAATGTGTTCAGAAAACACTGTGACTTGGGCAAATGTAATTGGGGGTTTTCTGCACATTGTAAAACATGCTACCGTATTTATTGTACAGACTACTTTAGTGATGCAAATATAGTACATCTTATCCGGTATACACAATCACTTGTGCATGGTTTGCATTGATTAAAATGAACATGAAAATTCCTATATTTAATATCTAAATATTTTCAGGTGGCCACATTATAAAACTGTTAAACTCGCAGTATATAGAGCTGTTATTTTTCACTTGTGTGTGATACATTTTGATAGTCACTACTGGTATAGAGGAATTGGTGCCGTCTTGCCTTCATTGGAAGCTTTATCTAAATATTTCTCATCTTTTAATGTCTCTGGTATTTTCTACATCCATAAAATTATTTTGAAAGTGTGAATTGATAGAAATTGAAAACTTTAGGCCGAAATAGCCAAACTGAAAGCATGGTTGCCTTGGAGAATAATTGGAATAAAGCTGTTGTGGCTAAATTTGAAGTTTACTTTGAATTCCAGTCACTTGTTTGTGAATAACCCTGGTAAGAACTGTCAAAAGTTGTCCAAGGCTTATTGTTTCACTATTTTGTGATGGGCCAAAATTTTTTTTTTATGCTGTCTAAGCATCACAATAAACAAAGTATACATTTAGTTATGAATGACCTAAGCAACTATAACTTTAACTCTTCAAAGTTATATGCTCAATAGCACTAGTTGTAGATGGTAGTTTTGTCCCTAAGACAGCTGCCTATTTTTCCTGTATACTAGGCCCTGCTCAGATGGGGATATAGTAATTTTTCTAATTTCTTCATTCAGTGGCTTTAATGTACCCTGAAAAATGATACTTATAATCAAACAAGAACGATTGTAAACTAACTTATGCTGGATTTGTGGATACATCACTTGCCATCTTTTTGCTTATACAATGGTATGCACTAAAGAGAGAACTGTCAGGAATTCAAAGTGAATTTAAGGTCCAAAATTCTCAGTTTGGCTATTTTGGCTTTTAATTTGAAAATGCTAAGCAGTTATTTTGCTGTATTCTAATTTGCCTCCAGTCTGGATTTCTGTCATAGAAACCCAGGACACTGAGATAAATTTTAAATGATTTGTCATTTTAATGCTTTTTTTTTTTTAATTTTATCTTTTTTATTGCAAGCAATTGTTGTGGTCAAAAGCTGAAGGTGTTGCATAGGAGAAATTAGTGGGGTTTTTTTTTTTTGTTTTGTTTTTTTGTTTTCCTTCTGAAAATGTACTTTTCTTGTGGTGAAGTAACTTAAGATTGTTGGACTGTAGTTTAAGCTATTTGTGTAGTGAGCCTTTAGACGTGCATTTGATTTCCAAGTCTTGGCCTACTTCCTTATAACATTATAACACATCAGTCTTGTTTTTTGACCTAGTAAAATCATTGGTAATCTTTGTAAATGTTGTAAACTTTGTATGTTACAGAACTTTTTTTTTTTCCTACTTATATTACAGATGTACAGAAACATTGATTGATGTTTTGTTGTTTAAAGATTTACTCCAACCAAAAAAGTTTCCCTCACCTCAAACATATTTACAAGCGCTGAGGCCAAGTTCTCCATTAAGCCCAATCTTTCTCTGCTAATGTCATTCCCACTATCTACCAGCAGAGAGATGTAGGGCTAGTGTGCTTGGCAGAGGAGAGGACATTGGCGGCACGTGGGGATGCCACCATTGGACACGTGTTGCCAGCATGCTGTGCGTGCTGCCGTCAGATGTCCAGTATGCACAGAGTTGATATTGGACTGGATCTTTTGACTCCCCAATGATGCTGCCAACAGTGGAGCGATACATCTGGCAGGGAATAGGTTAAACTCTGTATGTTTGGCATTTCATAGTGAAATGCTGGACATACAGACTCCAGATAACACTACTTGTAATCACTGAAGTGTTCATAGTGCTTGGAGTAACTATTTAATACTTTGATTTGTCACAACTACTCTAAAATTAGAGATGATGTTTTTCTTAGATTTCCAGGTTTACTATTTATTTCTTAAAGGCAAATTACACCATAGAATAAAATTGTGAAATTACTTTTAACTCTCTTGTCAACCATTTCTTGTGATACTATTTTCTTTTAAGTGTAACATGCTCACAATCCAGTTTATTCCACACCAGGCCACACAGTGCATTGTTTTTCTCTCTGTGCTTGGTCTAGCTGAATTCCACATGTAAAGGACAGAGCTTATATACTGTTGATTGTCTGTAGAGAGCAGTAAACTCCGGATACCTACATGTATTCTATATTTTATTGATGGTAATGTTTCTGTGCTATGATGATCTCATATCCTGACAGAGTACTTGGCATTTTATGTCTTTAAGTAATTTAAATTCAGCCTTATATTAGAAAACTGATCGATTGTCAATATTTATTTAGGTTTAAAAGATAGTTTTCTCTGTTGAATGAAGCCAACTAAAAATATCTTTCAGGATCCCAAATTGCATTTCATACAACTTTCTCACCGTTGCTGTACTTATTTGCACTTCAGTGGAAAAGCTTAGAAAAACATATTTGGGGATTTCTAGTATGTTGGCTTAGGAGCGTGTTGACAGATACTTCTGTATTCCAGAGAGAACTACACTGTGCTAGCTAAATATCTGTTCAGGAGTGCCTGGTCCGAAGAGCAATAGTTTGAAGAAAGACTTGTCACTGTACTCTGTGTTAGGTGTTATGTGACATTTACTGCTCCATGAAGTTAAGAACTAAGTGGACCTCCCTCAAGCCCCAATGCCTAGTTGGATTTTTGTGTCAAATTGCGTACATTTTGTTGCAATAGATAGGGTGTGTGTGTGTGTGTGTGTATATACACACACACACACACACAAAGGGGTGCACTCACAGTACTTCAAAATGAATAAGTGGTTTAATGTGGAAAATATAAATTTACATCTGCATCAAATCGATGTTTCAAACCCTCCGCGTCGAAATGTTGATTTCATGGAGATGTAAATTTATATTTTCAACATTACACCACTCCCCTTATTCTATTTGTTTATACTTTTACTCGGGTAAGCACCCAGGCACAGAAGCTTTTTTGGTTTTTGTTAATACAAGTAAGGAGAGTGCAGATCATCTCTCTCTATCTCTCTCTTTTGCTCTATAATCATTTTTAGTGTATTTGATAAGTATTGTACCCACCATCGGATCATTTCCAGATCTTGGTCAGCAGTAAATCTAAGTTGTCTGTTTTTCTTTTTATATCTTCTCTCTCTTACCAGTACTTGCAAAACGTTCTCATGACTAAAGCAATTTCACATGGCAATGAGTAACTTACCGTATTTAACATGCAACTTTCCAGTTAATTTCTTATTTTGGAGTGATTTATTCAGTTAGGAAAGGATTACCTATACCCATTACACTAGAAACCTAATGAAATTCAAACTGAAATGCAACCAAAAAGATCTGGTTCAACAAAGGACCTGGAAAACGTTAAAAATTAAATTTGAGTCTGACATTGTCATCCATATTTTACTTTTTATGTTTTTGTTTTAGTAAAATTGTATAGAGGTTCTCTATATTGACATAAACGCTGTACTTTACAGCTTTTCTTGTAATTCTGTCTCTGCATATTTTATCTACTAGATAATTTCAATTATAATGTCCAATTTAGATTTTATTTGATTAAAATATGGTTTAACAGAAGGCTTAAATGACTGTTTAAAATTCACATTTTAACTAGTCCTTCACAAATGTCTGCTATACACATATTCTCGCGGTTTGCATGAAATATTGTGCTGACATTCTTTGAATTTAACAGGAGTGAGGAACGTACCTCTCTGCAGAGAGCACTTCTCACATCAAGTGGCAAGATTTTCTAAATTCATGCAACCTGATGACCATTTTACTTGCCTTGTGTTGCCAACACTCATTTTGAAGCCATTTTCATAGGTCTGTCAACATGCTTCCATTGCTGGTTCCTAGGATATATGGATGTTTGCCACCCATATTCAAGGTATTGAACTTGGCAGTGCTTTAAGGGTAATTCACTAAAATATGAATTTGTGGTCAAAATAGCACTGGAAAAATTCTCTATGTTTCTAAGACATTGGTTAATACATACAGTATAGTGTTTAGGACTTTGTATTTTTCTGTTTGCAATGTGGGTATTTAAAATATTTATTTTGGATGCTTTTATTGCTTTTGTGCTTAATCGGTTTCCTCTTGCTTAAATAAATGGAGCATCTGTATTTAGTGAAGCTACTCCTAGTTTTCTTTTCTAACAGGGTCAACGTTTCACACTCTCTGGCATTGTTTATACAAACCATTTGAGTACTTGCCTCTTGGCTTGCTCCTGACTCCCTAGGTTTATGTGTGTGGCCAAAAATGAAAGCTAGGCGATTGTATTGATCCCAGGTAGTACCTTAATGATGCTGATTGCATTGGAAGCTTTCCAGACCATTTATTGGTGCTGACATCGGCAAAGTGACAGAAAGATATAGGACAGAATGTAGATATTCCTCCATTATTATAAAAATGGGAAACCCCAGTGCAGACACAAGGGGAAAAGGCTTCCCTCGGTGGTGACATATGCTGTTTGAAAATTAATTTTAGACTGTCACTAAGCATGCTAAAATTAATACATTTTGGTTTCTGAAACTCCCTGTAACTATCCTACTATTTCTTAGTGCCAGTTCTACTGTGATTTTCTTTGCGTGCCCACCACCGATTTTACAAAATAAAGTTGTACAGTACTTGAAATGCTGACGTGTGCATGTTGAACTTGCTGTAAGGGAACTGCTCTACTCATTCTCAGTCACATGTACTTTAATTCATGAATGAGTCACAGTACATATGAATTAAATAACTCACAAATCTACACTCTGGGAGAGAGAGATGGCATATGTACAGCACTCTTACTGAAAGCAATGTGAGAACCAGGCTTTGCTGAGAAATCTACGCTAATTCTCGGTGTGTATTGTCCGTGCCAATTTGTAGGTAACTATAGCCATTCAGATGGGTGAGTATCCCTTTAATTGAGCTAAATAAGTGTTTGCAGATTTTCATTATTTATATAGTGACACCATTATCTGCAGAGCTTTACAACTAATAGAATGGAGATAGTTGACAAATAATTGACATACATAATAAATGAGACAAGAAGAAGGCCCTGGTCAAACAAGCTTACATATGAGGAAGGGGGTACAGGTACACAATGAGAGATAAAGTATGTATATACATGTAGCTAAATGTTCCAGCTTGCTACAACACACACAACTGTGCTGCTACTCACAGTATGACAAAGAGTGAGCAGCACTCACTCCAAAGTATTATCTAATAATAACATTATTATTTTTATAGATTGAATATGTTTCAAGGCAGTGTGCGAGGAAGAATGGGTGCAGTCTCAGTTGTGGACTTTTTAGACTGCTCATTTTCTCTTCCAGTTTGCTGATTCATCTCTTCAGAACTTTATTGAACTAGTACAGATGGTAATATGAAGTTTTATCTCTGGAATATTTTGTGACTCTTCTTTCAAAGGGCCACTCTAAGTCTCTCTAACTCAAGTCAACTTTAGCTTAAAAGGTTACTCCACCTCTGACAGCTTCATGACCAGAGTTCCAGGCTGGCTAATATCAATTCTGTGCAAATTGTATTTCTATTAATCTAGGAGCCAGCTAAAAAAGTTAGGAGACAGTTTTTGTTGTGTTTATTTATTTATTTATTTATTTATTTATTTATTTATTTTAAACAACAAAAAATAAAATTTGTAAAACCACAACCGCTTAATATAGTGGTTCTGGTGTCTATAACCTGTCCCTGCAGTGTTTACATTGCTGCCTAGTAACATCTTTAGTGGCAGTCACTCAAGCGGTCACTAGAGATGCTTCCTATACATTTAGTGTCTCCACTGTCTGCATTGAGGCGCTCAACGTTCACCATAGAGATGCATTGATTCAATGCATCTGAATGAGGAGATGCTGATTGGTGCAGCGTTTTGATGCACATGTAGGAAAGAATTGAATTGGCTGAAATCATCATGATTGAATTATTACCAGCCGCAGTGAGACCAGCGCAGCGTTTGGGGAAAAAAGGTGAGTAAAGACACTTTTCCCATGCGATCAGAGGAAGGGTGATCAACTAAAAAGACACACACCCCTGATTTGACACACTCACAAAATATTTTATTTTATTTATGTCCATCCAGTCTCTCTACCTTTTGGGAGAGTGGACCCCTTCCATGGGGTCCAGTGTGGCTACCGTCATTTTCTTGCTCTGCTTCCTTTTGCGCTCTTTAGTGATGCCGTGGCCGGACTGATGTCCTATCCCGGCTCCTGGCATAACAGGGTGCATGCGGAAGCGGAACATAAAAAGCAGGAAGGTGATGTCTAGCTCTTTGCTCGCCTTGGGGGGGGGGCCCTAATGTGGTCTCGGCTGACAAACACCTCTGCTCAAGCCATGGCAACCTGACACCTGGGATTTGTTGAGACCTACAATAAATCTGTCTAAAAAACACTTTAAATGCTCAGTCTATTTTCTTCATTTGTACAGATAGCGTAACTCAGGGCACAAGGACCCTGCACAGAGCATTGAAATAGTGCTGTGTTACGGTCTTCTGGATTGGCAGATGTTCACACCAGGCTGACATGCCAATTCTTTGTGTAGACATGCCCCCTTTTTGGATGTTGCATGTGACCTGATTCACATCACTGGTCCTCCCCTTTTTTCTGGATCTGCATCTGCAGGGATTATAGGCATTTGGGAAAATAGATGGCTCTGATTGCCTACATATATTGCAACTACTAAAATAGTGTGTTGTTAATAATAATAGAAAATCAACAAATAAAAGAAAATCTGAAGACTGCTAATGTCTGTAGAGCAGGTAATCACGTGGAGTTTTACAGGAGTTTCCATGCAATAACCAGCTCAGCCTGGGTTAGAAAGTAACCCCTGTCCTGTCCTTGGTGATCACCAGAATTACCTGTCATGGTCTTATAGTTAGTTCTATCCAGACTGAGCCACACCCTTTCAAGAACTTGGAGACACGCCATTGAAAGACATACAAGGGAATCAGTTCAGGAAAATGTCTGCTGCTTAAAGGACCACTATAGGGCCAGGAAAACAAACTTGTTTACCAGGCACTATAGGGTCATTAGGTGTCCCCCTCCCGCTGGGCTGAAGGGGTTAAAACCCCTTCAGCCACTTACCTTTCTACAGCGCCGGGCTCCCTCGGTGCTGGGGAACTCTCCTCCCTCTGCCGACGTCGGCTCCGAATGCGCATGTGTGGCAAGAGCCGTGCACGCATTCAAACTGCTCATAGCAAAGCATTACTCAGTGCTTTCCTATGGACGTCCAGCGTCTTCTCACTGTGATTTTCACAGTGAGAATCGCAGATGCACCTCTAGCGGCTGTCAGTGAGAAAGCCACTAGAGGTGTCCCCCTCCCGTTGTTTCTGGATTAACCCTCAGTGAAACCTATGTTTTCAGCTGCAGGGTTAAAACTAAAGGGATCTGGCACCCTGGCATTGAGCTGAAGTGGTCTGGGTGCCTATAGTGGTTCTTTCATTAAAAAAAGTGTTTTTGTAATAAAACACTATAAAGGAGTCTAGGTGGTGTATAATTAATTGGCAATCAAATATTGACATCCATTAAGTAACGTCATGAACAAGCTCATGCATATAAAGCATTAACAAATTGTTGATGTAAAACTTCTCTAGGGGGGGGAATTACTAGGTCGGATCTTCATAGACTAGGAAGGTGTAGGGGTAGGATTTCTTAAAATAGGAGCGAACAAAGGCAGTCGTATGCCAAAACTATGTATGTGACGTAGTGTTATGATCATGTGCAAAACTGGGATAAGATTGGTTACTGTCTGTTTGTTGCCTTGTTTAAGTGTGCTACGGAATTTCTTTGCTGCTTGATCTTGGAAAGGAGAGGTTGTTTGGTGAACTGTGCACTTCAGGGTCTTCTGTTGCCGATCTTCCAAATAAAGTCATCCAGAATACTATTCAGTGCAATCATCCATTTTGGACAAAGTTTGTGAATGGCAGCAGGCGTTTTACAAAAATTTGATTTTTGTGTGTCTTTTTTTCGTCCACAACTATCTCTTCCTCAAAGTATAGGTTTCCTGTTGTATTCAACCTATCTCTCTTGGGATAACCCCTGCTGGCCTGGAGAGGGTGGGAGAGGAAATACCATACAAACTCCGGTATGTAACAGTAGGACTTTGTGTCAGGAGATCAACAGCCTCTCCTGCACAGTATTCCCAGCTAGGCCTCAACATATCCATGCCTAAGAAATACTTCCAGCATTAAACTTATTCTTTTAGATCTAAGGGGATAAAAGCTAAAGAAATCTTTCCGGTGTCCAACTGACTTTTAGGGTAAGAAAATTGTACAAAGAGAAGACCATACAGTGAACGTCACTTTTATCTACTTTTTGAATTATATTATTAATTCATTATCTGTGTAACCTATTAATAAAGTGTGTGCCTTTCCCACCGACTGTCCTATTGACTAATCCCATAGCAATGTATCTGTTTTCCAGTCTTAATCAAAACATACAAAATTCATGTGTACCAAGTGAAGCCTGAGACTCCATTAAAGGACCACTCTAGGCACCCAGACCACTTCAGCTTAATGAAGTGGTCTGGGTGCCAGGTCCAGCTAGGGTTAACTAATTGTTTTATAAACATAGCAGTTTCAGAGAAACTGCTATGTTTATCAATTAGTTAAGCCTTCCCCCTAATTCTCTAGTGGCTGTCTCACTGACAGCCGCTAGAGGCGCTTGCGTGATTCTCACTGTGAAAATCACAGTGAGAGCACGCAAGCGTCTATAGGAAAGCATTATGAATGCTTTCCTATGTGACCGGCTGAATGCGCGCGCAGCTCTTTCCGCGCGTGCGCATTCAGCCGACGGGGAGGAACGGAGGCGGAGAGGAGGAGGAGAGCTCCCCGCCCAGCGCTGGAAAAAGGTACGTTTTTACCCCTTTTCTTCTTTCCAGAGCCCGGCGGGAGGGGATCCCTGAGGGTGGGGGCGCCCTCAGGGCACTCTAGTGCCAGGAAAACGAGTATGCGTTCCTGGCACTAGAGTGGTCCTTTAACAAAAAAGGTTTAAAATATGTTATGTAAATACAAGATATGAAAACACGGTACATTGAAATTAATACACATTTTAACTTCTTGCCGTTGCTGTAATTCTATAGTGTGCTCAGACCAGGAAGTGGCACAGCCAATCACAGCGTTCCTTGTAGTAGTGCCCAAGCCTACCCTGAAAAGCAGGGCTTATAGAGGTCAGGCATGTTTTCTGTATGATACAGGTCATTAATCAGCATTCTCCTGGCACACTAGTAAGTGAACTACACCTTTCATAATTTTCTGCTTTGCAGCCTTTTGGAGTAGTGGATATAGGCATAACGAAAGCAAAGGTATTTTATTTTTTTATTTTTTTTATAGTAACTGTGAGGGGAGGGTTTATAATCACAGTGGTTTTTGCATTTCATTGTAGTTATAAGATACTGTATCAATGGATACACGGACCGTGGAAAATAAAAAAAAAATCTTCTAAAGCAGTAAATATACTTGACTGTATGGTAATCTGCTTGTTATTACACAAAATAATTTCAATTTGTGACCCCTCCTAAGAGCATTGGACAATGACCTGATTATTCTCTAAATTCACAATTTTCATGAACTAACAAACTCTTTTTCAGTTGTACCCTTATACTGAGTTTGTGTAGTATGTATCCTGGCTGTGTAATGTGGTGAGGTGTGTTTTGCCCCTCCCTCCTGCATGATATTTTCTTCAGGGGGTAGGGGTATGGTTTCTTGTGGTCTGTTTGGTTCGGTTCCTGGTCGCCCATTGTGGGCTACACCTCAAATTGGTGCAGGCCACATTAATCATGCTCTCATCGTCCCTGCTGCACTCAGTGAGAGCAGACCCCTAGCTTGCACATGCATTCTGATTAGGGAGTGTGATTACTGTGGTCTACAACTGCTGGAGATGAAGACAGTATGCTCCATGAGCTGCCCTCCACATACCTGTCACTTGCCTACTGCAATGCTAAATTTGAGTAGATTTGCAATTTATCTCTGCATATCCTCTCTAGCTCTGTCCGGTTGGATGAACACTGTTGGACAGACATTTTACGTCTCTCCAGAAATGTTCTATTGGGTTCAAGACCAGTCTCTAGCCTCATTGGCATTATTGTGGCTATGTGCTTCGGATCATTGTCTTGTTGGATGGTGAACTTTCAGTCCCTTCTGGATCCTAGCTCTAGGAATTGTCCTGGCTGTTCCACACTTTTTCCGTTTAAGAATTCTGCAAAATCTTTGTAGCCTGACCTGGATCTGTGCCTCCACACAATCCAGTTTCTATGCTCTGTAGGTAATTTGGACTGGCTTGGTTTTTGCTTTGGTATGCATTTAGAGTAGTGAGACTTGATATAGACAGGTGTGTGCCTTTGCAAATCATGGCCAACCAATTGATTTTGTGACAGGTGGACGGCCGTCACTGTAGAAATATTTCAAAGATGATCCATAGAAATGAGATGCCTCAAAGGGAAGTGTTGAAGATTGGAAGTTGGCGAATGTTGTGCCCATTCACAAGACAGGTAATAGGGAGGAGTCGGGCAACTATAGGCCAGTAATCCTTACTTCAGTAGTGGGGAAAGTGATGGAAACCATGTTAAAGGATAGGATTGTTGAACATCTAAAAACACATGGATTTCAAGATCAGAGACATGGGTTTACTTCAGGGAGATCATGCCAAAACTAATCTTATTGATTTTTTTTTTGATTGGGTAACTAAAATTATAGATCAGGGTGGTGCAGTAGACATTGCTTACCTAGATTTCAGTAAGGCTTTTGACACTGTTGCACATAAAAGGCTTATCAATAAACTGCAATATTTAAGTTTGGATTCCTATATTGTTGAATGGGTAAGGCAGTGGCTGAGTGACAGGCAACAGAGGGTTGTAATCAATGGAGTATATTCAAAGCTTGGGCTTGTCACCAGTGGGGTACCTCAGGGATCTGTACTTGGACCCATTCTCTTTAATATTTTTATTAGTGATATTGCAGAAGGTCTTGATGGTAAGGTGTGTCTTTTTGCTGATGATACTAAGATATGTAACAGGGTTGATGTTCCAGGAGGGATAAGCCAAATGGAAAATGATTTAGGTAAACTAGAAAAATGGTCAGAGTTGTGGCAACTGACATTTAATGTGGATAAGTGCAAGATAATGCATATTGGACGTAAAAACCCAAGGGCAGAGTACAGAATATTTGATAGAGTCCTAACCTCAACATCTGAGGAAATGGATTTAGGGGTGATTATTTCTGATTACTTAAAGGTAGGCAGACAATGTAATAGAGCAGCAGGAAATGCTAGCAGAATGCTTGGTTGTATAGGGAGAGGTATTAGCAGTAGAAAGAGGGAAGTGCTCATGCCATTGTACAGAACACTGGTGAGACCTCACTTGGAGTATTGTACTCAGTACTGGAGACCATATCTTCAGAAGGATATTGATACCTTAGAGAGAGTTCAGAGAAGGGCTACTAAACTGGTTAATGGATTGCAGGATAAAACTTACCAGGAAAGGTTAAAGGACCTTTTTTTTTTTTTTAATTCTTTATGTCGTGCATGGATTGACAAACAGAGTTGCACAGCCACAATAGCTGGTGCAATCTTATCAATAAACAATAGTGAACAACAGTGTGGCTTTATGTACAGTGCACATTTTCTTTTTTAGGTTAAATGATCTTAACATGTATAGCTTGGAGGAAAGACGAGACGGGGGGATATGATAGAAACATTTAAATACATAAAGGGAATCAACACAGTAAAGGAGAAGACTATTTTAAAAAGAAGAAAAACTACCACAACAAGAGGACATAGTCTTAAATAAGACGGACAAAGGTTTAAAAATATCAGGAAGTATTACTTTACTGAGAGGATAGTGGATGCATGGAATAGCCTTCCAGCTGAAGTGGTAGAGGTTAACACAGTAAAGGAGTTTAAGCATGCGTGGGATAGGCATAAGGCTATCCTAACTATAAGATAAGGCCAGGGACTAATGAAAGTATTTTGAAAATTGGGCAGACTAGATGGGCCGAATGGTTCTTATCTGCCGTTACATTCTATGTTTCTATGTTGAGCAGCATAGCAAAGGGATAGAATACTTGTCTTTTTTTTGTGTTTGTTTTGTTTGTTTTTATAAATTTTGCAGTTTTCAAAAATCTGATTTGTCATTATGGTATATTGAGTGTGGAATGAGATGGGGAAAAATATTTAAAGGGACACTAAAGTCAGAAGAACAACTTTATCTTAATGAAGCAGTTTTGGTGTATACATCATGGCCATGCAGTCTCACTGCTCAATTCCCTGTCATTTAGGAGTTAAATTACTTTGTTTATACAACCCTAGTCACACCTCTCTGCATGTGACTTGCACAGCCTTCCTAAACCCTTCCTGTAAAGAGTCATCTAATGTTTAAATTCTGTTTAACTTATAATTGCTCATCTCCTGCTCTGTTAATAGCTTGCTAGACCCAGCAAGAGCCTCTTGTATGTAATTAAAGTTCAACTTACAAAACCGGAGATAAAAACTTTTAAAGTTAGTTACATTGTTTGAAAATGAAACTTTAATTTTCATGCAGGCTGTGTAAATCACAGCCAGGGGAGGTGTGGCTGTGAATTGAGCAGTAAATTGAGGCATGATCTATACACCCAAACTGCTTCATTAAGCTAAAGTTGTTTTGGTGACTATAGTATGCCTTTAAATGTTTGTAGCATAAGGCTGCAACACAGAAAACATGAAAACATTAAGACCTCTAAATCCTCTGTATACTGTATGTATGTATGTATGTATGTATATTTCTTATACTTGTGTCCTCTGTTCTTTCTACAGTCATCACTGTGGTAAGCTATGCTTGTGAATGAGGTTAACCACAACTTATTTAAAAAACAGAATATTCCCACAAGAAGAAAAAAATATAATTTGCATGCATTTCATATTTGGGCTGCAAGTTTAAAATTATGAAATTGTATTCAGATCTGTAGATATCCAGCTGTTCTGGAACAGCGTCATCCTAAAATTTAAATCTCAGGTTCTTTCCTTGGTAAGAGTTCATGAGTCGTGATATATGGGAAAAATCTCTCTCAACCAGAGAAGGTATTAACGCCCAAAATACAATTCTTCAGCATGCTCTTCCGTCTTTAGACCCAACCTTAAAAATCTTCAGTTCTGTTTTGGTCAGAAGGAAGGTGGACTCATTTAAAGCCCTTACTGAAGTAAGAAGATCTTTTTCATTTTTTGTTTTGTTTATTTTTTATTTTTTTTAAGATTACAAGTTGCAGTGCGGATGTGTTGGTAAAGGGATCTGGTGTCCCTTGATAAAATAAGTTATTTTATGGTTTATGAGGCAGGTTCTGGGCTTTGAGCCGGTGAGGATATTCCGCTTGCGGTGTCCCAGTTCTGGGTTGTCGTAGATGTCCGTTGATGACTAGGAACAATGTGGGTGGCTGTATACCTCGGCTCCTCTTGTTTGTCAGGCTGCTGGAGGTGCTGGGATCCGAGACTTTCGGTAGGTTCCTGGTTCGTTGTCGGTGCCTCACCCCCTGTGTGTGCTTGCGGCTCTTACTGGTTGACGGGGGTTTAAGTGGTCCGTTCGAGTGGGGCTGTAGTGTTGTTGCTTGGGCTTCACAAGTCAGGGTTGGGTGTTTGATGCCCCTTTGGACACCACACACTTTTGGACCACTACAAACCAAGCCGCAATGTCACGATCGGTATCTTTCCAAAATATGCAAAGACCGCAGAAAGGGACAGAAGCATTTTAATGTGCCTATCATTAAGGGTTTAGATGACTTATTTGATTTGAAAACCTGGGGAGAGGCTCTTTATTTTGGGTTCTTGTTCCCAGTAATATGTACGTGTGTGTGTGCATATTTTAAAACAAAATCTACCAGTCCAAGGGGGTATAGCGGTAGGCCTGCCTAGAGCCCTAGACATAGACAGAATTATTGACTAAACTTTGAATTTTCATAAATGTAATTCAAGTGGAAAAACTGTCATACACAGGAATAGTCACAACTTAATGAATAACCCTGACTGTTTCACCCTTTGATGCGTCCCTCTAGTGTGTGTGTGTGTGTGGGAGGGGGGGGGGGGGCTGTGTGTAATATCTGTGATGTGCCCCAGTTTGTGTCTCTTTCTTGCTCGCTCTATTCCTTCCAGTAGATTCCCTGTCACTAGCCTACCCCATTTATGTCCCTTTATTAACCCTCCCCTGTTGGTGTCCCTGACCCTAACTCGCCAAGTTTGTCTGCCCACAACCTTCATAATGCTGCTCCTATGCGACTCCCCATCTCCAGTCAATCAGGGACTAGTCATGTAATATGTCCCGACCTCAAAAAAAGCCGCCAATGTGAAGTGGAGCCTGAAGCTACACAGCGGGAAAGGACAGCAGCTTGGTCCATGCTACAAAGTAAGGCGGACCCCTGAGAATTTCAGGCACTAGGAAAATAAGGCCACATGCATCCTGTAGCAGGCCTGCCTCTTGCCCGTGGTAGGTTTAAGGGCAGATTAAAACCTGCCTGCCCATCGCCTGAACTATATATTATTATTTTATTATTTATATAGTGTCAGCAAATTCCATAGCGCTGTATCCGTGTGTCGTATATAAACGTTGTGTAGGATGGATATGTTTCCTGTTTTTGGGTTGAGGCTGAATCCTCAATCAGGATTTCTATGCCAAGTCAAAATGATGAAGGAAATGGCTGTTATAGCAGTGGGAAGTATGATGTCAAACCCTTTCCTTAATGCTGCAAAGGCATGGATCTGATTCAAACTGTTGGAACTAGAATTGATGAGCATATTATAATTTAAAAGTAGACCATGCAGGACAACACACATAATATGACAGCATTTGTGGTCTTATTCTTATTACAGTTGTTGCGTAGCCCAAGTCCCTTCTAGCTGTTGAAAATTGCGCTCTACGCGACACTCCCGGGGGGAGTACGTGCTGTGTGCAACAACAAAAAAGAAGTTTAGTTATGGGCTCCTGGGGTGGAGCATTTGGAGAGCAGGGTGGGCCAGTGCTCCACTCCGCTGTTTTTTTTTTTTTTTTGGGAGACATAAGTCCAGACCATGTATACGGCTGTCTCCAACCTATTTCTCAGCTGGAGGCAATCGGATACAGCAGTCGGAATAAAACGGGATTGCTGGTTTCCTCCCTGGAAGCAGGTAGGAGAGACGCTGTTCTCTCCTGTGAGAAAGTTGGAAAGCAGTCAAGAATGAAGGTGACTGAGCACTGGGCTGCAGGAAAAGTTAACATGGAACAAGGTTGGCGAAACCTAAGTTTTTGTTAATTTAGAACCATTGGTAGATAGGGAATAATAACTTTAGTGCTCAGACGAGCTAGGATTTGATTAAAAGGGAAATCTGTTATGTTATTTTGTGTTGCTGCCGCCTCAATAGACTTTTATATAAAGGGCCTGAATTGAATTGCAACTAAAAGACTGCGCATGTTTTTTTTTTTTTTACCCTAGAGGACCGTGCAACTGGCAAACCAGGTTCACAATAAATAAATACATATGGACAATAATAGGGTATCATCAACTGGGACAACAGGTTACAGCTCTGGTGCGTCTAAATGCTACTGACTTTAGTAAATCCCCAGACAAAATATTTTTTTATTTTTAAATCAGCGGTTATTACTTGTATAAATAAATTATACATCACTAAAAGAGAAGGGAAGTTTTTCCATATATGATTAAATTCATTAAAAAGTCTAATATTAATAAAATTTTAGGAAAAATAACTTTTTAAAAATCATTTGAAGAAAAGCCAAGGGCATCATGAATTTTCGGTTTTGGCCCAGAATTTTCATTTTGGTGCATCCCTACCTCTCACAATACCACACTTGAATTCACCAAGCTGTTTTTTTTCCCCCTACAAATGTTTGTAAATGCAGACTGCATGACTAGGTGCTTGATTTTTATACACTTGTAGGAATTTGTCTGATATAAACACATGAATTGAATAATGAAGAGGTGTGCTCCAATACTTTTATCCATGTAGTGTACGTGTGTGTGTCAGTGAACAGAGGCGCTGACTAAATCTTTTTACAAAACGTTGACTCCCCAGTCATCTGAGTTTGGCAGCAATAGCGATCCATAAATTGGTTACTCTTGAAAGTCAGGATCAGAAGTTTATAGTAAACTAGTTTAACTGGGAAGCAAAGTGCAGGAGATATTCCAGGTACAAAATGCTATTCCATGGAGTGTGCTCTAAACAACCAGTCTAATGGGGATTTGTGTGTAGGCTAAATAGGGTTATTGTTTTCTTACTCAATCGGTGTCCGGGGGGGGGGTATTCTTAGTTGGATCATGTGTATATCAGGAAGTTCGAGGGCAGTGTGTTCGGCAGCCTCACTCCATCCATGTTAGTAGGCCACAACCTTGCTGAGATCCGGAACTGCCGGATACTTGCACAACCTCTTCAGAACCAGATATGCTGGGGCCCACAGATGTGTTGTGAGTGGTGCAAGCTTTGGTTCTTCGATTAATAATTGATTTAGACAAAAAATTGGGTGTTTTGTTTTTTTTCTCTTGGAGCTCGTCTGAAAATGTGTCCGATCAGCTCAGCAGTTAGGCTTCACCCCTTGGAAGCTTTTTTTGTTCTTTATCTTTGTACTCTTCTTTTCCTTTAGTCATAAAAATAAACATTTAGTTATCTGGATTTAATTTAAAACCTAAAAATACTTTTTTGTTTTGTTTTAAGGCTTAGAAAAGTAGTCAGCCTGCAGTTACCAGCTTTTCTTTTATGGCAGTATAAATAATCTTCTGTTTCTTACACCCCCTATAAGTTAGCATAATACTTGCAAAAAGTAAAGCTGATTTGAGCGGAATATTTGCCATAGTGGAAAGAGACTTTCAACAAAAGGTTAAAAGGCCTGCACTCAACAATAGGATGTGTAGTGATGTTGTATCCTGTTAGAGGTTTGGTCTAACATGCACAAGTACAATTCCTATTGTATAGAATAGTAATGGAAAATAATTGATACAAAACGAAAGGACGATTAAAGGGACACTACAGTCACCCAGACTATTTCATCACTTCATTGTCCCTGTCCCCTTAACCCTGCAATGTAAAATATTGCCATTTTCTAGAAACTGTAGTTTACATTGCAGTGTTAAAATACCACTGTAGTGTCAGGAATATTAACTAGTCCTGGTATGGCTGTTTAGGTCCCCAGCCCAGCTCTGATTGTGCTGAAAGTGTTTTTACTTACCTTTTCTCCCACATTATACTGGTCTCACCACAGCTGGCACCGCCTCCATGGCGGAGATCATCAAACTTGATGATCTCCGCCAATTCAATGCAAGAGCGTCGGCTAAAAGCTCCCAGCCAATAAATTACCCTCTGTGCGTATAAATATGCCCAGAACTCTGGGCTGGCTGATGACGCCCCAATGACTCTGCCGGAGATGGAGTTACTCCTCTTGTAGCAAAGGGGTTAAAAGTCCTTCTGTGCAGCATTTCGTAATGAAACCCTGCACACACAGACTCCAGACACCATGACCACTTCAAATCACTGATGCTTGGGGTAACCCTTTTAAAGCGTGTTGCCTTTAGCAATAACTGTTAATTTATTTTTTTTTCTTCTTCTTCTTTCTTTTGCTGGTTTCACTTGAGAAAAAAACCCTTAATGCCTTACTGTAAAGAGAGCTTGTTTAAATTCTGTGACATTTTTCCCAAGTTACTGTTTTGTACAGACTGTCACAGAAATCCCAGCTTTAGGGGTGACAAGGTTAGCATGATAGGAATGAAAGGCTTTAGCCATGTGATGTTTACCTGGTCACAGGACATGAAAGATTAACCTTGCCAATCACCCTTTCTCTTTTCATAACTGTGACAGCAGAGGAATGTTCAAATGGCTGTTTCACTTGGCTGCATCTGATTCTAACTGAACCGTACAACAAGCTAGCATGTGTTTCCTATTATTAAAGCATAGGGATCTGTTTAAATCAGATTATTCAGGCATTAAATAACCATACAACTATTACTTTTAGAAGCATTTTATTTCTTACTATTTTATTTATCTTTTTACAAATGGTAAAATGTCCACTTGTTTTTGTTCTACTTGCAGAATTGTAAGAGATCTTACTCACAGGAGCCTTTATTCAAACTAGAAAGGGTTGAACTTGTGGCATATATTTTTAACAAACAATCAAGAATTCATATATTCTACCAATTTAACTCCATTGCTGTACATATTATGCTTGTCTGTCACCCGCACCCACCTCCCAGTTTTTTTAATTAATTGGTTACTCCTAGATAAGGGTTATGTTTATTTTATTTTTTTACTTTTTATTGATCAAATATTAATCCCGTACATAATCTTCATATCAAAAATTGCACTGTATCTCATATAGGAATAGGGACATTTTCAATATTATCATATTTCACGGGACAATTAAAAACATATATCGACATTAACATCAATACAAAAGAAACAGAAAAAAATTGTGTGTAAAAAAAAAAAATTAAATAAATAAAAAACAGATAAAATTCAGATCTTGTAATACCTTTTTTTTTTATTGGACTAACAGAATTGTTTAATGACAAGCTTTTGGGAGAACCTCCTTTTCTCAAGTAAGAAGCATTTCTGAGCAACACTGGCCAAAATTGGCGTTTTTTGCATTTTTCACACACAAACAAATACTAACGCTAACTTTGGCCAGTGTTTGTGACCAAATGGCTACTAAAAAAAGACTGGACATACCCCATTTGCAATACCTTGGGTCGTCTACTATTGCAAATGGTATGCCATTATGGGTGTAAATTTATTTCCTGGGCTACTATACAGTCTCAAAGGCAACGTAACCAATCTGGCGAATTTCAATTTCAAATGTAACGTGCTATATTTGACCCTGTAACTTCCCAAAACACCATAAAACCTGTACATAGGGGGTACTGTTTTACACGTGAGACTTTGCTGAATACAAATATGTGTATTTTATTGCAGTAAAAGCAAACAGTATTATGACATTGACAGTTAAAATGTCATGTAGAACTAAAAAAATAAAAAAAATCTTTTCTCCCATTGTTTTCATATTAAATTATGTTTCATAGCTAAATATTTGATATTAAATGAAAGCCCTGTTTCCCCTGAATAAAATGATATATAATAAGGGGGGTGCATTTAATATGAAAGAGGTGAATTACGGTTGGACAGACATATAGCGCAAATGCCAGGTTTTGTTTACATTTTGTTTCGTTCACAACTTGTACATTTGGCTGCAGTCTTAAGGGGTTAAAGGACCACTATATGCACCCAGACCACTTCAGCTTAACCCCTTAAGGACCAAACTTATGGAATAAAAGGGAATCATGACAGGTCACACATGTCATGTATCCTTAAGGGGTTAATGAGGTGGTCTGGGTGCCTGGTCCAGCTAGGTTTAACCCTTTTTCCTATAAACATAGCAGTTTCAGAGAAACTGCTATGTTTATAAATGGGTTAATCCAGCCTCTAGTGGCTGTCTCATTGACAGCCGCTAGAGGGCTTCAGCGCTTCTCGCTGTGATTTTCAGTGAGAAGACGCCAGCGTCCATAGGAAAGCATTGCCGCGCATGCGCATTCAGCCGAAGAGGAGGAGAGCTCCCTGCCCGGCGCTGGAGAAAGAGGTAAGTTTAACCCCTTATACCCCCAAGAGCCCGGCGGGAGGGGGACCCTGAGGGTGGGGGCACCCTCAGGGCACTATAGTGCCAGGAAAACGAGTATGTTTTCCTGGCACTATAGTGGTCCTTTAATGGAGTGTCTGTGCATATTCATTCTGCCATTTAATTGCTGGGTGGTTTCCCCAAGGTAGCATCCTAGGTGGCATTTGGTGCATTGAATCATGTATACCACGTTGCTGGATGTGCAGGAGTATGATCCTTTAATGTTGTAGGTGTTATTGTTGTGTGTGGCTGTGTTGTCTGTGCATATGTGCGGACACCGTTTGCCGCGGGGTCTTTTGCATTGACTGGTCCTATTTTCTTTATTCTTACCATCAGTGGGCAACTTCCTGTTTATTAATTTTTTGTTGGTGGTTGTCTGAAGGCCAAAATGGGTGTTTCAGAGAAAATGTTTTTCAGAGTCTCATCTTCTGTTAACATTGTTTGTAGGTCTTTGATGATTTTCCGTATTTCCTCAAGAGCTGGGTTGTCCACAAGTGGCACTTGTGTTAATATTTTTTTCTCTCTGTACTGTAGCAGGCGCGTGCGTGGAGTTTTTACAGCAGGTAATAGTCCTTGGTTTGTAGCTTTTCTGTCTCATAGATTTGGAGAGTACATTTAGATGGGAATTAACGGTCATTAGGATCAGAGCATATGCGATGATACCTAGTGGCTTGGCTGTAGATGATGCCCTGTTTAGTATGGGAGGGGTGGAAGCTGGAGCTGTGTAGGTAACTGCACCTGTCTGTGGGTTTTTTTGTAAACCGAGGTGTGGATTGTGCCATTTTTATATGTCACAGAGGTGTCCAGAAATTCACAGATCTAGTGGAATATTCCACTTTTAGTTTGATGGAATGAGTTAAGTCATGGAACTGTATCAGGTTTTCTTCGCTTTCAGTCCAAATTATGAAGATATCATCGGTATAGTGCTAATATTTGTATGATTTGGTGTGCTGTATTTCTAGGAATCTCTGTTCAAGATCTGCCATAAACAGATTAGCATATCGGGGTGCCATCTTAGTGCCCATAGCAGTGCCCATGGTTTGTAGGTAAATGTTGCTGTACAGAGATTCCACATCCATGGGTACAAGGATGGTGTTAGCAGGGAGATTGGTGATTTGACTGAGTTTGTTGAGGAAGTCGGTTGTGTCTTTTATGAAGCTGTTGGTGTTGGTGACTAGAGGTTTTTGGGTATTTTCTACCAGTCCTGAGATGTTCTGTGAGCGTTCCCATTCCTGTAATTATTGATATTCCAGGATTACCTGCTTTGTGGATTTTGGGAAGCATATAGAAAGTGCCCATTCAGGGACTAGTTGGTATAAGTGATTGCAGTTCTAGATGCAAATTCTCAGGGAAGGATTTAATGAGCTCCCTAAGTTGTAATGTATATTCATTGGCGGGGTCTTCGTTTAGCTTTCTATAGTATTTGTCATCTAACAATTGCCTGTCACCCTCTTTTATGTAGTCCTGGCTTTTCATTATCCCTACTGCTCCTCCCTTGTCTGCTGGTTTGATGGTGATAGCATGATTATTTTTCAAGTCCTTTATAGCCATTTGTTGCTGTACTGAGAGATTATGAAACATTTTCTTTTGGTTTTGCTTGGTTGTCAAGGATACTGTTCTTAGACAGAAACTTAAAATGTAACTGTCAAGTTTGGCATTTCGTCCTGGTGCTGGAGTGAAATTAGTGTTCTTTTTCCTGTTGTAATCCATTGTGGTTTCAGTGCTCTCTTTGTTATGAAAGTATTCCTTAAATCACATCCTTCTGAAAAATTATTCTACGTCTAGAACTTCTAACCTCGGAGCCGTGCGGACGCGAGCAGCACGAGCTCCTGGCCGACGGGACATATTGGTGGCACAATCAGAAACTATATAACCGCAAAACACACCGGAGCGCACTTCTGAGGTTCGGGGTACACTGCAGAACCGAGTGACACCTCTTGGGAGCCCATCGGGGCCGGGAGAACGGAACGCCGCGTGCGGCCTACTAGAGTTTGACCTGGGGAGTGGCGGCCGCTGGACTCACCAAGCGACTTTGCAGGCCTCCTACCCCCCCCCCCCCCCCTTTGGACTGGTGGGGGTTATCCCGGTCTCCACTGGGTGAACGGACCTACAAACTACCTGGCACTCCAGAATGCAGCCCAGAGCAAGCACCCAACAGCGCCTGGACCACACAAGATGGCGGAGGTGCTTTTAAAGGAACCGCACACCGTCAACCAGCCACAGGAGCCCAACCAAAGCACCCTTGAATCCAGGCTGGATGCACTGTTCCAGGACTTTTGGAACAATCTACAGACAAGATTCACAGCTGTTCAGCCCGGCCTGAAGATGGAAAAAGGTCAATGGCAGAAGCCTCACAGCCGACAGAAGCACGTGGGGGCGAAAAGGCAGCATGTGAGTGGGATACACCAGGCACTGCACATCTCAAGCACCTCCAAGCCTCACACAAGCGCCCCAAGCTTCCCGCCGGCGCACAGGCCATGAAAGTCTTAAATACCCGAAGCTGCGCTCTCCGGCAGGGGGTCTTAAAGAGACTTAACACCGCTTCGCACCCACACAAGAGCGGGCAGCCGATAAGACACAGGGCACTCCAAATTAGCGTCCCCTGCAAAAGGAACAAGGACTTGACCTTTAATAAAGCTACAGCCTACAGAACGGGGGCACAAACTGGAGGTTGGAGCAGAGCCCAGACATGGCGCTACGCCACAGTCCCACACATGGACATTTCTGTCCATGTACCACCTATGCCACCAACAGGACTGGGTCCCGACGAACGCGACAACCAGGACACTGTGCATTCTTCGATAGGTATCGGCTAAACTGGTCACCAAACGCAGCTACCCCTGCACAGAGATGTGGGTCCTCTGTTCCTATAAAATGCACCCTCACACCCAGTGGACTTAGTTAAATGCTATCCTTTACTGTTTAGCAACCAGTCACTTGATGTAGCTAAATTTGTTTAATCTTTGGTACTACCTTTAACCGTTTATCAATCTACAGTATATTCAACTTGCCTACCTAACCTTTTTACTCTCAGATATGCCTAGCCTGAGTTAATCTAATCTAAGCGTATGCACACTCTAAAACGCTTTTCATAGGATCATTCCTTTATTGCTAATCGTTATGTCTTAGTCTCACCTCATTTTTTACCTAACTAGTAGTACAAGCTATAACTTAAGACATAAGTACCTAACTTGCATTCACTAAAAAATGGTGCCGTTCTTGCGTGCCATAATACTGTATTCATTGTATGGTTGTTTTAGCTTGTACACGCTGTTGTGGCGATATGAGCTTGTTTGTCTTACTCACGCACTGCAAAAATAAAGAATTAAAAAAAATGTTTTTAAAAATGCCGCAGTCCCATAAATACTGTTCACAATGCGTTTCAACAGTTTCCGACTTCCTCAGGTACATAAGTTGTTAGGGGACAGTCTGTTTTTTTTATATATAGTGGTTTTTTTTTTTTTTATATAGAGATTCTGGCACACTCAGAATAGTTCCAGCTCCACTTTTACATGATTACACACTTGCTGTCGTCCTATTAGTTCTCTGTCCTTTGCACCTGGCAGTCAGCATAGAGAAAGCATACAATAAAGGAGATAAATTAAACAATGGGGCATATTAATGAAACCGCAAACTGAAACTGTCTGTAGTCACAGTTTAGCAATTTTAGCCTTCATTTTCAGATTTCAGTGAAGTTTTAATAACTGGAGTTTACTGAATAACCCTGAATTTGTCATATCTCCTCATTTACAATGTTGGCCCTGACTTTGCTTTTTGTGAACTTGATTATGATATAATTTGCTAAATCTTTTATGTCAAGTTTAAAATAAGAGCATCTAATGGAAAAAAAATAGCCCAAATAATAGGCGAATTTCAATGTTTTATTCAGTGGTGTTAATTCAGGAGCAGTGACCATTCACATTTTATATAAAGCTGTAAAAATATGGAGTTACTCCCAGGTTAGAGCGTCCTTTTTAAAGTTTGTGTAACATTAAAGGGACTCTCCAGGCAACAAAACAACTTAATCTAAATAACGTTGTGGTGGTGCCAGAAGGTCCGTGGAGGCCTTTTTGTCTCTCAAATGGTTTACCCTAAAGTTTCTTCACATATGTCCACTACCCCCCAGACAGCATCCTGCTTCTGAAATGTCTGATTCAGGAAGCTCAGAGTGCCTCCTGCAGGGCCGCTACTAATTGGCTGAGAGCGGTCGGGTGACGCTCTCAGCAATTTAGTGACTCCCCATTCACTAAACTGGCTTGGAAAGAAACATACCTTTCTCAAGCCAGTTTAGTGAATGGGGAGTCACTGACTGGCTGAGAGCTTCAGCTAACCGCTCTCAGCCAATCAGTGGGGCATCTGTCAATTCTGATGCCACCTTTGGGGGGAGTGGACATTGCCACTGGAGGCAACTTTGGGGTTAAACCCTTCAAGAACAGTATGAAATGTTGTGGTAGTGCCTAGTTTAACGTCAATCATCATTCAGCCGATGTTCATTTTGTTATAAATGATCTTCAATTCTATAATTGCGATAATGATGCAAGATGTGTTTGCACCTTAGGTACTGCCCCTGTCTGAGCGTGCTGCCTATCACCAGTTTTGCCCAGAGAGGTCCTATCCTCTGAAGAATTCCTTGTAATTTCCACGACATGGCCGGGAGAGGAGCCGCTAGGCCAAACGGTCAGTCACAGGCCAGTAAAATCTGCCAGTTCAAGCTAGTGCTGCTTGGAGAGTCTGCTGTGGGAAAGTCTAGTCTGGTGTTGCGTTTTGTGAAAGGACAGTTTCATGAATTCCAAGAGAGTACAATTGGCGGTAAGTGCTCCACTCATAGTTTAAGCTTTCTCTTTGTATCATGAAGCAGCCCAGTTATGGAAGTATGAACTTGTGTTCTCTTTTAATTAAATCATGTATTTGTTATTCTCTTAGCCAGAGTTTGTGCTTGCATTCATTAAAGGGACACTGTAGGCAGCATAACTACTTCAATGGATTGTAGAGGTTATGGTGCCTGGAGTCTGTGGGTGCAAGGTCCTGATTCACAACTAAATGGCTTACTCTCCGCTTGTAGTAGAGATTTTCGGTTCCGAGCCTCCAATGATGATGTGGTGGAGGTGCAGCTATGCTTCCACCTTGTACTATACAAGATACAAGGGATTGAGGCATTGATCGACTGAGTGTATCATCTGAACACTCTGTAACCATGACTGTTGCCTCAGGAATGACCTAAAGCTGAGCATAGCTTTGCCTTTATCATTTTAGGCCGGTCTGCAGGCTGCCAGGGACCAAAAAACTCTACTAAATGGTGAGTAAACATTTTATTGGTGATGCATGACCCAGCACCCATAGACTTCAGGCCCCTTAACTACTTAAATATGTTGAAGTGGTCATGGTGCATACAGTGTTCTTTAATTAAATGATAACAGACATTATTTATGTAGCATATTATCTAGGTAGTATGCTTTTCAAGAAACTTCCAGAGCTGTAATCATGCTGTGGTGCTTATTCTCATCTTCTCTTCATCTTTGGATGTGAAATCATTGGGATGTCCTAACTGTTTGTATGATCAGAGTTAACTCCCTGCTCGTAACAAGGAGACTCAAGCAGGGCCGCACTGGAAATAAATTCTATACCAGCCCCATAATGCGTCGCGCCAGCATAGTGTGCAGATATGAAAGCAGGGGGGAAAAAAATTAAACCTGAAAACTATCACTCAAACTTAAAAGAACTCACAGGGCTTCAAAATAATCAAAAGAGCGGATTTGTTGTAAGCAGATGGGCATTTGCAAATAATCAATGTTTCAGTACAACTACCTTGACACATTAAGGAAAGTTTTTTTTGTAATTGGACTAAAATTGTGAATATATGCTATTGCACAGCAGTAAAGAAAATGACTGACGTTCTATTGCTCATTTTGAAGTAACGAGTGTGGTCTTCACTTTGGCTGACAACTGAATGATCTCAATCAACGCCAATTCAATTCCCATAGGAAAGCATTGGGAGGCTATTGTGCATGTGTGGCAAAATGCTGTGCTTCACCGCACCATTCAGCATCTCCTCATAGATTCAGTGCATCTCTATGGGGAGCTTTCAGTGCCTCCATGCAGAGTGTGGAGATGCTCAACATAGGTGCTGCACACTGTGCAGCACTGGACTAGGAAGCAGCTCTAGTGGCTGTCTGAGTGACTGTCACTAGAGATGTTCCCAGGCAGCAATGTAAATACTGCCTGTTCTCTGAAAATTTAGCATTTACAGTGCTCAGCCTACAGGGACAGGCTGTAGACACCAGAACCACTACTTTAAACTGTAGTAGTTCTGGTTACTATAGTGTCCCTTTAATACGAAGTCTTTCTCTCACCGGTCAACTCTAAATTACAAGGAGAGCAGGAGACACAAGTAAAGATACACTTTGTTTGTGTGTCTCTCCCCCAAGCCCCTTTCATGTGTCTCTTGGCCCTGGCCCCTTCCCCAGCCATCCTTTCCCAGGCCGCAGCACCTGTGTGTGTCTTTCTCCATAGCTCCTGTGTTTGTCTCATTCTCCCCTTCAACAGTCACTCTGTGTGTCTTTTGTTCGTCTTTCAGCCCCTCTCTCTTTTTTCCCAGAGCCCTCTGTGTCTTTTTTCCTCCACAGGCTCTCTGTGTGTCTTTTTACTCCCTAGCCCCCATGTGTCCTATTATAGCTCCCTCCCCAGCTCCCATGTTTCCCATTATAGCCCTACTCTCCCCCACCACCCTCCCCCCCTTCCTGTACCTTGCTGTAGCGTGGCCGAGCAGGCAGACCGTGGTAGAGGAATTTCTGTTGCCCTACCCGGTCTGACCGTAAGCAGTCATGTACTCTTTGTGAGCACTTCCTTTCAGACCGGGTAGAGGAACAGAAGCTCCCCTACACGCTACACTCTGTGACCAGCAGGAGGGGAGCGCATCTGCTCCTGCCGTTTACTGTGTAATTTCGCCATGCGACCCATGGGCCTGTGTGCACTAGGTGGCCACGCACCGGCCCGATAGTGTGCCAGCCAAAAGAGAAATATCCCGGTGGACCAGTCCGGACCTGGACGCAAGTATCTGTAAATATTTGTGGATCCTGTAAACCAACAGAGATCATATTAAGTGACCCCAAATTGTCTGATTGCGCTCAAAATGACTGCTGCATACAGCTATCTAAATCAGGGCTTGACAAATCCCAGGTTGCCAAGGCGACTAGGAATTGTCCTGGCGCCTGGGATATGTCAGCCTGTTCAGCGCAATCAATGCATCCTATGGGGAGTGTCCAGCATCTCCATGCTGAGCGTTTGTATAGGTATCTGGAAGGGTTTGGCTTGTTCCAGACTTGACTTTTTACTTGCTCTCCATTGTCTGAATATTCTTAGGAATTATGTTCATGTATTTTGCATGTTTTTCCTCCTCAGCTGCTTTCCTCACTCAGTCCGTGTGCTTGGATGATACGACAGTAAAATTTGAGATTTGGGACACAGCAGGACAAGAACGATACCATAGTCTGGCGCCTATGTATTACCGGGGGGCTCAGGCTGCAATTGTGGTGTATGACATCACCAACCAGGTATATAATGAGATAATCTGCCTGAAAAAACATCCTAGTGTGTTCCTCAGTATGTGTAATAACCCATTGAAGCATACAAGATTGTTCTGCTTCAGTAAACTGCTCCAAATTTCTTAAATTCATACAATATTTTCAAATGCATGTACAATGCAGTCTATCATATAACATCTTAAGCATAATTATAAATGATTGCAAATCTTCTTGCTTTCAGTGTCATTCTGAAACCCATAGATAGATCATGTAAAACACTGAAAGCATTATTCACTGAAGTGTGAATTGTCACAAATTTTTTTTTAAAGTGAATTACGAATTTGAGACCAAAATAGCATAAGATATTAAAAAAAAAAAAAAAAAAAATTAAAAAATAAAATCTTGTTTGGCTATTGTTTCCTAAAAGTTGTGTTTCACTTTGAGATCCTATCAATTTACTCTGTAGTGGGAAAAAACAACTATATGATGTATTTGGTTATGTTTGTTTTCATCTTGTGTTGTAGCTTGTTTCTGTATGAATTAATGAATTTTTTAACCACTTTGTTTTTGTTTTTAACACTTTAGTCCGTAGCAAGTATGAAATCCTGCTCAATTAGAAAAAATGTTTAGCACTGAAAATTAGTGCATTAAAATTATTTTTAGGACGCAACTAAGAAAAAATGAAAACATTCAATAAAACAAAAAAAAATCTAAATTGGTTTGTGAGTAGTTGTATGACCAAGCCACTAGATGTCACTGCATATACGGCTCCAATAAGCTAGCTTGCCTTGTGGATTTTATTCATGGCAATTTTATTTATGTATTTGACTACTACAAATTGTCGTTTTTTTTTTGTTTGTTTTTTAAACTGAACTCCCGGGGAAATGTCTGCTTTAAGAGGCAGTCTAAGCACCATAACGTGCAGGTGTAGAGTTTATGCTGCCAATATGGTGCCTGATTTTTTGGGTCAAATCACTTTTGAGTGATCAGCTGACGCACCCCGACAATGAATGGCTGTAAACATGGACTTAATTGACATTTAAAATGCACAAATTGAACTTCCTCATTAGCCGTAACTAAAAAGGGCCCGACTATGAGTGACTTGGTGGGAGTTTTTTTTGGTCAAACTGTTCACAAATAGTTGAACATAGAAGTGCTGGGTGCTGCCCACAGCTTAATGGCTCCCTAACTACTACTTCACGATAACTATGGTTCTTGAACCTAGACTAGTCGGATAATGCATGCCCATTTACTTATTTGGTTATTCTTCTCTTCAGGAAACCTTTGCTAGGGCAAAAACCTGGGTTAAGGAGCTACAGAGACAAGCCAGTCCTAACATTGTGATAGCTCTTTCGGGGAACAAGGCAGATCTCACTAACAAACGCATGGTTGAATATGAAGTGAGTATTTTTCCTTTCATTGTTTCATTTCTGAACATCCCATTAATTATTCACACTTGTAACCAGAGTAAATACTTAAACTTAAGGCATTGTATGGAAAATACAATCAAAGGGATACATATCTCTTATTGTTGCATGTGTTTATAAGGGCAGGTGGGCAGCTTTTGCTATTCACTTCTGATCTCAGACTAGGTGCCATTTCGATATTCACATAGATGTGTTAATGTAATTCAGAAGGTTACAACGCTAATTCTTTAGAAAATCCCAAATGTGCTAGAATTCTAAGGGGGTGCACTCTCTACTTATGGGAGTTGCTTATTTAATGGAATAGTGATTTGACTCTCTTGTATTGTCCAAAGGTCTTCCTTATGAAGGGAAACTGACATATTTACAGTTTCATTGGTTCAGACATTGTTTATATGGTATAGGTTTTCAAAATGTTGGGTGAATCGAACAGTCTGCTTTTATCCATGAGTCACAGAACTAAATAGATGTATTATTTCCCGTTATAAAACATAGTGGGCATATGAATCTTACACCCTCAACAATTTATTTAATAAGTTGTATGGTGTTATTGAATAGCTCATTTTCTGTTACACTAGTTGCTAGTTTTGCATGCTGAATCTTATGATTTCACTTTCTTTTTGCCATGTGTTCATGTTCATGCAACAAAAAAGGACTCTACAATGTTCTACACACTTGCATATAACCCTTCCTGTGTTGCATTCATATCTATCAACCACCTTATGATTATTTTTTTTTTTTTTTTAAATTTCAACTTGCGTCATTATACTTTGTGCATATTTGCAGGAGGCCCAGGCATATGCAGATGACAACAGTTTGCTGTTCATGGAAACCTCAGCCAAGACAGCGATGAATGTCAATGATCTGTTCCTTGCAATAGGTGAGGCTTTATCTTTGTATAAAGGGAAATTATCACCCAAGTTATGTGAAACACATAGATATGTGGTGTGCACGAATTTATATATCTATACACAAACACCTGTTTAATGGATTCCACAATCTGCTACTGATATATCTTTAGCTGTTAAGTAATTATATTATCAAGGTTTTTTGTTTTTTTTTGTAAGCCATTAACCTATTCACACTTTTATTGTAGAAGCCTTGAATTTTATAGAGTTTGAGTTGTATTAATAATTTGGTATAACTTCTTGAGCAGGATATTTTAATACTCTTTCAGATGGAATACCATTTCAATAACATACTCAATGTTATGCACTAAAGTGAGAATTGTCAGGAATTCAAAGTGAATTTCAAATGGAAAGTGTAATCAGCTGAATTAGAAAAATTCTCCAAGTCCACGATGCTTCCAGTTGGACTACCTTGTTAGATATTTTGGGGTTCATTACTGCCAGTAAAAACAGTGTTAAACGACAGATGAGAATTCTGGTGCTTGTTCTTAGTATGCAGCAGCTAAACCAGAGTCTCTTCTTTCTGGTCGTAGATACAGATAGAACGGGTGTGAGTGTAGCAAAGCAGCGCTTTACAGATAAAATCCGTGTGTAGAGTCCAATTGAGCAAATCTAAAAGAAAACAGAATGGTACAGAAATACAAATATAGTGTAGCAGATCTAAAAGAGGTGGAAGAAAAACGTAAAGTAAAATATTGCCCTCACACTTTTCTGGAGCTATAGATCCGCTCCGGATCACAGCGTATAGACAGTATAATCCCAGTTTTTTTTTTTTTGTTTTTTTTTTAAATTGCCACTTGTAAACCTCAGATGTATCAGATTGGAATGCTCATGTGACACTGGAGCACTCCAAAAAGCAAATCTGTTTGGTGACATCCTGTCCATTACCTATTGGGTTTAATTTTGAGTGCACCCTTCTTTTGTCTCACACAATGTATGGAGCGCCAGTGTTCATACGATAAAGTGACTGCAACTGCTTATTGAGCTTATGCAATGAATCTGAGTGAGAGAAAGCTTCAGCAGATATTAATCTGGTACTCGACAAGTGTGGTTTTCAGTGTGTATTCGAGGATCAACACATTTTACAGATTTACCATATGTCAAAGTTTCACTTAAAATGGGTTTATTCATTCAAGATTGTGGAGAAATGACAAGGGCATTGCATATGTGTAGTCAAAATAGTTGAGCTGTAGACTTTTTTTTTTTCAGTTGGTCTTCTTTTACCTACAATTTACACTATACATTATGTGGCACAATAAAGCTGGCAATGTAGTAGCTGTGTGGCGTGAAAAACATGTCTACCAAGCGAATTGTAGGCAGTAAACGTACTACCAGAGTCAAAGCGTGTTTTAAAAGCTTTCACCAAATGAAACTGTAATACATCATTCTTGTGACATTTTTATAAAGATAAATGCTATCTCCTGTAACATAAAATATTTTAATATATATATTTATTAACAACACTAGGCCGCCAGTTCGTTGACTCCAGCTGAGCGAAGTACAGACACCCAGGTGTTTTAATAACCTGGAGTGCATCGGCCTTGTTTGTGAACTCTCCTCACCCTTCAGTCCTGTGAACTTTTACTTCTTTCACTTTCCCGTGTAACATGAATACCTGAATCTCTTAAAACAGTCACTTCTGTGGACTATGGCAGGACCAACTTAATGGATTGTATTTTAGAAATAAGTATTTTTCTCTCCAACAAGACTGAACGTATCCTGGGTCATCACCAGGCAAATACAATAAATTAATAACCGGTCCTGAACAAATCCACAACCTCTGGCTGGTCAGTTAAAAAAAATATTCTGTAATGCTTGCATAGAATTAATATTCAGTCCAATCAGCGGCAAAATTATTGACTCAAATCTCCCTATGCAAGTAAGTGTTACTAACTTTTTTTTTTTTGGTGTGTCTAGATTTGTGGCCAAAATATGATTTCTTTTTGTTTTTACAAATATTTAAAGTTTGAATTTTGTTGACTCCTATTTATGTATTCTCCTGTAGTCCAGGGTTAACAATTTCATACCTAAAAGTGACTTGCCACTGCAAGCCTTGGAAGGTCTGTGGCATACTAACAAGGGGTGAATTTTCACTCGCCAATTGCCAGTGGGAACTAAACCTTTTGAATCCTGCTGTATTTATATTTTTTTATTAAATATGTTCTACAGAGTGAATAATCTTATTGTCTGCAAGAAATGTGTATTTCGTTATTCACTTCTGACACTTCTTACAGGGTCCTGAGAGGAGTGGTTTATGAAACTAGTTGCCTAAAGTTTGTTAAATATGTGAGATACATGGAACGTTACACCGAAGATATTACTTACACTAATAGTAATTGGATAAAAAGTAGAGAAATAATGTTTTCAGTTTATTTTTATGAGTAGTTTATTTACAGAGAGGCTATGTTGAAGAGATATTTTATATTATCTTCAAGAACATGTGCAAAATGTACGTTTAGAAAATTATTCTCAACTGTTACAAATGTTTTTTCTTACGTTTAATTGAGGCAGAATCTTTATTTTTAAAAAAACATTTTTGGAAGGCTATTCCAAGTTTGACGAGCTTTGTAAGAGAAGGCAGTTTAATTTTATTTTTCTCATTTTATGTGAAGTGTCAGAGGTGCTTTGACACATTCATTATCTGTCTCCTACAATCTGTTAGTACTGTTAGCTTTGTAGAAAGAGTGAAGATGATGGTAATAAGGCACATATGTCAGTGGCACTCCTGGATTTAGGAGTTAACTAGTCTGCTTGTATAATCATATCACTGTGATCGGTATTGATAGAACAGTGTGACATTATCAATTATGCAGAGTTCTTAATCTACTGAGATGGATGCACAGCAACGATGCAATGGCTGATATATCAATATTTGTTCCACTATCAATTTTAACACAAGGCAACTCTATATGGAGTTACTAAGCTAGTTGTGTACTAAGAAACCTGTTTAGACACTTTCATTTGTAAATGGCAAACTAGTATGCCTTGATTACCTTCCTCTATCAGAAATCCTCTATTTGGAGCAAATTTTCCCTTTTAAAGTAAACCTGTCTAGCTAGATAAAATTTTAATGTTGATAAAAGATGTATAAGTGGCAGTACTGCTTTAACTTGAAGGGCACTGTTAAGCTTAGTGACCAAATGTATTTAGGAGCTTTTTTTTTTTACTTAATTTACTCCCGAAGCACCTCTGATGAAATAACTATGTAAAACCAGCCTTTAAAGATCCCACATAATAATGGAATATCCCACTTGTTTGACTGTGACAAGTGAAATAAGCAGGGTATTCCATACTAGCATAAGGTCTAAGGCTCAGAGTGTGAAATAAGCCTGAGATGTTGTTGGTCCTTAAATGGTTAAATAGCTCATAATAATGACATTATAGAAAATTAAGGGGTGCTTGTGACTTCTGTGTTTAAAATGAAATTAAAGCTTTATTTTTAACCTATTGCATCATTGATTGAAGCAATAATAAAATCTTTATTGCTGTCTAAATATGCCTACATAATCTAAAACATATGTTTCTTAAATGTGCATAGCGTTACACTTTTCACTCAATTCAGAATAATAGGTGTTGCACACTTGTGTTGTTGGAGAAAAACAAATGTGTAGGTGTAATAGTGCATTGTGCTGCTACCAGCAATGCAGTTTACTGAACTTACAAAGATTGCATTACAATTGTGTTGCACTTGGTGTGAAAAATCTGTCCAAAATATTACATTTCACAAATATGTGCTCTAATTTCTCTATGGACTTATCCAGGTCCAAAAATTCTGAACATAGTGTAAAGTGTTAAATAGTTGAAATCTGTTGTGATCTGTCCCGGTAATGTGGGGTTAGGAAATGCAAAGTCAGAGAGAGAATTCATAAGAGGTGGGGATAGAGTAAGAAGGAACATGATGGAGCTCATGAAGGGGTGGGGATAACTGTGGGAAAGGATTGTAGAGAATATGAAACAAGTGTTATAAAAAATAGGAGTAGAGTATGTAAGAGAGGTAAGCATAGCAATGAACACATATGGAAGAGAAGACGGCAGAAAGGGTGACCTGGAGGACTAAAGTGACTTCAGAGGCTAGCAAATCAACATGGCGGTTGGTGATCAAAAAAATTACTAATTCAATCATTGGTGTGTTAGGCACTCCCCATTTTTTTGGTTGGAAGGCGCGCTTATAATTCATAAGATTAGGATAGAAGAAAAGTTTATAATCGTTCTCTATGTAGATTAAATTAATGTAATCTCGTGCTTTTTTATTTTTTTTTACAAATAATAGTGTGGAAGTATGTGTAAAATGGGGTGCGTGTAAATAACCGCTTGTCAGAGAACTGTCCAAAATCCTTATCTATTGATGGAAAAGATAAAAAAAGAGTGATTGTTGTATCAGGATATTTCTAAATATCTTTCAGGTGTGAAAAGTAATAAAAAAAAAAAAGTTACAGGACTTTGCTTTATGGTATGATTTGTAAGATTACACAGCACATGCCAACATCTCTCCCGGCATAAAAAGACCTGCTGAAATCTGTTTCTTTTGAAACTTGGCAGTCTTGGCACTATAACCACTACATGCTTATATAAAGGTTTTGTTGCCGTTAGGAATTAACTGACCTCACCTATAATGAATGGCATAAAGATGAGGATTAAATGAGTATTTCCAAAATAGAAAGGAACTTTGCATTAACAACTCTGTCAAGTTGGGGCCAGATACAGGTGCTTGGCATACCCTCTGTTTTGGGCAAATCACTTAAACAGTTTGATCAAGCACTTGGGGGATATTTCCCACAGCCTAATGCCACTTTATCGACTTGTAGTTGTTATGGTTCCTAGACTGCCCCTTTCAGCCAGTTTCTTTTATAAAGTCTGTGTGCGTCAAATGTGTGTAGTGTTGGTGTATATGCAATTCTGGGAAAATTTGTAAAGGATACATCCACATTCTCTCATGTTTAAAAGAAGTGTTACTCCGCATGATATTCATTATCTTACCTTCCAGACAGTTCAGTCCTGAATAATAATGCACATGCTATCTCTGGCAATTAACCTCATTATAGTAACAACATTGATTCCCTGAAGTTCCTTTAGATATGGAAAGCACTGTTGACAATTTAATCTTGCTGAGCACTTGAACTAAATGTCATTCACCTTTTCCTCAACCCACTCTTAAGGTTAATTTTCTCCTTGGTTTCATATTCATAGCTAAGAAAAGAAAATCACATTGTAACTTGGGTGAAATTCACATTATCTTTGTATTGCAAACCTTACAAAATTCAGTAGACAACAGCTATAATGTATGTTCTGTATTTGTATATGGGTGTATGTTTTGTTTTGTTTTTTTTTAATGGGTTACTCCATGACCACTTAACTGATTTGCAGTGTTTCACTATGACTTCACCTCAGTCATTGGACCGACATTAGCTACCTCACTATTCCAGATGGCCAATGCGAATTATGTGCATATTAAAGGAACACTATAGGGTCAGGAACACAAACATGTATTCCTGACCCTATAGTGTTAAAACCACCATCTAGCCCCCCTGGTCCCCTCATGCCTCCCTAAATATAGCAAAATCTTACTTGTATTCAAGCCTGAAGCTGCTGGTTCTGTCCTGTCTGCCTCAGACCAGCAAGCAGTCTGCTGACCTCATCAGAAGTGGTTGCCTGATCCTATCGCAGTGCTTCCCTATAGGATTGGCTGAGACTGACCAGGAGGCAGATCAGGGGCAGTGCCAGCATGATTCAAACACAGCCCTGGCCAATCAGCATCTCCTCATAGAGATGAATTGAATCAATTAATCTCTATGAGGAAAGTTCAGTGTCTGCATGCAGAGGGAGGAGACACTGAATGTTTGGATGCATTTTAGGCAGCCATGACCCAGGAAGGATCTCTTGCAGCCATCTGAGGAGTGGCCAGTGAAGTTAGCACTAGGCTGTAATGTAAACACTGCATTTTCTCTGAAAAGACAGTGTTTACAACAAAAAGCCTGAAGGTAATGATTCTACTCACCAGAACAAATTCAACAACCTGTAGTTCTGGTGACTATAGTATCCCTTTAAACATCTGTCTTCAGCAGGCTGCTGGTGACAGTTGTCCAATAGCCTGCCCTTCGGCATGCTGCCCATGTCCTACCTTCAGCCCCCATCCCTGACATATCTCCTCCAGCAAAATGAAGGGACATCAGCGAAGGAATATTGGTCTGCAAGGAGAACTTGGCAGCTGAACTGGAACATAGGTGAGTCTGTGTCCCCTAAGGGTGGTTAACAGGCATTTTCAGAAGGGATAGATCGTACATACAAGTCAGAAGAGAAATAAAGTCCAAAAATCAGGAGGGCAGAGAGATCCCCAAAGAAAAATGCCCATTTGGCTTCCTTACACTGGAAATGCACACTGTGTTTTAAACTGTTAATCTGCATAATATTCAAATCCACGTCATACCTTACAGCAGGTTCAGCCCTGAATAATACACAGGCTGCTATCTCTAGCAATTAACCTCTTTATTGTAACATTATTTCCCTAAGGTCTTTTTATGATATGGAAAGTTGATAGTTTAATGTTGCTGTGAACTTGAACTAAATGTCATTCACCTTTTCCTCATACGATCCTTAAGGTTAATTTTCTAATTGGTTTAATTAGCTTAGTTAAGAGAATTGTGGCTGTGACCTGGGGAATATGATCTTTCAGCAGCATTGCAGGCTGTACCAGTTTAGCATTGAACAGTAATAATTCAAAAAACATTTCAAATTTTTATTATACATATACATACATACAACAGGATTTTATGTAAAGTACATACATATACAACAATGCATTAAACTGCAGACTGAAACCTGCTGTGAGAAAAAGCCACTATTAGAATCACATTTCAACACATGGCACATATCATTTGCATTGTACCTGCCACTTATTACAAACAATTTTAGATGGCACATCCGATATGAGAAGGGAAATTATGGGGAAGCAGAAGTCTAGGAAGGATGTAAAAGAAAACTGGGTAGGGAGAAGATAAGATGAAAGGAGCAATGTCTTCAATAAGCCAAACTTAAATCTAATTGTTCAGATAGGCACATATGTTCTCATGATGGATTAAGACCTTAGAATTGCTATCTCCTGGACTGTGGTGCCTGTCCCCTGGAAGGATTTATTGAGTGAATGCCAATGAGGACTTGGAAAACATGCTTTTTTTATTTTTTTTTTATATATGATTCAGATGTCGCAACAAATAAATAAATCTACTACATAGTTGTCAACAGTTCAGATTTTGCAGGGACAGTCCTGCATTTTGGGGTTTTGTACTTGCAAAAATGGGTTCTGGTGACCTGTCCTACTTTTTTGAAATCTGTCTGACATGCACGGTGCTTCAGCAGTGCTCACTGCCTGGTATGGCGTTAGGAGGCAGGCTGTCAGTAAGCTGGCAACCCTCTTTGGGCAGATATGCCCCTTGCAGTGTACCCTGGTCAGCCTGCTCTATTGCCTGCCTACCACTGTCCTGTAAGGTGATTATTAGGCAAGATTGGCAGTTATGCTACTGTATCAAGCATGAATAATTGACATAATGCAAAGTGAAAGTGCAGAAGGGTTAGAAAGCGGAAAAGATTGGGATAGTAAAAGCAAGTCAGAGGAGAAATAAAGTCCCAAAATGAAGAGAGAAGAAAGCTTCCCAAAGAAAAAATCCTAGAAACTGCCTATGGGCTTCCTTACACTGGAGACATTCCCTTCCATATGCTGGAGTGTCTTACATATAGGGTCTTCTTATGCATGGTCTGTGGCTTTTGAAAAAGGTGGTGCATGCTTTTTGAAGGTAATGTTTGTCTCATGTTTAGATCTTTATGTTGATCTGGTGGACCAAAGTAGATTTATAGCCGTGGCTTAAGAATTCTCTACAATATGATGTTCTTGACTGCAAAGTGTCTGTCTCTCTATCTCCTAATGAGATCTGTTCTGGACAATGGTGCCATAGTAATAAACCGCAGTAGTTAGCAGGGGGTGATAGTAATTGGTTGTTGGAGGTCACATCAGCCAAATACTTGGCTGTATAGCTAAATACCCAAGCCCTTAGTCACTCTCCCAAGAACTTTATATCTAGGACAGGTGCTCAGAATGTGTTTGAAGCAGTTGGACAGCTTAAGATGTTCTGCATTAGAAAAATAGTATGCAGTGCTTCGCTTTTACTGGCTTTTCTGTGATTCACCATGGTCAGCAAGTAGAGATGGGCTGTTGCTGCTAGGAGATACTGTGACTTCTAGGCCCAACTTGCTGTGTGTTATTTCTGTGCACAGAAAATCATAAAAGGGGTACCAGTCACCTCAGACAAGTTTCCCAGTAGTAGTAAGGCTGGATCGTTTATCTTCATTGCAAATACCAAGATGTTTATTTCAAAAATGTATTTGTATGTGGATGTTCCCATCAGTTTGACAATGCTTATGCCCGAGCTGAGGAGATGTCCTGTCTGGTTGCCAGTTGGGCTTCACCCCCAAAAGGATTCTGAAAATGTGAGAATTTTTTTAAATTACTTTCTCTCTGTCAGAGGGAAGATATAGTCTGTGGCATTTTATAAAACAGACATTCATTGTTCATCTTCCCAGTTCCCTTTAGTGTGTGTGTGTGTGTGTGTGTATATATATATATATATATATATATATATATATATATATATATATATATATATATATATATATATATATATATATATATATATATATATATATATATATATGTATGTATTATATGTATTATATGTATTATATATATATATATATATATATATGTATGTATTATATGTATTATATGTATTATATATATATATATATATATATATGTGTATGTATTATATGTATTATATGTAATTTTTTTTTTTTTTATTGTTATTCTTGCTCTGGCTCTTTTGGTTCCAGTAGTTATGCATGATCCCCCAGTTTTGCGTTTGATTGCATTCACATAGTGTAATTCTGGAAACATTTGTGAAGACAAGTAATGTCTTAACACCAATTGCACCATTAGCTGGTACTTGGAGTACCCTGGTAAGTGGCAAGATACTTAATGACAACATGCATCCTCAAGTGCTACATACTATGGTGTAGAGTTCCATTAGCATGCTTTAGATGTCTGCACATAGGGCATATAGTTCAAGTTTATATCGTAAACAAATGGCTAGAAGACCTATGATCATTACTATATATTTTGTAATTGCTATAAAATATACTTACATTGTCTGTAGTTGTTCTTGGAGCTAATCTATATATATCTGGTTTTATGTTTAAACAGCTAAGAAGTTGCCAAAAAATGAGCCCCAGAACACCAGTGGGGCTACAGGTCGGAACCGAGGAGTAGATCTTCATGAGCAGTCGCAACAAAATAAGAGCCAGTGTTGCAGCAACTAAGAGTGGAAGACAGAGAGTGAAGGGGGAGCCAACATACGATTATAACCTCTATTCCTGCATCTGTCCATCTGTCCTCCAGAAATACAACTTAATAACCTTCCAGCACTCCTCCGCCAGGACCTTTCCCTTCGCACAACTACTCCACCGGGTAACAGCACACATGGAAACAAACGAACCAGCTTGAAACCCCCAGCCCTACACCGTCTCAGCCCTGGAAAAGCTCCTTGTTAACTCTACTTTTTGTGTGTTCTATTTTCTTTGTTTTTTGGGGTTTTCTTTACACTTCCCACAAACACACTCAAACTATTCTTGGTGGCACAGCAAAGAAATGCGCAGGAACTATGCCTTTTCAATAGAGCAAATCTTGCAAACAAACTCTAAATACTTTGTAATATAGCTACATAGTGACTTTATTATTGATCTTTTCATTTCTTATAGTTTCGGCTTTATGTATCCCATTTGCAGGCCTTCAAACTTCAATGGCGCCTACACAAAACAGAATTTACCACTTGTAAACTTTTTTTTTTTTTGTTTCTTGCTACAAAGCTACCAAATGTCTTTTATTTGTGTGCCTGCACTTTGACCGTTGTGGATGGTAAATAATCCATCCACTTTGACCCTTTGCACACATGACTGAAAACCATGAAGAGTGGTTGCATAAATGATGGTTTATCTATTATTTTAAGCAAAAGAACTCCAGTCGGTTTTGTCCTTCTAGCTTGTTTAGGAGAGTACAAGCATCTTTGCTTTACTCATTCACGTTTGAGGTCTTTGTTAACAAGCAGGTTTCTGATTCCTTTTTTACGTACAGGTTTGGAACACCCTTGCTTCCGTCTTTGGTGAAATGGTTATCATATGGAACCCTTTTCTGGCTTTAAAAGTGTGTAGTCTAAAACAGATGTGTTCACAAGGCAATTTGTAAGTCACTTGTACCAACAGTATTGTACACATAGATATTTACTAGCTGGTGTGAACTGCCTAGGCTTTTATTTCTTTTGTAATTTAAGTTTCACTCCAAATTTGTGTTCTACCACTTTTAAAAGGCAGGTAATTTGGGTGTTTTTATCAGGGGAATTTATAGAACAATGTCTGTCTTTACTGGAGAACATGAACACATATTGTCTGTGCTAATCGTTGACTAATGCCACTGGTTTATTTATGTGTAAAATAGCAGTCATGTGATGCCATTGAAGTGAATAGGGTAGAGTTATTCATACAGTTCATAATTAGAAGGCTGATAAAACTAATTATGGGTTAACATAGTATTAACTTGTATTTTGAGTTAGTCCTAAAAGGAGCTTAGGGGTTCCTTGGGTTGACATGAACATTAAGAATTGGCTTGGTGATGCTGTTACACTGATTCAGAAAGTAAATGTAGTGGCTGGTGTTTGTGTGAAGAATTTTGATATAACCCTAATCCAAATAACCTGTGTGAAAGGTTGTGAGCTGACCATATATACATGTCGTCTAAGATACAAGATAATCTTTCTTCAGTGCCCATGGTAAAAAAAATCAGCAAAATATATGTAGCTTTCTTTTCAGTCCTGGTTTTTTTACATTGCATTTTTTTTTTATTTCTTGCCCCCCGTTAAACCTGTGTGTGATTAAGTATTGCATATTGGAAGAACTGCCTTGAGCAGTATGCACTTTAGTTTACAAATGGTTGAAAGGTTGCCTTGAATACGTTTCTTTAAGGTTTGTTTCCTTAACCAATGGTATTAAGATTGTCCAGTTAGCTCTCTAGTTTGCTGCAATGAGGAGCTGATCAATGTCACTCCATTTCATTAGGGCTCATCGGCATTCCACTGATTCTATCTCCGCTTCTTTTCCATACTTTTAAGATTGTTCACAACATCCATGTCTCTTGCCCTGACTGTTTACAAATTTTTAAAGGTTGTTCTCCTAAACAGAAGGAGCCGTTACTGGGCCACAATGTACCCAATCTAAGGCTTGAGATACTCTTTATTCTGTACACTAAGTGGCATGGCAGGTATGTGCCTTCTGCGTGTATGGGTTTGTGTGAGTGTGAAATAAGTGTTCAAATTATTGGTGGCTTTCTGGATTGTGAGATTAATCTTGACTTGTGCCTTCCTTCCAAAGCTGGACTGGAGAGTTGTGAACATGTCCTGGTATTTAAAAACATTTTTTATATAGGAAAGTCCAAAATATCATAAAATAAAATGTACCCAGGTAGCTTCCCTTTCTAATTCGCCTTCTCTCATATCTACTTAAACACCTTCATAGGGACAATAGAATGACATTAATGATTCTTGACATCCTGTGGCATGTGGGCTGTTAATGTAAATCTCATCAACAGAGTACTTCACCTCTGGTCACTTCAGATATTGTGTGGAGTTGACCGGGATTATGGTGAATTTGACGTTCACAAGAGAAAGGGGCAACTTTGTTTCAACGTTTGTTTCATTGTCCCATTAATAGGATTTTCATTAGGGGTCACTGTAAGAACCCATACCATTTCATCTCATTGAAGTGGTCTGGGTGCAATGTCCCTGTCCCCCTTATATCTGCATGAGAATATCTAGCGTCAAGCAAAACCCCATAGGAAAGCATTGATTCAAAGCTTTTATATGGGGGTGGCCTAATGCGCATACTGACGTTGGCGGAGGACAAGCGCCACCCACTACTGATGGACTTCAGCATTGTATTCTGGTAAGTGAATGAAAAGGGTATATTTTAACCTTTCACGGACAGGGGGGGCTGCGTGGGCAGAGAAACACTTTGTGTTAGATATACATAATGTGCTACTTTATTAATGAGAGAGAATGGAATACTTCAGTTGTCACGCTTGGGCTTCTGCTTCTCAGCCAGCTGGTTTCTCTTGACTGTATATGTTTTGCTGTAAAACTCCTGGCTCTCTAGTTGTGGATTATAACTGTGCTGTTCACAGATTGGAAAGCTGCATATTCCAGTGCTCCACTTTGAAGAAAGTATATAGATACTAGACAACATTTTTGTGAAAAATGTGCAGTTACAAAGTGCAGTGCTGAATTTCACACACGAACCTCTTTGCATCTTCACATATACATGTCAGTATATTTATATTGCACTGAAAAGTTCCTTCGTATACCTGCACATCAGTCCTTGTTGAAAGAAGTTTGTTAACCAATAACAACGGGGTATATCATGTTCTACACTGGAATATTTTGCATGCTCTAATGCACAGAAGTTACAAGATTTCAATTCAGGCTTTACATTAATCATGTCTGAGTTAACTCCTTACGGTTTACTTAGAACATCATCATTTTCTCCTATTCTAGTATTGCAACATACTGCATTAAAACTGTAGGACTCGACCTGCAATTCCAATTCTTTATATAGCGCAAACATATTTCGCAGCTCTGTACAGTAGATAAACAAGACAAAAAATAAATTCTAACAAAACATGACTGACATACTGGAACTGTAGGTGAAGAGGGCCCTGCACAAACAAGCTAACAAAATAGTAAATTGTTTTGCTTTTTTCCATTTTATATTGGGAGGTGGGGGTTCATTATGTTTTTTTCTAAACAAGAAGGGAGGATGGGGGAGACTATCTCAGTAGTGCCAGAATTGTCTCCAGTTCTGTATGGGTATTTCTGATTACTGAACAGGTGGGTGCAAGTGTTTGGGTTTTTGTTTTGTGGGTTTTTTTTTTTTTTTTTTTTGCTAGGCAAATACCTGTTTCTTGTTTGTGCAGTTAGACATCATGTACACAAACTGAAGTTTTTTTTTTATTTTGCAGATATCCAGCATGTGCACCTAGTGGTTTGAATTGAATGACATTATATATTCTTTAGGGGAAAAAAATTTAATGATGGCTCCATAAATGTCCATCACTTTACTTTCAAAAGGGGTTCACTGCTGTGGTTTATGAGATGATCTGAGACTCCGAATCACTGGTGTTGGTCCATTGTGTATGCATTGTCCTATAAACGACTATTTGGTAAAGGCACATTTGGGTGACTGCGCATTGCAATACTGTCACTACTCTATCTTTGAGAGGGAATGGAAAAGCTGCTTTCTTCATCCTTCTTTTTCTTTCTTTCTTTTTTTGTATATGGCTGGAATCTGGACCACGTTGGTACATTGCAATTATTCAATTTAGAATGCTCCTACTTTTAATGTGCTTTTTAGTTCTCTTTGTTTTAAGAAACAAACACAATCTAACTTAAGTCATAATCAGAATGGACTTCTACCCCTGATTTACCAGTGTATTTAATGTAAGTAAAAACAAAAAGACTGTGTGTGTATATTAAATGAACTTACCTTCTTAATGTGTGTTGTATCTTTTCTTAAAACATAATACAAACTACCTTTAATTTTGGTTTAAATATGTTTCATATTACCATTGTTTTCACCTGTTAGATCAAGTATTTATCAGGCAGCTATATAAAAATCATTAATGTTACATGCCATTTTGTAGGGTATAACATTTTTTTTTTTTTTTAGCTGTACCAGTGATGGTTAACCTGCTTACAACAATTATTTTAACTTTATCATTCTTAAAGGGACACTCCATTGCATAATTAAATATCACTGTATAGTAGATATACCCTAATAATAGGTAATAGATATACCATTTTATTATGCATTTTTCCATTAAGGGTTTATCTAACAGCTTGCAAAAGCTGCAGATCACATATCTGAAGCCTTTGCAAACCCTCCCCTTCTAACAGCCCAGACATTCTGTGGCTGCCCAATCACAGACTTCCAAATGCAGCTCAATTAGAAGTCTTTGCAAGGCAGTTGCTCTGAGAAATAGTTTGCCTCTTGAGTTTAGCTTCACTAAAGTAAACAAACTAGGAAATAATAGGACCTGTTGTCTGACTGCAGATTCTTCTAATCTGTATTTTTTTGTTAAATGGAAAAAAAAGGGAAAGCATTGGATTAGCTAAAATCAGCACGGGGGCGAGGCCAAATGCCGTTTTGGCCAATCAGGACCTCCTCATAGAGAATGCATTGAATCAATGCATCTCTATGAGGAAAAGTCAGCGTCTCCATGCAGAGCTTGAAAAGGCAGTGTTTGCATGAAAATACCTGAAGGGAAATATTATACTCACCAGAACAACTACATTAATCTGTAGTTGTTCTGGTTACTATAGTGTCCCTTTAACCTACTTTTCTATGTTTTTGTTTTATTTTTGTTTGTATATTTTTGGGTTTTTTGCTGGTTTAAAAAAAAAACAATGTTCAATGGCCCTTTAATACGCCCTGGCTGGGCACCTTGAGAAATGTGAGCTGGAACAAAAATTCAAAGGAGATCACTGGGAAGAGAGAAGGCCGAAAAGAGGTAAACCTGGCAAATATAAAGTATTCTGAAATGAGTCCAATTAAAGTGTGCAGTTTATTATGTAATATAGACGATTTAAGGGAGAGAAGCCAAAAAGCAGCTTTATGCATTCTAGGTTAGAAAAATGCCTTACTCATAGATATCTGTCTTTAATTTTGAGGTGTCTAGCCTGCTCATAATACTGACATGAAGACAGCTAGGACAACCGCAAAGGCATAAGTCCATTATCCATAATACAGCAATCATGTGGTCAATCCTAGCTAATAACTCCTAAAATAAATAAATAAACTGCAAGCCATATAAATTCCACTTCTGTTGGCTAATATTTGAAAGAGGGATTTACTTTGTGTACATGATTAACAAAATATGGTGATGTAGGGAGACCTGTTGTGAGGGGGGGTGGGGAGAGGAGAATATGAGGCAGGTTTGAATGTCAGAATTTTGCTTAAAGGGACACTATAGTCACCTGAACAACTTTAGCTTAATAGAGCAGTTTTGGTGTATAGAACATGCCTCTGCAGCCTCACTGCTCAATCCTCTGCCATTTAGGAACTAAATCCCTTTGTTTATGAGCCCTAGTCACACCTCCCTGCACGTGACTTGCACAGCCTTCCATAAACACTTCCTGTAAAGAGAGCCCTATTTAGGCTTTCTTTATTGCAAGTTCTGTTTAATTAAGATTTTCTTATCCCCTGCTATGTTAATAGCTTGCTAGGCCCTGCAAGAGCCTCCTGTATGTGATTAAAGTTCAATTTAGAGATTGAGATACAATTATTTAAGGTAAATTACATCTGTATGAAAGTGAAACCAGTTTTTGTTTTCATGCAATGCAGGCTCTGTCAATCATAGCCAGGGGAGGTGTGGCTAGGGCTGCATAAACAGAAACAAAGTGATTTAACTCCTAAATGACAGTGAATTGAGCAGTGAAATTGCAGGGGAATGATCTATACACTAAAACAGCTTTATTTAGCTAAAGTAATTTAGGTGACTATAGTGTTCCTTTAAGCATCCCATCTTTACTTGTGCCATTGGCTGAAGGTGTTGTTTGGCACACATCAGACCTCTTAATACAAAGTGCAATAATAAAAGGTAGGCAGCAGCCTTTTGGCTCATTTGCTGTATATTATTTCACACCATACCAGTTGCTTTTCCTGCATAGTTTACTTTTTTACAAATAATGGTGATTCGATATAAATGGTGGGGCAGGCGACTACCAAAATCTGACTTAGACAATTATAACAATCTCTGATTCCCAAGCCCATAATCTCCCTAACAACCATGTTGGAGTTGATATATGTACTGCGTTTGAAAGTTTACATGTTAATCACATACTTCATATCATATGGATGACCTTGCGTGTACCCCTTTATTAAACCCTACTTAATTTTGGCAATTATACCTTGTCTTTCCCCAACGCATCTATTGCCATATCCAGATACTTTTTTTTTCTATTCTTAACATGGCATTTATTGCTGGATAGTGAGTGGAAAGTACTCCACACCCTGTATGGCTTTTGAATAGGTAAACCACCATGGGGAAATTGTGATTGCTTGAATTTAACATGTATCCTCTCCAACAGACTACAGTGTGCAAGCTTTTATTGCATGCCATAACCTTTTTAAGGCAACAGATGAAAAATGGTGGCATTGTTGCTTAGCCCCCAAGCATTTGGTTACATCTGTGGAGTGAATGCCCGGTTATGAAACTATACAGTGAAGGGAAACATGCGATCATATCTAGGTTCTAAGGCTTTGTCTCTGCATTGCAATACTGCATCTTTGTCATCATACAAAAAAAAAAAACACATTTACTATCCGCATTGTGAATGTTATAAAACTTATGGCTAACCCCTCCCCCAACCCATTACACTACAGTCGATTAAGAAGTAAAATTTGCCTGAAAAAAAGAATGCCTTTGTATACAAGGGTTCTATGGTCCCTAGAAAATGAAGCGCAGTCCTCTAGACAGTGGCTCTGTTTTCTCCTCCTGCACCCCATAAATAGACATTCATGCAGTCATCATAAATCCACGTCCATATCCCAATTTGTAATACCCCAGTGGGATTCACAATGCAGCCAATCCTTTGTCTCTGATGAATTGAAAGAAATAGTTTGTAACCCATTTGTCCCGGACTTGGGTGTAACAAGTTCTCAGAATCAACATAACCCACGTGTGAGTCCATAGATCCGTGAAGTGAGTACACCTTGCTCTTATGCCATTGTAGTGGACCACAGGTAACCCGACTAGTTACCTCCACTAATTCCTTCTCTCAGCCAGACTGGAACCATTAAAACAAGCAGACATGTATTCCCCCAGTAACCAGACGAAACATAGTTCTGGGAGTCAGCTGATTTATTTTGGACCACACATGACTTATATGCATAGACCCCTACATTGGGCCTCCGATCAAAAAATACAGGGTTTTCGTTCCCAGGATCCTTTGTGCCTGAATTGCTTGAGGAAAAACCCATAATTAAATTATCTATCTGGTACAGAAAATCTACACAAAATAGAGTACCCCAAAAGTGCCCCCACCATAACCAGGAACTCCACAAAAGTTATCCCCATATAGTCCTGATCTGAGTGTATAACCTATTCAAATATCACTCAGATCGGTTTGGTGAAACGGGAATGCCAATGAGGTAAAGTTTTGACTCTCTGTTCAGGGGTTCCTTTGCGAACACTGTGCAACATGTTCTCTTAATTTCAGGGTACGAATGCTTCCCCTTTTCGGTAGTTCATATCTCCTGAACGTCGTTCGCATAGTTGGTCGGGAAGTAGAATGGGCAGCAGTCTAATCTTTACCGGGGTTAGTGCAAGTGCCTAACTGAAAAGAATTCCAGGCACTCGTTGCCCAAGTGCCGCTGCCCACGTTCGGGAGACCAAATGGCCACCATTCTTTTGTCGACCACATGCATTCGGTTATACGAAATGGCGGCCATCCGGGGAAGCTTTCATTAATTACTTCCCTTGCAGTTTTGCACTTAAGTTGCTGGTGTGAACGTTCTAATGGGGTACGGGGTGGTCCTCATTCGGGAGATGAATGGAGAAGGTTTGTATACAATAACTTCCGAATAGAAAAGGGGAAAACATACAAAATGGGGCAAAACAGACTAAATTGGCGGTAGGTTCCGCCACAGCCATGTCACATAATGTTTTGTTTTCTTGTATATTTCCACATGTGCATTAAAGGGACACTATAGTCACCAGAAGTCAATTGCTTTTGTTTGATTTGTTCTTTGCAAACAGAAAAGTCAGAATTTTTTGACTATAGACCTGATTTTCAACGAAGGTTGAATAATTCTGATTACAACTGTACATGTTTTTATGTGACTTAACCAGTAGCAGCATTTGCTACTAGATTTAGGCATAATTGTTTAAAAAAAAAAAAACACACTACCCATGGTTCTTTCCTGTCATTGCAAGGCTTGATGTCTATTTGCACGCTGTGTTTTTGAGCTGCAGGTTGGCACACTGGCATCATAGTTGGGTCCTATAAGATCAACTAGCACCTTATCTACCTTCTCCCAGTGGCCTTCTTAGGGACAATTACCTGGCCCTCTGGCAGCTTAGACATACAACTGACATACAAAGGTAATAATTCATATATGTAAAACTCAATGCACACTCTTGTTTACATATACACCCTGTTCCAAATTATTATGCAAATTCTATTTAAGTGTCACAAAGATTAAATATTTTGTTTTTCAGTTTAACTCATGGATGGTATTGTGTCTCAGGGCTCTTATAATCACTGAAAAGTTTTTGGACACCTGTGATAATTAGATTGCCAGGTGAACCCAATTTAAGGAAAAACTACTAAAGGAGGGTGTTCCATATTATTAAGCAGAGCACCATTTTCATGCAATATGGGGAAGAAAAAGGATCTCTCTGCCGCCGAAAAGAATGAAATAGTTCAATGCCTTAGATGAGGTATAACAACATTAGATATTTCATGAAAACGTAAGCGTGATCATATTAAGAGATTTGTGGTTGATTCAGAGCACAGAGGGGCTTGTGCACATAAAGGCACATTGAGGAAGATTTCTGCCAGATCCATGCATATGATCAAGAGAGCAGCTGCTAAAATACCATTACATAGCAGCAAACAGATATTTGAAGCTGCTGGTGCCTCTGGAGTCCCACGGACATCAAGGTGTAGAGTCCTCCAGAGTCTTGCAACTGTGCATAAACCTTCTATTTAGCCACTACTAACCAATGCTCACAAGCAGAAAAGGCTGCATTGTGCAGAAAAATACATGAAGACTAATTTTCAAACAGTCCTGTTTACTGATGAGTGCCGTGCAACCCTGGATGGTCCAGATGGATGGATGGAGTAGTGGAAGGTTGGTGGACGGCCACCCTGTTTCAACAAGGCTGCAACGTCAGCAACACGGTGGAGTCATGTTTTGGTCCGGAATCATGGTAAGAGAGCTGGTTGGCCCCTTTAGGGTCCCCGAAGGTGTAAAGATGACCTCTGCAAAGTATGTGGAATTTCGGACTGACCACTTTCTTCCCAGGTACAGAAGGAAAAACTAGGCTTTCTGTAATAAAATAATCTTCATGCATGACAATGCACCATATCATGCTGCAAAGAATGCCTCTGCATCAATGGCTGCTATGGGGATAAAAGGAGAGAAAGTCATGGTGTGGCCTCCATCCTCCCCTGACCTCAATCCTATAATTTGGAACAGGGTGTAGACATCCCAGTTTGAAAACACTTGCTACATCTACGGATCTATGTACCAACATACAGGGGTGTACCCAGAGCATTTGGCACCCAGGGCGGATCCTGTGTTAGTTGGGGAAGCAAGTACTTCTTGCTTCCCCTCGATGTGCAGCATTAACTGCAATGGGTGGGGGAAGTGTTAAGCTCCTCCCCTGCTGCCGGTTTAGCTTTGCCCCCACTTTCCATCTGTGCAGCCCGTTTTGAAGCAATTGGATGCCTGTCCCTGCATGTGTGAGCTGTGTTGGCTGCCCGGCACCTCAGCTGCAATGGCAACCTGTGCGGTCGGACAGCTTGCACATCCCTGGGCCTGTGGTGGTCTGCCCTCTCCCCCCCCCCTTCCCTTTGTACGCCACTACCGACACATATATATATATATATATATATATATATATATATATATATCCCAAAGATAATCAGCACTCCCAGGATTTGTAGAAAAAAAACGTCTTATTTACTCCAATCGTCAACGTTTCAGTTCTGCTTGGAAACTTTCATCAGGACAGCAAGCAACAAACAAATGATACAAAACAGTGCTTAAATAAGACCAACAATCAAAATAGACTTACAGATCAGCTGTGTATAGGGGCCGGTCATCCCAATTTCCGAACGCACGGGCAGACACCACCAGAAGTCAACGTCTCATTAATCACGCTTGATATATATGGGCCAACTAGCTTTTTCCTTCAGCACAGGGTCAGTCTGTTTAAGAATTCTCACTGAAGTCTTCAATAGTATCTCATGGGTTACTGCAGTTATACCGGGTTGTTCACTAATGAATATTCAAAATCTTTCAATTTAAGGCTAAGGTAGCCAAACTAGTAGCATAGCTGACTTAGGGAATTTTTCCAGTTTTGCTATATTTGTCTTGAATTTGAAATTCACTTTGAATTCTCACTTTAGTGAATAACCCTGTTAAAGAAGAAAATCCAGTTCAGAGAGAAGATATATGTGAAATTTAACAATGCATTCTCTATACCTAATGGTGTAATGATTAGAGGAAGCGATCTTGCCATAACAATGCCGTAATAACTACATTCTGTTTTGATTTCAGCTGGGTGATTCCTCCAGCTATGATGTGACCACTTCCAATGGCAGAGCCCCCTTTGCTTATAAATCCTTGACTTGTGGTTATTCGGTTCTAGCACTAACTATTTGTAACATTTATTTATTTTTTCTGTTTTTTTTCACCTTGTTGGGCATGGTGTGATGGGTGTTTACTAGATGTTACTCATGCAGGTGGTTGTTTTGGGTTGGTGAGGAGGAGGGAAGTCTTGACTCATAGATGTGTGATAATTATATTAATAAAAGTACTCTGAAGTCTTTGTGTCTGCTTCATTTTACTAAACTGGTTATAGTGTCTAGAGTCCGTTGGTTCTCTCATTTCATTCAGCATCAAACAGTTTTTAATGTTTTTATGTTTTAATACTAAATGAGAGCCCATCAGCCCATCCCATATGTGCTGCTTTGGCTAATGAGGAAGTATTCAGCTGTGCAGAAATTAGCAGTTGTGATTGGCTGAGAGTGTCAGCTGACTGCTTTTAGCCTATCGGAGCTCCAACCAACGGTATGAATGGGTATGACTATAAAGTAGCATATGATTTCTGACTTAGCCACACCTCCAGAAGGGGCTGGGTTGGGGTGGGCAGGGACTCTTATTTAATGTTAAACTGCTCTAGAATGGTTTAACACTGAATGGAGGTACAGTTCCAGGAGACTCCAGGCACTATATTTGAAAGAGATGTCATGGTTATAGTGACTACAGGGTCCCTTTAAGACTTTGTGACCAGTGGAGGGGTGGGCAGATTAATTCACTTTATGGAGTAACTTCCCCTTAGGATTCCGTTAAGAGACTTTCAGCCTGTAGCAATTTATCCCCCACCACCTATCTTTTTTCATTTTTTTTTTTGCTCATACAGATGTGAGTATATATTTGAAATAAGTACCGTAACTGAACTGTGTTCAACTCACTGAATCATCTGGGCTTGGACCTGACAGTGAGCAATGGCTGTAAAGTGATAAGTTAAATGTTATGTTGTAACAGCATTATAGTTACAATTTAACAATTACTGTCTCAGACTTCAGCTACACTTTGGCTGTAGAAAAACAAAATTGCTGCTCGGATGTTTTTATATGCTGCCACCACTACATTGCAATATTACAATATTGAGCTTATCTGTAAAGATACATAAAAAAATATATCATAAAATCTTTTTCCCTCCTCCCTTCTTCTTACCTTTCGTGAAGGAGGGGGACACACAGAAGGCCCTGGAGGTGGTAAGTATGTGCCTGGCTGCAGCTCTCCTGTCCTCCCGCACAATTCTGTGTGGAGCGTTGCCATGGGAATGCGCGGCAACACTCCACACAGATTGCTCGCGGGAGGACAGGAGAGCTGCCTCGCAGATCCCTCCCCCTGCCTCTCGGTCCTCCCGACACGAAAGCAGAGTAGTCGCCTACTCTGCATTGCTACTGACCGATGTCGGGTGCCCACAGAGAGGGCTCTGCGTGCCACCGGCCATCACTCTAGGAGAAAGCCCATTGGTTTTTTTTTTGGTTTTTTTTTTTAATCCACTCCTACATAATTTGTCAGGAAATTGGTGAATATTTTAGCTCCAACCAGTTGTGCTGGTTAAGCTGCTTTGAGTGCCAGTTTAACCCATTGCTTTAATTAGTTATTTTGTGCACCTTACACATGTTTATACGTGTGTGTTTGGGCATTAAAATGGCTGTCTCCACAAAATCGTTTTGGAATCGTATATATAGATAAAATCACACTCTAACCCTGTCTTGGAGTTTCCAATGCAATTAAAAGCTAATATTTGTTTTCTTTGCAAAATATACAAGGACCCCTTAAGGTGACAGCTGCTTTGACTAGCAATGGTTTACCATGCTTAAGGTTTGCCGTGTACTCTTTTTGTTGATACTGGTAACAGATGGTGCACATATTGTGTACATTAGTGTGATTAGGTATCCTATCCTTTGACGTTTCCATCTAGTCTCACCTTTGTGGCGCCATCTGCAAATGTGAGTTTGTTACTTTAAATGTATTTTAAAGTTGGGGTTACTATTTTATCCCCTCCATGGATATATTGGTATCCATGCATTACTTGCATGATAAAGACCCTAACCATCCAATGGATTATGCTGAATGAAATTGACGTGCATGTGCCCATTCTTTGTGAGAAATCGAATCTGATTTAATGGGTCTGACCCCACTAAGTGAATCAAACACATTAACTGTTACAATGTATAGCAGTGTGGTTAGCTGTAGGGACTGACTGTGGGGCTAATGATAAAACATATATATGTTAAAGGGACACTATAGTCACCAGTGACTACATCTTAATGTACTAGTTCTGGTGTGTATACCCTGTCTCTGCGGGCTTTTCAATGTAAACACTGTATTTTCAGAGAAAATGCAGTATTTACATTGCTGCCTAGTAACACCTCTAGTGGTAGTCACTCAGATGGCCAGCAGAGGTGCTTCCTATGTCCGTGCTGCACATTGTTCAGCATCTCCACACTCTGCATGAAGGTGCTGAACGCTCCCCATATAGAATCTGTGATGCAATGCATCTCTATGAGTTAGATGGTGATTGGCACAGTAACCTTCCAATGCTTTTCAATGGGAGAGCATTGGATTGGCTGAGGTCATCAGGACTGATGATCTGTCGTGAAGGCGGGACCAGCCGTGGCAAGACCAGCACGGTAAAGGAGAAAAGGTGAATTAAACACCTTGCCACTACAGGGGGGGGCCAGTTACCTAAACATCCACTTAAAGGGACACTAGTCACCAGAACAACCACAGCTTATTGAATTTGTTCTGGTGAGTATAATAGCTCCATTCAAGCATCCTCATGTAAACACTTCCTTTTCACTATAATAAGTACTTGTTAGTATTGCTAACACTATAGTGTCCCTTTAAATAAGCGAAGTTCAAGTTGTGCCCCAGAAAGAGAAGTATGCAGAAAAATTACTGAACACATTTATGTAGAGATCTATTTGCCTCTAGGCCAAACAAAGCTTGTGATTAGGATGCCAGTTTGAACAATGAGGCAGACACTTTTTTTATATTTCCTTTTCCCGTCTTTTTATTTTGTGTAATATGCATTTGCATTAACAGTGACTCTTTGACGCTTGCCAGTTGCCAACCCTGCCCAAAGTGAGCAGCCAGTGAGTAGTGATGTACCGAACTGTTCGCCGGTGTCACAATAGCTTAAGCTTGCATTTAAAAAAAAAAAAAAAAAATTTCACTGCAATAGATTGAATAGCAGTTAATTGTCTGCAAGCGTCTGGGTGTCAGGCCTTCAGCGTGTACTCTGCCAGTGTACTTTGCCACTCATATCTGGTGTCTCTATAGCGTGCCTTTAAAAAGAAAAAAAGTTTTTCACTGTAAGCGAATAGCAGTCAGAGTCCTTAAAGCGGGTGTCAGGCCTTCAGTGTGTACTCTGCCAACCTCTGCAAGTGCACATTGCCACTCATATCTGGTGTCACAATAGCGTTGATTTAAAAACAAAAATTTTTTTTTCACTGTTTTAGATTGAATAGCAGTTAGTTGTCTTCAAGCGGGTGTGTCAGGCCTACAGCGTGTACTCTGCCAACCTCTGCCACTGCACAGCGCCACTCATATCTGGTCGCACAGTAGCTTGCACGCATAGTACCACTAATCCCCCCCCAAAAAATGACAGGCAGAGGCAGGCCACCCCGCAGGGTCCGTCGTGGTGCTGTGATTCCCTTTCGCCCTAGAATAATGCCCATTATTTCACATTGTGTCTATGTCTAATAAATATGTTTTATACTTTTGACACATGGCAAGATTATTAATGCTACCTACCCTATTTTATTTTTATTGATATATTAATTGAGGTACAGTGCTTTAGTGGTCACAATTTTATTATATTTTATTTTTGGAGCGCTCACATACTAATTTGTATTTTGCCTTTAATGTGCCCTAGCCCAGAGCAGCACAATATCCAACGTTTAGGCCTATTAGCCTTTCTCAAGGAATTGGCTTATGTGCACCCTCCTATTGATATAAAAATAGCCGTTTATATTAAAATGAACGTCTGACATTCCAGACTTTGCAAAGGTATGGCTTTAAAACCATATAGCGCTCTTTGGCGAAAATAACCTAGCCACTGGTTTTTGGAGGGGCCTGCTTGCCAGCCTCCTACCCTGTGACTATGGCCCCTGTGTTAAACCCTGATTAAAAACATTGTGTGTGCCTTTTTGGACTTGTATGGCCACACTTCGAGCTTTCGAAGCTGCATTTCGAATTACCGAACAACCGCACGAACCAGAGATCACCCTAGTGCTTGTTAACAGCTATTAACAACTTGGAACACTTCTCACCGCAGCGTTCTAATTGTTCGTCTGGGTGGCTACAATTCCTATGGACAACCACGAGGTGATGGCCATCTTGTTCGCATGAAGGCAGGCAGCGGTGTTTGGGCATGAATCTCAAGGAACTAAAATCTGATACAGAAACTCCCAAACACCACTGGACTGCCATCATCGCCTGCGTTCGATTTGATTCAACTTAGAAGGGCACTGTTCGGTGAGATCATTCGTCTGGATGAGGGGAACAAGCTCCAGGGGAAGACTATTGACTCTGTTCGGTAGTTTGTTCATTTTCAAACTACCGAACTAGACCGACCGCAAGCCCTGATTCTCTGGAGCTGTTTTGGGCATGGGACCAGGGCCAGCCTTAGGCAATTAGGCGCCCTGTGCGAAAAATCTTCACGGCACCCCAGCCCCCACCCCCCACCAAGTTGCCTGAATACAGTAACACACACAGGCACCAGGGACGTGTGTATCGCGAGGCAAACAAGGCATCTGCCTTGGGCAACATTTTGCAGGGGGCGGCAAAAAAAGCCGCCCCAAATGCCCAGGCAGATCCCTTGCTTGCCTCGCGTCCTGGAGGGCTCAAGAGCTGGCTGGCTGGCCACCTTTGAGCCCCCCTGAGGCTCGCAGAAGACAGCGAAGGAGCATACTCACCTGAGCTCTTCCTGCTTAGCTCCCTCCGCGCCGCTTAATGAAGCCGGGAGCTGGAATATGACGTCAGTCCAGCTCCCGGCATCACTAAGCGCCGCCTACTCAGCTTGTGCGCCGCCTACTCAGCTTGTGCGCCCCCTGCCTGCCCGCCCAGCAGCCACACTGGACTGCAGATAAGAAATCCACTCCAGCTCTCCCAGGGAGGCTGGGTGGATTTAAAATAAAATAAAATAAATATTAGTTTGTGAGTGTTAGTGGAAATGTCTGTGTGTCTGTGAGTGTGTATGTCTAAGTGAATGTGTGTGTGTGTCTGTAAGTGAATGTGTGTGTATGTGTCGGTCAGTGGGGACGTGCATCTGTCAGTGAGAGTGTGCATCTGTCAGTGTGTGTGTGTATGTCATTGTTTGTCAGTGTACATGAGAGTGTGCATCTGTCAATGAGTGAGCATCTGTCAGTCAAAGTGCGGCCTTGACAGATGCCATTCTGTTACAGGCATGTGTACACACACACACTCAGTTAAAGGCAGTCACACATACAGGCACAGGCACACACAATGGCACAGCTACAGCGACACACACAGACAGTCACACATATACAGAAAGTCACACAGGCAGTCACACACACAGGCAGGCAGTCACACAGACAGACAGTCACACACAGACAGTCAGGCAAACAGTCACACACACACACTTACCTCTTTCCAGTGGGTGCAGTTGGCTGATGGGGAAGCAGGGACTCCTTCCCTCTTCTGGAGGTATTAGCCCCGCCTCCGCCTCGTGATAAGCCCCGCCCCTCGGTAAGTCCCGCCCCTCTACCGCGATTATTTTTTTTAAATAGACCCGGGTGGAGAATAATTTGTCCTTCACCCGGGTACCTGTTTTAGCTCCCCTGACACCGGCCATGTGCGAGCTGTGTCGGCCACAAGGCGCCCCCTGTTCCAATGCGCCCTGTGCGGCCGCACAGCTCGCACCCCCCTAAGGCCGGCCCTGCATGGGACCATGCCTGTGGTCGATCAATTAAGTGACTTCCATAGAATTCCCGAACCCCTGAACTGACCTGGGTAATTTTGGGATATGTTGGTCACCAAGATCAGGGCTATCAGAGGATGTAACATTTGTGCAGATATCATGTGTTTTGGGGTACTTTGGGGAATTTATAGAAAAGTGTTTTTTTTTCTGCCAGGAGATATTTAGGTTAATACAGTATCTGACTCCATTATCTCCCAGGCAGAGGGCAGGGATTGAATGCTTTGTGTGGGAGTGTCGTGCATTTGAATACTGTTCTTATTGGGCTGTGAATATTGTAACTCAGTTCCCCACAAGGTCCATGTGGGCGTACCCCTTGCATGGGGATTGTCATATAAGGCCAAGTGTGGCACCATTAAAATCAGTTCCTCTTCACCCTCAACATAGAGCCTTGTCTCATGTGTGGAGGGGACAGCTATATTCACTCTGGGGATTTCTATACTCCTTATACTCCCTATAATTATAATCGCTAGCTCTTATAAGAGCAGTTCCTTCTATACTCTTTGGAGCAGGAGAGGTTTACCCACTGGAAGCTGGATACTAGTCTTGGGTCCAGGGTGGGTGAAGGACGGCGAGATCCCCAACCAAGCTGCGGTGGTTTGTGGGGTCTGCGGTGCTGATGGTGTCTAGTGGAGTGCTTGGAGTCCTCGGTGAGCACTAGGAGCATTGATTGGCAGAAGGAGTTAAATATTCTGACATGCATTCTGTCTTTTTAAAGTGTGTGCCTTGACCAGCTGTTTTTACAAACAGAGTTTAATAATCAATGGGTGTGTGCATCCTTCACTGTTTGTGTGAATTAATTCTGTGATTTAACTTGGCAAACCTCTTATTTAATGAGGTTTCCTTAGTGACAAGTATATCCAGTTTCCTCAATCTATGAGTTTCTGATTTACATTGACTGATTGCCTTCCCTTAAATAGAAACTATGGGGGTAAATGTGACCTGCTATTTTCTAATGCATTATATAGCTCAAATGTTCTTTTCCCCCACTGGCCATTGACAATTCAACCCTGGTGAGTGTCATGAAAATACTAGTATTGTGTGGCAAGTAACTTTTAGGTCTGGCTAGTACTGTAGGACTTAAAGTTTGAATCTGTGATATTATAGAGAATTCACTAAAAAATAATAATAGATTAAACAAGAAAAGTAGCTTAAAAGTTTCCAGGAGAATCAATGCAGTATTTCGTGTGCTGGCCTGCAGCTGCAAGCAGACCTCTCTCATACCTTGTAGAGACGCTACAATCAAGAGACTCTCATTCTGGCCTTTGGGGTCCTTTCCTATGCCATTAAAGGACTTTTCCAAGAACCTAGACCACGTCATTGTTTTGAACTATGAAACACTGCACATATAGATAATATACTTAGGCTACCCCACAACAAGAGCTCCAGGATGGCTACTGTTCTGTGTTCAGGCTTTCATTCATTGGTTGACAGTGCTCAGTCGATGCTCTCAACCACTGAATGAATGGCAAAATACTCAGCTGGCTTCTGCAAAAGCTGGGTATGATTCCGTCCCATTCCATGGGCCTCTGTCTGGCTGGTAAAAGGTATACGATTGCAAAACCTTTTGCTTTTAGTCCTCTTTTTCAGCAGTCTTGTTCCATTCTCGCCACCACTTTAATTTTTTTATTTTTTTAACCAGGCCCCCTATCAGTCCCAATTGGTAATGCACTTTCCTTATGGGACCACTACCATAGTTTTCAGACTCCTTACCTACTGCATAAGCTTATTGCATTTACTTATGGCAGGGACGCGGTACAGTCCTAATAAAGAGGGGACAGGAAAGCCAAGTGTGCACCCATCACAGCTCCTGATTGGGCAGCTCCATAACTCAGGGCCGCACTGTATATTTTGGCTCAATGAAAATGTAAAAAAATAAAATAAGCCAGAGAGCTTGGGGGAGCATTTGCATTGGAGCCCCCCTCCTTTCCTGCTGGATCCACCACTGGGTTTAGGTGGTGGGGAATACTTGGCTATTGCTCAAACTGCTTGTAAATAAACTCCTAGTACAAACACAAATCGCTCTAGTGGTTACGGTTTAAGTTAAGGGTAAGATAAAGATAGGCATATAGTTAGAGTTAGGGGGAAAGGGTGTGGTTAGTATAGGGTTTGTACTAACTATGAAAAATTAAATTCAGATCCTAAACATATTAGACATTTACCAATTAGGAAAGATTTATGCATCTATTTTGAGTTCTTTTTAATTAGTTGCACTGGATGTGTAAAAAAGTATTATGGGGGTGCGGAGCCAACTGAGGACCGGAGCGGACGGAACTCTCTGAGCCCTACTTTGCTGAAACCGTGTTAAAATAGGCATTTTCAGCCAAAACTGACCCCGTACCACGCACGCAACCCAAAGGCAGACGATGGGCAGAAAAACTAAAAAGCTCCGAGCCGACAAGTGCCCGATCAGCAAAGATATTGGGGAACTGCTAAGGAACTCACAGCAGGCCGCATGGGCCAAGATGGCACTCAGGGATGAGTTATCGTGCTCATGCGATGAGGCCTAAATAGATCTCGAGGAGGGAGCCTCCTATGACCCACCGCAGAAAAGGGCAGTCAAGCCCCTGCAAGTCGGGGAACCGGTGACGGCGGACCTGCTTAAAGCCATGTTTGCGGACCTGCGAAAAGACCTGGCTGCAGACAGGGCCTACTACAAAACCGCCATAGAAAGCGTAATGACCAAAGCCACATAACTTGAAGCCACCTCTAGTGTCCATGACACCCGAATCACAATGGTGGAGCAATCATTGGCAGACCTCCAAAACAGGCAACTAGCCACGAAAAACCGTGTAAACTCACTTGAAGACCAAAGACGAAGATACAATTTAAAAGTCAGAGGCATACCGGAGACCGTAGGCCTCAAGGACTTACCCCACTTCATCAGATGCCTGTTTGAAGCTTTGATGATGCCCAAACAGGCCAAAGCCATAAAGCTAGACGGGATGTTCCGGCTCCCCAAGCCTGCACAGGTACCACAAGCAACACCAGCGGATCTCATCCTCCGCTTCCAAAACCTCCAGGACAAGAACACCTTCTCAGCCGCAATAAGAGGGAGAACCCCCCTAACCTTTGAAGGAGCCACGCTCCTAGTCTTTCCAGACGTGACGAAAAGTACCCTATCCTGGAGGAAATCACTGCAGCTGCAGCTTCAACACCTCCGCACGAAGAACATACCATACCGATGGGGCACTCCACGAGCACTACTCTTCACACATGAAGGGAATACCTACAAGGCACGGAGCCTACAAGAACTAGAAGCACACCTGCATTCACTCAGTCTTACAACCCCTCAGAACGAGCAAGCGGGACTCTGCTCCACATAAACCCTGCAAACATTGCGGACTTTACTCCAAGAACGACCCTGAACGCGATGTCGACCTGAACGCCAACAAGACGACCGAGCCAGAGATGGTCTGTCCGCATAGATACCTAACCGCTGTGCTGGACTGATTGTTGCTTGCCAGGCTTCTCTGATGTCTTTCTCTCGTTCCTCAGCATCAATGTTTTCTTGTTTTATTTTCCTATTTTGTGTTTACTAAGTGCATTACCGTCACTGTTTAGCATTGTTTTAACAGTAACTGCCTCCATGTTCTCACCGACTAGTTATCACACAACCTTGACTGTACCCGAGTACTAGTCAGCTCATGATCCTCAGACCTAGTATCTCTCAACTGGCCCACACACACCTCCCCACCCCCTACCGACCCCCCCAAGAGAACCACTCTGCAAACCTATACTGCAGCGCTCAGTAGGGAACAAAGTTACCTACAGACAGGTGACTCCTTAACATTTTATCTCCACTCATAGCTCCAGGTCCACACTAAGAAACCAACAAATACCCTACGGGGAAAGTAAACTATAGGGATGGGGCAAATAGGGCCCCAATAGAATACCCCAATCAAAACAACAAGGAGCAGACGAAGCCTAGGACCCACTGTCTCACTATAGAGGATTTTTAACATGACATCCAAAACTAGACCTGCTTTGTCTTCTACTTACACTATAGTAGTGTCCTGCCCACAGCACTGAAACACCTCAGGCAACCAATGCCACTACTTAATTAGATGTCCATGTGTGCTCAGCTACCTAGCTATGTTTATATTTTTCAAAAAAAATAAAAAATAAATGTGCAATGGTCCTCACCTGCTATGTGCTTGTTCTCAAATGTATGCCAGTTATGGGCTCACACATGCTGTTGTAGCAGTGCAAGCCAATTTGTGATCTTTTTCGCACAATAAAATAAAGATTTGCAAAAAAAAAAAAAAAGTATTATAAGCAAAAATGTACATTTTTATTTTTATCCAATTTTTTTACATTTTATTCAGATGTAATGTTGCTTAGGTATACATTTAGGATGTGATATGAGAGCCCTTTCTGTCCTGTAAAAAATGATATATAATATGTATGGGGCACTTGAAGAGGAGCCCCTAAATTATGGTGAAACAAACCTATTGCGTGGACAATTACATCCATCTTTAAAGGGAAACTATAGTGCTAGGATTACAAATCTGCATTCCTAGCACTATACTTCCCTCTGCCCCCTCCCCGCTTACTCCCACAGCAGTGTAAGTGTTAATAAAACCTTTGCTCACTTGATTGCAGTGTCAAGCTCCTTCGCCGCTAAGTTGGCACTCTGTTTCCACTTGCGTCACCTAATGGGGGGTGGGGGGGCACTAATGCGCATGCGTGACAAGTGCTGCAAGTAAATTAGGCCCTCCCCATAGGAAAGCATTGTTGCAATGCATTCCAACAGGGGAAACTGTTGACGCTGGATGTCTTCATGCAGAACGTGAGGATGTCCAGCGTCAGTTAGGCATCCTAAAGTCAAAGTAATTAAAAACTGGGTTTCTAGTGCACACAGTTGAAAAACGGTAGGCAGCTCACTGGGAGTTTGAACAAGGTTCAACAACAGAAGGGAAATTAAATATAGCAGACATGCTGATAAGCTGTTATTTGCATTATTGAATAAAAAAAAACCTTCTGTCCCTTACCTGGGTCAAGCGCCATTGTCCCTCGGCGCTGGCTCTGGTCCGCCTTCACTCCTCCCCTGCCCACGTCAGCTGGTGGAGGAGACCCAATGTGCATGCGCGGCAATGGCTGCGCTCTCATTAGGATTTCCCCATAGGAAAGCATTATGCAAGGCTTTCCTATGGGGATTCCGGTGACGTTGGAAGTCCTCATGCAAAGCGAGAGAATGTCCAGAGTCATTTAATCATCCAAAAGTCGCCTATCCACCCGGAAGCCCTCTAGTGGCTGTCTGGTAGACAGCCACTAGAGGAAGCGTTAACCCTAGCAGGTAATTATTGCAGTTTATTAAAAAATGCAGTTAATTACATGCTCATGGTTAAGGGTGATGGGACACGTCACCCAGGCCACCTCAATGAGCTGAAGTGCTCTGGGTTCTTATAGTGTCCCTTTAACACAAAGCTTGCACAGAAAACAAAAATATATTTTGTGCGGTTAGCATAAAAGGAGTTAAACAAAGACTGTGTTGTGCTTACTTTGTAAGCTGCTTTTTCTATTTGCGTTGATTTTACTATATTCTTCTAAAATTCAAAAATAAATTATTTATTTTTTTGTGTACCAAATTATTCCTATACCAGCCAACTTCAGCCATTTTTTATAAAAACAAAATGTTACAAAAAAATTGTTAAATATGTTGCTTCCAATGTATGAAGCCTGCCTTTTCTTTCTGAGAAATTTAGCAAAACTTGTCATTGCATTTCACATGGATATTGTTTATGAAATAAAACCCCCAAAATCACACATATTCTAAACTATCCGGCGCCGAAAGAGTTAACAGCCTCTGCTGGTGGTGGGTGTGTCCCTGGCCCCGCCCACCGGGTGACGTATCATTTGGTTGCTGTATAAGCGCTGAGCCCGTGCTGCTGGAGAGAGCCGCGCGAGCTGAGCTGGCATCGTCTGGGACACGGCAGAAAGGTACCGTATTATCAGGGAGGGCGTCAGCTTCCACCGCCCCCCATTATTTCCTATGGGCACGGCCGCTGCGCGCCTGATCCTCATGTATCCTCTTATAGAACTTACACTAAGCCTGGGACCCTCCTCCCAGGAATTGCCCCTGGGGTTCTCTCCTCCTCCACCAGCAATACTCATTGCCAACTTTCCCCGCCAGCTTTACTGACATGCTGCAAATAGCTGCTCCATTCCTGTGATAGCTAAACTTGGCAATCCAGATAGTTGTGTAGTACTGTCTATCCCACAATGCTCAGCCAGCCACACATCATGGGATATGGAAGTGAGAAGTGTTTAGAATGTCGAGGTTACCTAACACTACCCAAGTATGTTTGATAGGAGCTTAGTATTTGAGCAGGGCTCAGTTCTGATTGGCATCTGCAACTTCACTCTCCTGGTGTTGGGGACTGTGCTATATCGCAGCTGGTGCGTCTGGGGCACTTGTACCCCCTTACATGGGCACGCAGCCAGCCAGACTGCATCTGATCCTGCAGGAGTCTTACTAACACAAAAACTACTAAACTTGCTACTGCCATATGTTCAGTTCTATAAAACAAATACTAGCTCTGAGTGTAGAAATACATGATATACTCCGCATACATTGTGCACATGTTGCTGTACATTATTATTATTCTTATCATTATCTGCAAAGAAAGTTTACTTTTCTTGCATGTTATTACACATCACAGTTTTACAAGTGTACTGATGAACACATGAATTAGATTAAACGTAGAAACACATGAATCATGAGAATCTTGGCAATAATATTAAATCCTGTTTCTGATAATCTCAAAGTGAGCTGATTGATTCAGTGGATTAAAATAATTTTTAGATTAAAATACTTCTGAACCGTACTGACCCGAACCATACTGCTCAGGGGAAACGAGGCAATAGTGTTCTGAAGAAGTAATGCCTATAGTTTATGTGAAAAGGTTATATATATTTTTTTCCATTTAATTATCTTCACTTATGTGTTTTTATAAGAAAGAAAAAATATATTTGTCAAGCTTAAAGGGTTACTCCAAGCATCATAACCACTACATTCTGCTGTAATGGTTATGATTCCAGGAGTACACTGGCCCTGTCTCCTAGTATTGGAGTTAACCGTTTTGCAATGGTTTGCACTCTTGCCTGGCCACACTGGGCACCTGGTCTCCTTGGTCATTCATTGTTTGAGAGTCTCAGCTGACCACTGTGAAACTCTGCACATATTTTAAGCACCATGACCACTACATATTACTGAAGCGTTCATTGTAGTTTGGGTAATCCTAAAAATTAAAATGTTTTGGCCAGGATGACAATAATGGTGGCCAAAGAGATGAGAAAGAAGCTTCCCTACTCCTCCGTGAATAATAGAAGTAAAGTTACATTGGTTAGTGTTTTCAACGGGAAAAAGCAGAATATGTAAAATTCCTTGCTCTGGATCCGAACGCCGTGATACTTTCCATGGGGTATTCAGGAAGTAGATGTCTTTACCCATTGGGTGCCCTGTATCTGGCTGGCTTCACCCCCTTGTAGTGGGATGCTTTGCCTATAAATGCATGATCCGTATGTTTGTCCCAGTCACCTCTTGGGAAGAAGATTATCAGTACAAGAGTTGTACTTTGCAACCATAGTTTATGGCATAGACACAACTTTGATACATTCTGCGTTATTGCGAGTTTGTCACAATATCTCTAATTGGCAGGAATATTTCAACATCCATGCAAATTTTCAGCTGGGACCTGTGATTGTGCATGCTGTAAATGTTCTACCATTGCTGTAAGTGGGCTGAGTGATGCACTCACGCTACCCAAATAGGTATTTCACCCGGTATCTCTGAGTTGTTGCTCTGGAGGAATAATCCTGGATGATACGTCAGGTGTTCAATGCCAACTCCACAGATCAAGGCTTTTTGCCTACTTGAGTGTTTGTGAACTGCATTTTGCAAGGAGCGCACCGGTTTGCTTACTCCTGCATTAACCAGTCATATATGTAACTGTCTGAGCAACTGACCAGACTCGAAAACATTGAAATTGATAGTTTCTCTTCCAAAGCACAATACATCTGTATATATATATATATAATCTATATCTCTTAAAATGCGTTGTTGGAAGTACAGATGCTACCGTGTGTCTCCGGTTTCTTAACTAAAGTCTGAATTTTGTCCAGATTAACAGCATTTCAGTGAAAATGACCTGTTATCAAATGGATTTGCAATTCTTTTATGTACAAACCGCAAATCAAGTAAAAGTTTAGTCTTTTCAAACAAGCAAGCACAACTTAATCAATACTGTTTTGTATCTAGTTAAAAAACCCATATCTTTCACATGTGAATTCTAGACTAAATTTTCCCACTGTAAACTCTTGCAGCTAATATGGGGCATACCTACTAAACAATGAACAGCGAGTAGTGAGAGTATTAATAACATTGGAATACATTGTGATCTTTCTGTGTTCCTTCCTTATTCCCCCACTGCCCAGCAATTGGGGAATTTAAATGGATTAGCAACAGGCAGCCATCGCTAAGGCCACATTCTTTCTTGTAAAGGGACACTATAGGCACCCAGACTACTTCAGCTCATTGAAGTGGTTTAAGTGCATATTCCCAGGCCCCTTAACCCTGCAAATGCAATTGCCTTCATGGGTTAACTGGAAGACAGGCACTAGAGGGACTTCTGGGCCGTTACGCAACTTTTGGTCACCTGACTAACAGAGGATGTACTCCTGACATGCATGAAGACTTCATGCGCCTTGGGTCTCCTCCGCTGGCTGATATGGACAGGGGAGGAGCGAAGGTGGAACAAAGCCAGCGCTGAGGGACATAATTGCTGGACTGAAGTAAGTGACAGTTTTTTTAACCCCTTCTGCATGGGGGAGGTGAGGGGTGCGTAGAAGGGGGCGCTATAGTTGGTAGTAGATTTACTCTTTAATGAATCATCATCCGTTTATGAAATCATGTTGCATTCTTGTAGTTCCACCCTCCCTGTTGCCAAACAAAAGTATTTTATGACCCAATCAGGACCTTTTCTCATGACCCCTGATGGCACTACTCCTCCCCCATAACAGAACTTCAACTCTCTCTTTTTTTTTTTTTTTTTTTTTTTAAATTCCATTCCTCTGTCTCGATGAATAGGGGATGGTTTGGCACCTGCATGTCCCCAGCTGGTGAATAGCTCTGTAACTGCTACAAACACTGTTCTACTTGGAGGAAACCTATTTTAGGTGGCTCTACAAAGGACAAAAGCCATTCAAATGGCCAAATAAGAACTGTGCATTTGGTCCAAATGCATTTAATCCTGTGATTTCAGGAAAAGAGAACATCTCACATTCATGCATTGAGTAACTTGCACTGATCACCCAAGCATGAAGTGAAGGTCACTGTTCTTCTAATTTCCACTGCATACTTCAGCCCATATTTCACTGGGATGTGGTAGAATGGAGTGATCACCAACAACAAGGTGAATGGTACGGTTTAATTGTTATGGTATGCTATATTGTATACGTATGTGCACTGAATAACCAGTACAAAACATGAATGTTCTAAAAGATTAGGTACTTGTGCTAGCCTGCTTTTTTGAAGAGGGGGTGGAGGGGGGAGAGTGTTATGTGACCGCATATTTTTCTACTATTTTCTCCACACAGCCTCCTATTGCTTGACAGCAGTGATATGCGTTGTTACTGACTTGTGCCCTATTGTGTACCTCCCAAGTGCTCCTATTTTTATTTTAGAAACATAGAAACATTTTTTTTGCTTGTGTTGTAAATCATTATCTAATATATACATGCAGTTATGCTTTTGGATTTTTTTTTTTTTCCCTTTATGCCACAAATATTTTCTTTACCCTTACCTAGCAAGAAAATTTCCTTAACTGGCCTTTTCTAGTTCTTGCTGGCTGTATTGTATTGGCTGCACTGAAGCGGCTCTTTTCACAAAAATACATTTGATCTAACCTACCTTATATATAGCTATCTATATTTGAATCTTATGCATTTAATTTTTTTCCTGCGTGCTGTAGTTTTTGTATGTGTAGCAGTCAGGTTGACAAAACTTGACAATGGCGTAAGCTTAAAGGAAGGTTCTGTTTCCGTTACCCATCAATTTTCCCGACAATCCATCAGTAAAATTAATTCCACAGTCCATAGTAAACATCATGGACAGAGGAGAACAAAATGGCTGCTCCCAGGTACAGTATTAAGATCCTGCACAATAATGGTTGTAGACATAGTTAATCAATATAAAGTAATCCCCTTCTCACATATAAGGATTACTACATAATGAATTGTTTACTTATCTTAGATTAAAAAGTTTTCTCATATCTAGATCTATTTTACCAGGATGGATACATTGAGATTTCTCTCGTTTCAAGTATGTCTTGGGTCTTTGTCCACAAAACATTACATTGTTACAATAGGATACAATATTACAAAAATATATAAATGTAATATATTTAACCATGGCAGGTGCATTCTGTGCTGAGGCATAGATCTCTTAAAAGATTTTAGATTGAATGAAGATTTGACTGCGTCCCTGAGGTTATTCCATATTTGAGGTGCTCTGTAGGAAAATGTGGGTTGAAGCACTTTGTTTGTATTGCGGTATTAGCGGTTTGTAACGCTAAATATCGTGCTTGTACTGTATCGGAAGTTATTGGAGGTGGGAACAGCCGGGGAGAGCATTCTACTCGGGTAGGGTGGGAGCTTCCCAGAAATGCGTTTATGCACAAGGCTGGAAAGATGAAGAGTGCGTCGGGATTCCAGCGACAGCCAGTTTAGCTCTTTTTTAACATGTATGCCCCTATTCCTAAAAAGGAAAAATATCTGAATAGTTCTTTCTCACAGGAGGAATGGGATTACTGGAATAGTTCTCGCCACACGCAATATTTATTGCATAACACTCGAACTACATTATAAGCTAATCTACCGAATGCGTCAAATTTCTAAATCGAATTCAAATCTATGTTGGAGATGTCTATCAGATATAGGTACTATTTATCATATTTGGTGGGACTTCATACTGCTGAACGTATTAAAAACAAACCTATGTAATCTACTCAAACATTTGTTCCCAAATATTCATACTATTTCTCCACAAATGTTTTTGTTTAATATTGATCTTCTTATTGGTAACAAAATACAGACTAACTTAATTGTTCATATTCTAATGGCCACTATGATCTGTGTAGCAAGACAATGGGGAAAAAAACAGAACCACCAAACTGGTTGGAAGTACAAAATCAATTAGAATTTCAATGTAGAATGGAATATGGATTCTATGCATCGTAAGGGGAATAAGATAAATATAGACAAACCTGGCATCCCTGGACACAGTTTAAGGAATCTCAAAATATAAACTGAATTATCTTGGGACTCCCCTTAGACAACCTCGTGAACCCGAAGCGAAACGTGTTTCTTTTCATTTTTTTTTTTTTTCTTCTCCTGCCTCTTTCTGTTGAATGCATGAAGTGTGAAAGGGATGTCCTTGCATCCCGGTAAAATCATCCAATAGATTTAATAACGAAGGATCATCAATTTGAATGTAAGGATTTTATTTTATTGTCTATACTGTATAATTCTAAAACATGTTTAATATTTTGTATCTGTAACAACTTAAATATCTTTTGAAATATATATAAAAAAAAAAAAATCCTGCACAAGGAGGAAGAGCTATAAATAAAGGCAAGTGGCAATGAGGGAAGTATAATCATTAATATACAAGGGGCATAAGGAATGGAAAAACTAAACTAAAATAAAAATACTGACAGAGCCACTTTAATATGATCTTAACACCCCCCCCCCCCCCCCCCACCCCCGCAAAAAAACAAAACATGATATTTATCATTGTTTCAAACATAAAAACCCTTGATAAACTGTTAGAACATGACAAGGTCTATAGTTTTTGGGATGCAACTTACTGCTAACTGGTTTAACTAATTAAATAAAGCAGGGGGAGGGGGGTTGTCTGTTTTAGCACTTACATCACTTAAGTTCTTGTTTGAGCTGAACTAGGCTGTTGAAAATAGATAAGTATTGCTACCAGCACTTGTTTGCTGTTTAAAGGGACACTCCATACCTCTAAAGCACTTGATTCTCCCACCCCAATCTAGCAGTCAGAAGACCATTTCTGTTACCTCTAGGTTTGGTTAGCTCAGTGGAAGTAATCTAAAGAGGCAGATAATTGCACAGATTACCTGCTTTGCAAAGACCTCTCATTGACCAGCATTGGGAAGTCTTGATTATAAGGGTAGGGCTTGCAAAGGCTGCAGACGAGATTTGGAGAATGGAGAGCCCCTTTTAAATCAAATTTGACTTACTGTCCATTTCACTTGTACTCCCTTCTGCAGAGTCCCAAGAGGTCATAGTTTCACTCCACTTATGTAAACCAACCCATAAAACATATTTGGCTTATTAATTATTATAATTTAAATGTATGCGTATTGAATCATTTACACATCACTAATCGCCACACAATGAGCCATATTTATAAACCATATTTATAGACCATACATGTTAAATTCTGTAGTACAATGTGAATTATCCCTGCCATATTGTGATATCTATGTATTGGGTTGAAGGAGTGAGGGCTTTTAGTCCCTACCAGAAACTTTTACATTTTCTATACAGTAGGGTTCGGAAACATGTCCTTTATTTTTGGTCTCCTCTGCTCTTATTTAGAAAAACAACAACAACAAAAAACTATTCAAAAGCACAACGTAAAATAAGTAAATAAATTGTGTACATTCAATAATGATGGTTCGTGTACAAAAAAGCAACAAACGGGGAAAAAAAATGACAGATTTAATCATATCCCTCCCGCCCAAAAAAACTGAGCTTAATTGATAAATATCTGCACAGCATGCTTGTCAACCGCTAGTGTTCAACACGTCTCCTGTGTTCTTGTCCAATCCAATGCCCAATTAATCTGGGGCGAAATGTGCATGCGCAGCAAAACGCCATGCTTATCCAATAAAATTATTTTACCATAAGGTTTGACTTGTTTCTCATAGGGGAAGCGCCTCTAGTGGCTGTCAGGAAGACGGTCCCTAGAAGTGTATTAAACCCTACAATAAAACATTCCAACTTCTACAAAACTGCACTGCTTTACATTGCAGGGTTAAAGCGACCGGGGCACAGCACCCAGAACACTTCCTTGAGATGAAATGCCTATAGTGCCCCTTTTAAGCATAAAACCGTGTAAGTTTTCTTTGCACTACATGACACTAAATAGACTTAACAACAGAGGGTCATTTTACAAATGTTCTAAAAACTCCGGTCCGTTCACAACACCGCATCCACATTTGGAGGAAGAAAAAGGAAACAAGAAGTGGGTCTGATGAGCAATATTTCTCCATGTGCCAGTTTGGGCTATATGCCAGCAGTGTAACCCCTTATCTGTAGCATAATGTCTGCTTACCTAGGTGTGTCATACTATACTGTTTTCTACACGTAGAGATAAGAGTGCGCTAGCTGACTTTTTATTCTAAATAATACTGGCCGCTTAGAATTAATCTACTAACTAAAATGCCCATCTATTATCCTTCTTAACATTTCAAGATTACTGTAGCACATGACATAAGGGACAAATTTGGTCTTTTAATGTACAGAAGGCAGAAATAACACTTGCTGTATGAAGCGATATAGTCTACCAATAAGATGTTAAAAGACAATCCATTTTATGGAAAAAGTTTGGAAAATCTCACTGAGTGGACCTCTGATCGGACTGCACTGAGTATTCTCCTCCTATTCAAGCTAAATTATTTTTTCTTTTCTACCAATAGGACAAGTTTCAGAATGTTCAATGGGGAAAAAAAATTAAACCAGTTGGATTCCATGGTGACTGTGGCAATGTTATCCACACTTACAGGGCAATCCAGGCTTTAATTGATCATTTTTTATTCATAAAAAAAAATTAAATAAAGATACCGTGTATATACTCGAGTATAAGCCGAGTTTTTCAGCACATTTTTTGTGCTGAAAAACCCCAACTCGGCTTATACTCGATTCAGTGTCTGTATTATGGCAATTTACATTGCCATAATACAGACTGGGGGCTGCAGAGAGTTTACTTACCTCTCCTGCAGCTCCTGTCAGCTCCCTTCTCCTCCGCGCTGGTCTGTTCAGCACCTCTGTCAGCTCCCAGTGTAAGTCTCGCGGGAGCCGCGGGGTCATAGTGCTGACAGGGGAGCTGACCGGACCAGCGCGGAGGAGGAGGGAGCTGACAGGAGCTGCAGGAGAGGTAAGTAAACTCTCTGCCAGCCCTCTCCCTCCCACTGATATGCCACTGGACCACCAGGGAAGGAGAGCCCCCCTCCCTGCCATGTATCAAGCAGGGAGGGGGGACGAAAAAAATAAATATTATAATAAAATATTAAAAATTATAAAAATTCAAAAAAATAATAGAACAAAAAAATTAAAATAATAATTAATAAAATAAATAATAGAACAAAAAAATGATTAAAATAATAATTAATAAAATGACAATAATCAAAATGCCCACACTGCATCACACACAGTCACACTGCATCACACACAGTCACACTGCATCACACACAGTCACACTGCATTCATATACGCACACACCCTGCATTCATACACACACTGCATTCATTATATACACACACTGTAAATAAATATTAAATTAATATAATTTTTTTATATCTAATTTTATTTAGAAATTTACCAGTAGCTGCTGCATTTCCCCCCCTAGTCTTGTATTCGAGTCGATAAGTTTTCCCAGTTTTTTGGGGTTAAATTAGGGGCCTCGGCTTATATTCGGGTCGGCTTATATTCGAGTATATACGGTAAAATAAAGAATTCTACATTTTTAAAGTTCCTTAATTTTGTGCAAATCACCAAATATTACATCATAAGCATTAAGATTTAGTCTTTCCAGAAAGCACCTTGGCCAATTAAGCTTTTTGCATTCTGGACTAAGGAGTCTGAAATATGTTGAGGAAATAGCTAACATGACAATAAAGGGGGAACTTATCATCATGGGTGACTTTAATCTTCCTGATGTGAACTGGAAAACCAAATTAGCTGCTTGTGCCAGGAGCACACATATTCTAAACTCCCTACTGGGATTGTCTCTAAAACAAGTCATTGAGGAACCAACTCGTAAAGAGGCCATACTAGATTTAGTGTTAACAACAAATGGAGATTTGGTATCAGATATTACTGTAGGTGAAGGTTTAGGATCCAGTGATCATCAGTCAGTGTGGTTTAATATAAGAACAGTGACTGAGTCACACCACACAAAAACAAATGTTTTAGACTTCAGAAAAACAGACTTTTCTAAAATTAGAATATGTGTAAAGAAGTCATTATCAGACTGGAGCAATTTAAATGGAGTTCAAGAGAAATGGGATTATTTAAAAGTTGCACGGCAACATAAAATTGCATTAGGCTTGTCAGTAAAAGCAAGAAACCACTGTGGTACTCCGCAGATATGGCCCCCCACAAAAAAAAATCCCTGATGGACTACACCCAAAGTTATTAAAAGAGCTTAGTGGTGTACTAGCAAAACCATTAACAGATTTATTTAGCCAATCATTGGTAACGTCATTGTTAACAGGGGTAGTACCAGAAGTTTGGAAGTTAGCAAATGTTGTGCCCATTCACAAGAAAGGTAGTAGGGAGGAGTCGGGCAACTATAGGCCAGTAAGCCTTACTTCAGTAGTGGAGAAAGTAATGGAAACCATGTTAAAGGATCGGATTGTTGAACATGTAAAATTACATGGATTTGAAGATCAGAGACAACGTGGATTTACTTCAGGGAGATCATGCCAAACTAGCATTTTTGCCGCCCTAGGCAAAAAAATATTTTGCCGCCCTCCCTCATAAAGACTAACACAGGCTGACTCAAGTATAAACATACACTGATCCAGGCAAACTACTGCACACGCACTGACCCATATACACACTCTGACCCATGCAGAGACACATATACAGACATACACTGATCCATACAGACTGACATACACAAACATACTGATTGAAGCAGACTAACACATTCTCTGACACACATCTTACCTCCCTTTCTGCTCCTATGCTCAGCTTGCCTGCGCCTGGCTGCCTATCACTTCCTCTCTCTTAACCCCGGCCTCTGCTATCCTTCCGCCCACTTGCCCCCGCGTACAGGGGAAGGGGTGAGAGCGAGCGATTGAAGGGTTCTCGTGCTGCTTTGACATTGGATGCCTGGGAGGGGGCCTGGCTCTTAAGGCTGACGTAGATGCCGCCGGATCGGTGTTCTACCGGGCGCTAGTGAGTGTCAATGTAAGTGCTCCCTAGCGCCCGGTAACATGGCGGGCGGCTGTGGGCCGGCGCAAACTTGATCATAAAGTCAGTGTTGGCGCACCTCTTAAGCAGCTCCCTAGGCGGCCGCCTAGTTGGCATATAGGAAGTGCCGGCCCTGGGTGCAGTAGACATTGCTTACCTAGATTACCTAGAATTCAGTAAGGCTTTTGACACTGTTGCACATAGAAGGCTTATCAATAAACTGCAATCTTTGAGTTTGGATTCCAATATTGTTGAATGGGTAAGGCTGTGGCTGAGTGACAGGTAACATAGGTTTGTAGTCAAGGGAGTATAATTGAAGCATGGGCTTGTCACCAGTAGGGTACCTCAGGGATCTGTACTTGGACCCATTCTCTTTAATATTTTTATTAGTGATATTGCAGAAGGTCTTGATGGTAAGGTATGTGTTTTTGCTGATGATATGTAACAGGGTTGATGTTCCAGGAGGGATAAGCCAAATGGCAAATGATTTAGGTAAACTAGAAAAATGAGTTGTGGCAGCAGACATTTAATGTGGATAAGTGCAAGATAATGCATCTTGGACGTAAAACCCAACGGCAGAATATTTGATAGAGTCCTAACCTCAAAATCTGAGGAATGGAATTTAGGGGTGATTATTTCTGATGACTTAAAGGTAGGCAGACAATGTAACAGACCAGCATGTAATGCTAGCAGAATGCTTGGTTGTATATGGAGAGGTAATAGCAGTAGAGAGAGGGAAGTGCTCATGCCATTGTACAGAACACTGGTGAGACCTCACTTGGAGTATTGTACGCCATACTGGAGACCGTATCTCCAGAAGGATATTGATACTTTAGAGAGAGTTCAGAGAAGGGCTTCTAAACTGGTTCATTGATTACAGGATAAAACTTACAAGGAAAGGTTAAATTAACTTAACATGGGGCGGCGGGGCCAGACCGCCGAGCAGAGCGGTCACAGGATAACTCAGCTCCTGCAAGTGATGACTATATAAAACCTATAAAATATGAATTTAAGCACCCATGACTGCGGGCCTCAATGGATAATTGCTGCCGGAACCGGGGAGAGGCTTACTCACCGAGTTTAAATCCCCCGGAGGGGAGATCTCCGCAGCAACAGACGGAACCTTTCCTGGCGGTAAGTGGAGTGGACGGCAGCCGCTCCACTATCCTGCCTAATGAAGCCTGACAGCCAAGCTACACCTATGCGGACCCGGTTGATCCCGGTCTACACCTGGTGGCCCTGCTCGTGACTCCGCAACTGAGGCCGAGGGGACCGACTGCTATTTCCAAAATGGCGGGCGCCACGTTCGCCAACAGCAAGGGGAAGATCTACTACCTCCTAGCACTTCCAACTAAAATGGCTCCTACCTCCCGATCCTGCCACACAGGGAAGCGGCAAACCTCGTGCCAACCCTTGCAGCCACTTAAGCCAGCATTAAGAGGCACGGGCGACCCAAACAAGTAGGAGACCGCATTGGGGGGACGGAAAAACGTTCAGCAACCATCCTCGCCGGGGGGAAAGCGCCAGCTGCCCAGCGTGACACCTCCACTAGAGGACCGACCATACACTCATATACCACCCAGGCTGCAACTACACGTACTATGCAGAACGCATGGTTGCCCAGTGAACTATGCAGAACACCACGCGGGCGAAACACGCTTAGATGCCTGCTCTGAAGGATACTTGCCCCCCCCACCACACAGCAGAGCAGGTATCGGATAACAACGGGACTACCCCAGCCTGAAGGGTCCTGGGCCCACCGGGAAGTTGACTCCCTCCCACTGAGGCAGCATTGGAAACTCCGACCCACCTGGGTGACAGTGGCTATAAATTGTCTAATCTCACTAGCCTCTATAAAATGACCAATTTGACCTAGCTTAAAGATTGTTCTGTGGTATGTCTTACTCAGTCTTACAATGCCTGTTTTCATGTAGTCTTATTTGTGTTTCCCTTGTGTACACTGTCCTCTCAGGAGTCAGCTTTGTGCTAGTACCTAGTGGAACTAAAGCTGGACAACCACACTTATATTTTAAGCTACATCTTACACATATCATAGATAAGCATGCTCCAAGCATACCCATACAAACACACACTCCAGCATGTTGTTCTACCCCTGTTTTGCCTATCGAGAGCTGTACAGCCTCTCCCTTCTATATGCCTAACCTTTATGTTAATGACAGTCCCTAAGCTAGGATAAGCATGTTGGGCAGTAACACGAGCATAGCATAACAGAACCTAACATAGCAGCCTGTCTTAGATGACTCAAACGTGATAGCACCTCTTAGTAAGAATACTAATATTATCTGTTGTGCAACCTGTAACACCTCTGCTGTCTCACCGCTGACACTACAAATGCTTATTTTTTTTTCTTTTACTGTTCTTAGTATTGCTAATAGCGTGTTTACTTTATCGTTATTTTTTTCATTTTAAAAAATGTATGCATACCCATCATGCCACAATGTTATTACGTTAAGCCTACGAGAAACGAGCCTGCTGATGCCGTTGTGGCGATACAGGCACTGTTGTACCTACCTGCATACCAAAAATAAAGAATAAACAAACAAAAAAAAGGAACTTAACATGTATAGCTTGGAGGAAAGACAAGATAGGGGGAATATGATAGAAACATTTACATGAAGGGAATCAACACGGGAAAGGAGGAGACTATATTTAAAAGAAGAACTACCACAACAAGAGGACATAGTCTTAAATTAGAGGGGGCAAAGGTTTAAAAATAATATCCAGAAGTATTACTTTACTGAGAGGGAAGTGGATGCATGGAATAGCCTTCCAGCAGAAGTGGTAGAGGTTAACACAGGAAAGGAGTTTAAGCATGCTTGGGATAGGCATTAGGCTATCCTAACTATAAAAGATAAGGTCAGGGACTAATGAAAGTATTTAGAAAATTGGGCAGACTAGATGGGCCGAATGGTTCTTATCTGCTGCCACATTCTATGTTTCTGTGTGTTTAACCCAGGGCTGTAAGGGTTAAACTAGGGGGCGGGACCGGGACAAGTTTGTATAGAATTTAGGCCTGGAAATCTTGTCAATAATGTGACCGGAGGTGGGTGCAGACGGGCTAAACTCTATGAAACACTGCACATACAAATTCCAGGCAGCATGACCACTTCAAAGGAATAAAGTGGTTATGGTGCTTTGAGTGACACATTCTGTTTAGTCAAATCCCTTTTGCAAAATGAAAATTATGCTACAAGTTTATCAGAATTTAGTCATCTGCTTTAGTGACTTTTAAAGCCGTAGATTTACTTGTGACTGTGGGAATGAGTACAGCTGTATTTTTGTCTGTTAATTAGAAAACCAGGTTTATGAGACTTAAGATAAGGAATTAGGTTTACCTGTGTGAACTGCTGTAAATATTCCAATTTGTTATTTGCACACTCTGTGCATCTGGCCAAAGCATTCAGTTTCAAGTGAACCTCTTCCAGAGAATAAGGTGTGAATTCCTGTTATCTGATTTAAATACCTTCTCTGAAAGAAAATATCTGGTGCAGTTACCCGGAATTCTACTTGTATATTCCATTTTGACATTTATTTTATATAGTGCTGCAGATGATTTGAGACCGGTTTCAAATGAAGAGCCTTTGACGATCATTGATATGTCTGACACGTGCATTAAAGGGTCACTCCAAGTACTTATTCGTAGGTTATGGTGCAAGGTGGTCCCCTGTTTATATTTATTTGCGTACAATTTGTTATTGGCTAACATTAACCCCTTAAGGACTGAGCCAATTGTACAAGTTGTGATCAAAACGTAAACAAAACCAGAATTTGCGCTATATGTCCGTTCAACCATAATTCACCTCTTTCATATTACATGCACCCACACTTATTGTATATAATTTTGTTCAGGAGAAATATGGATTTCATGTCACATACAATATTTATATATGAAACCTAATTTAGTATGAATAAAATATAAATAAATGTGAGAAATTTAGAATTTTTTTGCATGGCATTTTAAGTATGAATGTCTTAATGCTGTTGCTGCAATAAAGTACACATATTTGTATTCAGCGATTGTCTCACTAGTAAAACAGTACCCCCATGTACAGGTTTTATGGTGTTTTGCAAAATAACAGGGTCAAATATAGCATGTTACATTTTTCTGTATATACACATTGAAATTTGCAAGATTGGTTATGTTGCCTTTGAGACCATATGGTAGCTTAGGAATGAAAATTACCCACATGATGGCATACCATTTGCAAAAGTAGACAACCCAAAGTATTATAAATGGGGTATATCCAGTCTTTTTTAGTAGCCACTTAGGCACAAACACTGGCCAAAGTTAGCGTTTCTATTTGTATGTGAAAAATGCAAAAAACTAAATTGAACGCTAATTTTGGCAACATAACCAATCTGGCAAAATTCTATGTGAAAAAACAAAAAAGTAAGGCTTATATTTGATCCTGTAAAGTTAAAAAAAAACCACAAAACCTGTACATGGGGGTACTGTTGTACATGGGAGACTTCGCTATATACAAATATCTGTTTCAAAACAGTAAAATTTATCAAAACAACTATATAGTCTGTGTAAGTGCCGTTCGTGTGTGAAAAATGCAAATGATGGCACTTTCACTGACGATATTGTTGTGATATGCTTTCAAACACTAATATTTGTGCTCAGTACGACCCATGTACAGGTTTTATAGTGTCTTGGAAAGTTACAGAGTTAAATATAGGACTTGCGAATCAAATTCTCTGGACTTTCTGCCTGGGTTGTCAGGCAAGTCTCTCAAATTGTAATTCATTTTATTTTTTTAATTCTTTATTTTTGTGTGCAATTCATAACAAAGCAGCTTGCTTAGCCACGATAGCCAGAGCAAGAACAATGGATACACATGTATGTAGCATATCAACAAAAGCACAATTTTTATATATTTAACGAGCGGTGTCAGGTGTACTATTGTACAGTTTTGTATGGTATCAGTCTGTCTAGGTTCGATAGGCGAGTTGTATTGGCGTTTAAATTCCTAGACTGAAACCTGATACTGAGAGTGTTTAAGTGTAAGTACCTCACGGGAGTGGAGTGAGCGAAGTGCTTGAGGAGTACTTTGGTTAGTTCACCTGATTGGCTCTCTCCTGGGTGCTTGGTTTTAGTGAGAAATTGTAATTAATGAAGTGACTTAATTATGTAAAAATATTACATAAATAATATATGTAGAATTTGTGTGTGTGTGTATGTATATATAGAAGATAGCAGCAGGAAACCGGCACTCAAGGATTTAAACAAAATAATTTACTGTTCAAAAGGTTCGACGTTTCAGCTCCTCTAGGGAGCTTTCATCAGGACATACCTTCCTGATGTCCTGATGAAAGCTCCCTAGAGGAGCTGAAACGTCGAACCTTTTGAACAGTAAATTATTTTGTTTAAATCCTTGAGTGCCGGTTTCCTGCTATCTTCTACAATTGAGCCACCAGAGCACCAGGTACATATTTTTACTCATTTGGAGTGCAGGGGATTTCTACATTTTTTGTGTATATATATGTGTGTGTGTGTGTGTGTGTGTGTGTGTGTGTGTATATGTGTGTATGTATATATATGTATGTGTGTATATATATATATATATATATATATATATATATATATATAATGTGTACTTTTATTACATTTTATAAGGTGTTTTAATACTTTTATTTTAACTTTTTTAAAAGGCGTTAGGGGGACAGGCTACAGAGACTGCATAAGCCGGCTATTCCGGCCATGTAATCGCGAGGACCCCACGATCACATGGCCCAGGAAGGTCGGATCGGGCAGAGGGGGTCTGCCTGAGCTCCCAGGATCGCGACCGCCGTCAGGGGGAACGGCGGGGATGTTCTGTGCTGCCCTCCGGCGTTTAGAGCCATTCCAAAAAGGAAGGCATAGAAAGCCCACCGTCCTTAATGGGTTAATACTGCTATAGGCTCACCCCTCAGTGACCGACATCAGACTAGGAAATCATCAGTTATTCACTAAAGTGAGAATTTAGGTGAATTTGAAGTGAATTGACACTATGAAAATTGTAGGATCAGTAATACATATATGCATTTGTTTTCCACTTTGTGGTCAGGTAATGATCTAATTTAGCCATGAATCAAATACATGGAAAATAGCTTACCATGGATGTGAACCCTTCCACATGGCTATAAATTATAGGGATTTGGTTATACATTCAAGTTCACAATCTAATCTGCTTTTTATTTTATTTTTACATATTTCCTAATGCCCGCTTTTTTTTTTTTTTTTTTTTTCAGAATGAATTTGCTACGTCATAATATCACGGCACGGGCCCTGCGAAGCCTCAACAAATCACAAAGGTATAATCAGGTGTCCACTTTCTGGTGTGACTCTATGGGGTATAGAATGGGGTTCTGTGTAACCCAATTATCTGGTGTTTATTTCTGCTTTCCTACAAAGGAAATCTTCCTTTTTGCTTAGTGTATATAGGACATGGCTTGAAAAGTTTGATGTTCAACATTTTACACACACTCTATTACATGCAGTTTTTCAGATTTACTGCTAACAGAAGTGAAAAGTAAGTTATGAAAGGATTTACAGGGCATGTATACATATAGTTCTGCATCAGGTGATGGTTCCCCATACAAAATAAAGCGATAGAGGCGTTCTACAGCTTGTGCACACGGTCCCTCACCGCAGGCTCTGTGGATGTGTAACCTTTCAGACTGCCCTATAACTCCTTGTTGAATCTTTGGTGTTTGTCAGGAGGAAGAGTGGGTTGTGTGTATGGCGGAGGTGGCAGTTGGTCATTGGTATAGACAGAAGAAGTATAGGTATAGCTGGAGAGGAGTGATAGTGATACTATAGGTTGGCCAGGCACTGTTAAAAATGGATACATTCCGTATTCCACTCCGCAAATAAAGTGGGTGGAATGAAAATAAACATTTCAAAGGACTTGGTAAGTGAGTGCAAATGGTAGAACATTTTTAATATTCAATACATGGCAGACAAAAATAGGAGAGCCGCCTAATGCAATGTCTAATGTGGCACTCCTAGCTCGCTGTAGTGGTTATGGTTCTCGGAGTATTCTTTTAAAAGTTAAAGTAACCAAATTACATTTTAAAATGTAATTAATAAATTAGAAATTAAATCAAATATATTCTATAATACTTTACTATATTACTAGTGTAACCGCAGGCGGTTCCCTTATTTACCACTATAATGTCTTAAAGCATAGAACTTAGTAGGGCCAACCATACAGATATCTTAGCCATAATTTTATATAGTTGGTAAGAGATCCTCTATTTAACATATGTAAATAATTGAGAATACAATATAAAATAAGGATTGTCTTGGAAGCAATAGATTTTGTCTTTTAGATATTTATTATATAAAAATATAAATAGACATATAAAATCCATTATAGCAGAGTTTATAAGATGAAATTAAATGCTTGCAAATATCATTAATAGGTTAACATACCCTTCTGAACATTTCATCATGTCAGCCTCTCTGTCATTTTTTTTTTTTTATTTGTATTTTATTGAGATTTTGCATCAAAGAATACAACTAATACAGAGTATGTCATGGAGGCAAGCGTTATTCTGTGCCTCTTCTATAAGTCCTACATTTTAGAGTTCTGCTGTTCTTTCATACATGACACATGGGTTGCCTTCAGATGGGTCTTGTTATAGTCTGGTGTGTGTCCTCGTCTCTTATGAGTTATTTTATGTTGTCTATGTTGTGTAGTCTCGTGTGGCTATGGTGCTGGGCGTCTGGTCTATGTGGTACTGTGTCTCGTAGTGTGTCTTATGTTATGTCTGAGGGGTGAAGTGTCATGGGATTCCTGCCGTTTCGTCCAGGTGTGAGGCTGTCTCCCTCCCTGGTTATGTGAGTCTAGTGTAGTCTATAAGGCGTGTTGCCTGATATGGGGTTAGTCAAGTGGTGGGTCTGTCCTTGTTACAGGGCTGCTCTGCTCGCAGGCTCTCATTCTATCCTTGTCGGTACTCTCAGGATCAGGCCCCAGTGCTTTGTGGTTCTTCGCCCGGTAAGTTTATGGCCTTCTAGAACGCCGTGGGGTCTTCCCCGGACGATAGGGTAAGTGTCTCGCTCCCCCTTTGAATATTCAGCGTTCCGTCTTCTCCCCAGCGGTACCGGACCTCTGCCTCTCTCAGTTTCTTGGCTACTGGAGCCAGTTGTCTCCTTGCCACTAGTACCTCGAAGGGAAGGTCTCCATAGATCGTCACGCAGCAGTCCTCGAGCCGGAATGACTTTATCTCCCTGGATCTGTTGAGGATAGCGGCTCTCACTGCTATGTCTCTGGAAATGACTATTGTGTCTCTCGGAGCCCCTTGGGGCGCTGCTGCCGCTTTCCGTACTCAGAACGCCGAGACTACCATCCCCTTGGTGTCTTTGCTATTTAGGCCCATTGAGGCCACCAGTCTCTGGGTGAAGGGTAGCAGAGCTTCGTCGCTCACCGTTTCCGGTATGCCCCGCATGCGGACATTCTTGCGTCTGTGGCGGGATTCCAGTGCGGTCACCGACCGAGTAAGTTTCTGCACCTTTGAGGCTAGGTCTTCTATTTGGTTGTGGGTGTCCTGCATCTGGTGTTCCCGTGTTTTCTCTTTATTTTCAATTCCGGAGATCCTCTTGCGGAGGTCTCCTATGTCTGCTTGGGCCTCTTTCAGGTCCGATTTCCAGACTTGCCTTATTTCTTGCAGGAGGTTTTTTATATCTCCCTTAGTCACTGGGGATGAGTCCTCCTCGGAATCCGTTTCTGGATAGTCTTCTCCTGGTTCGGGTGAGGAGGATATGTCTCCCTCCTCTTGGGATGCGTCTGAGGCCTCCTCTTCTGTCCGGGCCGCGGGCGCCCTTTTGGCGGGAACCGCGGTTGCGGCTGCAGGTCTCTCAAAGGAGAGCCTTATGTCTGGCATTCTCGGCGTCGCTGGAGGCTGGTATTTTTTATTTTTTCGTCCCATGGCAGTCTGTGTTGGAGGGTGGGTAAGGATGTCGCCTGTGGGGCTCCAATATGTCTGGGATATCGCAATATTTGGGTTTCTGTCTCGGAGCTCCAGAGGTTTGCGTCCGCTCTGTTGCTCGGCTAGCCACGCCCCCAGCCTCTCTGTCATTTTAAGATGGAGCAGCGTCTGTCTCCAAGTCTCTCCTCTGTTTGTTAACATATATATAATATATAACACAGTATATTGTGTACGTAAAGAGTCGTAGTATAGCCTTGAAACTTGTTTATGCATTATTGTTATTGTAATTCGTCTGGGACAAAATGGCACAAAGATATTATGAGGTTATTGCTTAAAGAAACAGTTATGAAAAACAATATGTTCCATTTCTAACACCTTGTCAATTTGCAATATCTCTTAAAGACAAAGTACACAGTTTAAGAAATACAACATTTCATTCTAAAACTTGTAATATTTGCATTTGCCCATAACACTAGTTATTTTTGTTTGTTGATTGACTAAAGAGCCTTGGTAATAATGGTTTGTTTTGATTTACTGTTTGACTTGTTAATATTTTCCGGATTTCCCTTTAGGCACCTGCCTACAAGCACATTTTTTATTTTTTTGGCCTGTTTCTGCACTTATATTAGGTCTTTTTGTGTTTAAAAAGGCTGGTAAGCACAGATAAATACCAGAAGTCTTGTCCAGTGTCCTCTGTAGTCCTGTCACCCTAAAGCGGCACTGTCGTTCGTCCCCCCCCCCCCCCGTCCCCGTCCCCCCCCTCCGGAAAAAAAGATAGAATCCTTATGAAATACTCATATTGACTGTGTTGGAATTTCACTGAAAACCCAGCCAAGAGATATATACTGAGACAAAGTCTACTTAGTCTCTGTATACCGTATTTTTCGCTCCATAAGACGCACCTAGTTTTTAGAGGAAGAAACCTGTTTCTTACTATGGGACAGTTTGTTCAGAATATTTTTTTTCTCCCCTGTCCCATAGTGTCCCCCCCTCCCATAGTCTTCTCCTCTCCCTCCCCATAGTCTTCACCCACCCCCCCTCCCCATAGTCTTCACCCACCCCCCCTCCCCATAGTCTTCACCCACCCCCCCTCCCCATAGACTTCATCTCCCCCCCCCTCCCCATAGACTTCATCTCCCCCCCCCTCCCCATAGACTTCATCTCCCCCCCCCTCCCCATAGACTTCATCTCCCCCCCCCTCCCCATAGACTTCATCTCCCCCCCCCTCCCCATAGACTTCATCCCCTTGTCCCATAATTACTTACCTGTCTTGTAGCGTTGGCCGGCAGCACAGGGCGCACCGCGGTACTGGAACTTGAATTTCAGGTTCCGGTTTCCGGCGGGACTGAAAGGAAGTGCGCACTCAGCTTGTGCACACTTCCTTTCAGTCCCGCCGGAAACCGGAACCTGAAATTCAAGTTCCAGTACCGCGGTGCGCCCTGTGCTGCCGGCCAACGCTACAAGACAGGTAAGTAAAGCTTCATATTCGCTCCATAAGACGCACAGACATTTCCCCTCACTTTTGAGGGGAAAAAAAGTGCGTCTTATGGAGCGAAAAATACGGTGATTCCTAGGCCTAACACTTCTACACATTGGGCAGAGCTACCACCGTCTAGAAGTGCCAATCCCACCAGTGATAGCTGCAGGGAATTGGCTATAGCTATGAAGGATCCCACTGTCTCGCAGGATCCGCCATCGACCTCAATGCTGTATTCTCCTGCATCAGCAGTGACGTCGGCTCCTGAGACCCGCCGCGAGAAAACCGCAGCGCCCGCGCGGGACTGGTATTGGTAAGTACAACTCAAGTCCTCTTAACACTTAATGATAATCCAAGTCTGACTTTTAACATTTTCTTTAACCAGGCATACATTTACATAGCTACATACCCTCCCTATACTTACAGATTCAAACACAACACCATACAAGCAGAGATATGCCCATACATACATATGCAGTTGGAAATCTGAATTCCTTTTTTTTTTTTTTTTTAGACTACTCTGTCTGCAATGTCCGTCTACTAAATGCATTAAACTTACTTTTTTGTTTGTTTTGTTTTTTTAAAGGTGCTTTAGAATTCCTTGCAGACATGCACCTGATATGTAAAGCCAGCCCTGGTGTTACTGTTGATTGTATACTACATAAACTTGTGTGTCTCTTATCTGTACTTTCCTTGTTTCCAAGCTAATTTGTTTTATCTTATCGGTTGGGTTCCTAGCTGATAGGCCATATGAGAATGACTTTTTAATTACTTGTGTCCAGGTCTCCCTTTCCCCTAGCAAGTATTACAGGAAACTTTCATTGAAAATATTATTTTATTTTACAATTTTACTTGTTTTAATTGTGATTTAGGATCTAATTCTGAATCATCCAGTTACAGTGCAATCAACTATTACACTATATATGTACTTCCAGCCAATCACAATTCTCACTCTGAAAACATATCGGACCTGCCGCTAGATTTGCGGAGTGGAGTCTTCTCATAGACTTCAGTGCAATTTGTAGACCGAAGACGTGATTTCTGATATATTTATTAATTAACCATTTGCGTTTTAGAGATGACCTCCACACATTAAAAATTGGTGTGGCACTTAAGGTGTTATTAAGCAACACAAATAATTCTTCACACTTCTGTTAATCGTTTTAGCTGCACTCTATCAGAAACTGTCCCCCATCCATTCTACCGTCATGTACTTCTGCCGTCATGTGCAGTGTTTGTTATACTGCTGGATCCAGCAGGTTTAATATATGACTAATTGCATGTGCAAAGCAGGATTATTTATGTGTGTGTGTTTTAGTTGTGTTATTTTTTTTTTTACTTTTTTTCTGATTTGCCATTTAAAAAAATTTTTTTTTTGAAAGGACAGGAGACAAAAGCTTGTCCCTTGATCTTGATAAGAGAATTTGTTGGTTCTCCAGTGTCTTTCAGCATTGTTATTAGGGTGACAAAAATGGAAGTGGGACCATGAACTTAACACAGTGGGTTTAAATGTTTTGTTACAGATCCCACAATGCATGGATGGCAGATGAGTTAGTGGAGCTAGGTGATCTTTGTTGCAGAAAAGTTTATATACAGCTAAATGTGAAATACTTGCATAACTGTTTGTTTGGGTATTCACGCTAATAGTTGTTAATGGTTTTAGTGGATTGTTGCCCTTTATTTATTAATGTCACATCATGTTTCATCATTAGTTTGCATTCCTGTATTAAGTAAAGCTAGGCATTTGTCAATGTAAAATCGCAGTGAATGGAGATGTTCAATCCTAAACATGTCCTAATACAGTTCTTTCTTGTTTTTGATGCACAGGTTACAGAGACCCTTAGTGTGTGAGTGGGCACGAGCTTGTGCTGTTGAGGAATGGTCTAGCAGAAAGCACAGTACAGATGCCAGAACTAACACAAGATCCATAAGAGACAACTGGAAATGGGGAGCCACATTGGCCGGAGCCATACTGGGATTAGGATCAGTTTTAATTTATGAAGATCAGAAGAGGAGGGTAAGTATTTTTATCTTTATTTCTTTTTTAATATATATATACTTTCTCAGGAGAAGGGGTGTGTGGTCAAATATTTGTTCATTTTACCACCCATAAAATACCAATTTTCCTGCCTGCCCCTTATTTCCCCATGTATCTGTACTAATTACCTTTCCCCATCTCTTTTTTTTTTTTTTTTCTCTTCATCCCTAGAATGTCATGGTAGACATATATTCCTGGTTATCATTTTGTCTCTGTCTTTTATCATTCACAGGTGGCAAAGGCTGAGTCTGCCAAATCCTCAGTTGATCATGTTTTTCCACAGTACACCCGAGCAGATGTTAAGCAACATGCCAGCCTTGCTGACAGAGTGTGGGTGACCTATGCTGGAGAAGTGTTTGACATCACAGAATTTGTGGAATTGCACCCTGGTGGCAATCGCATACTGCTGGCTGCTGGAGGAGCACTGGAACCTTTCTGGGCCTTGTATGGTGTGCACAAGAGTGAGCATGTTTTTGAGATCTTGCAGGAATATAAGGTGGGGGAGCTTGTTGCTGAGGAGAAATTAGATGATGTGGACACCACTGATCCATATTCTCATGACCCTTCTCGACACCCTGTCTACAAAGTTAACAGCCTTAAGCCTTTCAATGCAGAACCTCCCCCTGAGATTTTAACTGACGGCTATGTTACACCAAATGACTTTTTCTTCAAGAGAAATCACCTACCGGTACCAGAGATCAACCCTGATCAGTACGAACTGGTTATACAAACTCCAAATGGGACAAAAGGGGGTAAGCCACTGCAACTTTCCCTTAGTGATCTGAAAAACAGATTTCCACGACACGAGATTACGGCCACCTTACAGTGTGCAGGAAATCGACGCTCTGAAATGAATGCTGTGAAAACCGTAAAGGGTTTAGATTGGAGTCATGCAGCAATTAGCACAGCTCGTTGGGCAGGTGTACGTCTGAGGGATGTCCTGGAACATGCTGGTTACAGTGAAAATACACCCAATGCCAACCATGTGCAGTTTGAAGGTTTGGACTGTGACTTGACAGGCACAAGCTATGGTGCATCAATTACCTTTGAGCATGCAATGAGAAAAGATAATGAAGTACTACTTGCTTATGAAATGAATGGGAAAGAGCTGCCACGAGACCATGGCTTTCCTTTGCGGGTAATTGTGCCGGGTGTGGTGGGTGCTCGTAATGTGAAGTGGCTGGGCAGGATAGTAGTGAGTGCAGAAGAAAGCCGTAGCCACTGGCAGCAGAATGATTACAAAGGCTTCAACCCATCAGTGGACTGGGACACAGTGGACTTCTCTACCTCTCCAGCAATACAGGATTTGCCGATACAGTCTGCCATCACTGAGCCACATCCTGGACAGACTTTTACTCCTGATTTTGAGGGGAAACTGACTGTGAAGGGGTATGCATGGAGTGGGGGTGGGAGGGAGGTTGTGAGAGTTGATGTCTCCCTTGATGGTGGAAAGACCTGGAAGGTAGCAGAACTTAGTGGAGAGAAACAAAAAGCTGGACAGGCTTGGGCATGGAAATTGTGGCAGCTGAGCGTCCCCATGCCTCATAACTGCAAAGACCTCACCATTATCTGCAAGGCTGTGGACAGCAGCTATAATGTGCAGCCAGATACTGTGGCCCCAATATGGAACTTGCGTGGAGTACTGAACAATTCGTGGCACCGTGTGCAGGTCACTGTGGATGCACAATGACCTCTTGGCTTGGATGAATGGACTTTTTTTGTGTGCCAGCGTTTAACTTAACTGCATAGAGTCTATTTTAAACGTGCTACGCTAAACTGCAAATTGCAATATTATCTGTGTTAGAGAAAACGATGGCAAACAACAGTATGCAGGTTGCAGTTAATGTATTACAATTTCTGGCGTTACCCGATGACTACCACCATTGAAGGTGGCCCCCGCTGTGTAGTTTCTTCATTTTTATTTATAATCATTTTTTTATTGTGCATCATGAATAATGCTGTTATTCAGATCTTCCAAAAGTGACCTGTGTATATGAAGGACTTTGAAAAATATAGGAATTATTTGAGTAACTAACAGGGCTTGTAAGTATCTCTTGCTTTCTCTAACATTTAGAGATCCTATACATGTGTTTTTGTTTTCATATTCTTCTTCTCTTCTAATTAGATGTTGTTGGGTCATCTGTTTGACATCCCTTTGAATAAATTTACAAGTTATTATTATTATTATTATTATTATTATTATTATTATGTTACCTGCTTGTAGTAACTCCTTGCTATTTCAGTTATTCCCTATTGATTGGAACAGGCACATCTTACTTGTCAACCCAATTTATCTACCCTCAATAATTATTTACTGCATCAGCACACCCTCTTCCCCAGAATTTTAAAATGTGTGTGTGTGTGTGTGTGTGTATATACGAATAAAAGCTTGCATATTAACATATAAAAATCAAACCACTAAAAATGTCTTAACATTTTTTGTTCGTTCTATCTGGCAAGACTTTCATTTTGTACAGTTTGTACTTGCAATAACCGTGTAGTTTGTTTAATATGATCATTTCATTCTACCTCCTACTAAAAGGACTTATTTTTGAAATAAATGGCCTGCCAGGTAAAGCTTTGCGTAGACTAGGATTATAATGAAACAAAGATTAAGTGTGCTCTTTAAAGGGAGCCTTCAGGCAATTAAGGTGCAAGATTGCATTGTGCTGAAAGCCGTAAGCCGTGCAGATACCAGGAATGACTGAAACATTACAGCCACTACCTGTTTTTATGCTTTTAATCCATAGTGAGTTATAAATAAAGAGAAGGGAAAGGAGTATTGAAGGAAATGTGACATCGGTTAAACCACTTTAGTTTTTTAATGAGCTTCGAATTTCATCTATACATTGTGCTAGCAGTTTTGCTAAAAAAAAATAAAAATATCTATTGGAAGAAAAAATTTAAAAATAGTTTTATTTTTCGCCCATTTGAATGTAACTTGGTCAGCAGATACTCAATGCTGAGGGATTGAGAGACAAGGAGGGCAGAAGAGACCTCTCCCTCTGCTTTCCACCCATAGATAATATAAAGCATGTGCTGTGGTGCCAAAGATAAAATATATATATATATATATATATATATAGTACTAGGACTATCTCTACTATTGATATGATCTGTGTGTGTATACATATATATCTTTGGTGCAACCTTTCCTTGTCTTGTCTGGCTGCTGCCTTCCGGTATTTTGTGTGTTAATTAGTGCTGACGTATCACTTGTTTTTGTAAAGCATGTGCTGTGCTTTCTATGGTAACACCCTAGCCGGCCCTGCTAGCGCCAATAATTTGACATGTTACTTGTCAAGGCGCTGGTCCCTGTCTTTCTCACCCGTAAGCTCTCTGTCGGCAGATCACTTGCAGCCAGTGAGTTAAAACCAGCCCTGTGTTTAGCTCAGGCACTCTTGGCTAATGAGCTGACCCTGCACTGCAACGAGCAGGCGCTTACAACTCTTCATGCAGGATGGTTGACTACTTACAATGAAGGGACGGGGCACTCCTGGCACCATAACCGCTACAGAGCACTACATTTTAAGAAACGTGAACACATCTACCTTGCAGAATATACACACATATCTGGATTTGTCCTAGAGAGTCTGGGTATCCTGTCTAATTGCTAGATGTGTCAAAGCTTTCATCTCCTGGTGAATAAAGTAGATTTATAAACACCTTTTACCCAAAATCAACCCTTCCTGCTTATCGAGTTAAGAATTACCCTTCGGGACGATGACTTAAAAATAAGGTTTGCTAATTTTTTTGCAAACGTCATGTTTCACCAAGCTGTTTGTTAGAGGTACATATATAACCCAGTCTACTACATCCAGATTTGTTGAGAAATTTTATTTTTATGTGTTTTCTGAAAGTTTATTTACAGACATTTTATGAGTGCACCTTCCAGAGAAAAATGTTGCGTTTTAGAAGGCAAAATATCACTTATACAACTTTACTAGACAAATGGAACTAGTTTTAGCAGGCATTTATATGAATAAATGTTTAACTAAATAGAGTATATGGAATTTGTGAGTAGTGGCGCTTAAGAAGAGATTAGTATGTGTAAAGCTGCTACCACCTAAAGTGCCGTCCTCTCACAACCTGGCACTTACAAAATCAGTGTGATAATTATACTGAGTGATATCCAAGACAAAACCCAGTGTAAGGTGGAGCGCTTAAGAAGTAACTTACCCCCCTTGGAAATATAAATGACCTAAGGGGGAACTAGAATACAATAGTGTAGAGTGTTTCAATATAATCAGAGTGAAGGAACTCAATAATGGTTCACTCACGTGGTTCTGAGCCTAAACAGGACAGGCTCAGATCTCTCAGGCAGACGTGTACTTTTTTTAACTGGTGGTTCTTTGGATCCTTTTTCTAAAATGGAACAAATACCAATATCTGGTGTAGTAGATTAAGGATACCAATGTGTGCAGGTAAGTAAATAGAACTGCTCACCTTATTCATTTTGTTGTTTTATATACCATATATTTTTATCCAAGACTGGACTTTTGCTATTTATTCATTTTGTTGTTTTATATACCATATTTTTAAATAATAAATTCATCTTTTACTATTAAGTCCTTCTGAGATTTTGATCAGTCTGCACTCCAAGTTCCTGTTCCAATTAAAGAAGGGTATGTGTCCTCTTAAAGACACATTTGCTGGAAAACTTAGAGCCAAGTCTTAGGCTCTATATAAGGTGAGCAGTTCTATTTACTTACCTGCACACATTGGTATCCTTAATCTACTACACCAGATATTGGTATTTGTTCCATTTTAGAAAAAGGATCCAAAGAACCACCAGTTAAAGGGTCCGTGTCTCCCTAAAGTACACATCTGCCTGAGAGATCTGAGCCTGTCCTGTTTAGGCTCAGAACCACGTGAGTGAACCATTATTGAGTTCCTTCACTCTGATTATATTGAAACACTCTACACTATTGTATTCTATTTCCCCCTTAGGTCATTTATATTTCCAAGGGGGGTAAGTTACTTCTTAAGCGCTCCACCTTACACTGGGTTTTGTCTTGGATATCACTCAGTATAATTATCACAAATGTTTAACTATGCTGATAAGTTAAACTACTCTCATTTTATTTTTTTGTAAATCTGTTTTTATTGAGGTTTATGGTAATAGATGACCAAAGAAGTTTTTTCACATGGGACGCGCAGGTCCTCATCAGAAAGAGAACACATATAAAAACTCATGTGGTGAGTATGGTCACGAGGAGCTTGGATGGAGTTATGCTCCTGGGCTGGGTCGTAGCCTTAAGTTTTCCATCAGTCAACATATCAGTTACCTTCTCTTCGCCCTCCTTTGCCTCTAATGTATAGCATTCTGCTTCCTGTCTAATTGTGTATGTTCACCTGTGACTTGTAACTCGAGGTTTACCTTATTTAGACAGGTGGTGTCATACCCTGTGGTATATGACCTTATTCTATCTAGCTGGCCTGTCTGTCCCTGTGCTCTGGTGGGTCAATTCAGGTCCTTATAAATTTAGGAGATGTTTGTCGGTGTACTATTGTCACGATTCCGGGAACCCAACACGCTAACAGACACACACACACACAGAAAAGATGCCGTACCGGACCTTAGAGTGGCCGGGCTAAGCACCCACAGAATAGTCAGGAGACAAGCCGAGTCAGGGGAACCAGAAAACAGGATAACGATAAACAAGCCGAGGTCAAAGGGTAGGAGAAAGTCACAGAGTCAGATTAACAAGCCAGAGAGTACGTAACCAGAAATCACAAGTTCAGAATCAATACTATACAGCAAAGACCACAACAGGGCAGGGAGGAACAGGAAAGGTGAGTATAAATACCCTAGGTTAAATTCTGATTGGATAACTTCCAATCAGAATTAACAATCACACGTGGGAGATATCTAAGCCTCCCACTGTGATTGTGGTACTGTTGCTTTAACGCCGGGTCACTCACGTGACCCCGGCGTTTGCATAAATCAACGACCTTCCAGCGTGCAGCGTTATACATGCTGCCGCTGGGAGGCGTGACGGATGCGAGCGGCGAGCGGCGGAGAGGAGACGCCGCTCGCTGACAGGTAGGAGGAGGGGAGACCACGGGCGGCGATGGACTGAGGGTGAGTGCTGCGAGCTGCGAGCAGCCTCCCCTACTAGCCGCCCGCGGACCCCTGACATAACCCCCCCCTCGAGGACTGCCCAACGGGCGGGAAGCCGAAGGCTTCAAAGGAAACCGCGCATGAAAGGAGCGGACCAAAGAGGGCGCGTTCACGTCAGAGGCAGAAACCCATGACCGCTCCTCAGGACCGTATCCCTTCCAGTCAATCAGATACTGCAAGCGACCCCGAGAAAAACGAGAATCAAGCAGGGCAGCCACGTCGTACACGTCACTAGAGGCTGCGCGGAGGGAAACTGGACACCTGAGAGGACCAGAGAATCGATTACAGAGCAGGGGCTTCAAAAGGGAGGTGTGAAAGGTGTTAGGAATACGCATGGAAGGAGGCAAGTCCAGGGAGTAGGACACAGGATTGACCCTACGCAATACCTTGAAGGGGCCAAGGAACCTGGGTGCGAATTTCATAGAGGGGACCCTGAGGCGGAGATTCTTAGAGGACAACCAAACCCTATCACCCGGAACATAAGAAGGAGCAGCACCTCTACGGCGATCAGCAAATCTCTTCTGAGCAACAGCCACTCGAGAAAGAGTAGCATGGACCTGATCCCACATCTTCCGTAAGGAGGTTAGGTGCTCGTCCAAAGCGGGTATTCCCTTGTCGGAGAATACGCCGGGAAGGACAGAGGGTTGGAACCCATAAGCAACCAAAAAAGGACTTAAGCCAGTGGACGAATGAGTCACAGTGTTTCTGGCAAACTCAGCCCAGGGAAGGAGGTGAGACCAGTTGTCCTGGTGTGCATTCGTGAAGCAGCGTAAATACAGCTCCACAGACTGATTCGCCCGTTCGGCAGCTCCATTGGATTGTGGATGATAGGAGGAGGTAAATGACAAGGAAATCCCCATCTCAGCACAAAAGCCCCTCCAAAACCGAGAGACAAACTGAGGACCCCTGTCGGATACGATATCCTGTGGTATACCATGCAAGCGGAAAATCTCATTGGCAAACACCCGAGCCAACTGAACCGCAGAAGGTAGTTTTTTGAGTGGAATAAAGTGTGCCATCTTAGAGAACCTATCAGTCACAGTCAAAATTACTGTCATTCCATCGGATGAAGGAAGATCAACAATAAAGTCCATGGATAGGTGGGTCCATGGTTTCTTGGGTACGGACAAAGGCATCAGGAGACCCTGGGGTTTAACAGTAGGGGACTTACACTGTGCACAAACACGACAAGCCTGCACATAATCCACTACGTCTTTCTTAAGTGAAGGCCACCAGAATTGTTGAAGGAGACCTTTGTATGTTTTGGTAACCCCTGGGTGACCAGCCGTTTTGGCGGTGTGAAATAAAACCAACAATTTCTTTCTATCTCTTTCTTTCACGTATAATCTATCAACAGGTGTCTCAGAGGGTGCTTGGGTTTGGTATGCCTTGATACCATCCAGGAAAAGGGACGAAATAACCAAACGGGTAGCGGCTATTATCTTAGACGTGGGTACAATGGGTTCAGGAGCGGGGGCAATAGACTCCAAAGGTTCGTATTGTCGGGAGATAGCATCAGCCTTGACATTACGGTACCCAGGCCTATATGTGATAATGAACTGAAAGCGTGAAAGAAATAAGGACCATCTGGCTTGACGAGAGGACAATCTTTTAGCATCAGCTATATAGGAGAGATTTTTATGATCAGTGATAACCAGGATTTCGTGTCTGGCTCCTTCCAATAAGTATCTCCACTCTTTAAAAGCCATCACAATAGCTAATAGTTCCCTGTTCCCGACATCATAATTTTTCTCAGAATCAGATAGTTTTTTAGAAAAGTAGCAACATGGATGGAGGGGTTCGTTATAGGATAGTCTTTGTGACAATACAGCTCCCACACCTGATTCTGAAGCGTCTACTTCCATTACGAAGGGAAGGGAAGGATCGGGATGGTGTAATACAGGGGCAGTGGCAAATGCCTTTTTGAGAGTCTCAAAGGCTTTAATGGCTTCAGGAGTCCAAACCCTGGGGTGTAAACCCTTTTTAGTCAGTTTAGTGATAGGAGCAATGACTGATGAAAAGTTTTTAATAAATCTGCGGTAATAATTGGCAAAGCCTATAAACCGCTGTATTGCTTTAAGGCCTTGAGGAAGAGGCCAAGACAACATGGCTTCTAATTTTGAAGGATCCATGCTGAACCCCTGTTCAGAAATGATGTACCCTAGGAATTGTACTGATGTTTGGTCGAATAAACATTTCTCCAATTTACAATAAAGACCATTTTGTAGCAATCTCTTAAGTACCTTCCTCACATGGGCATGATGAGACTCCAGATCAGGAGAAAACACAAGTATATCATCGAGATAGACCACGGCACAGACATGTAGTAAATCTCTAAGGACATCATTGATGAGGTCCTGAAAGACAGCAGGAGCATTACACAGTCCGAAAGGCATGACTAGATACTCGTAATGCCCACTGCGTGTATTGAACGCTGTCTTCCATTCATCGTTTTCTTTTATGCGAACCAAGTTATAAGCCCCCCTGAGGTCTAGTTTGGTAAAAAATCTAGAACCTTTGACACGGTCAAACAACTCAGTAATGAGAGGGATAGGATAAGCATTTTTAACTGTTATATTATTCAGGCCTCTATAGTCTATACATGGCCTTAAATCGCCCTCTTTCTTGGCAACAAAAAAGAAACCAGCACCAGCCGGAGAGGAGGACCTTCTGATAAAACCTTTACGTAAGGATTCCTGTATGTACTCCTCCATGACCTGGTTTTCTTTCTCAGAAAGCGGGTAGACCTTGCCCCTAGGAGGCATCTTTCCAGGTAACAAGTTTATGGCACAATCATAATCCCGATGTGGGGGTAGTCTATCAGCTTCCCTTTTTTCAAAGACCAATGCGAGGTCTGCATAGACAGGGGGGACAGAAACAGAAAGGGGTTTAGCTGTAGGGACATTGAGTAAACAAACGGGACGTAAACGGACCATACAGTCTCGTTGACAGGATTCCCCCCAGGAGAGTATATCCAAACAACCCCAATCAAGTACCGGGTTATGCTTAACTAACCAGGGGAAGCCCAGTATGATGGAAGCTGTAGGGGAGTCAATTATTTGGAAGGTTATCCTTTCTTTGTGTAAGGCACCCACGGCCATTACCATTTCTTGGGTCTCATGGGTCACCAGGGGTTTCTCAAGTGGTCTACCATCTATGGCCTCAACGGCCAAGGGTGTGGCCTTTTGGATCAGATTCAAGGCTGCGGTTTTAGCAAAGTTCTCATTGATAAAGTTATCTGCAGCACCTGAATCGATCAAGGCTTTAGTTGTAATCGTGGTTTGATTGACCAAAAGAGTAACCGTAATGAATGGTCTGGAGATGGACACATGAGGGGAAAAAACCATAACACCCGAGGCCGACCCCTCTCTAGGCCTTAGGTGCTGTAGTTTCCCTGCAAACTAGGACAGTTACTTCGGAGATGTCCCCTCTTACCACAATAAAGGCACAAACCCTCCCTTCTGCGGTATGTCCTTTCAGCTTCAGATAAGCCTACAGCACCTAATTGCATGGGCTCGGGAGGTGGTTGAGTAGGGGGAGGTAACGCTAGTAGTGCAGTACTGGGTAAAGCAGGTAACCCCTGTGTATTCATTCTTCTTTGACTACGCCTCTCTCTTATACGGTTGTCAATTAGAATGATATAATCTATTAGATCATCCAGAAGAATAGGCAATTCCCTGGATGCTATTTCGTCTAATATGTAAGCGGCCAAACCCTCCTGAAAAGCTGTTACGAGGGAGTCGTTATTCCAAACCACTTCAGCTGCCAGAGTGCGGAATTCAATGGTATAATCCGCTACTGATCTACTGCCCTGTCGGATCCTGAGCAGAGCTTTGCCAGCAGAAGCAACCCGGCCGGGCTGATCAAACGTACGTTTGAAAGCTGTTAGAAAGTCTGCAAAGGACATTGGGGACGTGTTCTCCCACATGGGGTTGGCCCATGCTAGAGCTTTTCCTGACAAATGGTTGATCAGAAAAGCAATCTTGGCTCTGTCAGTGGGGTATGAGCGCGGATTCATCACCAAATGAATATCAATTTGGTTGAGGAAACCACGGCACGATGCTGGATCACCGCTATAGCGCTGAGGTGGCGTCATGTGAACCACGTGAGCAGGAGCGGTTACCGGATCAGGGCTGGGTTCTGGCCCAGCAGCAACAACTTCTTGAACGGCAGGTTGCAAGTGGGCAGTACGAGCCAGTATGGTTTGTAAAGCCTGGGCAAACTGATCCATACGATGGTCTAAACCATCCATTCTAGCCTCCTGATTAACTAGGAGCTGTGGAATGTCAGCAGGTTCCATAATGGCCCTGTTGTAATGTCACGATTCCGGGAACCCAACACGCTAACAGACACACACACACACAGAAAAGATGCCGTACCGGACCTTAGAGTGGCCGGGCTAAGCACCCACAGAATAGTCAGGAGACAAGCCGAGTCAGGGGAACCAGAAAACAGGATAACGATAAACAAGCCGAGATCAAAGGGTAGGAGAAAGTCACAGAGTCAGATTAACAAGCCAGAGAGTACGTAACCAGAAATCACAAGTTCAGAATCAATACTATACAGCAAAGACCACAACAGGGCAGGGAGGAACAGGAAAGGTGAGTATAAATACCCTAGGTTAAATTCTGATTGGATAACTTCCAATCAGAATTAACAATCACACGTGGGAGATATCTAAGCCTCCCACTGTGATTGTGGTACTGTTGCTTTAACGCCGGGTCACTCACGTGACCCCGGCGTTTGCATAAATCAACGACCTTCCAGCGTGCAGCGTTATACATGCTGCCGCTGGGAGGCGTGACGGATGCGAGCGGCGAGCGGCGGAGAGGAGACGCCGCTCGCTGACAGGTAGGAGGAGGGGAGACCACGGGCGGCGATGGACTGAGGGTGAGTGCTGCGAGCTGCGAGCAGCCTCCCCTACTAGCCGCCCGCGGACCCCTGACAACTATTGGCTATATGTTCGTGATCAGGGAAGATGTCCCGCTACATGCGACCTTTGCCTCGTCTGCTTCTACTCTTTCATGTTCTGTTGATATGTGTGATGTTCGGTTGTGTTTAAGAAGTGTGTGAGTTGTGTCTCTCGCTGGTGGTTCGGTGAGTGAGCATCAGTGTTGTGCCTTCCATTTTCTATGTCGGGGTTCCTCTTGTGTGTCTGGGTAAGGTTGGGGTGGGAGGGAGTGGGGGGGGGAGAGGTGAGGTGGGGCGGTCCGCACTAAGAGGGGCCCACGTCTGTCTCCGCGCCCGCCCCAGTTCCGGGGGCATCCCCCCCCCCGTGAGTATCGAGCAATGTATATGAACCACGGTCTCCATAATTCTACATGCTTGAGTTCCCTTCCCGTTAGGGAGGCATGGAGTGCCTCCGTGCTCTGAATGTCTTCCACCCGTTGTATCCACTCCGTCTTCGTCGGGATGGTGTTTTTTTTCCAATAGGCCGGGATGGACGCCTTGGCTGCGTTCAGTAAGTGTCGAAGGATTGATTTTTTTTTTTTTTATAGCTCGCGATTGTTTGCTCAGAGATGTGTAGTAGGGCTAGTTCTGCCGACCAGTCCGGGATCTCTCCCAGTACCAGGGTCACCTCTGTTTTCACCATGTCCCAGTATGGGTGTATGTCTCGGCATTCCCACCACAGGTGTATCAGCGTGCCTCTTTCCTCCTGACATCTCCAACACGTCGGCGGTACCATCGGGAATATTCGGTGGATCACAGTAGGCATCTATACCAAAAAGAAATCAGTTTGTAGCCGACCTTTTGGTAGTAGGAGCTCATGGAGCTTTTGTGTTGCCATATCAAGGCCTTATCCCATTGTGACGTGGTGAATGTCTCATTCTGGGACCCCTCCCACTGCCTCTTGAAGGTGGCCACGGTTGTCTGGTTGTTCATGATTAGTTGTTGGTACAGTGCGGAAACTGCATGCTCTACTGTGGTGCCTCGTTCGCACAAGCCCTCGAACCACGTCAGTTCCCTATGTAGACGTTCTCTGTGTGTAAGCGTTTTGTAATAGTGTTTCAGCTGCATATATCTGAGGGTGGTCATGAGGTTACATGGTCTCCCTTCCAGGAGTGTGTCCAGGTCTCGTAGTCCGGCGCTTAGGGCCCGGTTTTTGGGTATATAGTCCCCTTCGCCTAGGAATCCCCATGCTCTGGCCGGCAGACCTCCCCCAATTTTGCTGTTAAAGGGACACTCCAGGCACCCAGACCACTTCTGCCCATTGGAGTGGTCTGGGTGCCAACTCCCACCCTGCAAGAATAATTATTGCAGTTTTTTTATCAACTGCAATAATTACCTTGCAGGGTTAACTCCACCTCTAGGGCTGTCTACTAGACAGCCACTAGAGGTCACTTCCTCCTTCATAGCACAGGAAACGTGCTAGAGCGTCGCTGGACGTCCTCATGCTGTGTGAGGACCTCCAGCGTCGCTCATTTCCCCATAGGAAAGCATTGAAATTATTTTTCAATGCTTTCCTATGGGGAGCGCTAATGTGCATGCCCATTAGGTCTCCTCGGCCGGTGGGCGGGATCAATCTCGCCCACCGGCCAACGCAATGCAGAGGAGGAGCGGCGCGGAGGAGGAGACAGCGACGAGGGACATCGCCGCTGCCTCAGGTAAGTGACTGAAGGGGTTTTCACCCCTTCAGTAACCAGGGATTGGGGGGTGGGAGGGAGAGGGAACCTGCAGTGCCAGGAAAACGGATTGTTTTCCTGGCACTGGAGATTCCCTTTAAGCGTCACCAGGAGAAGTGGGGTAGGTGTAGGTGATATGTTTGGCTTTTCCTTTAGAGATTTCCATCCCCGAAGTGTCTGTATGACCAGCCCTTCCTCTACCCCCCCCCGCTCCTGAGTTCTCAGGCCTCCCCCCCAGATCATTGTTTCCATCATGCCCTCCGTGGCCTCTCTATCCAGCATTGCCCATGCTTACGCGGAGGGTTTTGATGCCAGTCTAAAATACGCTGTAGGACCGTGGCCTGATGATATTTTCTAAAGTCCGGCAGGGCTAATCCCCCCACTCGATCTGGGCAGGCATAGTATGTCGTGGCGCAGTCTGGTGCGTTCGCCTCGCCATGTAAAGCGGATTACTGCAGTTTTCAGGGAGGAGAAGAAGGTCGCCGGCGGCGTGATGGGTATCGTCTGCAGGAGATATAGCACCCTGGGGAGCACGTTCATTTTAAGCACAGCTATGCGCCCATGCCACGTTATGTGAGGGAAGGCCCACCTGGCCAGATCCGTTTTTAATGTGTGTAAAAGGGGTTGGAAGTTGTTCTTGTAGAGTTTCCCAGGATCTGTGGTTACCCAGATGCCCAGGTATTTCATTTTGCCGTGGCACCATCTAAACCCGAATTCGGATTTACTCTCCGGTTTTTATGCTTTATAGAAAGAACACATGTTCCTGCAGTGAGTCTCCCCCAGTCAAAGAAGTACCTGACACCTCTCTGCCAATTCTAGTTTTTCCAATTATTTTCAATGGACGTCTAGTGCATGTTTTACAAACTCTTGCTTAGCAGGGCATTATTCGATATGTAGTTCAGCACTCCACAGGAGCTCCATTCCTCACTGTGTGATTGGAACAGCTGACTAAGCTGATGTTCCTGTGTTTATTATAAACACCATTCATAGTTTCACGAATGGAGTTATAGGTGTGGATGCATGCACCTGACTGGAGCACAAGCTCTGTCACCGAAAGCTGTGAAGGAACCTTAGTGAAAAGCGAGTACAGGGTGCACATGCCCACAGGTACCCAGTATGGCAGAACATGTATGACCAGGTACCATATTGGAATAAGAGCGTTAGCTGTAAGTATCTACCATAGCCTTCTGTTTGTTTTCAGGATCACTTTAAGGTAGGTGTACTTGGTGATATCCACTAGTATATGTAATGCAATTTAAAGGACCACTCTAGTGCCAGGAAAACACTCGTTTTCCTGGCACTAGAGTGCCCTGAGGGTGCCCCCACCCTCAGGGTCCCCCTCCCGCCGGCTCTGGAAAGGGGAAAAGGGTTAAAACTTACCTTTTTCCAGCGCTGGGCGGGGAGCTCTCCTCTCCGCCTCTGATCCTCCCCGTCGGCTGAATGCGCACGCGCGGCAATAGCTGCGCGCGCATTCAGCCGGTCTCATAGGAAAGCATTTACAATGCTTTCCTATGGACGCGTGCGTGCTCTCACTGTGATTTTCCTTGGGTGAGACAGTGTTTGAAAATGGACAGGATTGATGTATTGAAAGGTTTTGAGGTGACAATTGTCCTTTAATGTTGAATGGAAGGGACTCCAAACAATACAACCACTTCAGTGAGACAAAGCAGTCATAGTGTCCCTTTAAAAAACTTTGAGATTTAGAAGTACTTCAATGACTATTTTAATGCACATAAAACTTGCAATGGAAGGGCACGGAGAACACTATGTATTGTGCATTATATACAATATGGAAAAGTGGATTGTAAATGTTCGATTGTTAACTGAAACAGGCAATATGTATCTCAACTAATGACTGCATATGTAATATTATTACTTGCCAATAAAGAAACCCCTCCCCCCCCAACAAAAAAAAAACCTTTTAGATTTGATTTGCTAGCAGTTAGGAAGGAGCGCAATTGAAAAATAGGTGCAATGCGAAGTGCGTTGGGTAGCGTACTTGGATTCTAAGGTTTTATATTCTAAGCGGGTATTGAGGTGGGACAGATGCGTGGCTCCCTGGGCATGCCACGGTTTAGCATTTAAGGTCAGGATGCAGTAGGAAAGCGACCATATGGGAGTCGCTAGGGATTAGACATGTGCAATTCGTTTAGTTCCGAATGTAAATTCAGATGAATTTCGGGCAATTCGGATGTTTCCGAAGTGTCAAATTTTGGAAGTGCCGTAGTGCTTTGGATTTCTGAAAAGTGGCAAAAGAAGAGAGGGAGGGAAAATTCAGTGAATGATGACAGGAATTTTGATCAATAAGCCAATTCCTGGCACTGGGAGCCCTATAGATGTGTAAGTGCTTGTGGTGGCAGTCCAGGCACCTAACCCTAGATGTGTAAGTAGTTGTGGTGGTTAGGGGGTAGAGGTAAGGTTAGGGAGCCCTACAGATGTGTAAGTGGTTGTTGTGGCAAAGTGCTTTGGATTTCTCAAAAGTGGCAAAACAAGAGATGCTTATGAAAGTCCGAATTGCCGAATTTCAATAACATCTGTCCCAAATGTCTAAGAGTAGTCAAATGGATGTGGGAGCAGAGGGGAGCGAGGGATGGAATTGTTCCTGCAACCACAAAATGGTAGAATATTCATGTTGTATTAGAAGTGACCTCTCCAAATGCACCCACTTGTGTGGAGGGCGCAGCCAGAAAGTGCAGAATAGCAGTAGCTAGCACTGTTTGCTTGGTAGTGTGTCCTTGTATCCGGAAGCGATAATCCCCCTAATGTTCATGGCGCATCCAATTATTTCTGAGCTACTCTAGGTCTCCCATTCGCCCAGGCAAAGGTGTTAAGGTCTTTTTGAACACTTTTAAAATAAAGAGAAGGGATGGTAATTGGTAGGGTACAAAATAAATAGAGGAGTTTCGGCAGAATGGACATCATTTAGAACGCCACTATCCGTTCCATCCATGAAAGAAACAAGGGTCCCTATTTACGTAATATCTGTTGGCATTCAGTCCAAACCTTGACATAATTAGTCGAATAAAGGTCTGCTGGGGTTTTGGTAACTGTGAATCCCAAGTACTTGATATTGCCTTTTCTCCATTCAAACTGATAATAAAGAGACAAGAAGTGGGCCAGGGAGTCCTACACTCATTGCTTGCGTTTTAGAGGCATTAGCAAATAATATGACACTTTGCCAGTCATAGATTAATTTCATTATGTTGGAGTCTTGGGGATTCGTTACATATAAAAGGATATCATCTCCTGGCAGGATTGCCCTCTCTCCCTATTACTTTTTTTTCTGACTCTCGAACCTCTCCTGCAGGTGATACGCGAACACCCCTTCATACATGGTGCAAGGATGGGAGACCAAGAATTCCTAGTCTCTGGATATGCCGATGATGTGCTTCTTACCTTAACAAACCCCATAACTTCCATGCAAGCCCTGATCCCTCTCCTCACAACATATAGCACTCTCTCTGGATACAAGGTTAGCATGGAAAAGTCCAGTGCCCTCCCTATAACCCTTTCAGCGGCAGACATGACTCAGATTGGGAACTTCTATCACATACACATCTCACTCACTTCTATCAAATACCTAGGTATTAATCTAATGGTCAACCCCTCCCAATTACATCGACTGAACTACACACCCATGATAAGCACACTCATATCCGACATGGGAAACTGGACAGATAAACCGCTTTCCTGGCTAATCCATGGCAGCATTACGATAGGGTTAGCTCCGCCCACTTGGCTGTTTAGGACAGGAAATAAAAGGTACAAATACTCCTCCTACCAGACCGGATCTCCAGTCTTTTTTCCTGTCCTCTTGGCTGTGAACATGGTTTCAGGTACGTTGCATTACCTTTTTTGGATTTGGATGAGGGTAAGTAACTAGATTCGGTGTGAGGCTTTACTTGCAGTATAAGGCATTCTATTTGTCTTTTTTTTTTTTTTTTATAAATCTTTATTGCAGGAAAGATAACAGCGTAACATAGATCATGCTGTTACAACAACAGTATTAGGCGAAAGTTTCACACGAGTCAATAAACATTACATCTGAACATTGAGTTTGTGAATAAACACAGTTACAGCTTAACTTTCCACATGCGTGGATGTGTTTTTTTTTTTGTTTTTTTTGTCCATACATGAGAGAAAAGTCTATAGGTGACAATATCACAATAAATGACATAGTCGGAAGTTTAAAGGCAAGGGTGTGGCACATGGTCGGCAACAAATAATATTTTGACCAGACCTGCAAGAGCAAGGAAGAATAATTCCATCATTCAAGTGTGAGATAAAGCTTAGGAGGGTCCACTAGGTGTTCCATATTTGATAAGTAAGATAGGCCGGATATCCACGGCATTAAGCCAGCCACTGCCCATCAGAGACGAGCTATAGCATTTGAGGTCATAAGAGTGGCCTTAACCTAGGTCTCGCTGATCTCAACAAAACCGCCCTATCTAGGGCAGTGGTTATCATTACCCCTAGCCAGTCAGTAGGAAGTAGGGGTTTCCCTTACGTCTAAAGTCAGTAGCTAGACTCGGTTCTCATGGTTATGTTCTCTCCAGAGACGTTTCTGTCTTGGGTCTGTCAGTGCTCTAATGTAGTGGTTCATGGGTCGTGGATATGAACAGGCGCTTTGTGAGATTTAGGTCCGTTGATGTGTCTTTCCACTGTATCCTAGTCCCCCCAGCCTGAGGCCATGTGTTAAGTAGGTGAACATCTCCTTCTCATCTAATGCTTAATTGTGTCATACGAAATAATAAAGTCATGGTGAAGAAGGCTATGTCATCTTTGCTATGGTGCAGGTAGTTCAAGATTATAAGCTCTATTGCATGTGCTTGGGGTATTAGGGGGGGGGAGGAGGTGGGAAAGGGGGGGGTGGAAAGGGGGGAAGGGGGGGGGAAGAGAGGTGTAGGGACCGTGGTCGGCTATGGTGGTTCTGTAAGTTACTGTATATGGTGTAGTGGTCAGTTTGTATCTTGAGATTTTAGGGATTATGCGTTGGAGGTAGGTAGTAATGGCGCAATGCTTCGTGCGCTATGGGTTAGGAATCGGTAGTGTGTGGTGGTGTGCAGGTGTTCCACAACCGTCCCCTCTGCTCCTGGATTCCCTCAAACCGGCACCCCACCGGCATGTCATATTAAGTTGCTGTGGGAAGATGGGCAAGGCGAGAAGGCAGGGTAGGGGGGGGGGGTAGAATTGATCGCAGTCCATTACGAGGGGCCCGTCCCCGCAGACGCTCCCTCCGCATCTCCGGCATTACCATTATCTCGCCGGTATCGCGATATATATTGGAACCATGGGAACCACATCTCTGCGTGTTTAGGTCCACGGTCCATCAGGGAGGCATGTGCTGCCTCAGCCGCCTGTATATCCTCGACTCGTTGTATCCACTCCTCCTTAGTGGGTATCTTGGTTGTTTTCCAGTGTACCGGTATAGAAGCTTTAGCTGCATTCAGAAGGTGCCGGAGTATCGATTTCTTATATACCGAGATTGGTTGCGTCGAGATATGGAGTAGCGCTAGTCCTGCATTCCAGTCTGTGATGTCCCCCAGGATAGACGTTATCTCATCTCTTATCATTATCCAATATGTGGTGATGTCTCTGCACGACCACCAGATGTGGGCCATAGTGCCCCTGTCCGTATTGCAACGCCAACAGGTGGGGGAGGTGGATGGGAAGATCTGGTGTAGTCTTGTCGGTGTCCTGTACCATGATGAGATCAACTTATAATTTACCTCTTGATAATGCGAGCTCATAGAGCTCTTCTGTTGCCAGATGAGTGCTTTATCCCATTGAGGGGCTGAGAAGGTCGTTCCCAGTTGTTCTTCCCATTGTCGTTGGAATGTACCTGTGGCGGGTATGTCGCCGTTATAAGGTTCTGGTAAAGTACCGATATCGCATGTTCCAGGAGGTCGCCTCCGTAGCAAAGATTCTCGAACCAGGATAAATTCCGGTATAGGCGATCCTTGTGGGGCATGGTATTGTAGTAGTGTGTCAGTTGCATGTATCGCAAGACGGCGATGGGGGTCCTAGGTTCACCTTCCAGCAGAGTCCAGAGTGCGAAGTGTCCCAGCCCCTAGCACTCTGTATATTGGGATATATGTCCCAGTGGTTGTGATAGGCCAAGCGCCGGGTGGGAGCCCTCCTCCCACCGAAATGTTGTGTGTCAGGGGGGTCATCGGGCTAGGAGTGGGAGAGATGTGGGTTTGGCCTCTCATGGTTCTCCATCCCTGGATCGTCTGCAGGACCGTCCCGTCCTCTCGGTGTTGCGAAACAGGACTCCCATCGCCTCCCCAGATCTTAGCCTCGATTGTAGGGCCTATAAGGCCTCTGTCCAGCTCTACCCATTGCTTCCAAGTTGCAGTCGCGTGCCAGTCCAGAATACGCTGTAGTACTGTGGCTTGGTAGTACTTCTTGAAGTCCGGTAGTGCTAGGCCTCCTCTATGTCTGGGTCGAGTGAGTATGTCATACCTCAGCCTAGATCTTTCGCCCCGCCACACGTATCGGATAACTGCCGATTTCAGGGGAGAGAAGAAGGTTGTCGGTAGAGCAACTGGGATGGTCTGCATTAGGTAGAGGAGTCTCGGGAGTATGTTCATTTTCAGAACTGCAATACGACCATGCCAGGAGATGTGCGGATATGACCATTTGGTCAGGTCAGCGACTATCTTTTGTGACATGGGTTGAAAGTTGAACCTGTATATGTCCGACGGGTCAGTGGGTATCCAGAGACCGAGGTACTTCATTTTGTCATGACACCATCGGAACGTGAAGTGTGGTTTCAGTGAATCGTATTCTGAGGAGGGTAGCGTGAGATTCAAGATTTCGCAAGATTAAGCTTGAACCCTGATAGTTTCCCGTAGTTTTCTATTTCAGAGAGGAGGCAAGGTAGGGTGGTTCTGGGGTTGCGGATAAAGAATAGCAGATCATCCGCATACGCTGCCACCTTATGACACTTCTCCTTCCATTCGTATCCCTGGATGTCGGGGTTCAAGCGGATCGACTGAAGTAGCGGTTCCAGCGTTATTGCGAACAACAGGGGTGATAACGGGCACCCCTGACGGGTGCCGTTATTGATTGCGAAATCGGTTGTCGTGGCTCCGTTAACCCTGATCGTGGCCCGGGGCCTGCTATACAAGGCTGCTATCCAGGTGAGTAGCCGTTGTCCGCATCCCATCTGTCGAAGAGTCGCTATCATATAATTCCAGTTAACGCGATCGAACGCTTTTTCAGCGTCCGTCGACAACAGCATTAGGGGAGTTTTCGTTCGCCTTACATGGTGTTGAATGGAGAAGAGTCGGAGAGTGCTATCTCTAGCTTTCCTGCCCGGGATAAAACCGGTTTGGTCCACGTGTATCAAATCTGGAAGGAGTTGTTTCAATCTAGTAGCCAGGACTTTGGTAAATAGTTTAGCGTCCACATTGAGCAGTGAGATCGGGCGATAACTGGCGCAGGTCAGCGGGTCTTTCCCTGGTTTTAATAGTACCGTGATGGTGGCTGCCAGTGATTCCATTCCAAAGTTTCCCCCTTCCCCAGCTTCATTAATTGCCTTGGTCAGCCAAGGAAGTAGGGTATTGGAGAACTTTTTATAATACCCGACCGAAAAGCCATCCGGTCCTGGGGCCTTGCCGGTTTTAGAAGATTTAAGAGCTGCCACGAGTTCTTCAGTACTAACCGGGGAGTCCAGTATCGAGGCCTCGTCCCGGTTAATCGTGTTCGCGATGGTGCCGCGTAGGTATTCCTGGATCCGCGTAGATTGTCGTGTCGGGGACTCTCTATCCAGCGGTGATGGCAGGTTGTATAGGTTTTGGTAGTATATCCTAAATTCCTCCGCGATTTTTTGTGGAAGGGGCGACACTTCTCCCGTCGCGAGCCGTATTTTGTGTATCTGTCCATGAGGCGAAGGGCCCTTGAGGATTCTTGCCAGGTATTTGCCCCCTTTATTCGCGTGAGCGTAGTAGAAGCTTTTTGAACGTCGTAACGTCCTGAGGTGCCTTTTCAGGATAAGATCTCTAAGGTTCCTTCTTTTTTCCATCAGTTCGCCATATACTGCGTTAAGATGGGTTCTTTTGTGTTGGCGTTCTAGGTGCGCTATAGATTGGTAAAGGTCGGTCATTTCCCGCATCGCTTCTCGTCTCTTGATCGTGGCAATGCGTATGAGTATTCCTCGGATGACACTTTTATGAGCTTCCCAGATAGTGATGGGGGACATCCCGGGAGTATCATTGTCTCTGAAAAATTGTTCCAGCTCTTGAATGATTTGTGTTCTGGTTCCTGGGTCTGACAGGAGAGTTTCGTTAAGTCGCCATGTCCATCTAGATGGACGGAATAGAGGGGACTCTAATTCCATTATGACTGAGCTATGGTCTGACCACGCAGCCGGCTCGATATCGGCTTTACGTAGCCTAGACAAGCCTTCCTGTGTAACAAATAGAAAATCGATGCGGGAGTATCTGTCATGTAAGGCTGAGTAATACGTGTAGTCCTTAGACGTGGGATTTAGGGCTCTCCAGCAGTCGACTAGCCTCATGGAGCCCAGAGAGTCTCGGATGCTTTTAATGTGGCGTTGTGACAGGCAGCTATGCCCTGATGAGGAGTCTAGTGTCGGATCCAAAGGAGCGTTAAAATCGCCTCCTACCAGAAGGATCCCTTCCGTAAAATCTTCCAGTTTGTGCAAGACATTGCGTAAAAAGGGTGCCTGTTTCCTATTGGGGGCGTATATCGTCACTAATGTGTACACTTTGTCGGTTATAACGCCCTTTAAGAAGAGGTAGCGTCCTTGCGGGTCAGTTTCTCGCTCCAGTTCCCTGAACGACAGCTCAGCCGCCACGACAATAGCTACGCCAGCCCTGTGGGCCGCTGGGTGGTTGCAGAAGTAGGCGTCAGGGTAATGCCTATTGTGCAATCTGGGCGCTGAGCCTTCCCTGAAGTGGGTTTCCTGGAGCATGGCAATCGAGATTTGTTGTTTCTTCAGTGCTTTAAGTAAATGTGACCTGCGTTCCGGGGCATTCAAGCCTCTGCAGTTTTGCGTGAGGACCCTCAGGGGTGTGCAGCGGTACGCCATGGCCCAATCGCGATCTATGCGGTTTGAGCGTCAGTCAGGTCCAGAGCCCACGGCACAGATCCGCGCCAAGAAGATGGAGAAGGGAAAGGGAGGTAGGGAAGAGAAGGGTTGGCCTGTGAGGCACCGGGGGTGTGGGGGAATCCTCAGGAGTTCAAGGCGGCCGGGAAGAGAGTCAGTCAGTGAGCGTAACAAGTAGGGTCGGAAGGGTTCCAACCACTAACAGTAACCGTCTGCAGTGTGCAAGTGCGACCTGAGTCTAGGCGAATTAATGGTAACTAGGTCCCTTCCCTCGGGGGGAGAGTGAGGTGGGGGGGGGGGAGGTAAAGGGGGAGGAGCTAGTGCTGCAACCAGCGCCGATAGGCACCAGACCTGGGACCTGCCCAAAGGCCGGGAAAGCCTACAGCCTGGCTGTGAAGCCTGGGCACTAGTGAAAGTGTGGGTAGCGTGATGCAAGGTCCGCACCAGATGTAGTGGTAGAGGAGATAACAAGGAGTGTTAGAGATGTAGGGAATTTTAGGTCACCCGTCACCTCCCTCCTATCAATATTGAGTGTTGGGCTTACTTATGCGTCGTGTGTAAATGGTCACGTGTGTCGGACGTGTACAGATATTATATGCAGTATCGAATTAACTTTCAACATTACAGTTGTGTTTCAGAACCAGACATATCAACTCTTGACATAAAATACTGAATGCAAGATAGAAAACATGAAATGCTAAGTAACAATCAATGAATATTCTAGATGAAAGACTACCCATGTGTCCTGGATCGGGTCCCCTTAGGCTATGCGTTATCCAGTGAGTGTCAGTGTCACTTTTCCCCGTGTCCCTGAGCCCCTCCGAGCTATGTCAACTTCGTGGTGCGTATACGGCTCTCGCTCCCCAGGCATAAGGCCATCCCCCCCCCCCATATGAGTGTGGTGTCGTGTGGACCTCGAGATCAGGGCACCGTTTCCCCCACTCACCCGAAGGCGAGAATGCCTGAGAGTTGTCATACACGTTAAGGGCATGACGAGGGCAGTGTGTGCGTGGAACTTCCCAAAGTTATATGTAGACATCAATCACCAGAGTGGCACATATAGGACTGATGGGGTATATGTCCTGCCATGTACTATCAGAGCTCATTTACAAACATCTAACATTCAGTGCAGCGTAAGGCAAGCATGACATGAGTGTTACCTCGGAAACCCCTTTCCTATTACCAAACAGCAATGTAACGAGGAGGGATTTAGGTAGCATACAAATGGAAAACAGTGTGGAAATATGCATCAGACAATACAAAGTTCATAAAGTTAACATTGGGATTGCATATTCACGTGTTCTGCCGCGTTGCAGACTAAACTGAGGCGAAGTCCAAAGACTCATATCGGCAGACAGATCGGAGACTGGCCCCCAAACCCCAAGGTCCCCATCCCGATATCCCCCACCCCACAGACATTTCCAGAGCCCTGGTAGCAACTGAGTCAGGAGGGCGGGGAAGGCAACGCAGGGGCAGCGGTGTCGCATCAGACGTAGTGCCACGAGTCCACAGTCCCGGAGGGATCCCCGTGTAGAAAAAATATCCCCAAAGTACCTGAGGGTGTCAGCTGTAGATATTCCGTCTCCATCGTCGGGTGTGCGGAGTACCGGCATCAGCCTTTCCATAACAGGACATTGAGGTACCATTACGGCAAGTTGGAACAGTAATGTCGTTGAGGTGACACCGTGCGAAGAGCAGGCCAGGGCAAGCGGAGACATCCAGAATGGTTGTGGTAGCCTTCATCGGGTAGGATTCTTATTCTTCAGGAGAAGTTGGGTTCCTGCGTCGCCTGGCAAGCTCACGTGGCGGGGATCTTGCTTCCCTGCGTCTGCTCCCTCTTTGCGGTCTTGGAGGCAGGTTTGAAGGGCCCAGTATCCAATTCGGTACTGGCAGCGGGGGGAGGCCGAGTTCTTCCAGGAAACCCGGTACGTCTTCAGGCCCCCTGAGAGATACCCAGCGGTTACCTAGTCGTGCCATGAGGGCGAATGGGAACCCCCATTTATATGTAATGTGGCGGTCCCTGAGGGTATTAGTGACCGGGCGTAGTGCGCGGCGCGCTTCCAGGGTTAACGGGGACAAGTCATTAAACAACGATACCTGTGCCCCCCTGTAGGGCCAAGCCGGTCTGTCCCGAGCCTTTTGCATGATGGCATCTTTCGTTGGGAAGGAGTGTAGGCAGCAGAGAATGTCCCTCGGGCCGTCCTCCACAGTTCGCGGTCGTAGTGTTCTGTGGGCCCTTTCGAATTCAATCACATGTGGTGTGGGTGTCTGGAGTATAGAGTGGAATAACTCCGTCAGCACCCCCTCCACATTTTCGGTGCCCTCAGATTCCGGCACGCCACGGACTCTGATATTACATCTTCTGCCCCTGTTATCTACATCCTCAAGGTGCCTCCTCATGGCCAGGAGCATCCCCCCCTGGCGCGCCACATCTGTGTCTGTAGTTTGGAGGCGCGCTGTGTAGGCCGCAGCAGACTCCTCCACGGCGGCAATGCGGCCTGTGTGTGCGGTCACCTCTGCGCGGAGCCCCGCTAGTTCTGTCCTTACCGCCTCTTGTATGGATGTAGTAAGGGTCTGCAGGTCGGTTTTGGTCACCATTGCAGCTGTTAGGTTCTGCAGCTTCTCCTCGATCCTCTCGAAGGGATCAGTGCCAGAGTCAGATTCCGCCGCGAGCGGCGACGCCATCTTGGGGCTGCTCGGCTCCCCGCTCGTAGTAGGATGCGGGTGCAGGAAACTGTCCAGGGGTCTTTGAGTCTGTTTCCTCGGAGTCTGGGAGTTGTCTGGCCGCTTCGTGCGACCCATTTAGCCTTGGTAAGCGCTTTTTATGAGCTGTTAGGAAGGATGGTGGAACGGAGCTCCTCTCTCACGCGTCCATCTTGGTCGGCACCCAAACCACGCCCCGGCATTCTATTTGTCATACCAGAAAGCCTTTTGCATGTGGATTGCAGTTTGCAGGACACACCCGGTAACAGAATAAAGTCTTGCAGTTCTAATTAATTACTTCAGATGCATTGCAGGTGTTACTGGGCCTTGTGAATTGTCCTGACACTGATTATTACATTCTTGTCATCTTAGATTCCTTCATGATGGAAACTGTTCCAGAATTGTCATGTTATGCTTCTGTTTCTTGTCCGAAATAAGGTCGGTTTTGTTCTGTACATTGATTCCCCAAATTCCATTCATATTTTTAATCACAAATAATGTAAATTACTCTGATGTGCTTGAAGTTTCTTGTCCTATGCTGCTGGCTAGACTTTAAGGTTTAATTGCCACTGCAGGCCTGGAAGGTCTGTGGCACGTTTACCAGAAGTAAATTTCTACTTGCTTGATCTAAATATTCTATTTCTAGTGACAAGTGGAAACATGGGCTAGGTTAATTATTTTAATTGTAGCCTTTTTTAGTAAAACCTTCACAGTGGTGGAATCCTGTTTCACTATGTATAATCTGTAGTAAATCATAACGGCCGATATGTTTTAGCTTTGGGCCTCTGAGTTCAATCTTGTGAGTTATATTCCGTATTACCTTTTCTACTGGAATGTTACTGGTTTTGTTCCTCCTGCTACTGCTCACATACCTACAGAGGAGTCGAAGGTGGACTACAATGGATCCTGAAGATAGTTCTACTGTCTCTGGTAAGTCATATATAATTTACAAGAAGTTCATCTTATATCTATTCAAAATCTGCTATTATTTATAACAAAGATACTGGATACTCTAAGAAAGTGGCCTTATTTGACATTTTGGGAAGTTTCCCAGAAACTCTGCAGTCCAGAGTTTGCTTGTTATTAACTGATTTTACAAATATTGGTGGGTGCTTGTTTATTTCCCTCCCATCAGATGTTGAGCTTGGGTATTACCCTATCATAATGCTGCCATGGATTAGCCTGGAATAAAGAAAATTTCACCATACTTACCGTAATTTTCTTTTCCTGGATATATCCATAGCAGCATTGCATCCCTCCCTTCTGTATAAATTTCTTTTTAGGAGCTTGTAACTAGACTGGAGATCCGGTCTGGTAGGAGGAGTATTTATACCTTTTATTTCCTGTCCTAAACAGCCAAGTGCGCGGAGCTAACCCTATCGTAATGCTGCCATGGATATATCCAGGAAAAGGAAATTACGGTAAGTATGGTGAAATTTTCTTTATTCCTGGATTGGAAGAATACACTCTGTAAAAATTAACATCCTCCCTAAAAATTGTATTCCTATTCCAAGCCCTACCTCTTCCCATGTCGAGACAAGATATGGCCCCCCTCCAGAAAGCCATTGACTGATTTATATGGCAAGGCAAACGACATAGAGTGTCTCATAACATATTATATTGACCAAAAACAAGAGGAGGACTGAAACTGCCTAATTTACAATTTTATTACTTGGCCGCTTAATTAGCACAAATAGCACTTTGGCACTCCCCCCCGACAATAGACGTTAGGTGGATTTAGAATCCCTACTGATGGGAGCAGATCTCCAATAATTCTACATCTGTGCTCCAAGGGAACATAGGGCACTTCTCCGTAGGACCTGCCCATCTGTGGCCAACTCGATCCAGATCTGGGATAAGTCTGCTCATAAATACAAGCTGATTTCTTCCTCTCACCCCTATATAGCGCAACAGAGCTTTTGCCCCGGGCATGAGAGCCAGATATTTTAGGGGCATAGAACATGCTGGGCTCCATAGGATTTATCAGCTATATAGCGGAGATACTAGTCTCCTTTACAGAACAACAAAATAGAAGTAAAATGACCCCGTCAGATTTCTTCAGATATCTCCAAATCCAAGACTTTGCTAGCCAACCCGCTATTAAGACAGCAGCTAAAACTCAGCCGACATTTTTTTTGAATGAATATGCAATGTGGAAACTTATCAAAGAGGTATGATCACCCAGTTCTACCTGGGGGACCAAGGCACTCCATTTAGAAATTTTGGTAGTGGAAGCATTAAAAATAATAATAGACGGGGGGCGGGGCCGGGCCGCCGAGCTGAGCGGTCGCAGGACTGCTCGGCTCCTGCAAAAGAGAGACCCGTAAAGCTTGCAAATCGCAATAACGGAGGAAACAACCCACCAAAAACTACCTGAAGTAACCGGGCTGCCTGAGCTGAGGAGAGGCTTGCTCCCGGAGTTCTAGTCCCTCGGGGGTGAGGTCCCTGCTACATTAGGCGGGACCTCGCCTGGCGGTAAGTGGAGTGGACGGCCGCCACACCGCTTCCCTGCCTGAAGGAGCCTGATAAACACGCAGGCTATTGGCGGACCTGGCCCTGATTCGGGTGATCCCGGTCCAAGCCACAGAGCCATGCTCGGAGCCGCTGCCAAGACCTCAAACCACCTGAAGGCCTGAGTTTAAAGTTAAAGATGGTGACGGGAACTGAGTTGCAGAGCCTGAAACGGAGGGCAACTACCACCAAGCCCAGCACACAGGTCACCAAGCATTAGAGAACCAGTGCCATGCAGCAATCCCCGAGCCCAGACGCATACTGAGCGCATGGCGTTGTTTCTCACCACTCACATGGACACTGCTGCTGAGAAGGCTGCACATCCTTCTTCTGAGCTGGGCGCTCATCAGGAGGAATCCCTCCACAGCCTGCCATACCCCCAGGGAGAAGTTTGTGTTCCGGCGGAACCAGGGGAGGGCTGGCAGCCTTAGGCCTGGGGGGCAAAACCAGTCAAGTGGCCCATTGCGCCACCAAATCAGTTCACCATCCATGCCCACCTTTTTCTGGTTTTATAACGGATATTGATGTTATGCTAATCAGGAGCTCTTTGCCATACCCGCTCCTTCACGGCTCTGACTTTCAATGTTGTCAGAGCACAGGCTGAGAATCTCTGAGCCTGCTCTCTGACTCACTAACTGAGCGCCGGAACCACGAGGGAGAGGATATGATCTGACTGCACCTACTGCTGGTGCGCACCAGTGGACCACCAGCGAAACGTTTAAATTAAATATGCTGGTGTACCCAACTTGTGAGCTGTGTTGGCCGCCGGGCGCCTCTGTTGTCATGGCACCCTGCGTGACCGCACAGCTTGCCCACCCCAACGGCTGGCCCTGCTGACACACACTGATGTTACTACTTAGACATCCCTCAATATTAATACAGAGATGAGAGTAAACACCAATAAACTGTGGAAACAGAGCTGATCCCCCCAAATTTATAAAGGTTTGCTTAGAGGATTTATTCAAGATTAAATCATGCCTCCTCCTCTCTCCCCCATGCGCTGCTCTGTAGGCTGGGAGGAAGTGAAGAGTAATCACAGTCTCCCAGCACAACGCCACCTGTGGCTGCATGGGGAACAGCTGTTTAATGTAATGCTTGCAGGACGGCCAGCTGCCGCAGAACCTCTTTGTTTCCGTCTCTGCAAAGGGCTCCAGGCACTGCTTGTTGTGAGTGTGAGCCACTGTAAATTAGGGGCAGAGGGCACTTGCACTGCGGTCAAGACGGGTCTGGGCAGGAGGAGAGTGCAGTGCAATCAGTGCACTCCCCTCCTGTGGGTCACCAGTAGACTGGTGCACCTGCCCAGGATCAGAGCCGGTGCAAGGATTTTTGCCGCCCTAGACAAAATATAAATTTGCCGCCCCCCCCATTGTGACATCACAATGCCCCACCCATATGATCTGCCATATGAACTAATGCCAGTGCTGCACACAGTGTGTGTTTACATTAAAAAGCCTGCAGGGACCAGCTATAGACACCAGAACCACTTCATTAAGCTATAGTGTCCCTTTAATGTGAGGTAAATTATAGATTAGTGTCACTAATAATATACTAGATTGCCTACTTACAATTAGATGAGGATGATGATGGGCTGCAGTTTGGCTCCACTGGTCTGGTGTAGAACAGGACCTCTGGAGGCTGTTTGCAACTGTGGTCACAAAATTCAACGTTCTGGGAGAATTGGAAGCAGCTCCATTTTTTGGGGGCCTCTTACACAGCTCAAGGTCTGGGCCCCAGTGCCTGACGGTGAGTATGCCCATAAGGCCCACTCATAAGTCCACTTATATGTTCCACCCACCCATGAGCTCGCTCACAGGGAGTGGAGTGTGTAGGGGATGTGTTATGTGTTATCTAATATGTGTGCTTATGGTATGTAGTGTATAGGGATACCAGTTTGTGCAGGTGATGCAGTGGGTTTGTGTGTAGTGGAAGCAGTGTGTATTTGTGTATAAGGGATGTATTATGTGTTTCTGGTTGTGTGTGAGGGATGCATTGTGTGAATCTGTGTTTGTATGCATAAGGGATGCAAGGTATGTGTCTGTATGTGTGTGCATTGAGTGTAAGAGATGCATTGTGTTTCTGTGTGTATGTAAGAAAACAGTGTGTGTGTTTGCATGTGTGTGTAAGGGTTTGCATTGTATGTTTCTGTGTATGTGTGCAAATGATGCATTGTCTTTGTGTGTAAGGGTTGCATTGTGTGTGTGTGTAATGGATGCATTGTGTGTTTCTCTGTGTGTAAGGGAAGCATGTTCTATTTCTGTGTATGTATAGGGATGCATTGTGTGTTTCTGTGTATGTATAGGGATGCAGTGTGTTTCTGTGTATGTATAGGGATGCATTGTGTGTTTCTGTGTATGTATAGGGATGCATTGTGTGTTTCTGTGTATGTATAGGGATGCATTGTGTGTTTATGTGTATGTATAGGGATGCATTGTGTGTTTCTGTGTATGTATAGGGGTGCATTGTGTGTGTGTGTGTGCGCGTAGTGTTAAAGAGCTCCCTGTCTTGCCCCCTGTCCTATAGAGCTGTCCCTTCTGTCCCTTAGAGCTCTCCCCTGCCCCTTAGTGGTCTTTCCTCTCCCCCACCCTCTCCTAGCGGTCTCTTCACACACTCACCCACCCTCCCTGTGCTCTTCTCATCCCCCCTCCACCCTGCCTGTGTTCTTCTCACTCCTCCCTCTGTGTGTTCTCACCCCCCCTGTGTTCTTCTTACCCCCCCTCCTCCCTGTGTTCTTCTTACTCCCCCTTGTTCTTCTTACCCCCTTCTTCTTCTTAACCCTCCTACTTCTTCTTACCCCCTCTTCTTCTTCTTACCCCCTCCTTCTTCTTCTTACCCCATTATTCTTCTTACTCCCCTTCTTCTTCTTAACCCTTCTACTTCTTCTTACCCCCTCTTCTTCTTCTTACCCCCTCTTCTTCTTCTTACCCCTCCTTCTTATTCTTACCCCATTCTTCTTCTTTTTACCCTATTCTTCTTCTTACCCCCTTCTTCTTCTTACTCCCCCCTCTTCTTCTTACTCCTTCTTCTTCTTACCCCCCTCTTCTTCTTACCCCCTTCTTCTAATTACTCCCCACTCTTGTTCTTACTCCCCCCTTCTTCTTCTTACCCCCCTCTTTTTCTTATCTCCCCTCCTTCTTACTTCCCCCTTCTTCTTACTCCCCCCTTCTTCTTACTCCCCCCTCTTATTATCCCCCTCCCCTCTTCTTACTCCCTCTGTTCCATCTTCTTACTCCCTCTATTCCCTCTTCTTACTCCCCCCTCCCCTCTTCTTACTCCCCCCTTCTTCTTACTCTCCCCCCCTCCCCTCTTCTTACTCTCCCCCCTCCCCTCTTATTACTCTCCCCCCTCCCCTCTTCTTACTCTCCCCCCTAACCTCTTCTTACTCTCCCCCTCCCCTCTTCTTACTCTCCCCCCTCCCCTCTTCTTACTCTCCCCCCTCCCCTCTTCTTACTCTCCCCCTCCCCTCTTCTTACTCTCCCCCCTCCCCTCTTCTTACTCTCCCCCCCTCCCCTCTTTTTACTCTCCCCCCTCCCCTCTTTTTACTCCCCCCTCTTCTTACTCCCCCCCTCTTCTTACTCTCCCCCCTCTTCTTACTCTCCCCCCCTCTTCTTACTCTCCCCCCTCCCCTCTTCTTACTCTACCCCCCTCTTCTTACTCTCCCCCCACTTTCCCCCCCTCCCCTCTTCTTACTCCCCCCCCCTCCCTTTACTCCCCCCCCCTCCCTTTACTCCCCCCCTCCCCTCTTTTTACTCCCCCCTCCCCTCTTTTTACTCCCCCCCTCTTTTTACTTCCCCCCTCCCCTCCCCTCCCCTCTTTTTACTCCCCCCTCCCCTCTTTTAACTCCCCCTCCTCTTTTTACTCCCCCCCTCTTTTTACTCCCCCCTCTTCTTACTCTCCCCCCCCTATTCTTACCCCCTCCCCTGTAGGTGGCCGAGCTGCACTCCGGTCCGCGGTCCCGGCCGGAGTGATAGGAAGGTGCTCAGTGTGCACCTTCCTGTCAGTCCGGCCGGGTACAGGAAACAGAAACTCCTGTTCCGCGCGGAACAGGAGTTTCTGTTTCCTGTACCCGGCCGGACTGACAGGAAGTGCACACTCAGTGTGCACCTTCCCATCACTCCGGCCGGGACCGCGGACTGGAGTGCAGCTCGGCCACCTACAGGGGAGAGGAGGGAGGGAAAAGCTGCTGCAGCCGTCTGAGCGCTCTTTACAGAGCGCTCGGCGGCTGCAGCATTTAAAGGGCCGGCCCGCCGCGGCCGGTCCTAAAATAATTTCGGGCGGCCTGGGGGGCAATTGCCTCCCTGCCCCCCGGCCCAGCCCGCCCCTGGGCGGAACCCTGGGACCACGATCCTGTTGATGGGATCAATGGCGGAAGGGCACGAGCGCCTACTAAGGCCTCAGGCTGAAGAAAAGCGGTCCTCGGTCGCAGCGACACCACGACAGTAGAAACATCACGGATACCCGCGTTAACAGTGCCTGATGGGGGACTCGGCTGTCCTGGGAACCATGTAAACTAGTCGGCAGAGAAGGGGCACGCACCGACACACGAAACCGGACTGATACTGCACATCCACAAGTTGGACCATATGGCTAAATGACACCTGCCCGTATCCAGCCACACCACGGACTGGTGCCTGGCACAGCCTCTGTGATGAACTGCTGCGGCCTGATATCACAGTACTTTTATTGTTATGCATATTGTGCCCGACACGGAACCTAGCTTGCATAGCTTTACGTGGCATGCACCCAGATTAACATAGAAAGGAATGCTCTGTTTTATCCCTTGTAGCCTGCCTGCCATCGGAATACTAGAACCGTTAAGCAGGCATTGTTGGTGCTAGCCTAAAGGAGACACATACTGTAGTGTCTTCAGCCAGTAATGTACCGCGCCAAGTGACGGGACCAGGGCATACAAGTACATGACACATCAGCGACTGCTAAAGCAAACATATGACATACCACACCAGCTCTGCTCACACAGACAAGCCCAGAAGCTCTAATGGCCTCTATTACTCTGCTCCCCTTAATTGACACGCGAGCACTCAGTGACCCAACAAACCGAGTCAAAAATAACCTGTGGCAATACCTGACATACATCAGCGACAAGACTTATTTTGCATGCCTGGCAACCACTACCAGCATGATGCTTCCTACTGACGGGCTAGTTTAAATCGATGCTATTTTAGGCTTCACAGATCAGCCTTAGCTCATATAGCTCAATCTGACGGTTCTTCACATACTAATTTCTACTGGAAAGTTTACACTCGCTATATGACATCTTAATTCAGCTTGTTTAAAACATGTTTCCATTAAGCGACTTACAAAATATAAAAACAAGGCATTATTATCCTGGAAATGTAACTAACAATGTTTTCGATGTATTATCCCCAATCTGTGAATTACATATGCATTTCCCTTTCTCTATTCTGTATCCCTCATATGTGCCTTAATAAAAGAAAGATTTACAAAAAAAAAAAATAATAGACAAATAGTGAACTTTAACCCTTTCACCACCAGAACCAAGTCACACCCACACTAGAGTAGGGTGTGTTTGTGACACTGTAGACATGTGTTTCCGAGAGGAGCAAATCATCTTAAACTGAGTGAGAGTCCTATAAAATAGCAACCTAACCTTTGCCAGAGTGTAGTATGTCTTGATTTGATGATCGAAAAATCTGTCTAAACTGGTCGGAGAACCGTCAAGCAAGAATTCGTCTAGGGATTTGAACTGGTCAGTGTCACATCATTGGTACATATATACCCAATCAGGCACTCGGAAGCCTCACAAGTCTGCCAGTTGGAGGTCATCCACCAACTCCAGGTTATATGTAATTTGGGGTCAATGGGCTGTGGTCAGCTGTTGTGTGTAGCAAAGTGAGCACCAAACCATCAGGGTGGCATTGATCATGTGATTGCTGGTATCTAACATACCGAGTGTCATTCCTCCATGCCAAAGTAGAGAGGTGATTTCCCCCTGTGTCAGCTCCATTCTTTTGCGGTTGGATGCGCATTCAGTCTGCCACCCAGAGAAGGTGCATAGCCTGGTAGTAAGTGGCAATAGATGAGAGTCCCAAGCCCCTGGATTATTTAGGGAGAATCACAAATCCGTACCGCATATTGGTTCCAGACAATGCTACAGATAGAGCAGGATAAGGACTGGAAAAATGCACTTGGGATTGTCACTGGGATGGTTTGAAACAAATACAAGAGACATAACAGGACATTCATTTTTACGGCATTGACGTGACCGAACCAGGAGATATGGAGGTTTCACCAGCGTTTCATGTCAAATTGCAAGGTGGAGAGGATGGGTAGTGTGACAGAATCTATGGGAGGGTAATAGAAGGAAGGTATCTAGGACCCAGAATCCTCCTCCTCTCGATAGAGGATCCCTATTCTGCTAACTGTATATACACTTTTTACACTGTATATACACTTTTAATTTAATTTAATTTATTTTCCTTCACTTTATACTTTATTGTGTTTTTCTTCCCTACAAGGGACTAATAAATATTTATTATTTTTCATATTTTGCATGTATGTCCCATACTGGCAACTCCTAGCCAATACTATGGACTATTCTATTCAGGGGTATTGAGACTGACGATTGGGAGGACCTGTTTTGTAATCCCTCTCTGTCAGCCTTTCTCTTTTCTAGATGCTATTGTGGATTGGCCACGTCCTGTGACAAAGAAACAAGTTCGGGCATTTCTGGGCTTAGTGGGCTACTACCGTAGATTCATACCTAACTTTGCTACGATCGCAAACCCGTTGACAGAACTAACTAAGGCAAAAGGCCCAGTTATGATCAAGTGGACTCCTGAGGTAGAGAAGGCATTTAGTACCCTGAAGGAGGTTTTGTGTGCTGACCCAATTTTGGTTGCCCCTCACTTTACAAAAGAATTTGTGGTACAGACAGATGCGTCTGATGTGGGCCTAGGAGCGGTTCTTTCTCAGGTACACAGGGGAGAAGAACATCCCATTATGTACCTGAGCAAGAAGCTGAATCCCCATGAACAGAGATACTCAGTGGTTGAGAAAGAATGCTTAGCCATAAAATGGGCACTGGAAACACTTAAGTTTTATCTGTTGGAGAGAAGGTTCAAACTTGTCACAGATCATGCGCCATTGACATGGATGAGACATAACAAGGAAACAAATGCCAGAGTAACTAGGTGGTTCCTTAGTCTTCAGCCATATAACTTCTCTATGGAGCATAGAGCTGGTAAAGACCAGGGGAATGCAGATGGTTTATCCAGAGTCCATTGTTCGTTGTCAAAGGTCGCTACGACCGATGGGTCTAAGCTGGCGGGGGGGATATGTGACAGAGTCTATGGGAGGGTAATAGAAGGAAGGTATCTAGGACCCAGAATCCTCCATAGTCTATACTCATTCACCTGCCCAATTAGCAACTGCTGAGGCTTTAATTAGCAGGTCTCAGAGCAGAAAGAGTCAGATACAATCTGACCTGCAGAGAGAGAGCAGGTCTGTGCAGAGCAGCATCTAAACAATGTGCTAAAGGTTGGTGAAACCAATGCTTATTTTTGATTTGTGTAGTTTATTACCCTGGTGAGTAAGGGACATTCCTTTATGTTTAGTTAGTGCTCAAATTTGAGCTAGGATTTATTTTGTAGATTTTCCTTTCTGTTGTGCTGCAGTTTTTGAACAAAATGATTGCTGTAAGGATTTTGTGCAAGCTCTAAATAAACCACACCATTTTTGCACCAGAGACTGTTGTTCTATGCCTGTTACCCTAGAGGACTGTGTTGCTTTGCCCATAAAGGTCACAGTAGGAAATTCAGTGAATTTTTGCCTTGCCTACGCCTATGTAAATTCATGACTTGATACTTGTTCACGGTTCACCTATATATTCCTAAAGTGGCTCAGTCACTTTACATGCTTTGTTTTTGAGTTAAGTTTTTTTTTTTGCCCTTCAAATCTATTCCTTCTTTTCTTAATTTACCTTAGTTTTTTTGTAATACATAAGAAAAATTAGGGACATGATCAAAGGGCAGAGCTACAACAAAGTTCCAATTCATTTGCTGAGCTGATTTATCCACAATCCATCAGTCAGATTAATTCATCAGAAAGGCAAACTGCAAACATCATGGACAAAGGACAAATCCACAATGGAAGTGCACAGGATTTGAGTTCCATTGCAAGGGAGAAAAGATAATAAATAAAGGCAATTGGGGTATAATTTGTGGATTTTACTATTAACACGACATAAAGTCATACAAGTATTATGCTCTTTTATAAAGGACCTGGGGTCATATGTTCACACCTTTTATTATTAATTAATGAAAACCACTGGCTGTCTATCAAACAGCCTGGGAGATTGGCATCCTGCTTTCATTAGCTCCCCTGCCTCCCCAAGTATACCACCCAGCATGCGGCTTTTGTAAGTCTGGACAAGTGGCAGAGTTTTGAGGGGGCATTGACAGTGATGTAAGCCACATCACAAGCAACACCCACAATAGGCAGGGCTGTAAAAAAAAAAAAAAGGGGCTGGCCAGTCTGAAAAAGGGATGGACACGCTACAAACCGTTTGACCAGTCCCCAGCTATTGACCATGCACTATCGGCCACTGCTGAAACACGCCCTACATGGTCGAAATGCCTGATGAGAAGTGCAAGCGCGTTTACTTATGCGCTCGCACAGCGCTGCCCGGGGACAATTTCCTGGTGTCCCCAAATGTGTGATGGCACCCTAAAATCTAAACTGTCCCACATTGGGAGTCATTCTCTTCTCAGACCAGCGTTCTTTCTGAACATTGTGCAGTGTGTGTCTACCATACATGAGATAGGAGAAACATTATATAGCAAACAATCCTCATCAATTGAACGCTGTAACATTAAGGCCCAGATCCCCATACCATCTGCAAACAAGCCTCTTCAGTTGAACGCTGCAACATTAAGGCCCAGATCCCCATACCATCTGCAAACAAGCCTCTTCAATTGAACGTTGCATTATTAAGCCATCACTTCCAAATTTCCCCTGCAACATCTTGTCTCAAATTCCCACTGTTTCCTTTAGATTGTAAGCTCACAGGCTATCTAGCTAAGCACTTTGTATAAAAGAACTTTAATTGTACAGCGCTGCGGAATCTGTTGGCGCTTTATAAATACCAGTAATGAATAAATAAATAAACTACGCTTTCAAGGCTCAGCAAGTTATCCAATTAATATTTTTTCTTGCTGACAAACTTGTTATCAATTGATCTAATCGAATTGGTTCTTTACTACTTTTCCCATTTATCATCAGTGCAACTGTTTCAGGTTAAAGTTGCGCTGAGTATAGCAATTACTTATGATTTATACCTTAATTTGTTTTGTATTAAAGTGGAATAAAAATGTTAATAAGTCAACTATTATGGTTTCAGATGTGGATGGCAGTTCTGGAAATTGTGTGACTCACCTTGGGCATAAGTTAACAGACAAATTGACACTGGAAACATTTCCCTTTAACACTCTAAATGCCAGTGTAATGAGAAATAATGGATAGAAAACCTCTGAGAAAATATATAAACAAAACAAAACAAAAAACATCTTTAGTTGCATCCATGGGAGAATTTGCAATGGCCTGCATTCTCTGCAGAGAAGCCCTTATCACGATGAGATGCCTGTTCACAGGATTTAAATATACATTACAGAGTATTCTCTTGGCATCGTATCATAATTACAAGAAAATTTATATCAAGTATCCTCAAGCCCTGCTTTATAGAGTGTAAAGGTGAGACTTTCAAAGCACTGACTTGGTTATTAACTAAATTGTGAACTAAAATATACAATATTTTAGTCTCAGTTTACATGTCTATTGATTTGGTTTTGAATTTAGGTGCACCCCTTTTACCCACAATGGAGGTTTACGATTTATCTAACGACACAAGACTCCTTTAGGAATATACTTGTAGGAGCAGGAGCTAGATTTATTGATGACAATTGCGACCATTTAGAGATGATGCCGTACTATTCTGGCAAGAAACATCTAAAGCTGTACTGTGTAGCCAGTTATTGCTTATTTATCTAATTATAAAAAACAGTGGAATACTAAATATAACCAAGTATGTAGTAACGTCAGCAGAGGGAATTGCTCTGAGATGGGTTTAAGAGATGGATTAGGAGTTGGATTATAGGTACCATTAAGGGTTGGATTAAAAGAAATAGTACACATGTGGGGTACTGTTTTCAAGATCAGTAGCAGAATACAAACAGAAGCTTGGTTTGTGAGGACATGCATGTGCCTTGCTAGGAGTGTGCTTGCAAGTCCTAAAGATTGCAATCATCATTAAACACACTATGCATGCTAATGCCGACTGAAAATAAGGACCAATAAGGAACATTAACATATGTTAGACAAAAGAATAAAATGTCACCTTTGATGAAAATATAATTATCCAAATAATTGTGGTCTTGGCATGGCACAACATAATCATAAACATCTTGAACAATTATGATTGTATCCATTATATTTGTAATGATGTTTTGATTTGATCTATGTGTCTTATCAGACTTAAATACAAATATTTTTTTTGTCATTTGCTATAATCATATAAGTAGTGCATTTCACATTGTGAATTCTTGACAGTCTCCTTAAATGCAATTTTATTGAAAACTTAACTTTTGGATGTGTGATTTGATTTATTTTTGTGTATGTTTTTAATTGAATATTTTATTTTAAATTTGTTAAATTCTTTTTTTTTCTCTTTATTCTTTATTTTTGAATTGGCAAAATGATACAGCTTGTCATCATACTCGTCTAATAAAAAAAACACATCATCATGTCTGGGTGGTGCAACACCCGAGTTAAAAAAAATAATTTTTATATCTAAAAAAATATCTTAAAAAAAACCCTCATGCAAAGCAAAACTATTACAGCCTAAAGGCTAGAGTGAGAGGATCTGTGCACTAGTTCACAATGCAGAAATCGCACACACCATCTCATCTGCCTATTGTACGTTAAATACCAACTGGTTATATACCAAGTATAGTGTTTTCTCAAGGTCATTAAAATCACGAATAACCCTATTGCAGCTTCTATGTATAAATGGAACAACTCAAAATGCCAAGCTATTTCTACAGCTAACCTATTTACTGTCAACACACTAAGAAACAAAGCTTTTCCTGACACAGTTTGTTTACTTAATAGAACCTAAAACATGTTCTGTGTTCTTCAGGCCTGTTTTACCAGCATGATCAGCCCCCAGGCAAAGCAGTGCACTGGGCCCGGCCTACACAGCCCCAAACAGGAATAATTTAAATTATTGATAAAATAAGGTTTATATTTATGGGTACCTCTGACAAAATCAGTATTTAAACATTATAAAACATGCTGTACAACAGAGACTAGCCCACAAAAAAGTTTGGACCATGTAACATGAGCCTTGAAGTTAAAAATCAAGAAATTCCACCTAAAAATGGTCCTCAGTTGATAAATCATACAGACGGAGATGGCACAGTACGAAATTACTATGAATCATTTATTATTAATCAAGTGTTCAACAAAAACATTTGCGAAATATGTTTGCAGAGAATTGCTTCATAATTGGCAAAAATAACGTTTTCGTCAGCAAGATATGTATTCACAAAAGCAAGATCACATGTACAGATAACAGCTGAAACTGCGATGATTAGTCCTAAATGTTTTAATAAAGAGGGTATAAGGTTGTGAATATCTCTTCTGGAATAATATACTGAAAAGTTGGAAAGCCTACGGGGTCCGTATGCTCGTGGGGCCCCTAGGCAGCTGCCCAGTGTGCCCATGTGTTAAGATGGCTCTTTGGTTCTTCTCTAAAGTTGCAGTTGTGGGGAACTAACAGAGTAATTTCAGATGTTTGGTCAAAATAGCTGCAAAAATAATAATAATAAAAGTCTACTGCTGTCAATTTTTGTATTTTAGGCTGCATTTCTTAAATGAACAAATAATACATCATTGATGATATTTTTAAGACACATTAATCTTCATTTCCCTGATATTTAGCATGTCAGCACTGAATAGTCACAAAGTGTGTGGGATCTTGGGATTGTGAACTAACTGGCCTTACTGGAAGGTCTGTATCAAAGATTGTTTTCTTATCTTATCACTCTCATTGTGATTAAGCTAATTGTACTGATCATTTGTCACATGTACTGCTGTGCTAAATGTGTGCTGACTTTATCTGTCATATAAATAAAGAATCCAAAAAACACCTGAGACTATAATGGAGAATTTTTCCAAATCAGCTATTTAGCAATTTTGTCCCAGTACGTCCCCCCACTTCTCTGGCCCCCCCCATCTCTATAGCTCGTCGCCACTTTCCGGTCTAATGACCCAGATTCCAAAATCCTGAGCCTCTTTGAAACTACCTGCAAAGTCCCGGCACCTTAGGGCAGCACCATTTCATCCGCCGTGTTTACCACCTCTCCTCCCAATCAGAGACCATTGCATTCCGGGACCATGCTGGGTACCATCAGTCCTGGTGGCCTGGCATGGCTGAAACAAACTCTATGATATTTCCAGTGCTGCAGTGCGGGACCTAATTTCCCAGTATGAGTGTGACGATTTCAATCAGGATGCATGGGCGTCCGCAGGAATGTTTCCAGGGGAGGAGGAGCATAATGACATCCATGCTTGGTCCCTTTTTGACAGAGCCATGAAAGGGAAGGGGCATAATCATTATCACATAAAGCCAGGGTGAATAGCATTTTCACAACTATGGTGTCAGGAATTGAGATGTCCCGAACAGTTCGCTGGCGAATAGTTCCTGGCGAACATAGCTTGAGACTAGTGAATAACATAATACATGAACGGTTAAGGTAAAGGCATGTAAGGAACTACGACAGTAAACTCTTTAGGAGGTGAAATAATGACATGTTTAAACGCTTGCTACTTTACGATTAGTTAATGTGCAGAGAGCAGTTCATGTGATCAAAGGCATGGTGTGGAGGGTCGGCTATAGTGGGACATGCTTGGCAGGCTGCTGTTTACTGCTTGTGCTCATCCGATCCCTTCTGGGTGCCAGATGCAGACCCTGGGAGTCCCTGATACCTGGAACAACAAAGGCAAGTCTCTGGCTCAGTGCCGGGTTCGCGGCTTGTGGTGGTGGAAGCTTGTTTTGTCGGGTGGTCGGATCTGTCCTGGTGGTGCTTCACGTCCGGTGCGGGATTGTGGTGGCTTAAGGTGGAGGCGAGTGCTTGACGTGGGGCAGGCTCTGCATTTCTGTTTGTGCCTCCGGTCCCGTCTTCAACGCCTTTTGCGTTGGTGGATTTTAATGGGGGCTGCTTCACTTAGCTGTGGTGGAGCTTGTTGGGGCTGTGGTGGAGCTTGTTGGGGCTTCCTGCTTGTTATTTGCTTCCAAAATTGATTATAGAGTCTGTCCAGCTTAGACTCAATATCCTGCCATGCTTTGCTGGTACCAGGAGGACACGCGGCTGCCGCCATATTGGGAGAGTCGCAGATGAGTATGTCAGCCTGGGCGGCTGTGCTTTGTGCGTCCATTAGCTCCATACAGCCTCTCAGGGGTGGACCGGGATAACCCCCACCGGTCCAGGGGGGGGGGGTAACTGAGCTCCTGCCGCCTCTCCCCCCCGGTGAGCACCAGGCCACACTTGCCACGCGGAGGTAAGTAAGACTCTGTCGAGTTGCTGACCGCTATTAAGCATGTCGGGTCGGTCAGGTAGGAGCAACATTGCTGGGTCATCCCCTTCTGGGGTCAAATTCGCTTGTTGATAGCTGCTTAAAGTGAGATATTGAGAGAGCTCACACGAAGTGCGTCTTTCCTCCATGACAGCTAGGCCCCGCCCCCCGGAAGCTGCATTCTTAGTGAGAGGAGGGACAGTGTAGCTGCTGCTGATTTAATAGGGAAATCGATAGCTAGGCTAGTGTATTCAGTGTCCACTACAGTCCTGATGGACTCATCTGATCTCTGCTGTAAGGACTTTTTAGGGCTAGAACATCAGTCTGCTTTTTTTTTTTGTGTGTAATCTAATTGCAGTTGCCTGCCTGCCAGCGTGTGTGTCAGGCTCACAGCGTATACTGTGCCCACTTGCCCAGTGCCACCACTCATATCTGGTGTCACAATAGCTTGCATTTAAAAAACAAACAAAACTTTTTTGACTGTAATATAATAGCAGTCAGTTTCCTTCACACGTGTGCGTTTCAGGGCCTGCCAGGGCACAGTGTCACACCAGTGCAACTCATATCTGGTGTAACAGTAGTGTACATTAACCCCTTGAGACCGCAGGACGTTCTATGCCGTCCTTATTTTGGTGGCTCTAAACGCCGCAGGACGGCATAGAACGTCCTGCGATCTTTTGTACTTACCCGGTCGCCGGCGATCCCACGCCGGCGATCGCGGTATGGGGGACTTACCTGGGAGCCCAGGGAGTCCCCCTTGTCCTCTTCGGCCCCCAGGGCCATGTGATCGCGAGGTCCTTGCGAGGACCCCGCGATCACATGGACGGCATAGCCGTCCATGTCAATGCCAGCAGGGGGAGTGCCTGTAATGCTGTCTGAAAAAATAAGCGCATTCAGCCGATGACGGAAGAAGAGGGAGGAGAGTCCCGGCGCTGGAAAAAAGGCAAGGGATTAACCCCTTCCTCCCCCTTCAGCGCCACGGGAGTGGGACCCTGAGGATGGGGGCACCCTGAGGGCACTATAGTGCCAGGAAAACTAGTATGTTTTCCTGGCACTATTGTGGTCCTTTAATAAAACAAATATAATAAAGAGAGAAATATACTCACAATGGATGAGCAAATAGGGATTGCTCAGTCCTTATCAGCATAGGTGGTTTGTCCCGCACCCGATACAGCTTCTCCAATAAAAGACGTCCAATGAAGGTCCAGGGGTACAATGCAGATTAATTTTATTAAACAAATAAAAAGTAACACACTAACACGTTTCACCTATTCAGAAGGCTTTTTCAAAGTGTTACAGAGTAGGGGACCTTCACTCTTAAATAGCTAAGAAATAAAAAAAAAAACGGTCAGATGATGTCACTGATCATGTGACCTGAACATTAACTTTAAAACATAAAATAAAACCAAATAATCAATTAAAGATAAAAGAGAGTTTAAAAACAACATAGTATGTGTAAATATATTAGGAATAATAAGTATCCACAAGAAGAATAGTAAATACAGAGGAGTTCACTTTCAAAGGGGTTCCAAGATGGCCACCGGGTGTACCAAGATGGCCCCCGCCGGCTGGGATAAAAAAGAATTACAAATAATGTACTTAAACCTGAGTCTAGATAGAATAGGGAAGGAGGAGGACTCAACAAAAACAAAAAAAACACAATTTTTTTTTGAAAGTGTACATAAGTGCCCAAAACCTGGCAATCCTAGTCCTTTTTTTTTCCTTTTTATTTATAAAAAAATTTGACATATAAAAATCAACAATAATCCCTTTAGGGGCCATGGTATCAAGTGTAAAAACCCAGCTCATTTCAGTTATCCCTAACATTTTAGAAATGTTCCCCCCTCTCCATGGGGGAGATATTTTTTCTATAGCATAAAACTTGAAAAATGTTATAGAAAAATGTTTCGACACTGAATGATTTAAAAAAACTTTTGATATATTCCTACAGCACTGTCGTACATACTACGGTCGCAGGGGTCGCAGCTGCGACCGGAATGACTTCATTCCAGCTCCAGCATCAGTAAGCGGCGCACAAGGGAGCTGAACAGGAGGCTCAGTGCTCCCTCGCCGCCTACAGGACCAGCCACTGGGCAGCCCCACTGGACCCCCGGGAATCCCCTGAGCACTCCCAAAGGTAGGGAGGCTGGGGGATTAAATAATAAATAAATAAAAATATGAGTGTGTGTGTGTATGTTCATTTTTGTGAGTGTGTTAGTTTTTGTGTGTGTGTTATTGAGTGTGTGTCTGCTAGTGTGTCAGTGAGTATGTTAGTTTTTGTGTGTGTGTGTGTGTGTTACTGTGTGTTAGTTTGTGTGTGTCTGCTAGTGAGGGTCAGTGTGTGTGTGTGTTAGTGTGTGTGTCAGTGAGTGTGTTACTGTGTGTGTCTGTTACTGAGCGTGTTAGTTTGTGTGTGTCTGTTAGTGAGTCTGTTTGGTTGTCTGTTAGTGAGTGTGTGTTTGTCAGTGAGATTGTATGCTTTGTAAGTGAGTGTATATGTCTGTCAGTGAGTGTGTATGTATGTCTGTCTCTGAGTGTGTGTTTGTCAGTAAATGTGTGTGTCTGTTAGCTAGTGTGTATGCGTCTGTTCGTGAGAGTGTGTGTGTGTGGTTAAAATCCTTTCAGCACTTACCTTTCTCCAGTGCCGGGCTCCCTTGGCGCTGGGGAACTCTCCTCCCCGATCCGCCTCTCAGCTCCGAATGCGCATGCACGGCAAGAGCCGGGCGTGCATCTAAACCGCCCACTAAATGCTTTCCTATGGACGTCCAGCGTCTTTTCACTGTGATTTTCACAGTGAGAATTGCGGAAGCGCCTCTAGCGGCTGTCAGTGAGACAGCTACTAGAGGCTGGATTAACCCTCAGTGAAACATAGCAGTTTTTCTGAACATACCGCGGTCACAGCCCTGTGACAAGGTGCCCACCGCCTTGTGTTGCGGCCCCGGCCCGCGCAGGGTGGGGGCCCACGGATCAATTTTCACACCGGGGCCCCATGGGTCGTGTACGCCACTGTCCTACAGTGCTCTGCTATACGGGTTTTTAACCCCTTAAGGACACATGACATGTGTGGCATGTCATGATTCCCTTTTATTCCAGAAGTTTGGTCCTTAAGGGGTTAAACATCTGGTGGTCATCCCGACATACTGCAATTTGCAAGGGCACTCTAAGAGATATTTAACATATTTCGAATGACCGGTAATAAAGCTACCTATATCTCTGGGGGGAGTATGTAGATTTTAAAATTAAAATTTTTTGTGTCTTTATCATCAGTATTCCTATATGCTGAACATGTTTTAAATTTATAAAAACCTTTCTGTTGATTAAAAGAAAATGGTTTAGGACTAGTTTTCTTTCTGTAATTATGTGTCAGACACCTTTTTAGGTTGGGGGCTCCTCTAAAAACTATTTTAGGTTTATCCGGTAAGATGTTTTTTAAAAGAGGGTCTTCTTTTAAAATATCCCAATGTATTTTAATGATTTTTTTCATTTTAAAATTCTTATTATTAAAATCTAAAACAATAGGCAGATCTATATTGTGATTTGGGTTAGAATTGTGATATTGCAATAGCTGATTTCTGTCGTAGTTTTTTAATTCAGTAATTAAGGTGTCAATGTCATTCTCCTTGTATTGTTTTTCTAAAAACTTTTCTTTAAGGCTATATGCTTATTCTTGGAAAACTTCATTTTTAGAACAGTTACGTTTTAGCCTTATGAGTTGGCTTTTAGGAATACTTTTCAACCATGAGGGACGGTGGCAGCTTGTGGAATCAATAAAGGTGTTTGTATGAACCTTTCTAAAAAAAGTTTGTGTGTAACTTGTTATCTTCCACATAGACTTACAGGTCTAGGAATTTAACTTGTGGTGCTGACTTCTGTATTTAGTTTAATCCCTTTGTTTTTTTCATTTAAAAAGGATCAAATAAATACTTAAACATTCTTTTGTGCCCTCCCAAATAAAAAACAGGTCGGTAAGGTCGTAATAGAACAAGATGTAAATACCATTTAGAGTTTGACCAAATATATGAATCTTCCCAGTCCGCCATAAAGAGGTTGGCGTAACTGGGCGCAACTCTCGTGCCCATATCGGTGGCCTTTTGCTGTAGATAAAAGCAGTCATAAAACCAAAAATAATTATTATTTAAAATAATGTCCAGGCTCTCTAGAATAAATATACAAAATACAATCTACAGGAAGGAATGAACATAGAAAAATATAGTGTAGTAAAATTAAAACACCATACAGCAGGGCAGCAATTCCAAGCATTGCATTGATACGTGGGCCTTAAATTTTGAATTCATTTTGAATTCACAACAAATCTCACTTTAGTAAATAAGTCTGTAGGTGATCTGGCAACCTGCTCACAGGGCAGCGCTCTCCATGTCCTGTCCCTCCGCATGTTGTCTTGGTCCAAAAGAAGTTTGCAGTTATCCGTCAAGTCTGAGAGATTGTTTATATGCCTACATTTCATTTTAATCCTGTGAGTGCAATCTTATTTAGCGCATTTATGGTGTTTTAATTTTACTACACTATATTTTTCTATGTTCATTCCTTCCTGTAGATTGTATTTTGTATATTTGTATTAAGAAGATTGAAGGTTCTTCTTACAATCTAACATTTGGTAAATTTATTTTATATATTTTTTACCTACTGGGGAGCACGTGTGTTGTGTGTATACATATATTCTGTTTATCAATCTCTAGAATAAAATCAATACAAATTTGGGGGATGTTATTGTATTTTTTAAGAATTTTCTTTATAGCATCACATCCTTGACTATGTGAAATAATGTGGGGTGAAAAGCATTAATTGCTTCCGGAACTAATCTTACCCTACAGCGTAACCCAGCAGGTTTAGCCCAAAAAACAGGCAATGTGCTTTACTCTATTTTATTTTATGTTACAGTTTTCAAAAGGCATGTGCCTTTCAGTGCTATAAATTACCACTGATATCCAGTGTCTACACTGGGCATTTATTCTTCCCACTAAGGGCTATGTGTTGAGTAGAAGCCCATCGTCACAGATGCTGTGGTTTTGCACATATCTTGCTCTATAACTATGCATATGCTAACCTACTTAGGTTGTTATAATCTAGAATTTAGCTTGGCTCTATCACCACAGGTTTAGGCCTTCTGACAGTTACCTTTTATTCCAGTTATAAACTCCTGCTGGTGTGTAACCTTATTTTAGTTTATTTGATCTCGTTGGAGAGTTAATACCAGGCCTGTTTGAGATAACCTTTTTTACTATTCACTTAAAAAAAGTCCAGTTTAACTATTCTCACTTATTACTATTGTTATAAAAATGTGCCGGATGATAGTTTGCCATGCAATTGTTCTAATATGTATTTTGATATGCTTGCATCTGTTGTTGTGGCACTGCAAGACTGTCTGTATCTTATAAGCACAGCAAAACTAAAGAATAACATTTTTATTATTTTTTTTTACATTTCCTTTCAAAACTTGATCATGGTTTATTATATTAAACATATAGTGTTGCTGTGACAGTTGTCCTATAACAGAGACAAGAGGTGAAGAAGCTCAAACAAGCTTACAATCCATGAGGAATAGCAGCTTGTCAGAAGGGAGATGGGATTGATGGGTAAGATGCCTGGGTCAAAATAAGCTGGTAAAAGTGGTGTGGGACAAGTGAGCAGTGGAAAGAGAGAGAGTGAGCTAAGTGGTCAATTGTACCCAACTAGCCAACCCATCTACACACCCAATACCAGAAACAATAACACATACATAACACAAAACCACACACATCCATCCATAAACATAAATAACACATATTATTATTATTATTATTGCCATTTATATAGCGCCAACAGATTCCGTAGCGCTTTACAATATTATGAGTGGGGGATTTAACTATAAATAGGACAATTACAAAGAACTTACGGGAACAATAGGTTGAAGAGGACCCTGCTCAATTGAGCTTACATTCTATAGGAGGTGGGGGTATAAACACATTAGGACAGGAATTTGCAGTCAAATAAGGTGGGTTGCCCTTTAGGAGAGAGCAAGAGACAGGTATGTGAGGTAGAGGTTACTCTGGGAGGCCATAAGCTTTCCTAAAGAGATGGGTTTTAAGGCACTTCTTAAAAGATGCAAGACTAGGGGAGAGTCTGATGGAGGTAGGCAGGCTATTCCATAGAAAGGGATATAAAAAACCTCAGATAACCTCTGCCGCATCCATACATAACACGAGTCGTATTACCAAACATACATAAACGTTACTTTAAAAAGAAAAGAGCCTTCAGTGGAAGCCTTAGGGGACTTTAAAGTATTACTTTGGCACACTGCTACCAAAGGTTTGTCTACCCCTGCTTTAGTGAATAACCCTGTTGTCAGTAATCAAAAACTTCTAAACTTTAATGGTAGTGCTTTCTAATTTTTTTGTGTCTGTATATGTATTATTTTCTCTGTAATCACCGTTTTGAAATCATTTACATTTTCTGTACATCACTCTTAATAAGGACGACAAGAAATGTTAAATAAATAGATGCAGCCAATATTCAGCATATGCTATACTGTTTGTTTACCACTAGATGGCAATGCTTTCATTTAGTTACTCTGGCCTTAACCCCTTAAGGACCAAACTTCTGGAATAAAAGGGAATCATGACATGTCACACATGTCATGTGTCCTTAAGGGGTTAAAGGACCACTCTAGGCACCCAGACCACTTCAGCTTAATGAGGTGGTCTGGGTGCCAGGTCCTTCTAGGGTTAACCCATTTTTTCATAAACATAGCAGTTTCAGAGAAACTGCTATGTTTATGAATGGGTTAAGCCTTCCCCCTATGTCCTCTAGTGGCTGTCTCATTGACAGCCGCTAGAGGCGCTTGCGTGCTTCTCACTGTGATTTTCACAGTGAGAGCACGCCAGCGTCCATAGGAAAGCATTATGAATGCTTTCCTATGTGACCGGCTGAATGCGCGCGCAGCTCTTGCTGCGCGTGCGCATTCAGCCGACGGGGATGAGAAGAGGAGGATCGGAGGAGGAGAGCAGGAGGAGATCTCTCCGCCCAGCGCTGGAAAAAGGTAAGATTTAACCCCTTTCCAGAGCCGGGCGGGAGGGGGTCCCTGAGGGTGGGGGCACCCTCAGGGCACTCTAGTGCCAGGAAAACGAGTATGCTTTCCTCGCACTAGAGTGGTCCTTTAAAGTTGAAATTCACTTTGAATTCTCACTTAAAGGACCACTATAGGCACCCAGACCACTTCAGCTTAATGAAGTGGTCTGGGTGCCAGGTCCAGCTAGGATTAACCCTTTCTTCTATAAACATAGCAGTTTCAGAGAAACTGCTATGTTTATAATAGGGTTAATCCAGCCTCTAGTGGCTGTCTCATTTAATCCCTTCCACCCCCTAGAGCCCGGCGGGAGTGGGACCCTGAGGGTGGGGGCACCCTCAGTGCACTATAGTGCCAAGAAAACGAGTATGTTTTCCTGGCACTATAGTGGTCCTTTAAGTAAATATCCCTGCCGATTCAGAGGCTGGCTTGGTATCCAATATCTGACCATAACAACCGGATCATATTTTCCCCCATGTTTTCGCTAGTGACATCATGCCATTCAAATGGCAGACTTACTTTTCACAAATTTAAATATATTGAAATATTTGTATATTAATACATAATAAATTTCCAAAAAAAAACGAACAAAAAAAAAGCAAAAACAAGTGTACCTCATTTTTAAAAAGTAAGAATATGAGAATACATGAGTAGTACTCAAAAAATAAATCTGCTTTGTAATAGAAAAAAAATTACATGGTAGACCTAACATATTTAGCTAGAGCACCCCTGAACACCTTACTTGCAAGTGATGACACTGATCACATTATTTCATTACAATGTACATTATAAATTGGTAGAAATGTAATAAAACGAGTATAACTGATACCGGAGAAACTGACGGAAGCGAAGCACAGAGAGATGGACACAGGTTTCTTCAGGAAGGAAGAGATTCTTTATTGGATCACCGATCGGGACTCAGAGGGACTAATGTCACCAAAATACAGCAAGTTCTGAGCCCCGGACAATAGTGCAGGCTCCTTATATAGGCACATAACTCCTCCCATATTAAGCTCCACCCGCACATTCTCTTAACCAATCAACACAAATAAGAATTAACTTCCTGCTTGACCGCATGGCTTGTCCAGCACAATGGAGGAGGGGAATACTATATCCTGTATTCTTGCACATGCTCCGTACACTACTGATCGTATCTTGCCTTGTGCAACCAACTGATCGATACGTCAGCATATGCACGTACACATGCCACGTGGTAATCTCGGCCTACTAAATTTATTTTTACCGAGATTCCACCACATAACAATCCATGAATTAACTAGAGAGCTACTTTTGCCACAATAAGCCTTGTTTGAAAGATGGCGAATTCAACCTGGATCTTCAGGATATCTTAATTTCAGGCTCCTATACCACTGTCCTGGATTAGTCCAGCTTGCTGTATGTAGTGTTTATGATGCAAGGAGTGTCCTGGCATCCTCCCCAGGTGCATGAGTCTTACTTGGGGTCTGCTGGAGTGTCTCTCAATCTCCACTTGTAAAGACCGAGAGATGGTGGCTCCTAAGCAGAAGCTTCTGTTAGTTCTCCAGAGCTAAGCCCGGCAGCAAAGGGCTAGTTCATTGACTGGGTTGTCTCAGCCAAAGAGCTAAGCCTTACAGAGAGCTTCGGGCTCTCTATTTTCAGCAGCAGAGGCAGGAAGTGAGCTCATGGTACCCTAGGTAAAAAGACAAACAGTTCTAAAATGGTTTGAGTCCTTACAGTGGATGAGTGCCAGGGCACTTCTGGCACCATAACGACTACAGTCTTTACACCCTGCATGGAAGTGCTGAGCGTTCCCCATAGATCTGCACTGTTTTAATGCATCACTATGAGGAGATGCTGATTGGCTCAGCGTTTTGCTGTGCATGCGCAATAGCCTCCCGATGTTTTCCTATGGGAAAGCATTGGATTGGCTGAGATCATCAAGATCAAATCCCGAGACATGGCAAAGAATAGCTGTTGACCATGTTTTATTCAGGAAAGATGGCCTCAGTTTAACCTAACTCTAGTCAGGGCAGAATAATATGAATTTTATTCGATGCTCTATATATATATTATGTAGTAAAATCCATTAATGCAGCTGTATAAGTGGATTTGGAGATTTATACTGTAATAGAGGCAGTAGATGACCAGGGTTTCCAAATTTTCAGTGAGGACTTTACTAAAGTATAAACTATGACCATACTATCTTTTTTTTAAATTTAGAACAAGGATTCTAATATTTTGTTGGATTAACGAACAGTTAGCTATTCCTTGCCATTTCTCAGGATTTGATATGTTGTGTTTAAATGCTAGAGAAAGCAACTGATGCATAAACATGGTCTCTCAGTGAGCATTCACACAAGTTATATGGAAACAGCAGTTCCTAAACCAGCAAGTTCAGACTTACTCTAACATAGGCTCCGGATACATTGTTCCTGATCTCTGTTCAATTGTTTCAGTGAATGTCTAGGTGCAACCTTTTTGGTGGTGATTGTGCTGCCAACTGGTGTGTTCACATGCAGTAAATGGAATTGTGGTGAAACAAGCGATTCAGTGACTTTCAGTGACGCGATCCAGACTAAAAACCCCTTCAGCCACTTACCTTAATCCAGCACCGGGCTCCCTCGGCCCTCGTGATCTCTCCTCCCCCGCCGACGTCAGCTCCCCCGTCCGATGTCACTGGAGCCGAATGTGCATGCGCGGCAATTTCTCAATGCTTTCCTATGTACGCTCTGCGCGATGGAAGCGAAATTCGCCTCCAGCGTCGCTGATGCACCTCTAGTGGCTGTCCGTAAGACAACAACTAGAGGCTGGATTAACCCCAAATGTAAAGATAGCAGTTTCTCTGGAACTGTTATGTTTACATGTGAAGGGTTAAAACCTGAGGGACCTGGCACCCAGACCACTTCATTGAGCTTAAGTGTCTGTGTGACTATAGTGTCCCTTTAAATTTGAAATTCACTTTGAATTCTCGCTTTAGAGATAAACCCTGTTAGTCAAATCCATGAGAATCATAGTGAATAAAAAAAAAGAAATTGCGAAATACTTGTACAAAATGTATCTAAGCCAGGCTGTTCTGTTATTACTATTCTGTTTTTGTTTTGCCACCTCAGTTATATTTCCAAATCATCTATTGGCCTAAAATGTGCCAATCCTCTTGTTTATTTTCCATGATTCCCAGTTCAGTAAACACACCCACAGTGACAATAGTTAATTCCCGGTTGTCCCTATGTTCTGACATAATTCACACATTGTGTTCCAGCCTGGCCTCTCCAGCTCTGCTCTCTGCCGTTCGACCTGCTCTGTGCTCGACAAGCAATTCCTGGCCTACCTTTCGGCGCTCGTCTCTCCGCCCTGTCGCCTGGCAGCTGCCCCGGAAGTTGTCGCCGGGGCCGGTTCAGCTCCGGTGAAGTCAACGCCGCACACCGTGGGGCCCTTTGGCGGTGCAGGACAGACCCGGCACCTGGGGAGGGCAGCAGGACGGCCGGGTGTGGATGAGGCTCCTAGCGGGGGAGCCGCAGCAGCAGGTGAGAGCGGACACGGTGAGGGAGAGGGTGGTGCCCCCCCTCCCCGGGCAGCAGCAGCAGGGCCTCTGGTTACCGGGCCAGGTAACCCCCCTCCCCTGGACCATAATACATCATCCTCCCATATGGCCAGCCAGCCTGACTGACTGCCAGTTACACACAGCCATCCCATTACCAAACATGTCTGTCCACGTACTGCCATTATATTACAGATCTATTGTACAGCAGATAAGTTTCCACTCATTCTGTAAGGGTCACTGTGGGCTATTGACTTACAAACTGTAATAATTGTCATTATATGGTGCATGGCTAAGTATATTTGCTGGGTTTCAACATAAATATTTAAGTTGCTTTAACTAATTTTTTAAATATAATTGATAATATTGCATCAGCGCATTACAGCTGCCCTGGTGCATCAGCGCATTACAGCTGCCCTGGTGCATCAGCGCTTTACAGCTGCCCTGGTGCATCAGCGCTTTACAGCTGCCCTGGTGCATCAGCGCTTTACAGCTGCCCTGGTGCATCAGCGCTTTACAGCTGCCCTGGTGCATCAGCGCTTTACAGCTGCCCTGGTGCATCAGCGCTTTACAGCTGCCCTGGTGCATCAGCGCTTTACAGCTGCCCTGGTGCATCAGCGCTTTACAGCTGCCCTGGTGCATCAGCGCTTTACAGCTGCCCTGGTGCATCAGCGCTTTACAGCTGCCCTGGTGCATCAGCGCTTTACAGCTGCCCTGGTGCATCAGCGCTTTACAGCTGCCCTGGTGCATCAGCGCTTTACAGCTGCCCTGGTGCATCAGCGCTTTACAGCTGCCCTGGTGCATCAGCGCTTTACAGCTGCCCTGGTGCATCAGCGCTTTACAGCTGCCCTGGTGCATCAGCGCTTTACAGCTGCCCTGGTGCATCAGCGCTTTACAGCTGCCCTGGTGCATCAGCGCTTTACAGCTGCCCTGGTGCATCAGCGCTTTACAGCTGCCCTGGTGCATCAGCGCTTTACAGCTGCCCTGGTGCATCAGCGCTTTACAGCTGCCCTGGTGCATCAGCGCTTTACAGCTGCCCTGGTGCATCAGCGCATTACAGCTGCCCTGGTGCATCAGCGCATTACAGCTGCCCTGGTGCATCAGCGCATTACAGCTGCCCTGGTGCATCAGCGCATTACAGCTGCCCTGGTGCATCAGCGCATTACAGCTGCCCTGGTGCATCAGCGCATTACAGCTGCCCTGGTGCATCAGCGCATTACAGCTGCCCTGGTGCATCAGCGCATTACAGCTGCCCTGGTGCATCAGCGCATTACAGCTGCCCTGGTGCATCAGCGCATTACAGCTGCCCTGGTGCATCAGCGCTTTACAGCTGCCCTGGTGCATCAGCGCTTTACAGCTGCCCTGGTGCATCAGCGCTTTACAGCTGCCCTGGTGCATCAGCGCTTTACAGCTGCCCTGGTGCATCAGCGCTTTACAGCTGCCCTGGTGCATCAGCGCTTTACAGCTGCCCTGGTGCATCAGCGCTTTACAGCTGCCCTGGTGCATCAGCGCTTTACAGCTGCCCTGGTGCATCAGCGCTTTACAGCTGCCCTGGTGCATCAGCGCTTTACAGCTGCCCTGGTGCATCAGCGCTTTACAGCTGCCCTGGTGCATCAGCGCTTTACAGCTGCCCTGGTGCATCAGCGCTTTACAGCTGCCCTGGTGCATCAGCGCTTTACAGCTGCCCTGGTGCATCAGCGCTTTACAGCTGCCCTGGTGCATCAGCGCTTTACATTACAGCCATCTTTTTTGGATTAATTATTAGCAGCTGTCATATATGGTGGTAAAGCACCAACGTTTTAAGCTTAAAACTCACCAAAAATGAAATTACTTTGTAAATTATTTAGTTTTGCTATTTTCCAGGCATGATTCTTTTAACTAACATCACAATCTGTCTGCAATCATTACTTAGTGATATTAATAGATGCACTCTTTATTTGGGTATGTCTGTAGAAAATGTTAAATTTGCCATACAAAGAGACGTGATAACCAGGAATATAGTAACCACACACACTATATGTGGATAGTGAAAATATCAGAAGTGAGTCTTGCATTGGTAATGAGTTTAATGAAACATTTTCATATAGACACTGTTGAGTTAAAATAGCGGAGCTACATTTATTGATAGTTCCTGCCATGTAATTATTTGGATGGCAAATTCAGCAGCTGTACAGATGTGAGTTGAATACACTTACAAACAAAGTCTCAGCAAAATGCAGTGGTTGAGAATCTCAACACATGAGTGGAGTGAAACAAATATCTTACCTTGTGTGTGAATACTTGGGGGGGAATCTTGTGCCTCATTGCTGAGAACTGACTTTAAAAATATATATTTATATCTTTAATATTATTTAAATAGTACTAAACAACATCAAAAATTCACGTCAGGTTGTTTTCTATTGAACCCAGTCTGTGCATCTGTACTTTTTATAATCTGGAGAGCGCTTTATGAGATACCAGCATTGCAGTAGCAAAATATGTGCCACATAAAAAAAAAAGTGAAAAAAATTCTAACACTGTTTCTATACTATTTTCTACCATTCTCGGCAACACACAGAAATTAGAATAAGGACATTGTCTGCCTGTTAGCACTTCCTTTGGGATCTTCTTGTACAGCATTAGACAAACATGTGGGGCTTCACTTGTAGGAATGTATTAATACATAGATCAATCATTTTTACTATTAAGATATACCAATGACAGTCTGTTTCCTGTATTCCTGTGCTGTACCAGCTTCATTCTTGAAGGGTCGATTAAGAGGTGTAAATGGATGTGTGGTATCAAAAAGGGGGGGAAAAGGCAAGTATTTGTGTTTTTCTAATTTTAACTCAAATAGATTGTCAACCTAGACATTCTTCATCATGTTTTGTTTAGAAGTTCCAGCCAAGTAGCCTATAGATCTTTAAAGCAGCAATGCCACTGTCTTTAGGTTTTTCTAATTTTCGCTGCTGCAATGTTTCTTTAGCTCCTTGTGGTTTTACCTGTTAGGAGCCACGCCAGTGATGTACTCATGGAAGGTCTTCTTCACATGTGCAGTAAGGCACCTGGAGCACTTTGCATGTGATTGTGCATGCTCCATTCAGGCCTCTCTCGTTGTGGCTGAAGGGAAATGGCTTGATGTCGCGGAATGAGCTCTGGCCTTCGATTGCCACATTTTGCTAAAAAGTGTTTTCTACGTGACCTAGATATTTTATTTCCTATATTTCTTTTGATTGGATTGGAATTTCAAAGTACCGTATAAGCCGACCCGAATATAAGCCGAGGCCCCTAATTTTACCCCAAAAAACTGGGAAAACGTATTGACTCGAGTATAAGACTAGGGTGGGAAATGCAGTAGCTACTGGTAAATTTCTAAATAAAATTAGATCCTAAAAAATTTAGATTCATTGAATATTTATTTGCGGTGTGTGTGTGTGTATGAATGCAGTGGGTGTGTGTGTGTGTATGAATGCAGTGGGTGTGTGTGTATGAATGCAGCGGGTGTGTGTGTGTGTGTGTGTATGAGTGCAGTGTGTGTGTGTGTGTGTAGCTGAGCCTTGCTGGGGGGTGGACAATTTTATTATTATTTTTTTTTTTTTTATTATTTTAATTTTTTATTATGATTATTTTTTATTTTATTTATTTTTGTTCGTCCCCCCTTCCTGCTTGATACATGGCAGGGAGGGGGGCTCTCAGTCCCTGGTGGTCCAGTGGATGGGCTGTGTAGGAGGGGGCTGGCAGAGAGTTTACTTACCTCTCCTGCAGCTCCTGTCAGTTCCCTCCTCGCGGCTCTCGCGAGACTTACACTGGGAGCTGACCGAGGTGCTGACCGGACCGCCGCGGAGGAGAAGGGAGCTGACAGGAGCTGCAGGAGAGGTAAGTAAACACTCTGCAGCCCCCACAGCCATAGTCTGTATTATGGCAATGCAAATTGCCATAATACAGACAGTGACTCGAGTATAAGCCGAGTTGGGGTTTTTCAGCACAAAAAATGTGCTGAAAAACTCTGCTTATACTCAAGTATATACGGTAAGCGTTATTCATAAAAATTGGACACCCCTGATTTACAGAGTTATTCACAAAAGTGGGAATTCAAAGTGAATTTCAAATTTAAAGACAGAGTAGGCGAGCTGAAAGCATAGCTGTCTTAGATAATTTTTCAGTTTTGGTGCCTGTGCAAGGATTGCCAATGTAATATTAAGTAGAATTAAAAAGGGAGGGAGAGAAGGATGTGGGTAGGAAGAGAGTTGGAGAGAAGATGGAAGAAAAGGGGAAGGGGGGCATTTGCCAGAACCAGGCCCGGATCCTGGTCACCTGTGTACCTGGTTACGTTATCAGGGGTTTTGTACCACTGAATGAGGAGTTTAAAACCTGATTCCTGAAATTCCTGGTGTAAATATGTAAGACCATTCTTCCAGTGTAAATTAATGTTTCAGATCACATTCCCAATATTTAGTGCAGTATGAAAGAGATGTGTCTTGTGAAGGGGAGTTCAGATCCGCGTGAAGGTGTGTATTTGTTCGAAAGCATAGTGATTCAAAGTAAGTTGAAGGGCAAATGGACGCCGGCAGTCATGCTGAAACAAACCAGTAGTTGAGGGGGTTGGTGGATATTCAGTTCAGCCAGTGTGCTAAAAAAAAGGCTATTCCGAGGCGAATGGGTTATGGGAGGCCTAGTGAAAAATATGAATTGTTTGCCTGTGGCTGGAGGGACCCGGAAGTTCCAGGTGATGGCCAAGATAGGTAGTCGACTGAATTTTAATTTGAAGAACTGTGTGCTTTCATTGATTTTATTTCTTCACGTAAAGGAATGTCGATCCTACAACATCATTAAAGGGACATTTCACACACCTAAAGTACTTTAGCTCGCTGAAGTGCGTTTTGTGTGAAGAGTTTTTAAAATTCAAAATGTATGATACCAACTGCAAATCAATAGAGACTACACTTTTATAAATTAAACTTGTTATATCCCCTGGCTGTCAATCGTCAATCAGTCCAGTTACTTCTTGGTAGTTTCACTCCTTGGAGGCAGACTATTAGGCAGAGCACCTGCCTTGCAAAGACTACTCATTGGTTGCATTGGGAAGTCTGTGATTGCACAGCCACAGAATGGCTCCATACAAGAGACCTGGAAGCTGGTTTTAGATATACCCCAATGACAAAATGCTTAATTAAAGGAACACTATAGTCACCTAAATTATTTTAGCTAAATAAAGCAGTTTTAGTGTATAGATCATTCCCCTGCAATTTCACTGCTCAATTCACTGTCATTTAGGAATTAAATCACTTTGTTTCTGTTTATGCAGCCCTAGCCACACCTCCCCTGGCTATGATTGACAGAGCCTGCATGAAAAAAAAAACTGGTTTCACTTTCAAACAGATGTAATTTACCTTAAATAACTGTATCTCAATCTCTAAATTGAACTTTAATCACATACAGGAGGCTCTTGCAGGGTCTAGCAAGCTATTAACATAGCAGGGGATAAGAAAATCTTAATTAAACAGAACTTGCAATAAAGAAAGCCTAAATAGGGCTCTCTTTACAGGAAGTGTTTATGGAAGGCTGTGCAAGTCACATGCAGGGAGGTGTGACTAGGGTTTATAAACAAAGGGATTTAACTCCTAAATGACAGAGGATTGAGCAGTGAGGCTGCAGGGGCATGATCTATACACCAAAACTGCTTCATTAAGCTAAAGTTGCTCAGGTGACTATAGTGTCCCTTTAATTGTAAAAAATAATTAAATACTTGGAGTGCTCCTTTAACTTCAAGTAGGACAAATATATATTCTTAGAACATTTGTATAGATATATATTTTTTAAGTTGGATGGTGTTTCCCAATTCCTTATCAAATTATTGAGACTTGGTGTTAATTATTTTGGGAATCTGTTTTCATTTAATTTTCTCATGCTCCTGAGCATACAATAAAACTGAAACAATGCAATGGACTTGTTATCTGATCCTAAAATGTTGTTTCATTTCAGCTGGAATATATATATATATATATATATATATATATATATATATATGTATGTGAAGCGGGAGTATTGGGGAAAAAAAACAACAACTATATAAGACATAAAGTTTTGGTAGTGTATTAGAAAGCCAGAGTCTACATTTAATCCTTCATTTCTGGTGTTGAAATATTTATAATGTATAAATACCTCCTCCTACCTCCTGGCCCCTCTGTCTTTTTCTTCCTATACTATCCCACATGCCAAAAAATGTTGGGACCTAATTTGGTCCGCTTAAGTTTTCTTTTTGGCTTACATTGGGAGTCATTTTATTACCCCCTGCTCTTTGGGAGTTCCTCCTCTCTCTTAGGAAGCTTCAGGATATGACCCTGTGCAAAAATTATCCTCTGAAGGAACCCCTTAGTGACCCAGGGCAATTTGCTGTAACTCTGAGGTTAGCAAGTTAAAATACCATGGGACTACCCCCTCCAACCGAAAAAATAATTTACCTGAGGTTGAAGGAAACAAGGTCTTGGGATTCATCTTCCTTGGAAAAATATTGCTTTCTGGGAATGTAAATGTCTTTTCAATTCTTCGTAAATTCATCTCTCTACCTTACCTGTAAAGAATCTAGAGATAGGTATGTTTAGATTTCTTCTACTAATATTTCTTTCCAAGAATTGCTCTGAATTTCCTATGCATTCTCCAGTTGTAATTTCATGAACTTGTTCTGGGGACCCTTTCATTTGACGTGCAGGTTTTTTATAACCTCTGAACGTTTGCAGCAAAGTTGATGTTCAGTCCGTGCTATTTTGTGCACCAAATGAGGATGCCGTGAATGTGAGATTATACAGATTCGAGGATGGGCGGTAGCAGCTTTACTGTGACCTGTGCTGCTATCTACAACATTTTTAAGCTGAAAATATGCAATTTAAAGTCCTAAGCATTTTACTTTGCCCTTACTTGTGATTATCCAGTAGACCTGGTGCAGTTTTGAAGGCTTCAAGTATGGTTTAATTCCACTTCGCTTCTGTCCTGTAAGTATTAAAGAGACAGTACATAAAAGATTAAAGATACGTTCAAATTAATTTCACTAAATTTTAAATTCTGTTGGTCCTTGTTGTCTGTGTCTGTGTCTGTGTGTATATATATATATATATATATCTACAAAAATGAAAATCCAGCGCACTCCCTTATCTACTAAACCGCAATTTTGGTGCTGACAGATTATTTATATATATAAAAAAATAATCTCTTTATCAGGTATCCAAGGTCGCCTGGGTGTTTGTCAGCCTGTTCAGCAGCTGTTGAATGTAGACGGGGGTGGCAAGGGAGCTGTAAGCATCTTGATATTCTTCCCCTGCACACGCTGCTGTGACGCCGGGAGCCGAAATATGGCGTCACTCCTGCCACGGCATCCCTAAACCGCGAGAGGGAGCAGAACAAGAAGATTACAGCAGCCCCACTGGACCCCACGGAAAGCATCCAATTAAGCTCTCCCAATGCATCTCTTCGGGGACTATTCTGTGCCTCTGTGCGGAGTGTGTAAACACTGAATGTAGGTGCTGCACACTATGCAGCACTAGACTAGGAAGCACCTCTATTGGCTGTCTGAGTGACTGTCACAAGAAGTGTTACGAGGAAGTAATGAAAATGAGTGTTTACATTGAAAAGCTTGCAGAGAGAGGCTATAGACACCAGAAGCTGTAGCGGTTCTATTGATTACAGCGTCCTTTTGAGAAGTCAATTTTTGTTGTTGAAAATAAAGCTTTGTAAGTTTAAAAAACAAAACAAAAAAAACAACCAAAAAGAACTCCTAACTTTTTTAGCTAGCTCATAGATTCAAAGATATATCTATATCTTATCTGTAAATCCTGTAACCATTATCCTAACCCTTAGTCACCCATAGCCCTGTTGGCAGAATGTTTTGCTAGCTGAAGTTTGCATATTGTTTATTTTTCACACATTCCAGTTTAGTGAATAAATAATGGGTGAACCTTGCATCCTATGAGCTGTGAATTTAAAATCACATTTTAAATAGCTAAAGTTTCATGTTGTGAAAGAAACTGAATATTAATAATCCAGCAGAATGATGGGCTTGTTCCTCCAAAGAAGAGTCACACTCTTTTTTGAGCAGATCACATTCTTCTTCTGAACTCTCTAGATATGAATCCTGTCTGTGTTCTGACCTTGTATGCTTGGAGAATTGTATAGCTTCACTGACTCCCTCCGCCACTGCCTGTCTTATGAAGGCAATAACGTCTGTGTGGTTAGACACCAAAGGTTGACTCATGCAGCCAAACTGATGCAAGTTATTCACAACTTCTTGCCTTCAGCCTCCAACTCATCACAAACTTCACCACGGGTAGGTCTAGGTCTCCTGTCTGCGGAAGTACTGGAGATTTTCTTGCAGTCTGGCCGCCCTTCTCTCTTGGCCCATAAAGTATGTATCATGAAAGGGAAATTTCCTCTTTAGATATATCAGAGAAGACAGCCCACACTGCTTGAATACCAGGATTTACAAGTAATCCTCTTACCATTTTAAAATTGTTTGACTCATTACTATGGTATGGTGTCAGGGAACACCTGTCACCATAGCCACTACAGTGGGCTGTTTTGTTATGGCTCTTGGAGTGCCCTTTCAGAGTTAATTTAAATTTCATTGGAGATATTAATTAGTTGTGAAATATATTTATACATATACTTTCTTAGTGTATGGAGTAATAATAATGTATTAACATCTTATATTAGTCAGTATTAAGCACCTCTCAAAGTAAAATCCTTATCACTATGGTAACCATTATTTAAGTATCACAAGATATATATATATATATATATATAATTATATTTATATATAGAGAGAGAGAAACTGTTTTATGCAGTCCTTCCTGTCATGTAATCAAAATTGGATACAGTTTTGTTGAAAATCTGCAAAAAAATTTCAGTACGGTTTACAATGTAACCTTTTTGCACTTTGATATGGATAGTCTTCTGTGTTCTAGGCAAGAGTTTATTTTTTATTAATCAAGTAGTTTTATTAATTTGGTTGCAATTACAGAATCACTCTTGTCATAACGTCACATTAATTGACAAAAAGCCAGCAGGTTGCACTCCACAGTTTTATACTTCAAGAGTGCTTACTCATAAGCAAGTGTCCCTCTTCTCATGAAGATCCAAACATATTAAAGGGTTACTTCAAGCACCATGACAACGTCAGTGTTTTGCATTGGCCATGGTACTCGGAGTCTGCAGGTTTATCCCCTCTGCCTCACCAGCATCATTATTGAGTCGTCGTTAGGCAGACCAGTACTGGCTGTCTAAGGTTAAGGTGCTAACTCTAATGAAAAGCTGAAGAGGGCAGCAGTAAGTCTCACAGAGATTCATATGGGAAATAGAAGTCTTCATATACAGAATGCTATTTCACTTAAAGACTAAAACAAATAGAAAAAGCATAGATTAGTATATCAGGGCAGAAACAAGTAATTAATGCCCAAAACACACCCTTTTTAGAGCCAATGAAACCTCTACCAAAAACAGAATAGACTCTATAACCCCAATCTTAGGATATAGTCACTTTGGAGAAATCCCTAGGGTGAAACGCGTTAAGTGTAGACCATTGGATTTTATCTACAGTTTTGTAAGTTTACTTTTAAGTTTCTGATTTTTATAATAAAGCTAGCTTTCTTTTATTATCCTCTTTGAATTTCTTTGAAATTTTATTTTAAATTATTTATACAGTTGTTTTTTTTTCTTTTTGCTTACAAAGCAATGACCTATCACACGTTTGTTAAAAAAGAAAATTGGAAGCATTAGGAACTGTATGACAGTTGTTCCAATCACTTTGCCAAGAATATAAAAAGAAACGTATAACATAAACTTAGGTAAACAGTAACCATGCAAGTTGGCACATTTTGCATGGTATAATCTTGCATATAGTTTATAAGCAACAACCAGAGTTCCGATTTTAGCTTAAAAAAAGGCAAATAAGGATTCCGTGATTCTCTCCATGTGATTCTTACAGTGGTCTGCAACTTATATATTCCCGAATGAGCGGGTAAATAGGTCAAGCTTTCGTTTATGGCTTCCGTCTGTCGGAAGAGTAATTGGAGTATACATGTAACCACACTCAGAGTCCATAGAGCAGTACACTGCCTCTTTTGATCTGTTTTATCCTGCTTCACTGTTATCCGTAGTGGTGGTCAAACTGCTACATTCCATGCTATGGAATCTGTAAGTGGGATACTTCCATTGGAGTTTTCTTTTATTTTTTCCCCTTCTTTTCTTTCTATGTCTTACATTCATATTTTGGCTGAGCTTCAACATATTGGAGGTCTATTCCCCATGGTTGGGCTACATACGTCATTTAGGTGGAAGTCTGCACTGAAACATGCGTCTTTTTTTTTAATTTAAAAAAATAAATAAAAATTATTTCACTTTATTACACTTTGGTTTATTTACACAATGTGCACTAATTAGTTTGTAGTTTATTTAGGTAGCTGTGAATATCAATGTATAGATTGGGCTGCTGAAAGGGGGAGATGGAGTGAACATCTAGGAAAGAGTGGCACAGGCAGGTCTATTGTTCTCTAGATTTAGTTTAATAAGCCAACTTACAATTCGAACACTTGGTTTAGTCAATGTCTCCTGTAGTTGATTAGCTAATTTATAACTATATAGAGTATTGTCTATCTCCCTCCCCTTATTTCTTTTTTTTTTTTTTTAGCAATTTACTGAGATCGTAGTAATCAAGGCTACATTTCATCTCCAATTGCAATATTTGCTTTATTTACCTGGAATTTTTTTACTTTATTTATAGAGAGGTCTTTTAGACTTACGATCTACATATGATTCTATTATAGGGAATTATTTGCTAATCATCGATTTTCCAATTATCTCCTACCTCTTTATTTCCTCTCTTCTTTATTATACAGTGTTCTTTAAGAACATTATAGTCATCAGAACTACTGCAACTTAAAGGGACACTAGAGAACTCATTGACGTGGTCTGGCTGCACTGTCCCAGGTCCTGTAACCCTGCAAAAATAATTATTGCAGTTTTTAAGACTCTGCCATAATACCGTTCAGGGTTAACTCCACTTCTAGTGGCTGTCTACCAGACTACACATGAGGACTCCAATGTCACCCAAATCCATATAGGAAAGCATTGATGGGAGGGGGTAGCTATAGTGCCAGGAAAACACTATAGTTTCTCTTTAATGTAGTAGTAGTAATGGTGTCTATAGCAAGTTCCTGCGGGCATTTTCATGTAAATACTGCCTTTTCTTAGAAAAGGCAGGGGTGGTTAGAAAATCTTTACTTCAACCAACCCCATCTTCTCTCTATTTGGGGTGGAGGGTTCTTAGTTTGGTCTTAGTTTGATTTTTTTTTTTCTGTCAGCCCTCTATTACTTGTTTTTGTGCATCTTTAGACATTTATGTATTGTTATCTCTTTCCATAAGTTATTGTGGGCCTTATAGCCACATTTATGGTTCTTTGTGTTTTGTCATTTCATTTACCGTACCTTTAAAACAACAAAATATCCACCATTGTTAATTTTGTACACCAGTGCATGCAGATGCACACACACTTAAAGGACCACTACAGACACCCAGATCACATCAGCTCAATGAAGTGGTCTGGGTGTCAGGTCCCTCTAGTTTTAACCCTGCAGCTGAAAGCATAGCAGTTTCAGAGAAACTGCTATGTTTCACTGAGGGTTAATCCAGCCTCTAGTGGCTGTCTCACTGACAGCTGCTAGAGGAGCTTCCGCGATTCTAAGACACTGAACGTCCATAGGAAAGCATTGAGTAATGCTTTCCTATGGGCGGTTTGAATGCGAGCACGGCTCTTGCCGTGCATGCGCATTCGGAGCTGAGCGGCGGAGGGATCCCCAGCGCCAAGGGAGTCCGGCGCTGGAGAAAGGTAAGTGCTGAAGACACACACACACTCTCACGAACAGATGCATACACACTAGCTAACAGACACACACATTTACTGACAGAGACACACTCAGCGACAGACATACATACACACTCACAAAACATACACTCTCATTGACAAACACACACTCACTAACAGACATCAAACAGGCTCAAACACAGTAACACAAACACACTCAGTAACAGACACACACAGTAACACACTCACTGACACTAGCAGACACACTCAGACACTCACAGTAACACTAACACACACACAGTAAGACACACACTAACACTCACAGTAACAGTAACCCTAACACACACACACTAACACTCACAGTAACACTAACACACACAATAACACTCACAGTAACACTAACACACACAATAACACTCACAGTAACACTAACACACACAATAACACACACAGTAACACTAACACACACAATAACACACACAGTAACACTAACACACACAGTAACACACACAGTAACACTAACACGCACACTAACACACAAGAACACTCACAGTAACACACACACACACTAACACTCACAGTAACACTAACACACACACAGTAAGACACACACTAACACTCACAGTAACAGTAACCCTAACACACACACTAACACTCACAGTAACACTAACACACACACTAACACTCACAGTAACACTAACACACACAATAACACTCACAGTAACACTAACACACACAATAACACACACAGTAACACTAACACACACAATAACACACACAGTAACACTAACACACACAGTAACACACACAGTAACACTAACACGCACACTAACACACACAGTAACACTATCACGCACACTAACACACACAAGAACACTCACAGTAACACACACACACAATAACACACACAATAACACACACAATAACCCTAACACACACAGTAACCCTAACACACACAGTAACCCTAACACACACAGTAACCCTAACACACACAGTAACCCTAACACACACTGTGTGTAAGCAGGGCCAGCCTCGGGGGGCCCAGAGGTGGCCGGCTCCTGGGCCCCCCAGGAGAAGAGGCTGTCCCAGAGTGTACATACCGGGTCGCAGGGGCGGCCGGGCCCCCTGGTGGGCCGGGCCCGGTCGCAGCCGCGACCCTGGTATGTACGCCACTGTTCACAGCAACTACATTAATTTGCCTGAGTAATAAGAAACAGGGTGCATGCACCATTCTTGTGAAATGAGATTGTGCTTCCTAAACAGTCAATCAAGTATGAGGCAGGAGGGAATGTGAATAAGACAGCTGGTGTTAAATCCACTGTCAATATCATGGCACTGGAGAAGGGGTAAGTATTGTATTAGAAACACCTAAAGCAGTGAAGTGTATAGTTTATAATGAACTATATTGTTTTGCTTTTGGATGCATTTTCTTAAAGATTAACATGATAAATTCACTTTAAAACACTTGGCAAATATTTCATTTTGCAGATATGTCTTCTAGATCAAGCAGAACTTTTTATATAAAATATAATTTCTACGGATGTCTTTAAAGGGATACACTAAGCATCAGAACACCTTTTGATTAATAATGCAGTTTAGTGTATAGCTTATGCCCTTGCATACTCACTACTCTGCCATTTAAAAGTAGAATCACTTTGCTTATCAAGAAGGAGGCTGCTTGTAGTTTCTAGCAGGCAATTGGCAGAGCAGGAGATAATACATTAATAATACAGTAATATTATAATTATATAATACAATTATACAGCTGCCCATTGAATCAGTTTTTTTTATTCAATTCTCTGAACTGCAATGCAATATGAGGCACCAGAGTTATAAACGTAATGGCACAAATGTTGCTCCATTTTAGAAACGTATTGACTTGCATGGAACTCATTGCATTGTTTGCATGAAGCGTAGTGAGATTTAAAGGGACACTTCACTGAAAGAATGGGAAAAAATATGAAATCACTGTTTAGTGAATATATACCCCCAATGAGTACATGCATATATTTTCAAAACTTACAAAAGCTGCAGTTCTTAGCAAGCCCTCTGTTTGACAGCCAGGGGTTTTTCTAAAGCTTATTTATAAAAGGGCCAATTTCTTGCTGAAATTGGCACTTTTACAAACTGTGGTTAAAATAGCACATTGAAGGGCTTTTGGGGTGTGGAGTGGTAATTTAAATATCTGCTTTCAGAATAATTTAACTTCCTAAAGAGAATTAAACACTGTATTAATGGGAAATGTGTTTAATTGTTGCATATATTGGAAACATGAGAACAATCTCTCATAAAGCACAGCAACACATCATAAGAAAGGCATTTTCTCTGCAGTTGTCTTTAGGATTATCTGTGCAGACAGAAATTATTTATGTTCATGATAGACTACCTTTCCTAACAAAAAGTGATGCGTTTCTAGAAATGATTTACTCTTATTTTGATATTTTAAAATTGGTGTTCTCCAGGAACCATGGCAGTGCCTTCATGAAGTGATGATAAATGACATAAGGAGTATGGCATATAATTATGGTGGAAGGAATGTATCAACTTTTGTGTTTGACTTGTGGCTGCTGGGCAGGAGAGAGTTAAGACCTGTTTGAATAATGATCACATGTAATGCTTGAGGCAGTGTTTCAACAGGGAACTGTTCAGATTGTTCTAGCTAGGTAATAATTTCTAAGAGCAAGGGATTATCATTTTCATGGAAGATGTCTTCCAAAATTATATTAAAAAGAACATTTTATTTTATGCATCCACGTATGTATATTCCCCATATTAGTTATTAAATGTTTTAACCTGGCCATTTACATATATCAGAGTTCCAACTTGCTCAATCAAAGTAGCATTAGCAAGTAGAATATTTTAATTCTGAAAACTCTTTTAGATATAATTTAATCTGTACCACTAATGGACGCCTTTTTTTTTTTTTTTTATTGAATGCATACATTTATACCTGTTCCAAATTACCAACCTTATGCTGTCACATCTAACTTGTAGATTGTACATGGCTTGTTAATTATGACAAAGGTTATTCTTTTCATTTAAAAAGTGCCAGCTCATTGTGGCGTTTTGTACGGTAGATAGGTGTAACATAGAAGTAAAAAATTTAAAATTTCTTAACCAAGCTTGTACATTTTTATAGCAATCTCTGAATTATTTAGATTACCGGTACTTGCCTTATTTTCCCCCACGCCACAACTGCCATTCTGCCCCAGTTCATTAAGGGTACCTTTAGCAAATGTATTATCATTGACATTAATGAAGGGGGACTAGTGGAATGAGATTGAGTAGACAGACTTCTTCAAAAGAGAAATCTGAGGAGGGGTAGCTTGAAGAATGTAGTGAAAACAGAATTCCAATGCCATTCATCTTTTCTATATGCAGATATGAAACTGTGGCTAAGCAGAAGGCCGTCATAGCATATCAAGGTAGTAGAAGCATGGTCAGAGGTTTACATTAATGACTTGGGAAACTAGAAATTAAAGGACAATGATTAGATGATTTTTTGTTTAGGCTGAGGCTTCAGTGTAAGTGTATGAGTTGAAGATAATGAATTTGTTAAAGACCATTAAGTAATATTAACTATTAATAATATCTCCAGCCACAAAATAGCAGAAGAGTTAACGAGAAGTAGGGGGAATGGAACTTATACGACAAGATATTGACTAATGTTTAAGGAAGGCAGAGAAAGAAAAAATAAATTGCATAAGTTCCTTGAATGAGGGAAGCAAAGTAGAATCTGCATATTAAATTGGGTAAATGAAAGCAGAAATATGATTTAGTGCTAAAATAGAAAAGTAAGATTAAAGGGACACTATCGTCACCAAAATAACGTTGGCTTAATGGAGCAGTTTTTGTGTATAAATCATGCCTCTGAAGTCTCACTGCTCAATTCACTGCCATTTAGGAGTTAAATCACTATTGTTTCTGTTTACACAGCCCTAGCCACACCTCCCCTGGCTTTGACTGACAGCCTGCATGAAAACAAAATGGTTTCATTTTCAATCAGATGTAACTAACTTAAAAACGTTTAATCCCCTGCTCTCTATATTGAACTTTAATTACATACAGGAGGCCCCTGCATGCTATTAACAGAGCAGGAGATGAATTCTAAATTAAACAGAATTTGCAATAAATTAAGAATCTTAATTAGATGACTGTCTACAGGAAGTCTTTAGGAAGGCTGTACAAGTCACATGCAGGTAGGTGTGACTAGGACTGCATAAACAAAGTGATTTACTCCTAAATGGCAGATAATTGCACAGTAAGACTGCAGTGGCATAATCTATACATTTTCTGTGAAGTGAAATATATATATTTTTTATTTTTTATACAGATTTCCAGATTAATAGGTGGGGTTAGGGAGCTTTAATACCTCTTTAGCAACAATAATTTGTAAATGTGGTAACATTTACTAAAGACTGACCTTGTTGTACTAAACCAAGTCTCTCTTACGATAGGATTGGTGACTGTAATTGTGTGTAAGCTAGTAAAATTAAAACTAGCACTGTGTTTATCTTGTGTTACAGAGAAGCAAGTTGAAGATGGAAATTGAGGACTACAATGGCCGCTCTTATATCTCTGGTATGTGTATCCTCGTTTTAATTTTGTTTACACTTAAACTGAGCCGTTCATGGCTCTAAGCACTGGATAGCTTTTTTTTGGGGTCTGAAATGGAATTGCAACAGTCTTATATGGGAAATGTACTTTCATTCGGAAAAAAATAATTTCCATTATTATTGAAGACCTACATATTGGTTATAGGACAGAAAGTCAGGCAGGTTAAAAATATAAAACATTGTTCTCCGTGCAGTAAAATACACACACCGCTACCATTCGCCTTAACAGAAATGCTGGCTCTGCTTTCCTATACATGATCCTTTTTTTTTTTTTTTTTTCATCGTTGCATTCAGCACTGCGGCTCCATGCTTCCCTTAATGCACATATGGCTCTAAACCTTTGTATATCTTAAAACCACTTGCAAAAGCTGCAAACCTTTTTATGGGTCTTTGTAAGCCCTTCCCTTGTAACCCAGTCCAGATTTTCTGTAGCTGTCCAATTACAGACTTCCCCATGCAGTTCAATTAGAAGTTTTTGCAAGGCAGGTGATCCTTTTTTCTTTTTTCGCTTTAATGCATTAAGTTGGCTCACTCCAAGTTAAAAGGGTAATCCAGACGTGGATCCTGTGCTCACTGTGCCTAGAGGGATATTCGCTACACCTCACTGACGAGGGTCAGTCTGGGGTTGCTGTATCTCTTGTGCAGAGGGAACTTGCTGGCATTTCGGATCTGGACTGCCCGTATGGGTGGGACCAGTCTGATATGCTTCAGATATGTTCTCTCTGTAATGGCACAAGATGAGCAAAAACAGTTTTGAGCCCTGTGCGGGGATGTACCGAAGGGCAAGCTAAAGAGTCTCTCTAAGCTTTTGTCCGTTCTCAGAGTTCTCATCATTTTTTTTTTTTTATATATCTCAGCAATTGCCTGCTTCTTGAGGTTAACTTCACTGAGCTAAACAATCAGAAAGCAACAGTACCGGTTGCCTGACAGCCAGAGGTGGTAACAAGTTTAATTTATAAAAGTGACACTTTCTGTTAAATAAAATAAAATAAAAAAGGATACACTCTTCACACATTAAGCACTTAAGCTTGAAGTGCTTTAGTTGTCTGGAGTGTCCCTTTAAATGTCCAGGATGCCAGCCTTTGCCGACATAGTATGCAATCTAGGGTAGCCATCGTATCCCAGGAAATGAACCCTTTGCTTTGCATGTCAGCAATTAGGTCCTGCTGTTGCGGTACATGCTAGGGACCGATGCCAAAGAACAGAATAGTCACAGTTTAGTCTTGGTCAGCACTAGTGATATTCAGCCCTGCATGAAAATGGGAGAATCGGTGCAGGGTGCAAAATATATTTGAATTTGAAGGAATCAAGGACAAATGAATAAAGCTTGAATATTGAATCAGTGAGAGAATCCATTGTTTTGCACTTCATTAGACATGTGGACAATCTCTATGCCATAGAAAAAGGTCCACATAAAGTCTCTGTTCAGTATAGAACCAGTCTGGCCAATCTGCTTTAATGTGGTGTGACTGTGCATCTGTTTCATTGTACGTGTGTTATGTGTGTATTTATAGCTTTTTTTTTTAATTTTTTCTTCTTCTTCTGCTTTTCATAAACGATTATTAAAACTACCTGTGGAATCTCTATATTGTGTTTTTACATGCCCCTCTAACCTTCTGCTCTGTAATACTGTAACTCCAGTGCATTGGAGTTTATTTCATATTTCTGGTATCCTGCCACTTGATACACCACTCCCTGCCTGCCTAAACTAAATGTTTTCCTTGGCACTGTAGCTGGTGACTCTTCCTTGGAAAAGGATTTCTCAGAAGCTTTGATCAGACCCACTGTGAGTACTCCAAATAGTCGCCATTCATCCCCGACCCGATCGCTGAGTGGTAAGTATATTGTCCTTCTAAAAACTTTTATTTACCGGACAGATGCTTTTTCAGATGTAAAATATTCTTTAAAAAAACTACTGAACATACATTGGACTTATCTGATTATCAAGGCTGTGATTTGGAATTTGTCATTGGTGTTTTATGCCCTAAAGAAATTGAGCATGGTATTGGTGGTCCCTTTGTCTGGATACATACAAGTCTGTATACGCTATAAGTCTGTATATGCTATATAAAAATTGCAGCATGTTGCATTTTTAAAGAACTATTACTTGGATTTTATTGTCTACTTATGATTAATCCCTTATTAAAACGTGGAACCCGTTAAGCTTGTTTTTGGATGCTGCACTGCTGACTTAAATTCATGAATTTATTGAATATAGATTTTATTATGACCACAAAAAAATAAAACCAAGTATTTACTTGTACAAAATGCAGTAACTATGTTGTTGTTTACTAACAAACTGTTTAATGTAGAATTCTAATGAAGCTAATTGGATCCATTTAAAAAAAGACAATACATATACATGCTGTTTAGCCATAATATTGAAACCACCTGCCTAATATTGTGTAGGTCCCACTCATGCTGCCAAAGGCATGGACCCCACAATACCTCTGGATGTGTCCTGTGGTATCTGGCACTAGCAAGACATTATCAGCAGATCCTTTAAGTCCTGCAAGTTGCGAGTTTGGGCCTCCATGGGGTCAGATTTCTTTGTTGTTCCAGCACATCCCACAGATACTCAATCCGATTGAGATCTGGGGAATTTGGAGGCCAAGGCAACACTTTGTCATGTTCCTCAAACCATCTGTGAAGAATTTTTGCATTGCGAAAGGGTGCATTATCTGCTGAAAGAGGCCACTGTCATCAGGGAACACCATTGCCATGAAGGGTTGTGCGTGGTCTGTAACAATCTCTACATGTCAAAGTAACATCCATGTTAGTGCCAGGGCACAAGGGTTTCCCAGCAGAACATTGCCCAGAGCATGACACTGCGTCCACTGGGCTGCCTTCTTCCCATAGCTCATCCTTCCTTCATCTCTTCTCCAGGTAAATTATGCACATGCACCCACCATCCACCTGATCTAAAAGAAATAGATTCAGACAACCTTCTTCCATTGTTCCATGGTTCAGTTCTGATGCTCACACATGAAAGTGCTTTTGGAGGTGGACATGGGTGATCATGTGTTTGCGGATATACAGCAAACTTCGAATGCACCGTGTGTTCTGACACCTTTCTATCATGGCCAGCATTTAGATTTTGGAATTTAAGCAACAGTAATTCTTCTGTGTGATTGGACCAGATGGGTTAGCCTTAGCTCCCCATGTGCCTCAATGAGCCTTGGGCGGCCTGGACCCTGACACCAGTATTCCTTCCTTGCATCACTTTTGGTAGGTACTAACAACTGTATACCGGGAACAGCCCACAAGACTTGCCATATTAGAGATACTCTGTCCCAGTCGCCTCACCATCACAATTTGGCCCTTGCGAAGTCACTCGGATCACTGTAACCTGCAGAACTTCAGAACACAAAAATCCAAAGATGACCCATCGTTTTTATTTCAGTATCAATGGTTCAGTTTCAAATTATAAGCTGAACTTCCATCAAGACAATTACCAATAAAAAACACACACACACACACACACACACACAAATAGGTTATGTACTAACCCTCCACGAATGTTTGAACGCACCTTTTAGGCTCACTCTAGGTCCGAGGCCACGATCACCATGTGTTCCAAACCTCGCTGGCCACCTACTACCCAAGCCTTGCTGCAGTGTTACCACAACAACTGGGGAGCTATTTGAAACCGCAAATCCCTTTATTAAAAATTGAAAGACTCTGTGATCTTTTCTTCAATCACCTCTGTAATTGGCCAACCAGTTGCCTCACTTTAATACAGGACTGCCTGGGGCTCCCCAGTTACACTGGCACATACTGTGAACATAAGGGTTGTTATGCCTGATAGAAGTTGGGGTCCCTTGTTTGGAATTCTGCTGGCAACATAAGGACTACCTCGGGAGGGCAGACCTAATGTAGAGCTGTCCAATGCTGGATAGAATATTACAAATAAAGTAAGGAGCTTACTTGTATGCCCTCACATATAGCCCCAATCAACCGTGTCATTTCAAATAAATACTGTTTATGTATAAAAACAAAATTGGCATATGGGCAAAAAAATTATATGGGGGGGAAAAAAAATTATATTTAGGACTGAACCTAGTGTTATGTAATTAAGAGTGCGCCATTCACAACACATTGTCCATTGTGTATGGGAAAAGGGAGTCAATTGCAGAAGCCCTGCCACAAGAAGTTACTGTTACCTCGAGTTGACAATTTATAACTATCAATTTAGTCATGCTGTAATATTACCATCGCCAGCTAATGACTATGTATGACTTAAATTGTTACACGTCCTAATCACCTGGTAGTGTGCTTAGTTCTCCACTACTTGTCTAGGCTCCATGTTACCAAATTTTATTCGACACATGTAACTTTACCTTATATAAGCGCAATATCAACACCTCCGGGTTCGTAAATATAAATCAAATTATTCACACCATGGACTATGATCAGTCTCTCCATCCATCTAAAATGAGCCCCATTTTAAGGGAACTTTTCATATATTCTCACTGATCCTTGTGCGTGTTCTTTCTCTGAATCTCTTTACTTTAAATGATTTTTATGGGTTGAAATTATGAAACATTCCTTGATATCTTGTGCAAACACTGAGCAGTACAATTTAGAATTTTAGAGCAATATTGGCAAACTGATCACTGATCCAGAGTGGTTGTATGGGCTCTGTAGATTGCACATAATTTGTAGAAATGCATTTTTATTGATTGTACCGGTCTATATATTCTGAATTGAATTGTTTTTTTTTTTTTTTTTTTTGTAAATTCTTTATTGTGATGTTCAAGTGAGTGCTGTAACACATGCTTATCCCACTACATCATATATGCGTTGTAAAACAAGTTGAACAATGACATCAATAGTGTAAACAGTATGCATTATCGTTTTTGAGCAATCTCACATGTGTCAAGCATCGTAAAAGCTGTCAATCAATAGGCTATAAACAAGTGTAACAAGTTTAGACGGGTGCTTGTCTCATAGCTAGAGCAGTTTCAATAACAGTAACAATAACTGGTTAAATGCAAAAAAAAATTAAAAAAAAGAGCCGTTTCCGAACCCTATTCTAAGGGTCTTCTGGAGAGTTGTGCTTATAAATCGGACAGTTTAAATGAAGGATGTAGCTTCAGTATCGAAATTATGTGACAGGTGGAGCAGGAGAGTGTTCTCGACCATCATTAGAGACCCCTGTCCTACGGGTTATGAGGTTGAGTGTATGAAGGGAAATTGGTCGCTTGGTAGGTTGGATCGTTATATGGTCAAGAATTCGGGTACGGAGTTGTTCCACGGGTCACGTGTGTGACAGATAGAAGCTTGGTTGTGTCTGCCTAATAGTGTAACCCGCTGGTCAGGTGTGGGTTGTGTCGCCCCATGATGTCACTTATCTGGTGCTACATCCCCTTCCTCCCGTCGGTCGAAGGAGTCATATTTTGGAGACTATTTTCTCCATATGTTCAGTTCCTTATTACCTCCGTCGGTCGACAGTTTATTAGGTCAATGATTCAAGCCAGTACGCATCACTTCGTGTCATGGCGGTATATCGTACTTTCAGCATGATCGGGTCCTCCCCGCCCCGACCTCCTCAGGCGCAGGTCAGGCCGCCCCAGCGATGCCCTTCAGAGAAGTCATATGGGCTCGAGTAAACATAATGGATGTAGGTAGGTAGAAGAGATGGAGTAAGTGGGGAAGAGGAAGGGGGGGAGGGTGGGGAGGGTAGAGGGGGGGGGGAAGAGTGTGGAGAGCGACATGTGTCAGAGTGCGCCCAGGCACCCCCCAATCCCCAGGGGTTGTGGCGTGCGCTAAGACCCTCCATGTCTTGGTCGTGATAGGTAGACATACCAAGGGGTCCAAATTTCGACGTGTTTGGTGCTCCTCCCTAGTAGGTCCGCGTACCGCGCCTCGGCTGTGTGTATTTCTTCCACTCTCTGTAGCCATTCTGCAGTTGTCGGTGGTTGGGTTTGTTTCCATCTAACCGGTATAGACGCTTTCGCCGCGTTCAGCAGGTGCCTCAATATTGATCGTTTGTATTGGGCTATCGAGCTTTCCGTGCAGTGAAGGAGGGCCAATTCTATGCTAAAGTCCGGTAGGTCTCCCAGGATAGCCGTTATTTCCCTTCGTACGTCCTCCCAGTATGGCCTGATCCTTGCACAGTCCCACCAGATGTGCCTAAGGGTACCAGTATGTGACTCACACCTCCAGCAGACATCTGTGGTATCCCTAAATATTCTGTGCAGTAGCGACGGGGTCCTGTACCAATGGGAGAGTAGCTTAAAGTTGACCTCCTGATACTTGGTGCTTATGGAACTTTTGTGTTGTAAGATCAGTATCTGTTCCCATTGTGCTTCGGTGTACGTTCTAGCCGTCAACTCCTCCCATTGCCTCTTAAACGCAGTGTTCCGTGTGTGATCACCTGTGATCAGTTGTTGGTAGATAGTTGAAACTCTACCCTCTACCCCAGAGTCGGCTATGCAGAGGTGTTCGAACCACGTCTGTTCTCTGTGGATTGCTACTCGGTTTGGGAGGTTGTAATAGAAATGACGTAGTTGCGCATAATGAAATCTGTGCATCAGCGTCAGTTGTGGTACCTCACTCCATTCCCTTATGGTTTTCATTCCAGTATTGCTAAGGACCTCGGATATCGGGACATAACAGTCCCCATCTCCCTCGATTGGCCAGGCCGATCTGCGTAGTCCCCCACCTATTCCAGTATTGTGTGTTATCGGGATCAAGGGGCTTGGTTGAGGAGAGATGAGTTGGTTCCGCCTTAAGTGAGACCATGTCTTTAGTGTTTGAGTAATGGGTGATTCATTGCCCAATTTCGATGTCGCGTCTGCCGAGCCTTGCCATGTGAATCTGTGAAGGGCATTGTTTGTGCTTACCCTATCTAGTGCGACCCACAATTTGTTGTTGGATGCCGCATGCCAGTCCCTGATCCGCTGTAACACCGCGGCTTGGAAGTATTTGCGTATATCCGGTAATGCTAGGCCACCCCAATTCCTAGGCAGGCACAGCTTGTCATAGCTAAGTCGTGCTCTTTCTCCCTTCCAGACATATTTTATTACTGCTGACTTAAGGGTTGCAAAGAATTCTGGTGGGATGTGCCAGGGGATGGTGTGAAAGTGGTAAAGCAGTCTTGGGAGGATGTTCATCTTAATCACTGCTATGCGTCCCTGCCAGGAGATGTGGTCGTAGTTCCAGTTTTTAAGGTCGAGTAGTATTGTGCGTAATAGGGGAGCATAGTTCCTAGTGTACAGTTCTTTTGGGTTGCTGGGTATCCAAATTCCCAGGTATCGCATCTGATTCTGGCACCAATGGAAGGGATACTCGCGTTTGATCCGCTCTCGTACATCTGTGGGGGTCGAAACGTTCAACAATTCGCATTTAGTCAAATTAAGCTTCAGCCCTGATAACTGGCCATATGCGTCGAATTCCCTCATCAGGGTTGGCATAGAGTCAGCGGGGTTGCTCACAAAGAAGAGCATATCGTCCGCATATGCGGCCACCTTATGTTCCTGGTTTCCGTGGTTATACCCCCGAATCTCCGGGTTCCGCCTAACCCTGTCCAGAAATGGTTCTAGGGTAAGGGCGAACAGGAGTGGCGACAGTGGACAGCCCTGCCGAGTGCCGTTATGGATAGTGAAGGTGTCCGTGAGTGCGCCGTTCACCCTCACTCGAGCGCTGGGGTCGGTATAGAGTGCCTCTATCCAGGTCATCATACCCCTCCCCATGCCAACTTTACGCAGTGTTGCCAGCATGAAGCTCCAAGTAACCCTATCAAATGCCTTTTCGGCATCCGTCGAGAGCAGAAGCAATCCCGTTTTTTCTTTTAGCGCCAAGGCTTGTATGGAAAATGCTCGAAGTGTGCAGTCTCTGGCTTCCCTACCTGGTATAAAGCCCGTTTGGTCTGGGTGAATGAAGCGTGGCACAAATGTTTGGAGTCTAGTGGCGATGATTTTAGTGAAGAGTTTCACATCAGTGTTAAGGAGCGAAATAGGCCTGTAACTGCTGCAGTTTTCGGGGTTCTTGCCCGGCTTAGGCAGCACTGTGATTGTGGCTGCTAAAGTTTCTTGGTGAAATTTGTCGCCCTGTTGGAGTCGGTTGAGGGCTGCCATGAGGTGGGGAGACAGGATGTCTTTAAACAACTTGTAGTATCCTGTTGAGAGTCCATCTGGTCCCGGTGCTTTCCCTTTTTTCGCTACCTTAATTGCTGCTAGTACTTCTTCCGTGGTAATTGGGGCTTCCAGGTGGTCTGCTTCCTCAGGTGTTAGGGCGTCTGGACTGAATCTTTGTAGGTATCGCGTTGTTGCGTTCTGCAGCTCTACTCGATGGGCATCAGAGGACGTCGGTGATATATTATACAGTTGTTGGTAATAGTTACGGAATTCAGTGGCTATTGCTTCCGGGAATTGTGTGAGGGTGCCATCAGTCTTCCGTATCTCGTGTACTTGCGCCCTGGCTTGTTGGGGTCGGATCGTGCGGGCTAGGAGTCTCCCACTCTTGTTGGCGTGAATGTAGAAGAACGCCTTGGACCGCTGTGTCGCTCTGTGGTGCTTGCGGGCCACGAGTTCCGCTAACTGTCGGCGGGCATCCAGTAGTGAGCGATACTGCTCCTCAAGCTGCGATCGCTTGTGTTGTGCTTCCAGTTTGGATATCCGTTCGGTGAGTTCCAGCGTATGTTGCTGCGATTCTTTCTTTTTTCGCGAGGCAATTCGTATGAGATGTCCCCGGAGCACGCTCTTGTGCGCTTCCCATTGCGTTACCTTCGACACATCCGCCGTATCGTTCTCTGCGAAGTAGTTGTTTAAATGGTCTGTCAGAAGCGCTTTCACTTCCGGGTCTGACAGGAGCGATTCATTCAGTCTCCATGCCGTCTTAGTTGGTCTGAATAGCGGGGAATCCATATTTATGGATACTGCACTGTGGTCCGACCATGGCGTCGGTGTGATTTCAGCCGACTGCAAACGTTGCAGTCCTTCCTGTTGTATGAGAACACAGTCAATACGCGAATATCTCCTGTGGATGGCCGAGTAGTGTGTATAATCTCGGACCGTCGGGTGTAGGGTTCGCCACGCATCCACCAATCTCAGGTCTCGCAGAGTCTTCCTTATTGCCCTTATCGCGGTTTGTGGTATGCTACTGTGTCCTGTCGATGAGTCAACTAGTGGGTCAAGCGGTGCGTTGAAGTCCCCCCCTATGACAAGCGTTCCTTCTGTAAAAATTGCCAGTTGGCGAATCGTTTTGCTCAGAAACGTTGCTTGTTTTGCGTTTGGCGCATAGACGGAGGCGAAAGTGTATCCTCTTCCCGAAATCGTGCCTTTGATAAAAAGGAATCTGCCGTTAGGGTCAGCTAGTTGGTCCGTCAGGGTGAATTTGATATCAGCCGCTACCATTATAGCTACGCCTACTTTTCGGGTATCTGTGTGGGTGCTATGGTAGTTGGTTGGGTATCTGCTGTTTTTCAGCCTGTGGGTGTCTGATGCTTTAAGGTGTGTTTCCTGCAGCATCGCTACTGAAACCCGTTTGCGGTGAAGTTCTCGCAGGAGGTGTGATCGCTTCTCGGGCGTGTTGAGGCCTCGGCAGTTCTGCGTTAGGACGCAAAGGGGTGCAGCCGTGTACGCCATTGTGATAGTGTGGGTACGAGCGCAGCCCTCACCGTGGTCAAGTTCTGGGGTCCTAGGTCTAGATGCCTGTGCGCACCCCAACTGCCAAGGGATGGGAGATGGAGGGGTAGGAGAAAGGTAGTTGAGGTGGGGGGGGGGGGGAGGGAGGAGGGGAAGGTGAGATTATAGAGTGTGCAGTTACAGGTAAGGAAGAGGAGGGTCGTAGCCCCCAGGTGTTAGGACTCCTAAAAAATAAGTTGCGGCCCGATCCACGCCCGGTTCGGCCCGGCCCGAGAGGTCCCTGGTGAGGGGTCACAGTAGTTTTCCCTCAGAAGTTAAACGTTCCCCCAATATGGGGGGGTCCTGTGTAGCTGGGTGGATTACAAGACCGCACCGTCTCCTAGCAGGCTAGGGCAGCCGCGGAATTGGGTCCCCCAGTAGGTCGGTCTACGCAGGTCTAGTCTGGGGTAGTGGCGAGACCTGCTGAGTCCAACGTCTCTGCCTGCAATATTGCAGGAGCTCAAAGGTTAGGAACTTAAAAGTGTGTGTGGCTCGCTCAGTGAGATGTCCGTTTCCCACATGTTTCCAGTCATATGTCTGTAGCTAAGTCTCTTAGGGAAGCGATCTGTACGGTCACGTCATAGTGGGGCATGGGTTAGTGTCCAGTAGGCTGGTGCGGTATGAGTGGCTATTGGCCTTATCTTATGCTTGTGTGGTCAGCGCAGTGTATCGTTGAGCTATCGCGCGCTTTGGGTCGTGGTGTGTAGGGTTGAGGGTGGGGGGGGGTGCATTATGTGGTCCCGTGTCCCTCCATAAAGGTCCTTGGGTAGTGTCCCCTGCGTCAAGAGTATGGGGTCTAGTTACCTGTCCGCGGTGTAAAAGTTCCTGCGTGTGTGCGTATATCTGGTTGCGGCATATGTGTGCGTCTACGCGCGCGGTGATCGCGCTGTGTTGTGGGATCACATGCTCTCACGAGATACATTACATCAAGTATACTGTGTTACTCATCTGTATTGTCCGGGAACCCATTTATGCCCTCTCTCTGCCAGGCTTGTCTTCAATATTCCACTACTAAAACAGTGTATAGCCCAGAGTGACATAGTTTCAGTCCCGATTTGTCCCCCCCCCCCTTGTCCCACTTCCTTCTAAGTCATAGATACACTAATCACTACCTTGTTCCCACCCGCAGGACCACCTCATCTAATAAAGCCCGATAAAACATTTTCAACAAAATAATATAATATAATACAATTCAATACAATACAATGACCCATGGTTAGGTTTCTCTAGGCACCTCCCACCCCCCCGACCATCCCACTGGCAAATCTTCAGGTAGTCTCTAGAGTGCCAACTTGGTACGACAGGAACGCTTTCGTAGTACCAGAAGTGTTACCCTGTAGCTTGAGCCCAAGTGTCCCGGAATCTGTCAACAGTCCCGTGGAGTGCCGCAGCTTGCAGGACATGTGCACATTCGGATCTGTCCCACCATGGGCCGCAGCCTGTGAGTTTGGTGTGCCATGTGTCCCTCCCCCAACAGGCCCCCCCACCCCAGTTAACTCAGGGTAGCCTCCCGGTCCAAGGGGTGTGCTATTATTGTGCTGCCATGCCTGGTCTAGGGGACCATGTGAATACCCCTTGCTTGTGTATGCGTGCAAACAGTACTTATCTGTCTTCTGTGGTGCTCGGGACGACGCTGGCGTCTGAAGGTATCTGCCTGCTCTGGTAGGGTGCACGTGTCGTGGTCGGCCATTCGTGCCTGGTGGGAGTGGGAGGGGTGCCTAGCCTCACTCCTCAGGGTCCGTGGGGATTAGTTGTCTGCGGGCTTGCGGGCGCTGTGGTGTGTTGTCTCTTCTTCTGCGCTGCTGGCCTGGGATTCGGATCCCTTGCCTCTGTTCTGTTGGCCCCAGGATCCAGTCGGTGACCTCTGTGGGTGGAAGGTTAAGGCGCTGCAGGAATCGTGGAACTTCCTCTGGCCATCTTAACGGGAACCATTCTTCGTGGTGTCTGGCTAAGAGCATAAAGGGGAAACCCCATTTATATGGGATCCCTCTATCCCTGAGCAGCGTAGTGATAGGTCTCAGGGCCCTACGTGCCTCTAGCGTAAGGGGGGACAGGTCCTGGTAGAGGGCCACCTCAGCGCCACTGAATTGCCAGGTGGGTCTCGAACGGGCTCTGTGCATTATCTTCTCCTTTAGTTTGTAGGAATGCATACAGCATATAATGTCTCTTGGCGAATTATCGGTTGCGCGGGCTCTATTAGCCCTGTGTGCCCTGTCGAACACCATGGATTCCGGCGCTTCCGGTCCCAATATGTTTCGGAATAGCGTCTGTAATTTGGCCTCGACGTCCTCTGTCCCTTCTGGTTCAGGTAGGCCGCGGACCCTTATGTTTGATCGGCGACCCCTGTTGTCAAGATCTTCCGTTTGGCGTCTTAAATGTAAAAGCATATTACCTTGCCTGTGGATTGCAAGGTTTGAAGCTTCCACTCTCTCCCCTATAGCTTGCACAGAGTGTTCAGTAGCCTGCACCCTGGTGGCCTGTGCTGTAAGTTCAGCCCTGAGCGTGGTTACCTCTGTGCGGATCGCCGCATGCAGGGTGTCAGATAGAGCTTTCATGTCCTCCTTGGTAACCATGGTTGCCATGGTTGCTGTCAGGGCTCTTATATCGGCGCTGATGTCAGCCAGCGAGAGTTCAGCCGGCTCAGAGGCATGTGTGCTGACCGGGGAGTCGGCCATGTTTGCGCCCGCTGCCACGTGGCGACCGGTCGTCGACGGTGCCAGGTACCCGTCCATAGGACCAGCTTGGGAATTGCTCGGGTGAGTCCTGGGGGTTTGTGAGCCGTCTGGGCGTTTTGTGCGCCCCATTATCGTGCCGTGCTGCGGTGTTAGCTTTGCTGTTAAGGCTGTGTGGGACGGAGCTCTTCCCCTAAGCAGCCATTCTCGCTTGCGGCCAAACCACGCCCCCTGAATCTCTTTACTTCATATATCACTACTAGCCTTGATCCAGTGAGTTGTTATTTCCAAGTTTGCATTGAGGCTTTCAGGAGTATTTAAAAGGAAGTTATTCAGTTTTAAGAGGAAAAAAAAGACAAACGCGGGAATGGTAGAATTTCCACTCATAGACATGTAGCACAAATGCAACGTGAAGCAATTGTACTCTGCTTGCTCCGGTACTGGAATTTGCCAACCAAGTCGCCTTGATAGTCTTTAATGTGGAATATCAATGTTTTGTCCATACACTGACAGTCTTCCTTTGACAGTAGTTTTAAAGCATGGGACAGAAACAGAGTAACATGTATAGACAGGCAGTGTGACAAAACCATACCAGAGGGAAATGTGCCCCAGTATAGTGCTATTGCTCCATTGTGACTTGACCACTTAAGAGACAAAAGCAAAACAATTGTAGATTATTAGTTATGAAATTGTTATGCAAAATAGGCCAATTGGCTTTTAGCTGTCATAATCTACATATTACATTCCAACTGTAAATAGAGATTAAAGGGATACTCTAGTGCCCGGAATACAAAGCTTTATTTCTGGCACTACTGATCCCTCCGCCTCCCCCACTCCCTTGCGCCCTCCAACTCGGGTAAATAAAGGGTTAAAAACCCTTGATTTACTTACCTTATCCTAGAGCCGATGTCCCTCGGCGGTGGGTCGTAGCTCTGCCCCCTCCTTTGCCCTGTGGCGAGCTGGGCCTAAAGCGCGCATTAGACCTCCCCATAGGAAAGCATTGAATCATGTTTTCCTATGGGGAAAATCTGACGCTGAAGGCCTTCATGCAGAGCGTGAGGACGTCCTGCGTCAGATAACGGACCAAAAGTCTGTTCCAATTCCGGAAGCGCCCCCAGTGGGGACACAGCACCCAGACCATTTCAATGAGCTGAAGTGGTCTGGGTGCCTACAGTGTCCCTTTAACCCCTTAAGGACACATGACATGTGTGACATGTCATGATTCCATTTTATTCCAGAAGTTTGGTCCTTAAGGGGTTAAGAAAAGCCAATGATGGGTATAAATATGAGGAAATCTTTAATTTTTTTAATGTCAATATAAACCTGTATTTTAAGTGGCGATAGAGGTAGGGCGTAGCCTTACTAATAATGGAAAAGATGGATGATAAGAAATAGTGGCATAACAGATACATAATTTGGTAGATAAAATATGATTCTTGAACCTCTTTCAGGTCCCCGATACTTAGATAATTGTGGTCATAACATTTGTTTCATGGGGTACGAGCAAGTACACAGCATGTAATGTTCCAAGTCTAACTTATTATTATGTTATTTCATTGCATTTTAATGTTGCTCCCATCTGTTTACTCTTTACAGCTAATTCCATCAAAGTAGAAATGTATAGTGATGATGAATCTGGACGCCTTCTTGTCCACGACGACCGACTAAGTGAGAAAGACGATGGGGGCTTGCCTGATGACTCGCTGGTCGAGCCACTAGGCTACTGTGATGGTTCTGGTCAAGACCCACATTCTCCTGGAGGCATTCGCCTCCCCAATGGCAAACTGAAGTGTGATATTTGTGGAATGGTCTGCATTGGACCGAACGTTCTGATGGTGCATAAAAGAAGCCACACGGGTAAGCCAGAGCGGAGTGAAAACTATAGTGTGATGGGACAGAGGGCACGTCGATGGCCGTTATAGTGATATTAAATCCTTTTACTTAAGTGTCAATCAGGGTTTGGGATGGCGTACTGGTAATTTTTGCTTTGTTCATTTATTGAGAGAGTGCTATAGCTAGTGCAGCCAACCTAAAGTGATGTGATTTTGAGCGCCAGGATGGTTTGGTTGGTAATCAGTTGATGTTCAGTTCTAGAGTATATATATGAGGTCAAAAAAGGTGAATTGACATCGTGTGAAAAAGTGGTTTTCACATGACTATATATGACCATTTCTTTTTCTGTGGATCACTAGCTAATAATCGACTGCCGTAGAGGCTGAACTCTGCTTAGTTGAAACTAGACTTCAGTTCTACAATCGAATGAACAAATATGTTATGTATGGAAACCCTGTCTTTTAATTTTTAGATAAGTGTAATTTCTTTATCATTCCTCATCCATCCTGCAGCATCAATTGGCTCACACTTAATTGCCCAAGCTTTCTCCAAGTATAGTAGTTATTGTGAAAAGTAAAGTTGTCAGTTAGATGCGATTAGCTGTTTATGGTCCACTTTGTGAACAGACTGCAAGGTCTTGGATTATTGTACAGTGTTAGTGCAGAAGCCTGCCTTGTGTTGTTAGAGAGGAGATGTATAACTGTACTGAAACCAGTAGATCTGGACAGTTTATAGACTTATAGTAGCAAAACAAGGAAGGTTAGAGAGCATAGTAAATGAAAAGGGATGAATCAACATTTGTTAATTGTTCCTTTCAGTGAAATTCTCTTCCTTTCTAATAGTAGCTCCTAAAGCTGAAAATGGGGTAATACCTTCTCTCCAGAGCCTTGGACTTTAGGCTGACTTCTAATTTGCACAAAATGCTGTGGGAAGTAAGTGGGAGGGCCATTGATCCCCTATGTCTGTACGTTACTAACCAGCTTGCTGTTGTGTTGCAGCACTCAGCGGGGACTTTATGTTTGATGCTGTTTCAGGTGAGCGACCTTTTCACTGTAACCAGTGTGGTGCCTCATTTACTCAGAAGGGGAACCTATTAAGGCACATCAAACTGCACTCGGGTGAGAAGCCTTTCAAGTGCCCATTCTGTAACTACGCTTGCCGTCGTCGAGATGCACTAACAGGTCACCTGCGCACCCACGCTGGTGAGTGTGCTAAGGTTGACCTATTTTGTTAAACAACCAATCTTTCAATGTGGGCATTCAGCCATTCTGGTATTCTTTGGTTCTCTGAAGTCCCAAATTGGTGCTATCTGGCTAAGCCTAATGTGCTGTAAGTGCATGCTATGACCAATTAAATGTTACCTTATTTTTCACATGATTCTAAAATACGTATTTTTGTATCAGATCTATAAAAATTAGAATTTGTTGGAAATGACCAATTATTAAAAAAATTTTTTTAAGAAGGATACTTTTTTTTTGAACACTTGTTTCATCTGGTGACTGAGAAAGAAACCTGCAGAACTCTGCCCCACTATCACTGTGACAGTATAATGACAGAGAACCCAAGAATGCTAGAGGTCTTTAAACTGTCCTTTTCACTTTGCGGGGATGCATGCTAAAAGGAATATATCATTAAATGGCCTTATTATATATTTTCAGTATGTTGATACCTATTTGTATCCAATTCACCATGCATTTTACTAGAACTTCTACAGTTGGCCAATATGATGCAAGTACTACAGGATGTAATATACTTTTACATGACTCTTTTAAGGCAGCCATGATAAATTCCCTTTGACACATATGTGCTATGTTCCTCCTTTCTATTTGATTTATTGGAGACATATCCCTGTTTTATGGGAAGGCTCTATTTCATTTTTTCCAGTCTCCTCCCCCACAGTCGGCAAGCCCTACAAGTGCAACTACTGCGGCCGCAGCTACAAACAGCAGAACACGCTGGAAGAACATAAGGAGCGATGCCACAACTACTTGCAGAGCCTCAGTAATGAAGCCCAGCATCTCCCTGCACATCAAGGTGAATGACCTTCTGGAAGGGTACAAACAGGAAATGTATGTATATAGGGTTCAGCAGCATGCACCTTTATTTATTTGTTGCCAGGTATGGTCTTGGTGTGCATAACCTTATTAAACAGGTGTTTGAAAGTCTTGAGTACGGAAGCTTTTACTTGCAAATACACTATTTATCTCCCTGTTTCCATCTATTATTAGATGTGTTTGTATAATGTCTTGGAGAACAGAAAGTACCAGAATAACCAGTTCCAAGGATACCATACATGGCTTGGTAAATCTGAATTATTAACACTTTTTTGCAGTGCTTATCTGGAAAACTGCAATATTATTACTATTCATGAGAGATGCCAGGGATATAAAACACAAAGCAAGAAAAGCAATATTATCCATCCGTAAACATTAAGTGATCAAAGTTGGCCTTAGACACTGGCTTTGTTGACTGGCAGTCTTTCAGTCAAAACAAGGCTACAGATTTAAGCAAAACACATGACCTTGGAAAGAAGCTTAATTTAATTATTGACTCATTGTGTAGTGAAAAAAAGAAGAACCAAAGAGTCAGGATTTATTGGTTTATGTAGCACCTGGGAAGCCAAATTAGCTACTTAAATGGAAACTATAGTGCCAGGAAAACAAAGTTGTTTTGCTGGTACTATTGCTCCCTGTAGTGCTCCCCTCCATTGTTGTCCTGCCCTCCTTCTGTCACCGGATTCCAGCGTTGTTGACTGTGGATCAGGCTCTTCCCCCATAGGAAAGCATGTATAATGCTTTCCTAACGGGTTTTACATGATGCTGGATGTCCCCATGCTATTCTATGATGGTCATGTTCCAAAATTGCTATCTTCTGGACCTAAAGGGACCCTGTAGTCACAAGAATAGCTACAACTTAATGTAGTGGTCTGGTGTCTACTGCCTATCCCTGCAGGCTTTTTAATGTAAACACTGGCTTTGAGACAAAATGGCTACATAACCTCCAACATAAGTATGTTGCTATTAAGTCATATATTAATTATATGATCAGGGCTAGTTGCAAGAAAAAATGTGGGGCCACTTTATTTTCTTAGAAACCATTTTAATGCTAATTTTGGCAAATGCAGACAATTGGATAACTTTCAATGAAAGTGCATTGAGAGTAGTGGATGCAGGGGAGATATACGTGGGGGATAGGGTATGAAGTGGGTCCATTGGTAATAGGGGCCATGGACCAGGAGGTTGAGACTCTTGGAGGCACAATCATTGTTTTTATAATCTGGTTCCGTATCTTGCATGCCGCTTTACCCATTCCCCATCCCTCTTCCTATGTAGCATGCAAAGGCACCACTTGTTGCTGGCGGCCATATCATATCCCTTCTCCCTGTGTACCACGTGGCTTAGGATGGAACTTGCTGTAGGGTTCAGACTGGGCTGAGCCTCAACTTATCTGCATTGTGGGAGAAAAAGTTGTCAGTGGTTGACGTGAGAGAGGAGAAAGTTGTAAATCTGAGGAAGGGGAACTAATTGTATATAGGGCTTAAGTATGAATCTGTGTGTATTACTGTGTACCTGTATATTGGTGTCTGTTTAACTGTGTTCCTGTATGTTTCTATGCTAGTAAGTCTGTATCCCAACTTCTCCTTCTACTCCCGGCAGTCGGTGATGTCTCTCCACAGGTTCCTACTCAATTTTAAGTATTCTTGAACTTAATGCTGCATTTGACACTCTTGATCATGCCCTTCTTCTCCAAACTTTTCAATCCCTTCCTCTCTGTGACACTGTCCTCTTGTGGTTCTCAACTTCTCATCCAATAACTCCCAATGGTCATTCAGTGTCTCCTTTTCTAATGACACCACCTCCCCTTGTCCTGTCTTGTCTTGGTTGGAGATCTGTTCTTGGTCCCCTTTTGTTTTCTCTTTTCACTGCTTCTCTTGGCAAGCGTGTTAATTCCTTTGGATTCCACTACCATCTATATGCCGATGACCCCCAGATATATTTCTCCTCCCCTGATCTCTCCCCCACTTTCCTAGCATGCATCACTACTATATGCCTTTCTTCCAACTCTGATTGGGTGTCCCCCTGGTTTCTGAAACTCAGTCTCTCTAAAACTAAGCTTAATATTTTTCTTCCTCATAATCCTCCATGGTCCTCCTCTTTCGCTCTCCCTGCAAGTTAATGATCCCCGCATTATCCTATACTATGCCCTCATAATTGGTCTCCCCAGAGACTGTATGGCCTTGCTACTGTCTGTATGAATGCTACCGCCAGGCTGATTTTTCTCTTCTGTTGCTCCTCTCACACCTTGTCCCTCTGTCAATCCTTATATTGGCTTCTTGTACCCTATAGGAATAATTTCAAAATGCTAACCCTTACCTACAAAGCTCTAAACAATTCTAGCTCTGTTACATTTCTTCACCAAGTCGTGGGTATGCCCCTTCTTGTTCTCTCTGCTCTGCTGGTGACCTTCTCCTGTCCGCTGCTTCAATAGAAATTGGCACTTTTACAAATGAATCTTGTTACACCTACCTGGCTGTCAGTCAGACAACCGGTCCTATTACTTACCTCTGTCTTAGCTATGTGGATCTAAACTCAAGAGGCTGGCAATTGTCCAGACCACTTGTGAGATGTAAAGGAAGCTTGGATGATTTCACGGTGACCGTTTACCTGTCTTAATCTGAAGGCAACACATGATTTACTATCCCGTTAATGTCCTTTTAGAAATGACATAGTGACATTTTATAGGTAATGACCATTGCATTGGAAACATTGTTAGTAATTATCTAGTTTAGATATTATATTAATGTTATTTTTACTTTGTCAAATATGGTGTACATAGACACCCAAGTGATGCAGGTGCAGACACACACATCCTTTTAGTGCCTTTGAGTCTCTCTGAGATGCATCATGTAAGTGGTGTTACTTCCATTTTGAATTTTATTAGATTGTGATTTCTTCACTTTCACCCTGCAAAGTTTCTGTGCTATAGCTGGCACATTTTACTAGCATAGCACAAACAACTCGCCCATTCTCTTCTCTCCTTTCCTTCCAGGTGAGGAGATTCGAGACCTGGTGCTGAGACCAGATTCACTACTGCATCTCTCCTCTGACCCGCCGTCTTATATGGACCGGCTGGCATGCAGCCTTACTAAACGCAAGCGCTCCACACCTCAGAAATTTATGGGTAAGAGCACATGTACATGTGTATTGGAGGGGAGCAGTAGTGATAATGTAAAGCTTGTATGTCACAATATTAAAATTAGTATTATGTCTGTCATTGTGCTTAGAGCACCTACAGTTTTTCTATACGTTTATATCTTGTGCTGTGCAGCTACAGCAATTTATTTTTTTAGACATTTATAAGAGACATTGTACCTTCAGTTAAATTGGTAAATTCAGCTGAAAACACCTTGATATAGAATATCATTATATGGTCATGCTTTATAATGTAATAAATTACATGTAGAAAATTATAGCATTTTTTTTTTAATAATTTTTTTACACAATACCTGTCTAGGTACTTCATAAGGTCTCCCCTGGTTTCCTTTACTCTTGTGGGTAGCATGGAGTCTGGTAGTGGGCTTTATGATAATTTTTGATTCTGAATACTGATATACAGCAAACAAAATAAAAACCAGTGCACACAGCTTCTCAATGAACCTCCCAGCGCACAGTGCCAAAGTGACCACAAACCCCTTGTCTTATACAAACAACCACTATAGGTCGGACTTCAACAGATCTTGAAGCAGATTTTCCATGAAATCATAAAGTTTCAGTCAATGTTTCATGCTTAAATAAAGATCTTCAATTCATCATCTGTTGAAGCCTGATCTATACTGGTTATTTGTTTTTGAATATAGATAATATTTTAGAAACCTTTCTTATAAACAACCCTGAATGTATACCAGAGACACTTTTGTCTTATGTTTGTTTGGTTTTTTTTTTCTTGGTACTGCAGATCAAGACAGACATGTCATAGAAACCTTTAGTTTAAGGTTCACTTCTAACATAAATTAACAGTTTGTGCCCCCACAAGTAACATTTGAGACATATAAGTTAATATGAGTACTGTAAAATGTGTTTTTTATCTGATTGATTTCCAGTTTAAGTAACACATTCCATTTTATTTAGGAGAGAAACAGATGCGGTTGAGTCTGAATGACCTCCCGTATGACATGAACTCGAGTTTCGATAAAGATGTAGAAATGGTGCCCCATCACCCTCTGGATCCTGCCTATGGCAACGCATTGGCTTTTGTGGGAGGACCTATGCGCTTACCACCATCAAACTGTATCTCAGAGATCACTCCGGTTATTAGCTCAGTGTACACCCAACTACAGCCCATGCAAGGAAGGCCAGACATGCCAGGAAATCGGGAAGCAGCAGAGGGTCATGAGGACCTACCTGATGGAACACAAATTCATTACAGAGGACGAAGTGAGCATGGGGCTTCCCCTACAAATGGCTGCCAGGACTCCGCAACAGACACTGAAAGCAACCATGAGGAGAGGGGATCCCAGGCTACCAGCAGCCGGCAGAGCCCAGCCTACGCCAAAGAGGACCAGAAACCACCTGAGGCAGGGGTAGTACACCCCTCCCGCTCATTGCCTGGCACTGCCAAAGAAACCCTGCGAGTGCTGGGAGAGGATGGGGAGCAAGTAAAAGCATTTAAGTGTGAGCACTGTCGGGTACTCTTCCTGGACCATGTAATGTTTACAATCCACATGGGTTGCCATGGCTTCAGAGACCCTTTCGAGTGCAATATCTGCGGCTATCATAGCCAGGACCGGTACGAGTTTTCATCACATATTGTGAGAGGGGAGCACAAGGTTTAACAGAGGGAACAGGGGTGGAGCAAGGGAAACTGCACTCACCCCATAGGGCACAGATGCACAGTCTTGCCTAGTGGCAGACACCAATTTATGGCTAGGCCTTTCTAAGCGTGGCCCCTTTAAAAGGTTTTAGTCTTTTGTTGGTTTTATTTTTGATTTTTTGATTTTTTTTTTTTTTACACATAATGGGTGGGTAATTAAAATTAAAGCACCTTTACATGTTTTGTTTTCTTATTTCACTACATTTCACTACTGTAATCCACATGTTATGTGTTTGCAATTGCAAATAATGATGTATTTTGTCCCAACTACCTAAGAGTTACATATGACAGAACCATTAACCTATCTACAGTGACATTTCTACTTCATATGGCATATTAACAGAAATAGGGAATGAAGCAATTTTAATTTTTTAATTTTTTTTTTTAAAGGGGTCAAGGCACTACTGGATTAATGGTCATGTGAGCTTGTTAGACGAAGATACAAATTGCTGGTTATCTAGCCTCACTTTGGTTCATGCACTTAAAGTGCCTTGTTGCCTGTTGGGGTACACTCTCCCCAAGATAGTACAGTGTTAAAAGTAAAAGTCTTTAGCTTTGCTGCCAGATGGGAAGTAGTTAGCTAGTTTATCAAAGTTATTAGTTCCCTTGTCTAGGTCTTTATTTTTCAAGGGATGGTCTCCCAGTCTCAAAATCTATTAACCTCCTGACTTCTAAATACGCACATAGCTCCACAACTATCTCCAGCAAAGGACTTGGGGAGTAGCAGGGCTGGTCTATCCCTTGAAAGTGGTTAAGTGATATCGCCGGTTTTCTCAGCACTTTTGGAAGTGAGGATACAAAACTGTACTTGCCACTCAAATCTCTAAAGCACTCTATCTCTTACTTCCTTGCCCAACAATGTGTTCTTCTTTGCACTGACAGATTGACAACAGACTAATGAAAGTGAATTATTTGCATATTGAAAGATAAACTGCTACCAAGAAGAAGTCCTTAGAGGGTTAAAAAAACAAAACTAGCAAACAAACTAAAAAAATAAAATAAAAATAAATCTATTTAAATATTGTTAACTGTGCAGCTGAATATTTTTCCCCCCCTTAGATATTTTTTTTTTCCCCCTTGCTGCTGGATGGGCCTACCATTTGTTGCAGTGCAGTGAGTTTTAATGCTGCAGATTGTGTAGCAGTTAAGGGGTTAAAATATTACCGCTCTTGTAATTATTTTTGTCTATATTTTCTGAATATTTTGTATATCCCTTAATTTATCCGCTTACATCACCCTGTCTTAAGCGTCAGTTCTTCGATCTTGTTACACAGAGACACATGCACACATAGCCTGGTCATAAGAAGTAAGCCTTTTTTACTTTAATGCTAAATGCTTGCTGTGAGATTAATAGGGGTAACACTTGTGTCCAAGTTATGATCAATTAATGTAAAAACAATCTCAGACGGGTTTTACACCTTTTTGTTAGTGACACAATAAGCAGTTATGTTTTGAGCATTACTGCTCATGTTTGTGTGCCTTGAATGCAATGCGACTTTGCATTCATTGGGTAACTTTATTTAAATTACACAATGTCTCTCCATGTCCAAAGGAGGAGAACCATGATGTTCATTTCTTGGTGCTGAAAATGGAAGCACATATTGTTGTCTTCTGAAAGTTTAACTTAAAGAGACACCCCAAGCACTCTAACCACTAGTTGCAGCGATTATGGTCTAAGGAGGCTATGTGTATAATCCCTTCAGTTTTTGTTCATTCCATTTCCAAGACGTTTATGAAGGTGTGGGGTGTGTAATCTTAGGGAGCTGGAAATCTAGTGCTTGCAAATGGTTTGTTAGTAACTGGGGGGGGGGGGGAAGAGGGGAGTACGTACATTACTAGTGCCATAACACCAACAGCACTATGGTAAGCTGTAATGATTATAATGCTTGGAATGTCCCTTTAATATAAAGACTGAATTAAGCTACAGTATTTGTATGTTCATTATTATTACCCAGTAAAATCCGTGACGGATTGCATACAACAGATGATGTACCTTTGCAAAACAAAAGCCAAAAAAAGTATATCTATCTACCACCTTTCTAGAAACCAAATCTGTGGAGAGCATTATTTTCTTTGGAAGATTTTCCTGACAACTAGAGCCACATGTCAGTTATATTATAAATTAGGATATCCTGATAATATAACTTGAAGCCAAGAGTTTAATGATCTCAAATAACAAGACTGACGACAGCCAGCACGAGAAATTAGTAGGCTCTATATTAACTTCATAATAATGAAAATTGGAAATGGCTTTATTTGAAAATTCAACTTTTCTTATGTGGGGTACTTCATTTTAATTATACTGTTGCTTTAATTATGCATTCGCTACAGTAATTACAAAATGAGACAAAGTATTTGTATTAATTATTTAAATCTTGTGGTAACTCAGAAATTCCCATATACTTTCGGCAGCATCGATCAGCAGTTTTTTTTTTTTCTTTTTTCCATGAATGGTACAATGTCCGTGACAGGGAGGTTTATCAAGGCAAAACGTGCTATTTTGTGTGCAAATATTCAAATATTGAGAGAATATATTGAGAGAATACTGCTAGTTTCCATGTGGATTACTCATTATTTAGTACTTTACCTCAGAAGAGGGACCTGTGTTTGCCTTGATAAATTACCCCCCTCTCCACATCATAAAGGTGAGGGGTTCCTTTGCACCTCAAGTGCAGCATTGTTATTGCATGTAGCTACTTTGTACTAATTACAATTACATCACTTAACCAACACAGAAACAAAATGTTGCTACCCTTGTATTTACTGAACCAATAATGACACTGTGACAGTCCTCAACTCTTCATAATGATGGAAGGGAATCTGGGCAATAAATGTTCCATGCCATTGCTCGCTTGTCCATTACAGGAAAAAGTACTGTAGCAAGTGGCTATAAAGACTCCCATTAACTTCACATGTTTACATTAGTTTGGTATGAATCTCAGATTACATATCAGTGAAAATCAATATTTGCCACATTTTCTTATGATGGTGCGTCAAATTTCCCCAGAAGTAGAATTTAGCAATGACTCTTGCACTGGTCCTCTAAACAGTTATGTTCCTATTTTCTAGAATTCATTTTTAAAAAGCATGTGATATGCTTACTTCCAACCACTGTGTACTAAATAAAATACCAATGCCAACCAGAGTTTCGTGTGGAAACACATATGTATACCAAATGTATCAACTGATAAAGGCCATTTAAAACGTCATTATTTCCCCCAATGCTTTTAAAGGGGCATTTTATGCACCATTAACCGTCGTTATGATGCTTACCGTGTCCCTTTAAATATATTCTAATATACAATGGGATATGTGGCACATATCCTCTACTTATTAACCTAGTGCTAATGTAAGAAAACCCACAGGGCTACATTTCTAATAATGCTTTTATAGTTCAGAGTACTACTGGTTAGCCTACTAATCAGTCATACCGGTATGCTCAAGGACACAGTGCCCGTGTAAGAATTATTTTACTCTTGCACTACACTGCATTAATTTTGCAAATACACACAGATATAATTCCTGTAAGGTAGTTCATCTTCCAGAACATACTGTGCTTGGAGCCATTATGCTCTCTGTCAGAGGAAGTGGTAATAAGGCAAGTTCTAGAAGGAGACTTTTCCCGTCTCCAGCACAAAACCGCCACCTTTAGAAAAGTCTTACAAGGCTAAACCCCCTCCTCCCCCTTAATTGTATGACTAGAGAGCTTTTAAAAAGCACTACAATAGGAAATGACTGATATATTTGCAAATAACCAAAAACATGCAATGCTTTAATAACACACATTTAACACTATTTGATTTCCATTTTACTTTTCTCAAAGATTTAGCTTTGTGGTGCTTTCTCCTTAGTAGCTTGTGTAAAAGAACCTTTTCCTATTGTTTTGCTTGACTCCCCAGCAGCAAAACCAGGGTTCAAACAACACTTAATGATAGCACGTACCATTCTCCGTAATTGCTGCTACCATGAATTTTAAACCAAAGGCTGTTTCATTCATTTCTTTTATACAACACAAAACACCTCAAGATTACAAATATTCTTCTGTTACTCAATATGTGACTATATATTAGGACAAAATGAAATAATTGCAGTAAAGGCTACATCCCTTGAATTTTCTAGAAAGTAACATTTTGCTTATTTTAACTTCACTAAGCATTTGTTTTGTTTTATAGAATCCTCAGTGGTGTTAAGCTTTCTTTACCCATGCTATCAGTATCACACATTACACGAGCAGGTTTACAGTATATGCCACAGGAGAGGTGGTGGGGAAAATAACAAAATGTATCCCTCCACCACTACACCTTAACCATTGAGTATTAATGTAATCATTCTCTTGTAGAATATCCCTACACTTTTTCTAGTGGATTTGTTGGTCATGGAAAATTGCACATTTTTGTACATTTAGTAACCCAGTGAACAATCTTTCCCATTTTCATTGCTGCTCTAGATGCCTCTGAAGTGGCCTTTATTCTTATAGGCTTTAACCATACAACTGAATTAGCCTGTGAGTGGTTACGAACGTTACAAAACCAGCTATTCGGACACCATTAACTTATTCTTCTAACACAGTAGTTTTCAACATCTATCAGGGCTTTCTATATATTTTTTTTATTTGTACTTAATACATTAAAGACTTTTCCCACAACTCTAAACATATTACCTAATACAAAAAAAAAGGTTTTATCCATGAGGAAATATACTACAACTTCTTCATTTACGTACATACTTCCATGTCAGAAGCCTTTACAATAGCTTAACCCCTTAAGGACCAAACTTCTGGAATAAAAGGGAATCATGACGTGTCACAAATGTCATGTGTCCTTAAGGGGTTAAAGATAAGATGTCTCTTGATGGTCTTTTTTTTTTTTTTTTTTTTTTTTAAAGAACAGAACACACCTGCCCAATTGATTATTGAATATACCTTCAACATCTTTTTAGAGACATTGCAGACCAGTTAAAGACTGTACACTACCTGGGGTGGATGTATTCTGCCAATTTAGCGTTGTGCCTATAGAGAGTTACCACTGAAGCCCTTAGTAGCCTGGCATTTTTATTGACAGCTTTGTTTATATTGTTCTTTTCTTGACTTTATTCTACCTGGCTCTTAAAGTTCTGCTAAATAATTCTAAGCTAGGCTCACACAATCCCAGTTTAGAGAATTGACCTCTAATACACGATCAAACTGCAAATATTTTTGTCAATAATATGTTATGATAATAAATTATATTATTAATATAGGATATATTATCAAGATGATTTGATTGGGTTCTATTACAGAAATGTGTCTTCCCATACTGATCAATTAATGTTCAAAAGGCAATTAAAACTGAAAATGGATTTAACTGGGTTATAATTCATGTAAATGTCTATCTAATGAGTGTGCTGTGGCAGCATGTATTTTTGAATATTAGAATAAAACACTGTGCCATTTAACAACAGGAGTTGAGATGTAAGACTTATGAGAAGAACAGTAGCTATCGTGGAGGGATCTGTATGTGTAAAATAAAAAAAATGATTATTCACCACAAAATCCACAATCCGAACAGGTCTAACAAAAAGTATTCTACTTCGATTTTTATCAATGCAAAGTATTGAGGTTTTTTTTTTCATCAGTTTAAAACTTTAGTCTTAATGCATTTCTGTCATGCTTTGTTCTGTTATTGGCTCAATAGTTAAGAAATCTCCTTTACCTCACAGTCCTTCTTTCTGAATTCCGTGAAATTGTACCTTCCATCTACCCCTCTCTACCTCTTGCAACTCTCTGTGCAAATTCCATTTTAGCTGCCCTTTTGCTGTTAAGCAAGTTACACAGCAGTGGCCATCACAAAACTAGGCACAAAGTATTGTCTACATTATACGCAACACCTATAAAAGGAGATTCACGTGGGGAAAGCCACGATAAACAAAACCAGATTATAGTAAAGAGTTGTATATGTTTAAAACAAAACATGACAGAGATGCTTTAATGTGAATGTTTATACACTGTTAAGACTGAAGAGCTACAGCCCCCCCCCCCCCCTCACATTTCAGTAACTGTAGTTTTTAGCAGGTCAACACATGCTGTCATTTATCAATATCATAAAAGCCTGCACTGTTCCAATAAATTATGTAGATAGAGTGCATTTAAAAAACATCTTTTGCTTTAGCAAACATTTCACATGCAGTTTTAAATCCCTGAAAACCCACCAAGACTTACCCAGTAAACTGTGATACTGTTGTACACGTCAAACAAAGACAGGCCATGATTTTGTACACTTTAAGAGGAATAGAGTAATCAAGCAATGTGGACACTTTAAAAGGGCTTTTTAAAAGTCAGCATTTTGTATCTAAATCTATTAATATTTTCTCTTTTAAAAAGCCCAAGAAAATATCCATGGTGTTCGTTCCTTGTTTCTAACATTTCAACAGAAAAGTGCAATATTTCTAATTTCCCATGTTATTATAAGTATTTTCCTGGGTTCTGTTAGATTTTGTTAGCGTTACCACCCTCTGTTTGTGAGGCTAAACTTGCTTTTAAATCTTGCTGCAAAGCTTTTTTTTGTATCTGTAACATAGTGTAAGTAAACATTTGTGTAATGGAGATAATGTATGTTTTGTATTGTTCTGGCTGAAGATCTGTTATAAATAAAATCTGAGTCATTTATCATGTTTGTTTATTTTTTTCTTTTAAATTCTAAATAGATATACTGCCCCTAATCTACTTCCAATGAATACCACAAGATGGCAGTAAGTGAAATATTGTTTATGAACTGATGGACATAACTTTATTCAGGATGCAGAAGTGTTTTCAAAGCGGCATTTTATTTCTGATCCTAATGAAAAAAAATGTTCATCAGGATTCAAGACCATTATGCAATTGTGGAATTCGATTATGAATGGCAACTTGTTTAAAAGGGAAGTCATTAATATTGTTGTGCATTAAATGTTGTGTGGGGTGTGTTCTTTGTATAACTTTCTGCACACTTCGGGTGAAAAGTTTTTTGGAGTAATAAAAACTACAACTATGGATACAAGCCATTACTGAAAGCAACTGCTCACCCAGGCAGAAATGATTTACATGCCAAACGGAGGGATGCTTTGCTAGTCATTTAGGGATAGTACACTCAGCTGCATACATGCATTTGTGGCAAACAGTCTAAAGAACCATGCTTTTTCATTTATAAAGAAAATGTATCTACATAACTAACATAACAGAACTGCATATGTTTTGTGGATGACCATGTTCTTTTGATGTGGCACTGTCCCTTTTGTAAAAATAGATTTAATTGAAATTCCATCACAAAAGATTACAGAGCACTTTCCTTTGTAGAGCTTGATATTTTGGCAAAATATGGCAGCACATAAAGCTGTTACCACCACATCTTGCCATTTCTCGTCAGCAGTCACTCAGGACTGCTCATGCTGATTGGCCAGGGTGGTGTTTTCCCTATGGGAAAACATTGGGAAAGATCATCAATTCTAAAGATGTCAACTGAGAGGCAGATTGGGGCTGGGCCCAGTGCCGGTGGACCTGTGTGGCGCTGGAATAAAGGTGAGTTTTTAAAAAAAAAAAAAAAAAAATCGCAAGTGGGCAGCCAGCTAGTGTTTTTAACACTATAGAGTTTCTTTAAAGGGACACTATAGTCACCAGAATAATTACAGCTTAAAGGACCACTCTAGTGCCAGGAAAGCATACTCGTTTTCCTGGCACTAGAGTACCCTGAGGGTGCCCCCACCCTCAGGGACCCACTCCCGCCCGCCTCTGGAAAGGGGAAAGGGGTAAAAACTTACCTTTTTCCAGCGCTGGGCGGGGAGCTCTCCTCCTCTCCGCCTCCGTTCCTCCCCGTCGGCTGAATGCGCACGCGCGGCAAGAGCTGCGCGCGCATTCAGCCGGTCACATAGGAAAGCATTCATAATGCTTTCCTATGGACGCTTGCGTGCTCTCACTGTGATTTTCACAGTGAGAATCACGCAAGCGCCTCTAGCGGCTGTCAGTGAGACAGCCACTAGAGGATTAGGGGGAAGGCTTAACTAATTGATAAACATAGCAGTTTCTCTGAATGGCCATTATACTGGCATACATACTGGCACACACACACACACACAGACCTATTGACAGACACAAACACAGACCTAGTGACAGACACACACACACAAACACAGACCTAGTGACAGACACACACACACAAACACAGACCTAGTGACAGACACACACACACACACACACACACACAGACCTATTGACAGACACAAACTCAGACCTAGTGGCAGACAGACTGACACACACACACAGACTGACACACACAAACACAGACACGCACAGACCTACTGACAGACATAAACACACACATACTGACATACACATGGGCAAACTGTAAAGCCCCTTCCAGTTTCCTACCTTCCCTGGGGTTCAGTGTGCTGCCTCGGGTGGTTGGAAGTTGGGGACTGGCTCTCTTTGCTCAGTCCCCCTCCTCGCTGCCTCCTGGCTCAGCCTCCCTCCCGCGCGCCTCATCATCTCTGAGGGAGGAAGTGACTCGTGGACGTCACTTCCTCCCAGGCTGCCGTAAAGCAGGAGGCCCGATCGTGCTGTTAAAGGGCCACAGCATCCGACCGGGCCCCTGCTGAAAAGTGCTCACCGGGTGGCCCTAAGTGTATTGGCCACCCGGTAAGCCCCCTTAGAGTATGGGCCCCGGTGCAGCTGCAATACAAGCACCGCGGCCCATGGGTGGGGAGGGGATTTTTCTTATGCAGGCAATGGGCGACGGGGCCACGGGGCAGCTGCTTTGGACCCCCCAGGGCAGCTGCCCCGTTTGCCCCGCGTTAAAGACGGCCCTGTGCCCAGGTTCCGATTATTATTTTTATTATAGACGGCTCTGGTCACTCAGACGGCCACTAAAGGTGCTTCCAGGGTCAATGATGCACAATGTGCAGCACTGACATTCAGCGTCTCAATGCATTGATTTAATGCATTTCTATGAGGAGATGCTGATTGATAGTCTACAGACGAAACGCGTCGAGCAGAGAGAAGCTTGGAGTATCCCCAAGGATTAAAGCCAAAAAGCCAATACTTGTCAGACCTACAGGACAACATTAAGCTCCTTTCACATTTTGTTTGAAGATTGGTTAATACATTGAGTGACTGACATCCTGAGGTACCAAGGCTGATACCAACTGTATGGGGACTTAGCCCTTTGGTGGCTGACTAGCACAAATGGATATATTTCTCTTTGTGCCTCTTATTTTGTGAGTGTATCCATTGTTTTTATTTATTTTTTATTTTTGTCATTAAATACTTCACTATGTATATTTTCTCTTTTGTTTCTATTACAACGATCTGAATGGTAATTTGCACATTTGTGATAGTGGCACCCACACTGGTATATGTTTGTAACTATACTATTTTTGATCTAAATGATGTTGCTACCTTGGAATGAAATGCCACTTTTGTTCTTAAAGAGGCATATTTTTTTTCAGAGAAAAGGCATTATTTACATTACTTCCTAAAAACACCTCCAGTGGTAGTCACTCAGACGGCCACTAGATGTGCTTCCTGGGTCAATGATGCAATGCATTTCTTTCTTTTTTTTTTTTTTTTTTTTTTAAGTTCTTTATTTTTAGTTGTGCATGACATAACAACGAGCTTACGTAGCCACGACAGCTGACGTAGGCGGCAACAGTCAAAACAATATATACATGGCGTTCAAACATACTGCACAATTTTACATTTTGGTGAGAGAAAAAACATAGACAGTGGGCAAGTATGAACTTCTGTAATTGAGTCTTCCTGGCCAACCTGCCCCTTTATTTATTTATGCAGTTAGTGTTCCTTATCGGCAGGCCAAGGGCGACTCCCATAGCATACACAGGTAGCATTAACATAACTACATCTAAAACATGAGCTATAAAGGTGGTCAAAGACAACCCACTCTCGTATCTGAGGCTGTTGTAGTGATCTCCCGAGAACTGGTTGGTAATGCCAGCAGCCGTTTGTCAACTCGGGTTCCGAGGTTTTGCAGAAATAATCAGAACGCTACATGAAGTGAGATATATCATGCATCTTTAGTGCATATGGGCATAAGAGCATCAGTAGCGCATGCCCTCCCCTAGCAAGGAGGCCCCTGTGGTAAGTGGGGCCCTCCATAGGGCCTAGCCCGCGGGCACAACTGTAGTGACTACACCTCTCGGGTAGATCCCTCCCAATGATACCGGAGAAACTGACGGAAGCCAAGCACAGAGAGATGGACACAGGTTTCTTCAGGAAGGAAGAGATTCTTTATTGGATCACCGATCGGGACTCAGAGGGACTAGCGTCACCAAAATACAGCAAAGTCTGAGTACTGAATACATAGAGTACATTCCTTATATAGCACTGTAGCTCCTCCCACAATTAACTACACCCACACATACCCTTAACCTATTTAATAAATAGAGTCTAAACTCATCCATCCGGTCTAACCACGTGGCTCATCTGATACAAAGGAGAGGGACGCGTAATTCCAGTTCTTACATTCCTGCACCTGGTCAGTACAGTGATAACAGTATCTTAGCTACGTATAATTAACTAACTGATACTACAAACACATATACATACATATGCCTTGTGGCAATCTTAGCCTGCTAAACTTGTATTTTACTGGAATTACATCACATTCCCCCCTTTGATGCCTCTGATATTTCACAATTACTTGAGGCATCACTTAACCTTGGTTTGCATATACCTCAGGTTACCATGAACCAGACCAGACTTATCTTATGATGTGAATCTTTTAACACTCATCTTCCTGCATTGGTTCTCCTTGATCTAGAGCCTTATACTTATATATCGCCATTATCTGTGCAGCAGCCTTCCTCTCTGCTATACTTCCTATCAGGCTTTGCACAGACCTAACTACTAAGGGTATAAGACACGGTAGGAGTAGACACAACAGTAAAATCAGTAGGACTCCACCTACCACTGCCTTAAGCCCTCCAAACCACTCATACCAGCTACCAAACCAACTACTTGGATTGTACCCTTTCCATACCTGAGTAGGCACATGCACTAGTTTAACCATATGGCTAGTAAGCTCAGCTATTGCTTGCCCTTCGTCATCTATTTGAAGACAGCAATTGCTCAGGTTAAACTTCCCACATACACCTCCCTCTACTGCCAAAAGGTAATCCAAGGCTAATCTATTTTGGTACACTGCTGTCCTCATCCTGGTATTATGCTTCGCTAGAAGATTGAGTGCTTGTGAGGTCTCATTAGTAATAATCTCAACCACCGCCTGTAATCTTATAATACGGTTGAGCATATAAATTGGGGTTCTATAACCAAAGGTACCATCTTCTGCCCACGTGGCTGGCCCATAATAATCTATGATACGCTGGGGAGGCCATTCATTATCTTCCCAGGTGCCTATCTCTAAGGGTCCCCTTTTCTTCCTATGATTCACATCATACACTTTAACACCTAAAGTCTCACCTGTTTCAATCGGTAACAAGAAGAAGGATGGTTTGAGCATACCCAACACACATGCCCCTTCCCAGTCCTGTGGCAACTCCGAATAGGCTTTCTTACCACAGATCCAGTACAAATTTGCTGGGGCTCTCCAGGTAGATGTGATGGATAAATCAAACCACACATCCTTTAAACTGGCATATCTAGCAAACGGGTTAGATGGTTCTGAGACATTTGAAGCCGACCACCAAGTTGTATTTTTAGTATCATCATCATAAGCTTTTTGCCCTAGACAAGTTAATTCTCCTACAGAAGTATTATACATTATTCCTTTCCTTGCTATGCAAACATAACCTATGATGGAGGTCTTTAATCTCCACTCAGATTTACCTCTAACACTCAAATGATAATCGGCTTGTGTAGATATTAGTTGGTCAACTGCCTCAGAACCGGACATTACCTCCTTTGCTTCCCAAGGCCATTGGTCTCCCATGTTAGTACCTCCACACACATAGCAGTTGGTAACATTAAGACTACCGGCAATACTTTCAGCTAGGTCAATGAACAGGTTTTTAGCGTTATGGGGGATCTTATTATCTATACTCATCTCTTCATAAAAGGAATGGTATACTTGATGAGTCTGGGAGGATACCGTATCAGTCTCTATTCCTATAAACAATAATGTCCCAGGATCTAAACCCGTCCCGTATATCTGAAACCCAAATAAATTTCCATACTTATCTAGGAACTTGTCGGGGTTATTAATAAGTATATGGACTGGGTTGCATTCCATAGACTTACAATAAGGGCTAGTCGGCAACTTAGTCACTATCATGTCTTTATCTACTGTCTGTCCCCAAGTCGCCCACCCCACACAAGACCAATATGGACAAAAGTTATAGTCTTTATTTGGGCATCTAGGACTCACATATTTATTTTTACTACTGGGACAAATATATTTATCATTAGACCCATACGTCCTCTCCCATCTAAGATCCCCACATACATTCCACGGTTTTCTACCACTTGATATCGCCTTACATGCATCAAATAGCAGAACACCCGAAGAATGTACGGATTCTAACACCGTCTTATTAATTAGGGTCCCCTGAGGATCTCCATTCCTGAGAGTCAACCAAATTGTACGAGGTTGATACTCTGGACTGAAGCACTTAGGTTCTCCTACTCCTAAATGGCACACACTATAGTCTATATTTAGGTATCTACATCTTGATACCTCTCCTTTACATTCGTATTGTGAATGCCAAATTAGGGTTTGGGAAATATGGTTACCTGTTCTCGTAGTCTTAATGCATACCTCACAGCTAGGAGTGTCGGTACCTCTACCTTCCTGAATATAAAAACACATATAAATAAACACAATCAAAAGCACATCTTTCGCCGTCATCCTCAGTCTTCGTCCGTGCGATGGAACCTCAGCTTCCAGGATGTGAGGGCTGCAGGGAATGGAGTTCTGCTCGTCTTCACAGGTGTCCCTTCGAGACTTTCCTGGCTTATACACTATGTGTTGGTAAGCGGACAGGCTTTATTATGGCCTTCTCACTCACACCTGTAACAATAAAATTTGTAATCCACAATAATTCCTCGCTACTCCGACTGAGTAGTGCGTTTCAACCGGATCTTGCAGGGATTCTCTGGATCTGCTGTAATTTGCCAAGAATCGACTGCTGCTGGTTTAACCCTGGAGTGATGTATCCACGGAGTTACTTCGGCTACTTTTATCGCTGTAGGGGTAGACAAAAGAACAACATAAGGACCTCTCCACTTGGGCCCTAACGGTACATTATTCCACTCTTTAATCCACACTTGGTCTCCTGGATGATAACTATGAACAGGGGGATAAATATTCACAGGTAATCTATCTTGTACCCATTTCTGTACCTCCTCCATAGTCTTACCCAACTCTACAACCTGCTGCCGGGTAATTCCTTCTCCCAACTGACTCAAGTCCCCCCTTAAGTTACCAAGTACGGGAGGTGGTCGCCCATACATGATTTCAAAAGGAGAGAGGCCCATCCTTCTGGTAGGGGTACTGCGGATTCGCAATAAAGCTATGGGTAAGAGAACGTTCCACTTAAGTTGGGTTTCCTGACACATTTTAGCCAACTGGTTCTTTATAGTTCTATTCATTCTCTCTACCTTACCAGAACTCTGGGGTCTATATGCAGTATGAAGCCTCCACTTTATACCAAGCATATGAGTCAGTTGTTGTAGGCACTGATGAACAAAAGCTGGACCATTGTCCGATCCTAGAGAACAGGGTAGTCCATATCGGGGTATTATTTCTCGTAGCAGGAATCTTACAACTTCTCCTGCTTTCTCTGTACGAGTAGGACATGCTTCTACCCAGCCTGAATAGGTGCACACAATTACCAACAGGTAACGATGTCCACCCGATTTAGGCATTACTGTAAAGTCTATTTGTAGATCGGACATGGGGAGTCCCCCCATAAACTGGACTCCTGGTGGCTTTACTGGTCCTTGTCTTGCATTATTCTTAGCACACGTTACACATCTGCGTACAATGGCCTGAGTCAAGTTGGACAATCTTGGTATGTAGAAATGTTTCCTGAGAGATTCTTCAGTACTGTCTCTCCCAGAATGTGTCCCGTTGTGATAATTTTGGACAATTTCTACCGCTAGTGATGCTGGTATGACTATTCTTCCATCTTCTAGCTGATACCACTTGTTCTCCAAATACTTTCCCGGTTCAGTCTTTAACCACTCCTCTTCTTGAGCTGTATAAACTGGAGTCCATTGGGACAGTGGAGTTGGTATAAGAGCAGCTATATGCCCCACATACTCCTGTCTTCCTGATTCAGCAGCACGCTTAGCTGCACTATCTGCCATCCGATTTCCCTTGGTTACATCACCATCTCCTCTCAGATGCGCTCGACAATGTATGATACCGACTTCTTTCGGCTCCCACACTGCTTCCAATAGTTGTAGGATTTCAGCTGCGTACTTGATTTCTTTGCCTTCTGAATTCAGTAGTCCTCTTTCTTTATACAAAGCTCCGTGGGCATGAGTGGTTAAAAACGCATACTTAGAGTCCGTATAGATATTTACTCTTAAACCTTCAGCCAATTGTAACGCTCGTGTTAGTGCTATTAATTCTGCCTTTTGTGCTGATGTTCCTTTCGCCAGTGGCCGAGCTTCTATCACCTTGTCTATTGTTGTCACTGCATATCCTGCATAGCGGATCCCTTCTTTCACATAACTACTGCCGTCGGTGTAATATTGAACATCGGGGTTCTGGATGGGAAAATCACGAAGATCTGGTCTACTTGAAAATACTTCATCCATTACTTCCAAACAATCATGTTGACTTTCAGTAGGTTGCGGCAAAAGGGTAGCTGGATTTAAGGTGTTTACAGTCTCTAAATGCACTCTTGGGTTTTCACACAACATTGCTTGATACTTGGTCATACGGCTGTTACTAAACCAATGATTTCCTTTGTAATCCAACAACGTCTGTACTGCATGTGGGACTCGTACATAAAGTTCTTGACCCAGAGTGAGTTTATCGGCTTCAGCTACTAGCAGGGCGGCTGCAGCTACGGCTCTTAGACAAGGTGGAAGTCCGCTGGCCACTGCATCCAGTTGCTTAGACATGTAGGCAACAGGTCTTTGCCATGATCCCAAGTATTGTGTCAATACTCCCACAGCCATTCTTCTTTGCTCGTGTACATATAAGTAGAATGGTCGTGTGTGATCAGGTAGACCTAATGCTGGGGCACTCATCAAAGCCTTCTTCACATCTTCAAATGCCGTTTGCTGTTCTTGGGTCCATAAGAAGGGGTCGTGCTCTGTACCTTTGATGGCTGCGTACAGAGGTTTTGCCAGTATCGCATAGCTGGGAATCCATATCCTACAGAAGCCTGCTGCCCCCAAGAATTCTCGCACTTGTCTTCTATTCTTGGGTATTGGTATTTGGCAGACAGCTTCTTTTCTCTCTGGCCCCATAATCCTTTGACCTTCAGAGATATGGAATCCCAGATACTTGACAGTTGGCAAACACAACTGAGCCTTCTTCCTGGACACCTTGTATCCTGCCTTCCAGAGAATATGTAGTAGATCGTGCGTTGCTTGCTGACATTTTTCTTTTGTAACTGCTGCTATCAACAAGTCATCTACATATTGTAACAATACACATTCTCCTGGGATAGACTCGAAATCCAGTAGATCTTGACTTAGAGCTGAACCAAATAGGGTAGGTGAATTTTTAAACCCTTGGGGCAGTCTTGTCCAAGTCATTTGGCGTTTTGAGCCCGTTACAGCGTTCTCCCATTGGAAAGCGAAAATACATTGGCTTTCTGCGGCAATTCGGAGGCAAAAGAAGGCATCTTTGAGATCTAAGACTGTGAAGTAAGTAGCCCCGCCCGGAATTAAAGCAAGCAGGTTATATGGATTGGGTACAACTGGATGTATGCTAACAACCGCATCATTGACTGCTCTTAAGTCCTGTACAGGTCGATACTCATCTGTACCGGGCTTTTGAACAGGCAGCAATGGGGTGTTCCAGGGGGAAGTACAAAATTTTAGGATACCATACCGTATGAACTTATCCAGATAGGATTGGATGTTCTTCTTAGCCTTCTGCGGAATGTGATATTGTCTTAGGCTCACTGGATAAACCCCATGTTTCAGTTCAATTTTTATTGGTGGAATATTGCGGGCCAGTCCTGGTGGGTTGTTCTCTGCCCAAACTCCTGGTATGTTAAACAATGTCTCATCACTCCTAGGGTTTTGGCTAGTCAACACTGTATAAAGTCGCCACTCTTCTTCCTTTGGTACGGATAAAGTCATAATACCTGAAGGTCCATTAAACTTTAAGGATGTTGTTCCATTTGGTAGGAACGTAATCTGCGCTTGTAATTTTGATAGCATATCACGTCCCAGCAATTGGACTGGACATTCAGGCATATAAAGGAATTGGTGTTTTACTACGTGGCCTCCCAATGTACAGAGTCGACTTTTAAGAACCGGTTTTTCAGCACTTCTTCCAGTTGCTCCTATCACAGTAATAGTCCTTCCAGATGGAGGAGCAACTAGATTAGTCACCACTGAATGTTCAGCACCAGTGTCGATCATGAACGCACTCCTTTTCCCCCCTATTGATACATCGACCATAGGCTCCGCTCGACCAAGGGGGATGGAGCCCGGTCGGTATCAATAGTCCTCCATGACAGTGTCAGCCAATCCTACAAAGTCCCTACCTTCTCTATCGCGGGACCTTTGCGCTGCTGGAATATACCTGTCTTCCCTAACACTTCCTCTGTTCCCATTACTCCCTCTATAACCATTACTCCCTCCGGGGCCTCCTCTACCTCTCGCTCTACCTCTAAAGTTTCCGTAGCCTGCCCTGGGTTGGTCTCTCTCGTACTGCTCTCTTTGCGGACATTCGTTCCTCCAATGCCCTTCTTCCTTGCAATACGCGCATTGATCCCTACTCAAAGGCTCCCTACTCCATCTATTATTGCCTCTATCTGGGCCCCGTTTATCTACGCCTGCGATCGCTACCGCTAGCATATCAGCCTTTTTACGCATCTTGCGCTCTTCCTCTTTCTTACTTTCTGTATCCCTGTTCATATAGACCTTATTTGCTACCTCCATTAGTTGGGTGATGGACATACCTGCAAACCCTTCTAACTTTTGTAGCTTGCGCTTAATATCTCCGTATGCTTGGCTGACAAAGGCGGAGTTAACCATTCGGGAATTGTCTGCGTCTTCCGGATTAAAGGGGGTATACAAGCGGTATGCCTCCAATAATCGGTCATAACAGACACTGGGCGCTTCATCGCTTTTCTGGATCACCTCAACTGTCTTCGACATGTTAATGGCTTTCTTTCCTCCGGCTTTCATGCCAGCAATTATAGCGTCTCTATAGGCTCTGAGTTGAACCATATCAGCACCATTTACGTTCCAATCGGGATCGGTGTTGGGATAGTGTGTCGCGGCCCATGCTGCTGGATTGGCTTGGTTCAAAGCACGGGCTCTATCCTCTAATGCTTTAATGGCTGCTTGATTTATTCTTGTCCTTTTCCTCATTGTTAAATAAAGTCATTAGTAACTGCTGGCAATCAGCCCATGTCGGATTATGCGTCTGTACTATTGAGGTGAACAGATCAGTCATAGCTTGTGGTTTCTCAGTATACGAGGAATTATGGGTCTTCCAGTTTAAAAGATCGGTTGTGGTAAATGGGACATATACGAAGACTGGGTCAGCGTGTGCCATTTGACCTGCGGCATCGATATAAGCTGACCCGGGATTCAGACGAAGAGGCATCTGATAGTGCTTTAATTGTTGGGCACCAGTCAACTGTCGGGTTTGGATGGGGCTACGTAGAGAGGCGTCAGTCATGGGTTCCGGTCGGGGAGAGATAGGGTATGGGGATGTGGGAGGTCGGTTTTGGGAAAAGGTCGTAAATAAAACACTTCGAGCCGAGCTAGATGAAGCTTGACCGGAAGTCTGAAGTGGCGCCAAATCAGGATATTCGTTTCTAATGGGGGTGGATTCTGGTTCCGGAAGGGGAGATTTAGTACGAGGGGGGGTGGATCCTGTACTGGAGGAGGAAGCGGAAGTGGATGAGGGTAATGAGGGGAGGGGTGCAGGACTTCCTGCGTTTGCGTCACTTCTTCTTAACGGAAAGTAAGGGGGCGGCAAAGGGATCTCGGACTCAGGGGGCGTGTCCAAAATGGGCCTAACACCAGTCCTAATGGACGAGCAAGTCCTAGCTACCATGAGGCGACACTGCTCCTCGTGGCATGTCTGGAGCCATTTTGGCGAGTCATTTACGGCCTGTCTCCAACAGTCAATATAAGGAAACTGGCCGTAAAGTTCAGGCCTACCCGATACAGCCACGTGTAAGTGCTGTACCAGAGTTGGATCCAAACTGCCACGTGGCGGCCATGCCGCAACCAAAGTAGGCCACTCCCTAGTACACAAAGTGACCAAACGTACAGGAGACATCTTTACCCCAAAATCACAAACTTTGAATCCCTTTTTAAAATTCTTAACCATACATCCTAAGGGATCCGGAATCGTTGACTGCGACGCACCCATACTTAACAATGGAACGTCGTCGACAACGAATACTATACACGCGTACTATTCAACAGTCACACCCGTTTCCTCTGGCAACAGCACCACGTGGTACGGTTACCAAGTGAAACGTACACAATAACAATAAACACTCAGGGAATTCCCGTACACACACAGCTGTTACACCAGTCACTATATAATCAATATTATGCCCTTTGGCGTAACTATACAGTCACCCACGCTATAATTCTCTATATACGAATTACCCGTCTATAACACACCCCAGTAACATCGTCTTTTACAAATAGCGGTTACAGTACGGTTAGCATAGGTCAAAGCACAAGTTAAGGTCACAATACAATTATTAGTGGTTATGGTGTTAAACATGCAATGGACGACAATGATTAGTACTTATTATATAATGTCAGTAAATATACAGGGTTATGGTACCGTGCACTATAATACAGCAACACACTATTAACACTCTCGCTAGACGGCTGAGCTCGCGCTATCTAACAAGATATACACTTTACTAAAACAATCGTTAACACATTTACAATTCCCAACTAAACTATTGGCCAGTACCTTGAATGGACTACCTAAAACTATATACACCCGTTTTGGTTAGCCACACTGCCCAATCACCACATATATAGCGAGCTAGAGAACCGAATTTACACAGGCGCCTCTTAGTCGCACTATCAAAAGTCTAGTGGGTTCCAAATTTACACGCCTTCCCACTTAGCCCAGATAGGATGAGAACTAGCGAACCGAATTTACACAGGCGCCGCTTAGTCTCCCGGTCCCTCCGACCTAGCGAACGTAATATACACCCTAGAACGCTAGTCTAGACAAGACACCGGTGTCCGGCTAGGGCTATTTACACCAGGACCCCGCCTGACTAACCAAATCAAACGGTCTGACTAAAGAGCGTTCGATCGAGCGGTGCGCCTTCGCTCCTTCCCTCCGACAGAGGGGGCAGATACACAGATTCAAAACCCCTTTGGGCCTACCGCACAATCGGTATACCCCTAGTGGGTCCTGCCGTCTAAAACAGCAGTTGTCTTACCTCCTCGTTCCTGAACCTGAGTTCACACTCATCGACGGGGACACCCCAGCACTTCTCACGTAGAGGCCGATGATCTCCTGGACAACAGACCAGTGGCGCCGAGACGAAGGGAGGTCCACGCAGAAGTTCAGGGGTGCAGCCGTAGAGAACGTGGGCAAAGATAGACCGTCTCACGCCTCTGCCTCTCAGCTACCGTTGAACGATGAGCTTCCCGGCCAATGCACCAAATGATACCGGAGAAACTGACGGAAGCCAAGCACAGAGAGATGGACACAGGTTTCTTCAGGAAGGAAGAGATTCTTTATTGGATCACCGATCGGGACTCAGAGGGACTAGCGTCACCAAAATACAGCAAAGTCTGAGTACTGAATACATAGAGTACATTCCTTATATAGCACTGTAGCTCCTCCCACAATTAACTACACCCACACATACCCTTAACCTATTTAATAAATAGAGTCTAAACTCATCCATCCGGTCTAACCACGTGGCTCATCTGATACAAAGGAGAGGGACGCGTAATTCCAGTTCTTACATTCCTGCACCTGGTCAGTACAGTGATAACAGTATCTTAGCTACGTATAATTAACTAACTGATACTACAAACACATATACATACATATGCCTTGTGGCAATCTTAGCCTGCTAAACTTGTATTTTACTGGAATTACATCACACCAACAGCCTCTGGCAAATATATGCGAACCATATTAAAAAACAAGAAAGAGAGGTCAAAGAGAAAAGGGTAGGGTGGGGCCGGGGGGGAGTCATCAGGGACCCTCATTCGTCCGTCTGAATAAGTATCAGTTCTCGGTACCGCTGCTAGTCCTAGCACAAGGGGCTATTTTCCCAGGGCGCCCAAATTTTTTGGAATTGTGTCTGGATTCCTCTAACCCGTGCGTCAGGTCGTCCATCACGTATACCTCTCTTATTCTATTAATTACCCCCGCTATGGCCGGCGTGGTCTGTTTAAGCCAATCAGCTGCCACTGCTCTCCTGGCTGCCAGTGTAAATTTATGAATGAGTTTTTGTTCACGTCTAGTCCACCGTTCTACTGAGCAGGTAAAGCCACGGGTCCAGGGGAGGGGGTCTGGAAAAGACCTGGGCCATCATATCTCTAACCTGTTGCCAAAAGCGTACCATCAGGGGGCATTCCCACCACATGTGGATATATGTCCCTTTCATCCCACACCCTCTCCAGCAGAAATCTGTAGGGGCAATGCATTTCTATAAAGAGATGCTGATTGGCGCAGCGTGGTGTTTTGCAGCGCATGGGTGACTGGCTGAGATTAAAGGTTTAATGATCTCCGCCAAGGGAGCGTGACCTGACCCTTGCAGCGCTGGAATATAGGTGCGAAAATTAACTTTTTATTGGAAGCAAGAAAGGGCCAGGGACCTAAACAGAGCTATAGTGTCAGGAATACATGTTTGCATTTTTTACACTATATTGTTTCTTTAAGACCACACGGTATGAGTAAAATTGGACATATGTGTCTCTTGGGCAGAAAAGGCCTACTTTAGACATCCTTGGGTAAGGGACGTGCATAACAAGCAGGGTTATTTTACTAAAGTGAGAATTCAACAGGGAATTTAACATTTAAGGCTGTAGTAGCCAAATTGAAAGCATAGCTGACTTGTTTCCATTTAAGCTATTTAGTAAGACCACACCTTGAATATGCTATGCAATTTGGGGCACCTGTTCTGAAGAACGGTATTGTGGTACTAGAAATGGGGCAGAGGCAACTACAAAATTAATAAAAGGAATGGAAAATCTTAGTTGTAAAGAAAGGTTAACAGATTTACTCTGTTTAGTTTTGAAAAAAGACGTCTCAGAGGGGTTATGATAAAATTATACAAATATATTCAAGGCAACTAAAAACCTTTGTCTGGAAATCTGTTCATACACAGGACTACAGTCAGATCCATAAATATTGGGACATCGACACAATTCTAATCTTTTTGGCTCTATACACCAACACAATGGGTTTGTCCCATTACTTTTAGTCCCTTGAAAAGTGGGAGGCACATATACAAACTGTTGTAATTCCTACACCGTTCACCTGATTTGGATGTAAATAACCTCAAATTATAGCTGAAATTCTGCAGTTAAAGCACATCTTGTTTCATTTATAATCCATTGTGGTGGTGTATAGAGCCAAAAAGATTAGAATTGTGTCGATGTCCCCATATTTATGGACCTGACTGTATATGTAGTACAAGAGGACACCCATTTAGACAGGAATAAATTAGATTCAGTTTAAGGCAAATGAAAGGATTATTTGCAGAAGGGGAAATAAGGATGTGGAATTATCTACATAAAGAGGTGGTTTTATCAGAGTCTATACAGATGTTTAAACAGCAACTGTTATTGAAGATCTTCCCAGTCAATATCAATATTTTGGTCATTGTCATAAGTATTCCTATGTTCATTTTCACCCATCATATACCATTTCATTAAAGGGGCACTATTGGTAACCAGACCACTTAAGCTCATTGAAGTGGTGTGGGTGCATATTCCCAGGTTCCTTAACACTGCAAAGTTATTTTTTGCAGTTTTTAATAAACTGCAATAATTACCTTTGTGGGTACTAGTGGCTGTCTACTAGACAGCCATTAGAGGGACTTCTGGGTTGTTAGGTGACTTATGGTCACCTAACTGATGCTGGGCGTCTTCACGCTATGAATAAGGACATCGAGTGTCACCCGAAACCCCATAGAAAAGCACTGTATAATGCTATCCTATGGGGAAGTAGATATGCGCGCATGGCCATAGTCGCGCATGTGCATTAGGTCTCCTCTGCCAGCTGATGTCGGCGTGGAGGTGGAGCCTGAACCAGCGCCAATGGACATCGCGCTGGAATCTGGTGACAGAAGGTTTTATTTAACCCATTCTGCACCACAGGGAGCTTGACATAGGAAGCTACAGGGCCAGGAAAACAAAGCACTATAGTTTCCATTTAATACTAGAGTTTAATTTAGGTTTGCCATATAAACAACCCCATCCCCCCAATGCCTTTAACATGACTGCCTAGCCATCCCAACCCACCCACCATGTCTCACTGGGGATTGTGTCATAAATAATAAAAAAAAAAAAATTATGTATAGAAAAGAATTGACTTATTCTAGGAGACTACTGCACAAATAATAACTGTATCCCCAGCAAATCTCACTTTACGTCATTAGTGTCTGTACGGCACAGTGAGCTCAGTGCGCCTGCGCCACTAACTCAATCACCATCAGTACACCGTGATCCTTCCACCAATGACAGAAAATAGTCCCAGGTGCACGCGTACCAGCGCTTCTCTCTGCACACACTGGGGGTGTTGCTAGGCTTCGACAGGAAGACGGTCTAACAGCCGCCTGCATCACGACTGCCCTGGGGTTGCGTCACTTCCGTGGCGGAAGGATCGCCTTTATAGGGCAGCGCGGCGCTTTACGGTTCTCTTTTCAGCCCTCGAGTCCAAGATGGTGAGAGCGAGCGAGCGTGTGATGGCGGCCGGGAAGCGGTCAATTAATGCTGTTATCGTGTGATGGCAGCACGGCAGCTCTCTCCGGCCGCCGGGTGGGCTCTCAGAGCGGGGAATGGCTGTCAGTGAGCGGGGGCTGTGGTCCGGAGAGCCTCGCTCCGGGGGGAGCCGCGTGTTACAGGCCGGGCCGCCCCCTGGGTTAGAGGAGGCTCCATGGCGCCAGGGATCATCTCATTATAGGACAGAGCTTATTGCACGGCTCCATGTTTATTATCACTAATCCCTATGGGCTCTCTGTGCCTTATGAGATGGGAGGCCTATGGGCCGGGCCTCCCCGCTCTCCCTCCTTGTGCAATGTGTTAATCCCATCCCAGGAGCTCATAGGCAGCCCTGATAATGTTAGAATATTAAAATTATTGGCACCGTTTTGTGTAACGTATCAATTGGTCTCCAAAATCTGTATTGCTTTTGATAGAATGTTACTTTTCATGTTTGTTCCTGTCTTGTTTAGCAGAACTGCCTAATATTGATCAGAATACTATGTGTTTGATTTTATTGCTGTTGGTGACTGTGCCCTGTGTTTATTTTAAAGTAACTCGTTTTGACTTCTCCCAAAACAGACCAAGAAGCGAAGGAATAACGGACGCGCCAAGAAGGGCCGCGGGCATGTTCAGCCCATCCGCTGCACCAACTGCGCCCGCTGTGTCCCAAAGGACAAAGCCATCAAGAAATTTGTCATAAGGAACATAGTGGAGGCTGCCGCAGTCAGGGATATCTCTGAAGCTAGTGTCTTTGACTGTGAGTTCACATGGCTCGTATATTTGATTTAGAGTTTTGAAGCTCTGGCACTTTCAGTGTCTTGGCATATTTTGCAATGACTTTGCAAGGGTAACATGAAGGCATGATGTGCAGCAATCCTTGGGAGATTCTAACAAGAGAGATACTTACCTGAAAGACCCCCTCATAGATGCCATCTTTCTTATGGGTAACCCCTCCCTATGTGCTTCATCTGTCAGGTTCCAGTCACAGATGTATTCTTGTGCATGAGCACTAAACAGGTCTGTTATTCATGAAATTGCTGGAACAGCTATGCCGGCTAAGCCTGCAAGTGAGGGTTCTGGCTTTCTTCAGCTTGAAAAACCGAAACCAAATCTTAAAATTGCCACACTGTGTGATGCTTCTCTTAGAAGTAAATGCAGTGCTCTGTGAAAAAAGTTACTAGTGTTTGGAACCATGCATAGCATGATGCTGAACATGAAGACCTTTTGATTTTTCAAATATCTTCATGAGGAAGAGCCCTTAGTGTCTGTCAGTCAGACTGGAGTCGTGTTCCTGGCTAATTGTAAACATTGTTGTCTCTTGGAAACTAATGTTTTACGTTTAAAAACAAAAAACGGGTGTATGCAACAAAAATGATACAATAAGTAGTTCCTGCAGTGTCCCCTTTTAGCCATGGGAATTGGTGAAATGTCCTTGGAGACATCTCTACAGAAGGTTTTAATGGTTCAGTGGTAGCTTTGAAAGCAGATATTCCACCAATATTGGAATATACGGTAACTTTAGGGTTTTTGGCTCTGGCAAGTAATTGTTGTCAAATAGTTTTTAGCATTTTCTGGTAGCCTTTTTTTCTGCTCATGTGGAAGACACTTTCTGCTGCAGAAGGTATTATTTATTTGGCAACACAAAAATTGGAGTACCGTATATACTCGGGTATAAGCTGTGTTTTTCAGCATTTTTTTGTGCTGTTAAACCCCAACTTTGCTTATACTCGAGTCACTGTCTATTATACAGACAGACTGGGGGCTGCAGAGCGTTTACTTACCTCTCCTGTCAGCTCCCTTCTCCTCCGTGCCGGTCCGGTCAGCACCTCTGTCAGTTCCCAGTTGAAGTCTCGCGAGAGCCGCGGGGTCATAGCGCGAGTCTTACACTGTGAGCTGACAGAGGTGCTGAACGGACCGGCGCGGAGGAGAAGGGAGCTGCAGGAGAGGTAAGTGCTTCCTGCCAGCCCCCCTCCTACACAGTGCCCATCCACTGGACCACCAGGGAGTGAGAGCCCCCTCCCTGACATGTATCAAGCAGGGAGGGGGGACGAAAAAAAATTAAATAAAAATAATAATTAAATAAATAAAAAAATAATAATAATTAAATATAATTAAAAATATTTCCCACCCCCCCCACCAAGGTTCTGCAACACGCACGCTGCACTCATACGCACGCTGCACTGCATATAAATATTCAATTAATATAATTTTTATAGGATCTAATTTTATTTAGAAATTTACCAGTAGCTGCTGCATTTCCCACCCTAGTCTTATACTCGAGTCAATAAGTTTTCCCAGTTTTTTGGGGGTAAAATTAGGGGCCTCCGCTTATATTTGGGTCGGCTTATACTCGAGTATATACGGTAGTACAAAGTTTTGGCTTAAACGTTGATTTGGAATATGGAAGAAACATCTTAAATTACTTCCTGTAGTATTTATATATATTTTTTTCTTAGCAAAGTGCTTACATAAGTTCTTTATTTTACAGCCTATGCATTGCCCAAATTGTATGTAAAACTGCATTATTGTGTCAGCTGCGCGATCCACAGCAAAGTTGTCAGGAACCGATCTCGTGAAGCACGTAAGGATCGTACACCACCACCTAGATTTCGGCCAGCGGTAAGTATTACTTAATGTAAATTTTATAAATAGACTTGGATTTAGGAGCATTTCTACAAACATTCTTTCTTCGTGAAATGCAATGACCGTGCAACATTAGTTAGCTCCTGCTAGAAAACTGAATATATATTAAATAGTTTCTGCTGTACTTGTGAAGTATGCTTTTCCTTTTTGTTTATACTGCATGTTTATAGGGTAGGCAGATTTAGAAAGATTTTTTTTTTTTTGTGTGTGAAAACAGCCAGGATACAATTAAGCTTAAAGGGACACTCCAGGCACCCAGACCACTTCGGCTCATTGGAGTGGTCTGGGTGCCAACTCCCACTACCCTTAACCCTGCAAGTGTAATTATTGCAGGTTTTTTTAAACTGCAATAATTACCTTGCAGGGTTAAGTCCTCCCCTAGTGGCTGTCTATTAGACAGCCACTAGAGGGACTTCCTGCTTCATAGCACAGGTTTTCTGTGCTAGAGCGTCGCTGGACGTCCTCACGCTGTGTGAGGACCTCCAGCGTCGCTCTATTCCCCATAGGGAAGCATTGAAATTCATTTTCAATGCTTTCCTATGGGGTGCGCTAATGCGCATGTGCGGCATTGCGCGCATGCGCATTAGGTCTCCTCGGCCGGCGGGCGAGATCAGTCTCGCCCACCGGCTGACGTAAGTAGAAGGAGGAGCGGTGGGGGAGGAGGAAGCAGCGACGTGGGACCTGTCGCTTCCCCTGGTAAGTCACTGAAGGGGTTTTCACCTCTTCAGCAACTGGGGATTGGGGGGTGGGAGGGAGAGGGACCCTCCAGTGCCAGGAAAACTGATCGTTTTCCTGGCACTGGAGTTTCCCTTTAATACCAACCGGGTTTGTCTATATTGTCTAATGGTAGTTTAGAATAGTGTATTGTTTTTTGTTTTTTAATTCTTTATTTTTGAGTGCAGAGCAAATTACAGGCATAAAGACTGACTTATATAACACATGGGATCAGCATAAACAGTTAGTACGGATAGTCAAGAGATGCTGCACTATTTATTTTTTAAACAAGTTTGAGACATGAGGGAGTAGAATAGTGTATTGTTAAGATGGTGTTTAGTTATCCTCCACCCCTTTTGTAGACATAATTGCAGTAATATTTTCATTAATGCAGTTGTAAGTTGGGGACTCACATGTCACACTTGCTGGATGTGCAAACTTACAGATTCTCATATTTGTGTGCATTTGAAGGTGTCTCTGATATTAACACCTTTACTGTAGCAAAGAATAAAGTGGGGTTTTTTTGTTTGTTTGTTTTGTTTTTTAGGACTTTTCCTTATGAAAGATTTGCATATAAATTCTCAAACAAGAATGTCCTTTAATCTGCATGCTTTCTTAAAGGGGAGCAATTGCTTTCCAGGATGTTATGTTTACTTGTCCTCTGTATCTAACAAATATGTATTTGTCAGGTAGGAATACTAAAGGGACTTTATTGTCACCTTGACAATTTCATCTCATTGAAGTAGTCTGGGTGCAGTGGACATGACCTTTTAACGTTTTACTGATAAACATGTTCAGACTGCTCAATTCTCTGCCATTTAGGAGTGAATTCACTTCTTGTTTATCCGGCCTAAATTGCATTTATATACAGTGCTTGGAGCAGATCTGTTAACAGATGCCAAAATAACCTTTTCATCAACTAAAGAAAGGTCCCCCCTCAATTTTCTGTGTACCTGGACTTGAAGACTGTCCATTAAGTCTTCCCAAGGAAGAGCCTCTTGTAGCGGTCTACCGCTACTTAGGGTATTCTGACTGACGAATGTAAACACAAACCGCAGTCTTTGTCAGACTGCAGGGCAGGTTTTTTTTTTTTTTTTTTTTTTTTTTTTACATCAAAACCAACTTTTATTAAGATTTAGTGATTTTGGTACTTAGTGTTTCTTTTATTGTGGTTTACAAAACAAATCTGATTTCAGTCTCCTCTGATTAAGGGTGAATTATTCTGCTGTAATGTAGCTGACTAGTCCTGATAGGCACAAAATGAAAGTGCAGCTAGTGTTTATGGAAAGCTGTGCAAGTCACATGCAGGGAGGTGTGACTAGGGTTCATAAACAAATGGATTTAACTCCTAAATGGCAGAGGGTTGAGCATTGAGGCTTCAGGGGCATGTTCTATACACCAAAACTGCTTCATTAAGCTAAAGTTGTCCAGGTGACTAGTGTCCCTTTAAGATACGCACATAGTAATAAGTCATAATAGGTTATTTAAGTTTAGTTGCTCTGTTTTGTTTGGTAATAGTCTGTGGTTACCATTTGAAACTATAACAAATGCTTTATATTAGAACAAATCTAACTTTTTTTTTTTTTCCTTTAGGGTGCCCCTCCAAGAGCTCCTCCAAAGCCAATGTAAGAAGACTGCCTAACATGAATCTTCTCAAATAAACTGTTAAAAACAATACAGGTTTCGTCTTTTGTTCTGGCTACTAAATGTTGTGAAATACATTGTTTGTAGAGTGTTTCTGGTAATGTGCTGATGGCTAAACAATGGCTGTAGAGGTGAAGCACGTTTTGGAGTATCACAGGAAGACTGGCCTGCAGAAATTTAGCGATCACCAGTAGAAAGTACAAGAATGTTAAGGCACTCCAAGGTTCAGAAATTGCAATTTATTGAAGCCCAATGTTAAACGTTTCAACCTTACACGGTCTTCATCAAGCTTGAGAGACTGTGTAGGTCGAAACATTGTGACATTGGGCTTCAATAAACTGCCATTTCTAAACCTTGGAGTTCCTAAACATTTTTGTACTTTCTACATACTGTACTGTTATTGGGATCTGGTGCTGAGTCCCGGTTTGGTTGCACCCTGGCTCAGAGTGATGGGATAGAGGGCAGATCCATAATGTTTCTTGAAAAGGAATGAACTTCAGAACAAATCGATCCATCGAGGATTTGTTGGTAGTCTTGTTAAATGAATAAGGCTCCACAGTTAAGTCCTGGACAGATTGATTTGTTTGGGTGTAGATTAAAATGAATTTGATATGCTGAGACACAATGTTTAACCCCTTAAGACCGGAGGGCGTACTATTACGCCCTATTTTAAGCGACTCTAAACGCCGCCGGGCATAATAGTAAGCCCTCCAATTTTTATTTTATAACTTACTCTGTCGCCAGCGATCCAACGTCGACGATCGCGGTTGGGGGGACTCCCAGGGAGCCCCCCGCGGCAGATTCGTCCTCCTGGAGCCTCCCAGCCCTGTGAGAGTGAGGTCCTTGCGAGGACCTCACAATCACATGGTCGGGTTAGCTGGCTGAGGCATTGCCAGCAGAGGGGGGCTGCCTGTAATGACAGGTAGTACCCCTGCTGGCTGGATATAAAATAAAAGTTAATCAGTGTAAATAATATACTTGGATCATATATTCTCCCTCTCCCGAATTTGCTCTTAGAGGAACATTATAGTATTGGGAAGACAAAGCTGTATTCTGAACACTAGTGTCTCTCCCACCACCACTGACCATGTAACAGGTTAAACAAAAATTCTGGTTGCCACATTGATTTAAATGGTGCTTGCTCCTTGCATGTTAAAGGATCACAATGGGTCAGGAACACAAACCTATATTCTTGACCCTATAGTTTTAAAACAACTATCAAGCCCTCTTTGGGCCCCTCATTCCTCCATAAAAATAGCAAAATATTACTCTATTCAAGCCTGAAGCTGCTGGCTCTGCCACTGTCTGCCTCAGAAAAACAATCAGTCTCCTGACATCATCAGAAGTGGTAGCCTGATCCAATCAGTGCTTCCCCACAGGATTGGCTGAGACTGACAAGGAGGCAGCAGGGAACCAGCAGGGAAATGAGTACATCATCTATATAGATTTTGCTGCCAGCTTGCACCACCTTGGGGAGGTTCTTGTAGTCCACCCACAGCACATTATCATCGCATTTGTCTTGGAAGGCATCATCCAGTGTAACCTTGAGGGTTCCCCCTTTCTTCAGCTCCACCTCTGCTGTGCCACTACCCTTAATAAGACCGGTTCGGATTTCTGGTCCCTTGGTGTCAAGGGCAACTGCAACAGGCCTGTAGAGTATGGGGTTGGAAGCAAAGCTCTCTGTGGCTTCACGCACATTTTTGATGGTGCCAGCGTGGTATCATGTGTTCCGTGTGAAAAGTTGAGACGGGCAACGTTCATTCCAGATTTTATCATCTCCTTTAGTATTTCCACAGGGCAAGATGCTGGACCTATAGTGCAAATGATGTCAGTGTTGCGTGCCACAATAGGCTCTGAGTCTATGTCCAGACGACACATGTGCTCCAGGAAGGTGTCTGCCATGGCTGCATGAAGTTGCTGTGTCTGGATGAAGGCGCTTCCCTGGAGACTTGGAGATTGTGACCTGGATGCTGGGTGCGCTCTGTGCTCTCTCCGCTGCCCGACTGACCACCACATGCTTTTTTAATATTTTCAGGATTTAAAAAAAAAACAGCAAAGTAATTCCTTTACCAGCATTATTCCAGGTGAAAAAATGCCATTAAAAAAAACAAAAAAAAATACCTTGACCAATTGCTGTGCTTACCAATAGAATGCTTCTCAGATCAGCTCTCACATCTACTTTGAGTACTGTAGAGCACCCGTCTGGCTGGTAAGGTACCACACAGTAGTTTTATAAATAAGGAAGAGGGAGCTTTCTATTAACCCATGATGCTCACTGTGCTCTTGAGGTCTCGTCTTTTATTGAAGAAGGCTACCCCATGGAGCAAGTATTACAAAGCAATGCTTGGAGGCATGCACACAGTATTTATGTTCTTTGATCTTTGCTAGGCAGACCACTTTTGCTTGTAAGATCACATGGAATTAGACATGTAGTCATATACAGTATATTGTTGGAGTCAAATGTATCAATTTAAAGGAGTCACAGTAAACTATCTGTTCCAAAGCTATGCAATTAAAAGTTTCAGCTCCAAATATATTGCTGTACAAGTTCTGTTTGGAGGTAGGCAAATCTCTGGGAGTTTTTTTTAACCCCTTAAGGACCAAACTTCTGGAGTAAAAGGGAATCATGACATGTCACACATGTCATGTGTCCTTAAGGGGTTAAAGGACCACTCTAGGCACCCAGACCACTTCAGCTTAATGAAGTGGTCTGGGTGCCAGGTCCAGCTAGCTTTTACCCTTTTTTTTATAAACATAGCAGTTTCAGAGAAACTGCTATGTTTATACTGAGGGTTAAGCCAGCCTCCAGAGCCTCTAGTGGCTGTCTCATTGACAGCCGCTAGAGGCGCTTGCATGCTTCTCACTGTGAAAATCACAGTGAGAGCACGCAAGCGTCCATAGGAAAGCATTATGAATGCTTTCCTATGCGACTGGCTGAATGCGAGCGCGGCTCCTGCCGCGCATGCGCATTCAGCCGATGATGTCGCGAGGAAGAAGAGATTAGGAGGAGGAAAGCTCCCCACCCGGCGCTGGAGAAAGAGGTAAGTTTAACCCCCAGAGCCCGGCATTTTCCTACTTCCTCCTCTAGCTCAGAGCCCAGCCCTCTTGTTTTAAACCCTCCCCTCTCAGTACCTACCTCTGTCAACTGCACCTACCCAGATTTGGCGCCATTTCTAGTTCCTGGTCAGGCTCCTCCTAGCCCGGCCCGGAATATTTTACTCACCGACCTCCCCCTCAGTAAAGCGTCCCCATCCCCTTGTCTTACTACCTCTCGACCGGAACCCCTAACTGACGTTCCTAAACGAAGCCCCATACTAACCCGACAATTGACCGGTACCCTACAACCCCGACATTATCAAATGCCACTTCGACTGACACCTGGCCCGACACACATTAACGGTGACGGCCAGATACAATATGCTGATCCAGTATTCGTTTATGTTCCCTTCACAACTACTGATCTATTTAATTGGAAGACCCATAACTCCTCATACACCGAAAAGCCTCAAGCCATGACGGATTTGTTTACCCCATAGTCCAGACACATAATCCCACTTGGGCTGATTGCCAGCAACTGCTTATGACATTGTTTAATAACGAGGAAAGGACAAGGATAAACCAAACGGCAATTAAAGCGCTGGAAGAAGTGGCCCGTACACAAAATCAGGCCAATCCGGCAGCATGGGCCGCAGCACATTATCCAAACACTGATCCGGAATGGAATATCAATGGCGCAGATATGGCCCATTTCAAAGCATACAGGGACGCTATTATTGCTGGCATGAAAGCTGGAGGAAAGAAGGCGATTAACATGTCTAAGACGGCTGAGGTATTGCAGAAATGTGATGAATCGCCCAGTGTCTTTTATGACCGATTATTGGAGGCATACTGCTTGTATACCCCCTTTAATCCGGAGGCCCCTGAGAATTCCCGGATGGTTAACTCTGCCTTTCTCAGCCAAGCCTACGGAGATATAAAGCGCAAGCTACAAAAGTTAGAAGGGTTTGTAGGGATGTCCATAACCCAACTAATGGAGGTAGCGAATAAAGTGTATATGAACAGGGAAACGGAGACGAAGAAAGAGGAAGAGCGCAAGATGCGTAAAAAGGCAGATATGCTAGCGGTAGCGATCGCAGGCGTAGATAGAAGGGAAAAGGAAGTATATAGGGGAACAGATAGAGGCGATAGTAAGTGGAATGGGGAACCCCTGAGTAGGAATCAGTGCGCATACTGTAAGGAAGAAGGGCATTGGAGAAGTGAGTGTCCACAAAGGGAACAGTATGAGAGAGACAGACCTAGGGCAGGATATGGTAATTATAGAGGCAGAGCGAGAGGTAGAGGAGGTCCTGGAGGGAATAATGGTAGCAATAGAGGAAGTGTTAGAGAAGACAGGTATTATCCAGCAGCGCAGAGATCCCGCGATAGAGAAGATAGGGACTTTGTAGGATTGGCTGACACGGTCATGGAGGACTATTGATACCGACCGGGCTCCATCCCCCTTGGCCGAGCGGAGCCTATGGTCGATGTATCAATAGAGGGAAAAAGGAGTGCGTTCATGATCGATACTGGTGCTGAACATTCGGTGGTGACTGACCTAGTTGCTCCTCCATCCGGAAGAACTATCACCGTAATAGGAGCAACTGGAAGGAGTGCTGCTAAACTGGTTCTTAAAAGTCGACTCTGTACATTGGGAGGCCACATAGTAAAACATCAATTCCTTTATATGCCTGAATGTCCAGTCCAACTGTTAGGACGTGATTTGTTGTCAAAACTACAAGCGCAGATAACGTTTCTACCAAATGGAACAACCTCTTTAAAGTTCAATGGACCTTCAGGTATAATGACAATATCTGTACCAAAGGAAGAAGAGTGGCGACTTTATACAGCGTTGACTAGCCAAAACCCTAAGAGTGATGAATCCTTGTTTAATATACCAGGAGTGTGGGCAGAGAACAACCCACCAGGACTTGCTCGCAATATCCCACCAATTCGAATCAAACTGAAACTTGGGGTCTATCCAGTGAGCTTAAGGCAATATCATATCCCACAAAAGGCCAAGAAGAATATACAATCGTATTTGGACAAGTTCATACAGTATGGTATCCTAAAATTCTGTACTTCCCCCTGGAACACCCCATTGTTGCCTGTTCAAAAGCCCGGTACAGATGAGTATCGCCCTGTGCAGGACTTGAGAGCAGTCAATGATGCGGTCGTAAGTATACACCCAGTTGTGCCCAATCCATATAACCTGCTTGCTTTAATTCCGGGCGGGGCTACCTATTTCACTGTCTTAGATCTCAAAGATGCCTTCTTTTGCCTTCGAATTGCTGCGGAAAGCCAGTGTATCTTCGCATTCCATCCCAGGAGAGTGTGTACTATTGCAATATGTAGATGATTTGTTGATAGCGGCAGTTACAAGAGAAATATGTCAGCAAGCAACACATGATCTACTACACATTCTCTGGAAGGCAGGTGTCCAGGAAGAAAGCTCAGTTGTGTCAGCCAACTGTCAAGTATCTGGGATTCCATATCTCTGAAGGTCAAAGGATAATGGGGCCACAGAGAAAAGAAGCTGTATGCCAAATACCAATACCCAAGAATAGAAGACAAGTGCGGGAATTCTTGGGGGCAGCAGGCTTCTGTAGGATATGGATTCCCAGTTATGCGATATTGGCGAAACCTCTTTATGCAGCTATAAAAGGTACAGAACACGATCCCTTCCTGTGGACCCCTGAACAGCAAAAGGCATTTGAAGATGTGAAGAAGGCTTTGATGAGTGCCCCAGCATTAGGTCTACCTGATCATACACGTCCATTCTACTTATATGTACACGAGCAAAGAAGAATGGCTGTGGGAGTATTGACACAGTACTTGGGATCATGGCAAAGACCTGTTGCATATATGTCCAAACAACTGGATGCAGTGGCCAGTGGTCTTCCACCTTGTCTAAGAGCCGTAGCTGCAGCCGCCCTGCTGGTAGCCGAAGCTGATAAGCTCACTCTGGGTCCCGCACGCAGTACAAACGTTGCTAGACTATAAAGGCAATCATTGGTTTAGTAATAGCCGCATGACTAAGTATCAAGCTATGTTGTGTGAAAACCCAAGAGTGCATTTAGAGACTGTTAATACCTTGAATACAGCTACCCTTTTGCCACAACCTACTGAGAGTCAACATGATTGCCTGGAGGTGATGGATGAAGTGTTCTCAAGTAGACCGGACCTTCGTGATTTTCCTATCCAGAACCCTGATGTCCAGTATTATACGGACGGCAGTAGTTATGTGAAAGAAGGGATTCGCTATGCAGGATATGCAGTGACTACCATAGACAAGGTGATAGAAGCTCGGCCATTGTCAAAAGGAACATCGGCACAGAAGGCAGAACTAATTGCACTAACACGAGCGTTACAATTGGCAGAAGGTTTAAGAGTGAACATCTACACGGACTCCAAGTATGCGTTTTTAACCACTCATGCCCATGGAGCTTTGTATAAAGAAAGAGGACTATTGAATTCAGAGGGTAAAGAAATTAAGTACGCAGCTGAAATATTGCAACTACTGGAAGCCGTGTGGGAACCGAAAGAAGTTGGTATTATACATTGTCGGGCGCATCTGAAAGGAGATGGTGACGTAACCAAAGGAAATTGGATGGCAGATAATGCAGCTAAGCGTGCCGCTGAATCAGGAAGACAGGAATATGAGGAACATATAGCTGCACTTATAACGACTCCACTGTCTCAATGGACTCCAGTTTATACAGCTCAAGAAGAAGAGTGGTTAAAGACAGAAGCTGGGAAATACCTGGAGAACAAATGGTATCAGTTAGAAGATGGAAGAATAGTCATTCCAGCATCACTAGCTGTAGAAATTGTCCAGAACTATCACAACGGGACACATTCTGGAAGAGATAGTATGGAAGAATCTCTCAGAAAAACTTTCTACATACCAAGATTGTCCAACTTGACTCAAGCCATTGTACGAAGACGTGTAATATGTGCTAAGAATAACGCAAAGCAAGGACCAGTGAAACCACCGGGAGTCCAGTATATGGGGGGACTCCCTATGTCTGATCTTCAAATAGACTATACGGTAATGCCTAAATCCGGCGGACATTGCTACTTACTAGTAGTTGTGTGTACCTACTCAGGTTGGGTAGAAGCATGTCCCACTCGTACAGAGAAAGCAGGAGAAGTTGTGCGATTCCTGTTGCGAGAAATAATACCCCGATATGGACTACCATGTTCTATAGGATCGGATAATGGTCCAGCCTTTGTTCACCAGTGCCTACAACAACTGACTCATATGCTTGGTATTAAGTGGAAGCTTCATATGGCATATAGACCTCAGAGTTCTGGGAAAGTGGAAAGGACGAACAGAACTATTAAGAACCAATTGGCAAAGATGTGTCAAGAAACTCAACTTAAGTGGAATGTTCTTTTGCCTATAGCTCTGTTACGTATTCGTAGTACACCTACCAGAAGGATGGGTCTCTCACCTTTTGAAATCATGTATGGGCGTCCACCTCCCGTACTTGGTAACTTAAGGGGGGATTTGAGTCAGTTGGGAGAAGGAATTACCCGGCAGCAGGTTGTAGAGTTGGGTAAAACTATGGAGGAGGTACAGAAATGGGTACAAGATAGATTACCTGTGAATATTTATCCCCCTGTTCATAGCTATCATCCAGGAGATCAAGTGTGGATTAAAGAGTGGAACAGTATACCGTTAGGGCATAAGTGGAGGGGTCCTTATGTTGTTCTTTTGTCTACCCCTACAGCAATAAAGGTGGCTGAAGTGACTCCGTGGATTCATCACTCCAGGGTTAAACCAGCAGCAGTAGATTCTTGGCAAGCTACACCAGATCCAGAGAATCCCTGCAAGATCCGGTTAAAGCGCATGACTCAGTCGGAGTAACGAGGAGATATTGGGATTACAAGTGTGTTTAAAAAGATCAGTAAGTGAGTGTTTTGTCGGCCATAATAAAGCCAGACCACTCACCCACGTGACATAGCCAGGGTGTCTCGAAGGGACCTCTGTGAAGGGAAGAGAGGACCTGCAGAACTCCATTCCTTGCAGCCCTTACATCCTGGAAGCTGAGGTGCCATCGCACGGACGAAGACTGAGGATGAAGACGTCGAAAGAAGTGCTCTTGATAATGTGTATTTTTATGTTTTTTTATTATTCAGGAAGGTAGAGGTACCGACACACCTAGCTGTGAGGTTTACATTAAGACTACTATAACAGGTAATCATATTTCCCAGACCCTAATTTGGCATTCACAATATGAATGTAAAGGATATGTATCAAGGTGTAGATACTTAGGTATAGAGTATAGTGTATGCCATTTAGGAGTAGACGAACCTAAGTGCTTCAATCCAGAGTATCAACCCCGTACAATTTGGTTGACCCTCCGGAATGGAGACTCACAGGGGACCCTAATAAATAAAACAGTATTAGAAACCGTACATTCTTCGGGTGTTCTGCTATTTGATGCATATAAGGCGATATCAAGTGGTAGAAAACCGTGGAATGTATGCGGGGATCTTAAGTGGGAGAGAACGTATGGGTCTAACGATAAGTATATTTGTCCCAGTAGTAAAAATAAGTACGTAAGTCCAAAATGCCCAGATAGGGATTATAATTATTGCCCATATTGGTCTTGTGTGGGGTGGGCAACTTGGGGACAGACAGTAGATAAGGATATGATTGTTACTAAGTTGCCTACCAAACCGTATTGTAAGTCTATGGAATGTAACCCAGTCCATATACTTATAAATAACCCTGAACAATTTTTAGATAGGTTTGGTAACTTATTTGGGTTCCAGATATATGGGACGGGTTTGGATCCTGGGACAATATTATTTATAGGGATAGAGACCGATACCGTAGCATCCCAAACTCATCAGGTTTTCCATTCTTTTTATGAAGAGATGAGTGTAGAAAATAAGATTCCCCATAATGCTAAGAACCTGTTTATTGATCTAGCCGAGAGTATTGCTGGTAGTCTTAATGTGACCAACTGCTATGTGTGTGGAGGTACTAATATGGGAGACCAATGGCCCTGGGAAGCAAAGGAGATAATGTATTCTGGTTCTGAGACAATTGAACAGATAACATCTTCTCAAGCCGATTATCAAATGAGTGTTAGAGGTAAATCTGAGTGGCGATTAAAGACCTGCATCATAGGTTATGTTTGCATAGCAAGAAAAGGAATAATGTTTAACACATCTGTAGGAGAACTAACTTGTCTAGGGCAAAAAGCTTATGATGATACTACAAAGAATACAACCTGGTGGTCGGCTTCAAATGCCTAACCCGTTTGCAAGTTATGCCACCTAACCCGTTTGCAAGTTATGCCAATTTAAAGGACGTGTAGTTTGATCTATCTATCACATCTAGTTGGAAAGCCCCAGCAAATTTGTACTGGATCTGTGGTAAGAAGGCCTATTCGGAGTTACCACAGGACTGGGAAGGGGCATGTGTGTTAGGTATGCTCAAACCATCCTTCTTCTTGTTATTGAAACAGGAGAGACTTTGGGAGTTAAAGTATATGATGTGAATCATAGGAAGAAAAGGGGACCCCTAGAGATAGGTACCTAGGAAGATAATGAATGGCCTCCCCAGCGTATCATAGATTATTATGGGCCAGCCACTTGGGCAGAAGATGGTACTTTCGGATATAGAACCCCAATATATATGCTCAACCGCATTATAAGATTACAGGCAGTGGTTGAGATAATTACCAATGAGACATTACAAGCGCTCAATCTCCTAGCGAAACATAATACTAGGATGAGGACAGCCGTTTACCAAAATAGATTAGCCTTGGATTACCTATTGGCAGTAGAGGGAGGTGTATGTGGGAAGTTTAACCTAAGCAATTGTTGTCTTCAAATAGATGATGAAGGGCAAGCAATAGCTGAGCTTACTAGCCATATGGTTAAACTAGCGCATGTGCCTACCCAGGTATGGAAAGGGTATAATCCAAGTAGTTGGTTTGGTAATTGGTATGAGCAGTTTGGAGGACTTAAGGCATTGGTAGGTGGAGTCATGCTAATTTTGATGCTGTGCCTTCTCCTACCATGTCTGATTCCTTTGGTAGTTAGGTCTGTGCAGAGCATTATAGAAAATATAGCAGAGTGAAAGGCTGCTGCACAGATAATGGCCATATATAGATATGAGGCTCTAAATCAGGGAGAACTAGTGCTGGAAGAGGAATGTTGAGGGATTCACATCATTAGTAGCAAAGTCTGGTCTGGTTCATAGCAACCTGAGGTGTAAGCAAACTATGGTTAAGTGATGCATCTGGAATTGTGAAATATCAGAAGCATCAAAGGGGGGAATGTGGTGGAATCTCAGTAAAAATAAATTTACTAGGACAAGATTGCCACATGGTATGTGCATTTGCATATGTTGATGTACCAGTTAAGTCAGTTACACGTAGCTAAGATACAATCAGTAGTGTAAGGAGCATAAGTAGGAATACAGGATAAGTAGGAAGTAGGAATACAAGTATTTCCCCTCCTCCCTTGTGCTGGGCAAGCCATGTGGTCAAACAGGATTTTATTCTCTATTCGGTTGATTAGATAAGAGTATGTGTAGGTTGAACTGATTATGGGAGGAGCTACATGCCTATATAAGGGACCTACACTGTATGATCAGGACTCAGACTTTGCTGTTTTTTGGTGACATTAGTCCCTCTGAGTCCCGGTCGGTGAATCGAATAAAGAATCTCGTCCTTCCTGAAGAAACCTGTGTCCATCTCTCTGTGCTTGGCTTCCGTCAGTTTCTCCGGTATCACTCTCAGGATCTGTTCTTCTTTTCTTCCTGTCTTCTTTAGTTTTCTTTTAAAATCATAAGACAAAGTAGGGACCCTTTGCCTTATGGAGGTTTCCTCCGCTTGACCAGCTTTGACCAGCGGAGGAGCAAAGTGTGCTTCATTTCCGCTGGTCAGAGCAATTTTCCCATAATTCTTACCTTTCCTCAGTGTTCCCGCGATGCTTCCTGTCATTTTAGACGAAACTGCTGAATTGCGTTCTAACTGAATGAGAACAGTATGTTCGTTTGTTTTAGAACGCAATTCGGCACTTTGTTCGTGTCGGAATTTCATTCAAATTCAATTTGTGCCGCGGCTGCATCTTGCAGCCGCTAAGTAGATAACTCCCTAATTCCCACGGTATCAGGGAGTTATCTACTAAAAGGCTGAAAGACCTGAATTGGTCTTTCAGCCACATTTACTAATACTAAGTAAAGATTACATAGTATTAGTAAATGCTGCCCCTACTCACTATACCGCGAGTAGGGGCATGTCTAGTAAACAGTGAGCAGCCTAAAGGCATACCATTTCTAAAGAAGACCTCCAAGGGTATTTGAAAAGGCATATTTTGAACCGTACCGTGGGATCATTTTTCCGCTGGCTAGTACCAATTGTAGTGGTTATAAGCATATTTCTGCCTTTTTGACAGACAAAGGGAGTTTGCACAGTATATTTTGCAAACTTTATGTATGCTACGGTTGTATGTTTCTCAGCGATGTCGTCTGAGTACAGCAATGCCCCCATATGTACCTTTGCCAGGTGTATGTGGATGTTGAAGGGGCACATTTGAGACACAGCCATTCATTTTTTTTTCTAACTTTGAAGTTTTACGCTGTGTCCATGTCCCATTTCGGAGTAGTTTAGCTGGTTGGTTATTCAAACTTCCCCACAAACGCATACCATTTTTTAAAGAATTCACCCTGGGGTATTTCAAAAGGCATATTTTGAACCTTAGCGTGGGATCATTTTTTCACTAATTTGTTCCAGGTGTAGTGGTAGGCATTTGTAGGTGTAGGTATTTTTAATGTATTTTTTTACTCTTTTAAACTATTTTTACTTTTTAAAACTTTTTTTAAACGTTCTTAAAACTTTGACACTTTTAAAATGTGTATACACTTTTTTTTTAACCGTTAACCCTTAAATAGCAGTAAGCAGCACTTACAGTAAATTCCCCAATTTCCCATAACTCCCACCCACCTCAGCTAGCAAAATGGATAATATAAACATATTTAAATTAATCAATGAAATAAATTGAAACCCTAAGGGGTTAAAAAATAAATAAAAGTTACAACCAGGGGTTAAAAAAATCAGATTACAATATAATACTGTGATCTGTATTTTGATCACTGTAGGCAGTGATCAACTGGCAGGGAAGGGGTTAATTTTTATTTGGACTGGCTAAAGGGGGGTGGGATTTTTTGTAACTTTTTTTTTAATTCTTTATTTTTGTTGTGCATTGTTAAAACAAAGAGCATCAGGCATGGCATTACAGGAGAGCATTATAGGAGAACAATAATATGGTGCTTGCTAGCCAGCATAACTGCACACATTTTTTGTTTTGTAAGTAAAGAATTCAAGATTATAACAGTAGGGTGATAGAAGAGTGGGAATAGAAACCCTAGGAGACCCCGTGATAGGCAGACTGTGAAACCCCCATTTAGAATATAGAAGTATGCTCCCCACATCATACAATAACAATGGGTGCAGTACTGTGACACCCTGCAGGAGACTGCAAGTTCAAGGTTCTGTCCCAAGATCAGCCAACGCCCCGCTGTGGTATCCCAGTGTCCAGCCACAAGTGTCTCAAGATTGGGCCAGGTGTCTCAGGTAAGTGAAGGCATACCGGCTTGGGAGAATCATATGGCAGGCTTAGTATTGTCTGTATGGTGCTCTCAGGTGGCGTCAGTGGTTTGGGATGCAGGCACTGCTGAAGCTTCAGAGCAGGTCGTGGCTATTCGGCTGTGGTGATTCCCAACTGCATCGGAGTACTGGCATGTAGCTTTGCGACCTGGTAAGTGCGGTCGTCTCCGCCGCCGTCTTTGTCGAGCTCCCTTAACCTTGAGAACCACGTGTTTGCGCCGGGAGTGTGGATGCGGTGGTTGGGTTTGTGGCTCCTGAAGGGCATCAGCTTGCTGGCGCTTACGAATCTTGCGCTCCAGCCGTCTCCAGAAAGCCGAGAAGATTGCATCCAGTTTGTCCTCCAGCTCATGATGGGTGTCTCTTGTTCCGGGGGCCACGCGTTTGCCGCCATTTCAGGTGAGTCACAGGAGGTTCTAGTAGCTCTAGTGGCTTGTGCTCTCCCAGTTGCCTCCGAGGCTTGGACCGGGATAACCCCCACCGGTCCAAGTGGGGGGTGACGGGGCTCTTGCGTGGGAACAGATGCTTTGGTGCGCTTCTGGATCGGGAGATCGGCCGCCTCTCCCGTCCCAAGCTTGCTAGGGATCTTAAGTGGGAGAGAACGTATGGGTCTAACGATAAGTATATTTGTCCCAGTAGTAAAAATAAGTACGTAAGTCCAAAATGCCCAGATAGGGATTATAATTATTGCCCATATTGGTCTTGTGTGGGGTGGGCAACTTGGGGACAGACAGTAGATAAGGATATGATTGTTACTAAGTTGCCTACCAAACCGTATTGTAAGTCTATGGAATGTAACCCAGTCCATATACTTATAAATAACCCTGAACAATTTTTAGATAGGTTTGGTAACTTATTTGGGTTCCAGATATATGGGACGGGTTTGGATCCTGGGACAATATTATTTATAGGGATAGAGACCGATACCGTAGCATCCCAAACTCATCAGGTTTTCCATTCTTTTTATGAAGAGATGAGTGTAGAAAATAAGATTCCCCATAATGCTAAGAACCTGTTTATTGATCTAGCCGAGAGTATTGCTGGTAGTCTTAATGTGACCAACTGCTATGTGTGTGGAGGTACTAATATGGGAGACCAATGGCCCTGGGAAGCAAAGGAGATAATGTATTCTGGTTCTGAGACAATTGAACAGATAACATCTTCTCAAGCCGATTATCAAATGAGTGTTAGAGGTAAATCTGAGTGGCGATTAAAGACCTGCATCATAGGTTATGTTTGCATAGCAAGAAAAGGAATAATGTTTAACACATCTGTAGGAGAACTAACTTGTCTAGGGCAAAAAGCTTATGATGATACTACAAAGAATACAACCTGGTGGTCGGCTTCAAATGCCTAACCCGTTTGCAAGTTATGCCACCTAACCCGTTTGCAAGTTATGCCAATTTAAAGGACGTGTAGTTTGATCTATCTATCACATCTAGTTGGAAAGCCCCAGCAAATTTGTACTGGATCTGTGGTAAGAAGGCCTATTCGGAGTTACCACAGGACTGGGAAGGGGCATGTGTGTTAGGTATGCTCAAACCATCCTTCTTCTTGTTATTGAAACAGGAGAGACTTTGGGAGTTAAAGTATATGATGTGAATCATAGGAAGAAAAGGGGACCCCTAGAGATAGGTACCTAGGAAGATAATGAATGGCCTCCCCAGCGTATCATAGATTATTATGGGCCAGCCACTTGGGCAGAAGATGGTACTTTCGGATATAGAACCCCAATATATATGCTCAACCGCATTATAAGATTACAGGCAGTGGTTGAGATAATTACCAATGAGACATTACAAGCCCTCAATCTCCTAGCGAAACATAATACTAGGATGAGGACAGCCGTTTACCAAAATAGATTAGCCTTGGATTACCTATTGGCAGTAGAGGGAGGTGTATGTGGGAAGTTTAACCTAAGCAATTGTTGTCTTCAAATAGATGATGAAGGGCAAGCAATAGCTGAGCTTACTAGCCATATGGTTAAACTAGCGCATGTGCCTACCCAGGTATGGAAAGGGTATAATCCAAGTAGTTGGTTTGGTAATTGGTATGAGCAGTTTGGAGGACTTAAGGCATTGGTAGGTGGAGTCATGCTAATTTTGATGCTGTGCCTTCTCCTACCATGTCTGATTCCTTTGGTAGTTAGGTCTGTGCAGAGCATTATAGAAAATATAGCAGAGTGAAAGGCTGCTGCACAGATAATGGCCATATATAGATATGAGGCTCTAAATCAGGGAGAACTAGTGCTGGAAGAGGAATGTTGAGGGATTCACATCATTAGTAGCAAAGTCTGGTCTGGTTCATAGCAACCTGAGGTGTAAGCAAACTATGGTTAAGTGATGCATCTGGAATTGTGAAATATCAGAAGCATCAAAGGGGGGAATGTGGTGGAATCTCAGTAAAAATAAATTTACTAGGACAAGATTGCCACATGGTATGTGCATTTGCATATGTTGATGTACCAGTTAAGTCAGTTACACGTAGCTAAGATACAATCAGTAGTGTAAGGAGCATAAGTAGGAATACAGGATAAGTAGGAAGTAGGAATACGAGTATTTCCCCTCCTCCCTTGTGCTGGGCAAGCCATGTGGTCAAACAGGATTTTATTCTCTATTCGGTTGATTAGATAAGAGTATGTGTAGGTTGAACTGATTATGGGAGGAGCTACATGCCTATATAAGGGACCTACACTGTATGATCAGGACTCAGACTTTGCTGTTTTTTGGTGACATTAGTCCCTCTGAGTCCCGGTCGGTGAATCGAATAAAGAATCTCGTCCTTCCTGAAGAAACCTGTGTCCATCTCTCTGTGCTTGGCTTCCGTCAGTTTCTCCGGTATCACTCTCAGGATCTGTTCTTCTTTTCTTCCTGTCTTCTTTAGTTTTCTTTTAAAATCATAAGACAAAGTAGGGACCCTTTGCCTTATGGAGGTTTCCTCCGCTTGACCAGCTTTGACCAGCGGAGGAGCAAAGTGTGCTTCATTTCCGCTGGTCAGAGCAATTTTCCCATAATTCTTACCTTTCCTCAGTGTTCCCGCGATGCTTCCTGTCATTTTAGACGAAACTGCTGAATTGCGTTCTAACTGAATGAGAACAGTATGTTCGTTTGTTTTAGAACGCAATTCGGCACTTTGTTCGTGTCGGAATTTCATTCAAATTCAATTTGTGCCGCGGCTGCATCTTGCAGCCGCTAAGTAGATAACTCCCTAATTCCCACGGTATCAGGGAGTTATCTACTAAAAGGCTGAAAGACCTGAATTGGTCTTTCAGCCACATTTACTAATACTAAGTAAAGATTACATAGTATTAGTAAATGCTGCCCCTACTCGCTATACCGCGAGTAGGGGCATGTCTAGTAAACAGTGAGCAGCCTAAAGGCATACCATTTCTAAAGAAGACCTCCAAGGGTATTTGAAAAGGCATATTTTGAACCGTACCGTGGGATCATTTTTCCGCTGGCTAGTACCAATTGTAGTGGTTATAAGCATATTTCTGCCTTTTTGACAGACAAAGGGAGTTTGCACAGTATATTTTGCAAACTTTATGTATGCTACGGTTGTATGTTTCTCAGCGATGTCGTCTGAGTACAGCAATGCCCCCATATGTACCTTTGCCAGGTGTATGTGGATGTTGAAGGGGCACATTTGAGACACAGCCATTCATTTTTTTTTCTAACTTTGAAGTTTTACGCTGTGTCCATGTCCCATTTCGGAGTAGTTTAGCTGGTTGGTTATTCAAACTTCCCCACAAACGCATACCATTTTTTAAAGAATTCACCCTGGGGTATTTCAAAAGGCATATTTTGAACCTTAGCGTGGGATCATTTTTTCACTAATTTGTTCCAGGTGTAGTGGTAGGCATTTGTAGGTGTAGGTATTTTTAATGTATTTTTTTACTCTTTTAAACTATTTTTACTTTTTAAAACTTTTTTTAAACGTTCTTAAAACTTTGACACTTTTAAAATGTGTATACACTTTTTTTTTAACCGTTAACCCTTAAATAGCAGTAAGCAGCACTTACAGTAAATTCCCCAATTTCCCATAACCCCCACCCACCTCAGCTAGCAAAATGGATAATATAAACATATTTAAATTAATCAATGAAATAAATTGAAACCCTAAGGGGTTAAAAAATAAATAAAAGTTACAACCAGGGGTTAAAAAAATCAGATTACAATATAATACTGTGATCTGTATTTTGATCACTGTAGGCAGTGATCAACTGGCAGGGAAGGGGTTAATTTTTATTTGGACTGGCTAAAGGGGGGTGGGATTTTTTGTAACTTTTTTTTTAATTCTTTATTTTTGTTGTGCATTGTTAAAACAAAGAGCATCAGGCATGGCATTACAGGAGAGCATTATAGGAGAACAATAATATGGTGCTTGCTAGCCAGCATAACTGCACACATTTTTTGTTTTGTAAGTAAAGAATTCAAGATTATAACAGTAGGGTGATAGAAGAGTGGGAATAGAAACCCTAGGAGACCCCGTGATAGGCAGACTGTGAAACCCCCATTTAGAATATAGAAGTATGCTCCCCACATCATACAATAACAATGGGTGCAGTACTGTGACACCCTGCAGGAGACTGCAAGTTCAAGGTTCTGTCCCAAGATCAGCCAACGCCCCGCTGTGGTATCCCAGTGTCCAGCCACAAGTGTCTCAAGATTGGGCCAGGTGTCTCAGGTAAGTGAAGGCATACCGGCTTGGGAGAATCATATGGCAGGCTTAGTATTGTCTGTATGGTGCTCTCAGGTGGCGTCAGTGGTTTGGGATGCAGGCACTGCTGAAGCTTCAGAGCAGGTCGTGGCTATTCGGCTGTGGTGATTCCCAACTGCATCGGAGTACTGGCATGTAGCTTTGCGACCTGGTAAGTGCGGTCGTCTCCGCCGCCGTCTTTGTCGAGCTAACTTAACCTTGAGAACCACGTGTTTGCGCCAGGAGTGTGGATGCGGTGGTTGGGTTTGTGGCTCCTGAAGGGCATCAGCTTGCTGGCGCTTACGAATCTTGCGCTCCAGCCGTCTCCAGAAAGCCGAGAAGATTGCATCCAGTTTGTCCTCCAGCTCATGATGGGTGTCTCTTGTTCCGGGGGCCACGCGTTTGCCGCCATTTCAGGTGAGTCACAGGAGGTTCTAGTAGCTCTAGTGGCTTGTGCTCTCCCAGTTGCCTCCGAGGCTTGGACCGGGATAACCCCCACCGGTCCAAGTGGGGGGTGACGGGGCTCTTGCGTGGGAACAGATGCTTTGGTGCGCTTCTGGATCGGGAGATCGGCCGCCTCTCCCGTCCCAAGCTTGCTAGGCCGCATGTGCCACACTGAGTTGAGTAAGTGCCCGAGAAGTCGCTGACTGCTGCACCATATGTCGGTTAGGTTAGTGAGCAAAACCCTTAACTCCGTGTGTGCTAGCTGAGCCAGATTAAGTTGCAGAGAGCCAATTATTACGAGATAGTTGAGGAGCTCATTCAAAAAGCATCTCTCCACCATGATAGTCAGGCCCGCCCCCTTTTTTAAAATGTTATTAAAACATTTAAAAAAAAAAACTTTTTAAAGCAACTTTTTTTTTAACAGTAACACTTAGCTAGCCTAACACCAAATTTCCAAATTCCCCACTAACTTCCACCCACCTCAGCTAGCTAAATATATATATTTAAAATATTTAAATTAATTAATAAAATAAATTTAACCCCTGAGGGTTATAAAAAAAAAGTTAACCCTCAGGGGCTAAAAATAAATCAGATCACAGTAAAATGTAGTCCCTGCCAATTGATCACTGAAGTTAGTGATCAATTGGCAGGGGAGGGGTTAGTTTTTATTTAAAATGGGTAAAAGGGGGTGGGATTTTAAACTAACTTTATTTTTTTCACACAGTGAGAAGATCACTGCTGATCCGTCTCCCTGCACTTCACACTGAACGCGGAAGCACAGGGAGGCGGATCAGAAGTCCCTGCAGCACATGTGTTCGCTCAGGATGTCAGAGCGATCACAGCTGCAGGGACAACGCGATCGGGTGCTCCCGGTCTGCCTCTAATACCGAGGCAGATCGGAGGAGCGTTAACCCCGCGATCGACGCAATCTGGGGTTAACATTAGTAAATTACGGAAATTTTCCGGCAAGCGTCGTTACGGGGATAACCTGGAAACGGGGGCTTTCATTGACTAGGTTAATTAATTAAACAATTCCTATTCTGACAGCTGGGGAGGAGCTTTACCCAGAGGTAATGCTGCCATGTTACTTAGCCAGGAATTGAAGATTACGGTAAGCAGGGAAAGTATTGATAACATTTTCCTGTATCTTCCTATTTCTTCTTAGGGTAGGTAGTACTTACATTTTTATTTTTCCCCTCTTCTAGTTGCAGTTGGTAAACTTGCAATCCTTAAAGTGACAAGGCATGCATTTTCTACTAGTGGTTAACTAGCAATATTTTATCTATCACCTGATCTTTTTTCCATTTATATTCTTTTCTTATGTTTATTGACTATTGTTGGTTTTGGCAGATGCAGAGGATTCTAGCACTCTTTTTCATCTTCCCAATTGCTCAAATAAATTCCCCAAAAATATATTTATGTCAGGGAGTGTGTGTCTATTGTATCCAAAGATTACCACAATATCACTCTTCCTTTAAAAGTGCCTGGTTTGGGGAAAAAGTTTCCAGGGATAATGAGAACTATTGTTCCACCCACTTCTCTTTGTACAATCTCTTGTTGTATATATTTGAACAATAAATAAAATAAAACAAGTGATAAAAACAAACACATTTTCTAAAAACTTTTGTAAGTGTGTGTTCTTCTTGAGAGACCAGACCAACAACTGAGTATCTAAAGAGCTCTATCTTTGTTTAATATGATTATACCTCCTGATTCAAATTAATGTTTTAATTATTTTTATTTTGAGAACCCAAAATGCTTAGTGTAGGGAAAGCAACAAACTTTTTGATGGATTTTTAGACAGTTTATTGCTGCATTCATGAGGTAAAGGCTAATTTGGCTTAAGTTTAATTAGTTTATTACCATATTTGCAAACATTAGAGTAGTCTTATATTATTATATATTTTCAGGGGACATAAATGAATACAACCACTAGAGGTCAGTCTTCAACTGCAACAATGTTAAAAAGTGTGTAATCAGAAGCGATGGCAATAATAAGATTTATTAATAAATTGTAATAATTTTAAAAGGGTCACAATATATTTCCCCCTCCCTTTCCTTGTCACTTTCCCCCCCTTATTTTCCCCTTTTAACATTATTTTAATTGTTTATACTTTTTGATGTTATAATTAAAAGAAAAAAAATTAAACTAATCTGTATGTAGGGCACAAAATCTCATTTGAGATTTCAAACAATAAATTCCAGTTTCCTGCACACTGGACACTTGTGAGTTTAATTTGCTACTGACATCACAAGTTCACTGCAGTTAATAATGTTTTCCTATTGAGAGGACTAATGTTTTCCTGGCATTATAGGATCCCTTTTACGGCATGCAGAGAACCTTTGCATTGCACGCAAGGCTGCCAGGCTGAAATGGACCAGATGGGAAGATCAGAGGATCACTCTGGCACCCAGGGTTCAGACATCATTTTCATTGATTCAGAGCATTGCTGCTGGTTACCATAGCTAAAGCGTAAGACCAAAGTAAGAGGCATAAGGGGTCTGAAACCATGGAATGTGCAGCTAAAACAATTCACCACCGGCCCATTAGGGATTAATGATAATCTATGCCCCTCTCTCTGGCAAAAGGTAGGCAAGAGGGAGGGGGGGGGGGCAAATATTTATAATTTTATTGTAGTAAAGGGCTCCCCCAAAGCACCCCTGCAAAACATCTATACACACAGTATACACACACACAACAATACAGACAGCACACAAACAACTGCACAAACGCCCTCCAGAATACCACAACCCACATATACATATAAAACACCACAGACCCCAGAACACACCCAAATAATACATGCAACCCACATTCACGAGCTTAACATAACAGACAGCCTACTGTGGCAAACCTAGCCACTTCTAGGATACTGGACTTTATGTAGCCAAAGGTTGTCTGTATGTATTGCTGTGATGTATGTATAACTTGAATGTGTATTGTGTTGCCCATAGAATTCGTTTGCTAGCAGCCATAAGCCACTAGCATTCATGTAGTTCGTTTCATGAACAGCGACGGTACGGGCTGTTCGGGAAACGAATGCGGGCCCCCCTGATAGACCACCCATAGAGGGACGTGTGGCGCTCGTTAACCGATTGCAACATTGTTGCAATCGGTACTTAAAGGCTCTCCTAGGTGGCTGTCGTTCGACTACCGACCACGCAGCGGTCGGCCATCTTGGATCCTTTGTCTCCTCAGCGGTGTTTGGTCGTCGAGCGCCTGGAACTGAAAACGGCTACTCAACGGCATGAACACCGCTGTACTTCCAGGCCGTTCGGGAGTTCCAATCGTTTCCTATTAAGGTCCCCCATCGGTGTTCGGTAGTTTTAAACGAACTCGATGGCAAAGTCTATTTCGGGCGGCGTTCGGTTGTTTTAGCTGGGATCTGAGCGGTATTCTTACAAAAGGTACCCCCATACCCCAGCTATCTACCGAACATCCATTCGTGCAAATAAGGTGAATTATGAGAACGTTATGTATTTAAAAGTAAAATGCCGGTTCTGCTGCACGGAGGGATAATCCACTTAACGGTGTATCCCAGTGGGAGTATCCCTCTCGTGCAGCAGTGCCTGATGGGAGAAATGCCCAGAATGTTAAGTCCCCCATGTAGTCCACTACTGTATTACCCCTGTTATGTCAGTATGGAAACCCCTTGAATGGGGACTTGCATAAATACTGGAAGCTGTGAATAAAGACCTGAGTTGACTCCCAGAACTGTGTTTCGTCCGGTTACTGGGGGATTTGGGATATTGCCTTACTTTTCAGCGCTTGACTGTGGATTACCTACTGTACCAGCGGAGATCGTGGATTTTAATATTGCAGCTCCGCTACACCTACATACACACATAATACCACAAAAAGCCAGCAAACATAACACCACAGATAGCCCCCAACATACAAATATTATAAGCAATCCACATACACACACTACCTACATACATACATAAAACAACAGGCAGGCCTTATCTATACACAGAATTTCACAGACCACTTGCACCACACGCAAAAATATTACAAGCAACCCACATACACACAACATACACACAACATCACCAACAGCACACACAAATTCATAACAGAACAGGCAGCTCAACATACAGACTCATTACCACAAACAGCCCACATACGCACGCAATGCTACAGACAGTCCCCACTACACACAAATACAACAAGTTACTTACACACATACACACACTTATCATAGAAACACATTCAAACACACAAAACCACAGAGAGCCCATACACATACATACCACAAACAGACCACACACACACTTCACACATCTGGCAGCCTGTATATAGAAAGACAAATACCAAAAGCAGTCTACAACCACATGCATAATGCCAGATGGAGCTGATTTTATTAAGATTTTTATTTATTTATTTTAATTTATTTAATTAAGATTATATTAAAAATATTTTACACACTAGGGCCTAGGGTTGTAGCCTGGCCGGTATTTCACTGGCAAAGCCAGTATTTGAGGCTGCCTGGCCATGCCGATATTGCAGTAATACCGGCAATACAAATGCTGGTATTTCTCTCAGTATAAACAAAGATTACTCTGCAATACTAGCGCCGGCCAGTAAGGATCGCTGTGTGTGGAGAGAGACAGGGATAGGAAGTTATAGCATATCCCTGTCTCTCTCTACTCACTGATCTGCAGGGGAGCAGCTACACAGCACAGATAGTCCAGACAGCAGCTCCCAGCCTACAGAGACAGCCCACAGTTCAGGTAAGTGAGTGATAGGGGGAAAAGCTGCAGGGAGATACTGAGACACTAGGGACACTGAGAGACCTGGGGACACTGGAGTCCCCATGTTTCCCAGTGTCCCCTAGTGTCTCAGTGTCTCAGTGTCCCCAGGTCTCACAGTGTCCCCAAGTGTTTCTGTGTCCCCATGTCTCTCTGTGTCCCCATGTGTCCCACTGTTCCCTCTCTCCCAGTGTCCCCAAATGTTTCAGTGTCTCCAAGTCTCCCAGTGTCCCCATGTCTGTGTCCCCATGTCCACAAGTGCCCCCATTTCTCCCAGCATCCCCTGTATCCCCATGTCTCTCAGTGTCCCCTAGTATCCTAGTAACATTAGGACACTGGGAGACATGGGACACTGAGAAACTTGGGGACACTGGGAGACATAGGAACACTGAGAAACTTGGGGACACTGAGAGACATGGGGACACTGGGCGACATGGAGAAACAAGGGGACACTGGGAGACATGGGGCAGTAAGATTCTGGGATAAATAGGGGACACTGGGGACACTGGGAGACATGGAGACACTTGGGGAAACTGAGAGACATGAGGACACTGGGCGACATGGAGACACAAGGGGACACTGGGAGACATGGGGAAGTAAGATTCTGGGATAAATAGGGGACACTGGGAGACCTGGGGACACAGACACTAGGGGACAACAGGAGAAATGAGGACACTGGGAAAATAGGGGACACTGTGATACATAGGGACACCGAGACACTGGGTGACTTGAGAGACTGAGAGACTGGGAAACAGGGAGACACTGGGAGCAATCCATCTATACAGCAGAATCAAACTGTAAGTAGCTTTTTGGTAATTTTACAGAATCTTCTCTTACGTCACTCCTTGTGATTTGCATCATGTGATGTCACGCATACATAATTAATTATGCAAATACGCAGTATTTTTTCCAAGAAAGGTGGCAACTCTAACTATTCTTCACATATTCTTGCTTAAAGGGAAACTATAGTGCCAGGAAAACAAACTTGTTTTCCTGGCACTATATATTCCCCCATTGTAAAGGTCCACCCCCGTGGTGCAAAAGGGGTTAATAACCCCTTCTGGTACTTACCTGAGTCTAGCACCGATGTCCCTCGGCGCTGACTCAGCTCCGCTTACGCTCCTCCCCTGCGCTCGCATTAGGATTTTCCCATAGGAAAGCATCATTCCTTTTCTCTGTCCCAGACAATATACCAGTAGCTTCTGCCTGCTAGTAAGAAGGTTAGGAGACAAGTGGACATGTGAGTGCTAGGAGACAGTCCTTCAGAAAGCGTGGAGTAGGCAGTGGCGTCGCTAGGGGGGGCCAGAGGGGGCCATGGCCCCCCCTACATCATGCTGTGCCCCCCCTTGTGCCCCCCCAAATGCCAGCAACCTGCTGCCCATCTGTTTAAATTCTATTCCCTCGGGCTGTAACAGTGTGTGACAGCCCGAGGGAATGCAGGAGAGAGGAGCTGGAGCGGTGCTGGGGGCTGTCTGTGGCCGGAGAGAGCACTGACAGGCTCCCTGGCACAGGCCCCGCCCCCAAATGAAGCCCCGCCTCCCGAAAATAAGCCCCGCCCCCGCCGTTAAGCAGCAGCCCATGCTGCTGGAAAGCATGGAAGATGGCTGCCTGACCCCCAGCAACAGCCTCCAGTGACAGGTAGGCTTAATGTGCAGTTGCGTCTCCAGGATTCATACTTAGGGGGGGCACATAAGGGGCCAGAGACAAAATAAGGGGGGCACATACATACACACACAGAGGGCTCGTCAAATTCCAGGCGCCAGGTCGCCATGACCAGGGGCGGACTGACCGGTCGGGCACTTCGGACATGGTCCGAGGGCCCGGCCGGGAGGGGGGCCCGGCGGCACACTTTGAGGGAGCCGGCCGCCCCTTTAAATGCTGCAGCCGCCTGAGCGCTCTCTTAAGAGCCTCAGGCGGCTGCAGCTTCTCACCTCCCTGTAGCGTGGCCGAGCTGCTCTCCGGTCCGCGGTGCCCGGCTGGAGTGATAGGAAGGTGTGGACCTTCCTGTCAGTCCGGCCGGGTACAGGAAACAGAAACTCCTGTTCCACGCGTTCTTCCTATCACTCCGGCCGGGCACCGCGGACTGGAGAGCAGCTCGGCCACGCTACAGGGGAGGGGGTAAGAACAGAGAGGGAGGGGGGTAAGAACAGAGAGGGAGGGAGGGTAAGAACAGAGAGGGAGGGGGGTAAGAAAAAAGAGGGAGGGGGTAAGAAGAAAGAGGCAGGGGGTAAGAAGAAAGAGGCAGGGGGTAAGAAGAAAGAGGCAGGGGGTAAGAAGAAAGAGGGAGGGGGGTAAGAAGAAAGAGGGAAGGGGTAAGAAGAAAGAGGGAGGGGGGTAAGAAGAAAGAGGGAGGGGGGTAAGAAGAAAGAGGGAGGGGGGTAAGAAGAAAGAGGGAGGGGGTAAGAAGAAAGAGGGAGGGGGGTAAGAAGAAAGAGGGGGGGTAAGAAGAAAGAGGGGGGGTAAGAAGAAAGAGGGAGGGGGAGGAGGGAGGGGGGTAAGAAGAGAAAGGGAGGGGGGTAAGAAGAGAAAGGGATGGGGGGTAAGAAGAGAAAGGGAGGGGGGTAAGAAGAAAGAGGGGGTAAGAAGAAAGAGGGGGGGTAAGAAGAAGGGGGTAAGAAGAGAAAGGGAGGGGGTAAGAAGAGAGAGGGAGGGGGTAAGAAGAGAGAGGGAGGGGGTAAAAAGAGAGAGGGAGGGGGGTAAGAAGAGAAAGGGGGGTAAGAAGAGAGAGGGAGGGGGTAAGAAGAGAGAGGGAGGGGGTAAGAAGAAAGAGGGGGTAAGAAGAAAGAGGGGGGGTAAGAAGAAGGGGGTAAGAAGAGAAAGGGAGGGGGGTAAGAAGAGAGAGGGAGGGGGTAAGAAGAGAGAGGGAGGGGGTAAAAAGAGAGAGGGAGGGGGTAAAAAGAGAGAGGGAGGGGGGTAAGAAGAGAAAGGGGGGTAAGAAGAGAGAGGGAGGGGGTAAGAAGAGAGAGGGAGGGGGTAAGAAGAGAGAGGGAGGGGGGTAAGAAGAAAGAGGGAGGGGTGGTAAGAAGAGAGAGGGAGGGGTGGTAAGAAGAGAGAGGGAGGGGTGGTAAGAAGAGAGGGGGGTAAGAAGAGAGGGAGGGGGTAAGAAGAGAGGGAGGGGGGTAAGAAGAAGAGAGAGGAAGGGGGGGGTAAGAAGAAAGAGGGAAGGGGGTAAGAAGAAAGAGGGAAGGGGGTAAGAAGAAAGAGGGAGGGGGGTAAGAAGAAAGAGGGGGTAAGAAGAAAGAGGGGGTAAGAAGAAAGAGGGGGGTAAGAAGAAAGAGGGGGGTAAGAAGAAAGAGGGGGGTAAGAAGAAAGAGGGAGGGGGAGGAGGGAGGGGGGTAAGAAGAGAAAGGGAGGGGGAGGAGGGAAGGCGGTAAGAAGAGAAAGGGAGGGGGGTAAGAAAAGAAAGGGAGGGGGGGTAAGAAGAGAAAGGGAGGGGGGTAAGAAGAGAGAGGGAGGGGGGGTAAGAAGAGAGAGGGAGGGGGGTAAGAAGAAGAGAGGAAGGGGGGGTAAGAAGAGAGGGAGGGGGTAAGAAGAGAGGGAGGGGGAGTAAGAAGAGAGGGAGGGGGAGTAAGAAAAGAGAGAGGGGGTAAGAAGAGAGGAGGGGGAGTAAGAAGAGAGGAGGGGGAGTAAGAAGAGAGGAGGGGGAGTAAGAAGAGAGGGGGAGTATGGGGGTAAGAAGAGGGGGAGGGGGAGTAAGAAGAGGGGGAGGGGGGAGTAAAAAGAGGAAGGGGGAGGGGGTAAGAAGAGGAAGGTGGGAGTAAGAAGAGGGGGGAGGGGGTAAGAAGAGGGGGGAGGGGGTAAGAAGAGGGGGAGGGGGGAGTAAGAAGAGGGGGAGGGGGAGTAAGAAGAGGGGAGGGGGGAGTAAGAAGGGGGTAAGAAGAGGGGGAGGGGGGAGTAAGAAGAGGGGGAGGTGGGAATAAGAAGAGGGGGAGGTGGGAGTAAGAAGAGGGGGAGGGAATAGTAAGAAGAGGGGGAGGGAATAGTAAGAAGAGGGGGGTAAGAAGGGGGTAAGAAGAGGGGGAGAGGGAGTAAAAAGAGGAAGGGGGAGTAAGAAGAGGGGGGAGGGGGTAAGAAGAGGGGAAGGGGAGTAAGAAGAGGGGGAGGGGGGAGTAAAAAAAGGAAGGGGGTGTAAGAAGAGGGGGAGGGGGGTAAGAAGAGGGGGAGGGGGGAGTAAGAAGAGGGGGGTAAGAAGGGGGTAAGAAGATGGGGAGGGGGGAGTAAGAAGAGGAAGGGGGAGTAAAAAAAGGAAGGGGGTGTAAGAAGAGGGGGAGGGGGGAGTAAGAAGAGGGGGAGGGGGAGTAAGAAGAGGGGGAGGGAAGAGTAAGAAGAGGGGGAGGGGGGTAAGAAGAGGGGGGAGGGAAGAGTAAGAAGAGGGGGAGGGGGGTAAGAAGAGGGGGGAGGGGGTAAGAAGAGAAGGGGAGGAGGGTAAGAAGAGGGGGAGGAGGGTAAGAAGGGGGTAAGAAGAGGGGGAGGGGGGAGTAAGAAGAGGGGGAGAGGGAGTAAAAAGAGGAAGGGGATTAAGAAGAGGGGGGAGGGGGTAAGAAGAGGGGAAGGGGGAGTAAGAAGAGGGGAAGGGGGGAGTAAGAAGAGGGGGGAGGGGGAGTAAGAAGAGGGGGGAGGGAAGAGTAAGAAGAGGGGGAGGGGGGTAAGAAGAGGGGGAAGGGAAGAGTAAGAAGAGGGGGAGGGGGGTAAGAAGAGGGGGGAGGAGGGTAAGAAGAGGGGGGAGGAGGGTAAGAAGAGGGGGGAGGAGGGTAAGAAGGGGGTAAGAAGAGGGGGAGGGGGGAGTAAGAAGAGGGGGAGAGGGAGTAAAAAGAGGAAGGGGGATTAAGAAGAGGGGGGAGGGGTAAGAAGAGGGGAAGGGGAGTAAGAAGAGGGGGAGGGGGGAGTAAAAAAAGGAAGGGGGTGTAAGAAGAGGGGGGAGGGGAGTAAGAAGAGAGAGGAGGGGGGAGTAAGAAGAGGGGGGAGGGGGGTAAGAAGGGGGTAAGAAGAGGGGGAGGGGGAGGGGGAGTAAGAAGAGGGGGAGGGGGAGTAAAAAGAGGAAGGGGGAGTAAGAAGATGGGGAGGGGAGTAAGAAGAGGGGGAGGGGGAGTAAAAAAAGGAAGGGGGGTGTAAGAATAGGGGGAGGGGAGTAAGAAGAGAGAGGAGGGGAGTAAGAAGAGAGAGGAGGGAAGAGTAAGAAGAGGGGGAGGGAGTAAGAAGAGGGGGAGGGGGTAAGAAGGGGGAGTATGAAGAGGGGGAGGGGGGAGTAAAAAGAGGAAGGGGGAGTAAGAAGAGGGGGAGGGGAGTAAGAAGAGGGGGAGGGGGAGTAAAAAAAGGAAGGGGGTGTAAGAATAGGGGGAGGGGAGTAAGAAGAGAGAGGAGGGAAGAGTAAGAAGAGGGGGAGGGAGTAAGAAGAGGGAGTATGAAGAGGGGGAGGGGGGAGTAAAAAGAGGAAGGGGGAGTAAGAAGAGGGGGGTAAGAAGAGGGGGAGGGGAGGAAGAAGAGGGGGAGGGGGGAGTAAAAAAAGGAAGGAGGGTGTAAGAAGAGGGAGGGGGTAAGAAGAGGGGGAGGGGAGTAAGAAGAGAGAGGAGGGGGGAGTAAGAAGAGAGAGGAGGGGGGAGTAAGAAGAGGGGGGAGTAAGAAGGTGGTAAGAAGAGGGGGAGAAGGAGTAAGAAGAGAGGGGGAGTAAGAAGGGGTAAGAAGAGGGGGAGGGGGGAGTAAGAAGAGGGAGAGGGGGGAGTAAGAAGAGGGGGAGGGGGAGTAAAAAGAGGAAGGGGGTGTAAGAAGAGGGGGGAGGGGGGTAAGAAGAGGGGAGGGGAGAGTAAGAAAAGGGGGAGGGGGGAGTAAGAAGGGGGTAAGAAGAGAGTAAGAAGAGGAAGGGGGAGTAAGAAGAGGGGGGAGGGGAGTAAGAAGAGGGGGGAGGGGAGTACGAAGAGTGGGGAGTAAGAAGAGGTAGGAGTAAGAAGAGGGGGAGGGGGGAGTAAGAAGAGGGGGAGGGGGGTAAGAAGAGGGGGAGGGGAGTAAGAAGAGGGGGAGGGGGAGTAAGAAGAGGGGGAGGGGGGTAAGAAGAGGGGGAGGGGAGTAAGAAGAGGGGGAGGGGGAGTAAAAAGAGGAAGGGGGTGTAAGAAGAGGGGGGAGGGGGGTAAGAAGAGGGGAGGGGAGAGTAAGAAAAGGGGGAGGGGGGAGTAAGAAGGGGGTAAGAAGAGAGTAAGAAGAGGAAGGGGGAGTAAGAAGAGGGGGGAGGGGAGTAAGAAGAGGGGGGAGGGGAGTACGAAGAGTGGGGAGTAAGAAGAGGTAGGAGTAAGAAGAGGGGGAGGGGGGAGTAAGAAGAGGGGGAGAGTAAGAAGGTGGAGTAAGAAGAGGGGAAGGGGGAGTAAGAAGAGGGGGAGAGTAAGAAGGGGGAGTAAGAAGAGGGGGAGTGGGGAGTAAGAAGAGGGGGAGAGTAAGAAGGGGGTAAGAAGAGAGTGAGGGGGGAGTAAGAAGAGGGGGGTAGTAAGAAGGGGGTGGGGAGGGGGGAGTAAGAGGAGGGCAATTGCCCCCTCCCCTGTCCGCAGGCACCGTGCAGGCAGCCGGCAGGGGAGGGAGGAAGAGAGGACCCGAGAGCTCAGCCTTCAGCTCCTCTGGGTCCTTCTTGCGCGAGCACAGATCGTTGCCGCGGTTACCACGGCAACGTTACGGCTCCTGCGAGAGTAAACTCTAGCCCTGGAGCTACGGGCTAGAGTTCACTCTCAACACTGTGACCACCAGGGATTCCTGGTGGTCGCAGTGGTGAGAGTGAACTCTAGCCCCATAAACACACTGCCCCCACACACCATACACATTCACACACTGCCCCCCATACACCCACACACACATTTACACACATTGCCTCACACACACACACACACACATACACACATACACTGCCCACCCATACACACACAGCCCCCCATACACACATTGCCCCACACACCCTACACACCCTCACACACACTGAACCTTTCACACACACTGCACCCCTTACACATTGCACCACTGCTCCTATACCCTACTACAGCCTCATATCCCAGCAGACCCCAGGTAAGTTGTCAAACTGTTCTTAAACGGTTTGACTACTTACTCTGAAAGGGGGGCCCGGCCCTCCTGGCAACATAACGACTACACAGAGCAGTAGTGGTTATTGTGCATGGATTATTTCTTTAAATAATCTACAAGTGCCCCAGTAGCCAGCAAGCTAGCCAGCCCACAGGCCGGCCAGCCAGCCAGCCCACAGACCGGCCAGCCAGCCCACAGGCTGGCCAGTAGCCAGCCAGCCAGCCCACAGGCCACCAGTTAGGCTTACAGACAGCAAGCCCACAGCCAACCGAGGCCAGCAAGCCACAGCCTGCCAGCAAGCCACAGCCTGCCAGCCAACAGCCTGCCAGCCGCAGCCAGCAAGCCCACAGCCTGCCGGCAGTAGCCAGCAAGCCCACAGCCTGCCAGCAAGCCCACAGCCTGCCAGCCGCAGCCAGTAAGCCCACAGCCTTCCAGCAAGCCCACAGACTGCCAGCCAGCAACAGTAATTAAGGTAAGAGGAGCCTAGGTATCAGCGAGCTATGTTGTGTTGCTATATTGTGAATAGGAACCAGAGTGTTGGAGAGACCCCCTCCAGGCCCCATTAGACTCCATTGTAGTCTCTAATTGGACCTGGAGGAAATTATTTCTAACACACTCTCTAAAGGACACTGAGATAGCCTCTGCTAGAATGCTCCACTGATCCATACACACAGACTGATCATCCATACACACACAGACTGATCATCCATACACACACAGACTGATCATCCATACACACACACAGACTGATCATCCATACACACACACAGACTGATCATCCATACACACACACACACTGATCATCCATACACACACACACACACACTGATCATCCATACACACACACACACAGACTGATCATCCATACACACACACACACAGACTGATCATCCATACACACACACAGACTGATCATCCATACACACACACAGACTGATCATCCATACACACACACAGACTGATCATCCATACACACACACAGACTGATCATCCATACACACACAGACTGATCATCCATACACACACAGACTGATCATCCATACACACACAGACTGATCATCCATACACACAGACTGATCATCCATACACACAGACTGATCATCCATACACACAGACTGATCATCCATACACACAGACTGATCATCCATACACACAGACTGATCCATACACACAGACTGATCTATACACACACAGACTGATCCATACACACACAGACTGATCCATACACACACAGACTGATCCATACACACACAGACTGATCCATACACACACAGACTGATCCATACACACACAGACTGATCCATACACACACATACTGATCCATCCATACACAGACTGATCCATCCATACACAGACTGATCCATCCATACACAGACTGATCTACACACACACAGACTGATCCATACACACACAGACTGATCCATACACACACAGACTGATCCATACACACACAGACTGATCCATACACACACAGACTGATCCATACACACAGAGACTGATCCATACACACACAGACTGATCCATACACACACAGACTGATCCATACACACACAGACTGATCCATACACACACAGACTGATCCATACACACACAGACTGATCCATACACACACACAGACTGATCCATACACACACAGACTGATCCATACACACACAGACTGATCCATACACACACAGACTGATCCATCCATACACAGACTGATCCATCCATACACAGACTGATCCATCCATACACAGACTGATCTACACACACACAGACTGATCCATACACACACAGACTGATCCATACACACACAGACTGATCCATACACACACAGACTGATCCATACACACACAGACTGATCCATACACACACAGACTGATCCATACACACACACAGACTGATCCATACACACACACAGACTGATCCATACACACACAGACTGATCCATACACACACAGACTGATCCATACACACACAGACTGATCCATACACACACAGACTGATCCATACACACACAGACTGGTACAGGGGGGGTCACGAGATGAGAGTTCTGTCTCTTGGAGCTCAAGCACTTACAGAAACTGACCCATACACATACACAGACAGACCCATGCACAGACAGACCCATACACAGACAGACCCATACACAGACAGACCCATACACACACACACTCTGCCCCCCACACACAGACTGTTCCCTTACACAGACAAAGCCATACATATACAGACTGATGCCCCACACTCATACACAGACGGACCCATACACTCACAGACTGACCCATACATACCCAGACTGACCCCACACCCACACCCATACACTCATTGGCTGACCCATACACTCACAGACTGGCACCCCCACACATAGACTGACCCCCCCTACACACAGACTGACCCATACATACACAGACTTACCCCCCCACACATACACTAACTGACTGACCCATACACTCACAGGATGACCCACCTACACACAGACTGACCCCCCTACACACAGACTGACCCATACATACACAGACTGATCCATACATACACAGACTGATCCATACATACACAGACTGATCCATACACACACAGACTGATCCATACACACACAGACTGACCCCCCCCTACTCACAGACTGATCCATACACACTGACTGATCCATACACACTGACTGATCCCCCTACACACAGACTGACCCCCCTACACACAGACTGACCCCCCCTACACACAGACTGACCCCCCCTACACACAGACTGATCCATACACACACAAACTGACCCATACACACACAGACTGATCATCCATACACACACAGACTGATCATCCATACACACACAGACTGATTCATCCATACACACACAGACTGATTCATCCATACACACACAGACTGATCCATCCATACACACACAGACTGATCATCCATACACACACAGACTGATCATCCATAAACACACAGACTGATCATCCATACACACACAGACTGATCATCCATACACACACAGACTGATCCATCCATACACACACAGACTGATCATCCATACACACACACAGACTGATCATCCATACACACACACAGACTGATCATCCATACACACACACAGATTGATCATCCATACACACACAGATTGATCATCCATACACACACAGACTGATCCATCCATACACACACAGACTGATCCATCCATACACACACAGACTGATCATCCATACACACACAGACTGATCATCCATACACACACAGACTGATCATCCATACACACACAGACTGATCATCCATACACACACAGACTGATCCATCCATACACACACAGACTGATCATCCATACACACACACAGACTGATCATCCATACACACACACAGACTGATCATCCATACACACACACAGATTGATCATCCATACACACACAGATTGATCATCCATACACACACAGACTGATCATCCATACACACACAGACTGATCATCCATACACACACAGACTGATCATCCATACACACACACAGACTGACCATCCATACACACACACAGACTGACCATCCATACACACACACAGACTGACCATCCATACACACACACAGACTGACCATCCATACACACAGACTGACCATCCATACACACAGACTGACCATCCATACACACAGACTGACCATCCATACACACAGACTGACCATCCATGCACACAGACTGACCATCCATGCACACAGACTGACCATCCATGCACACAGACTGATCATCCATGCACACAGACTGATCATCCATGCACACAGACTGATCATCCATGCACACAGACTGATCTATACACACACAGACTGATCTATACACACACAGACTGATCTATACACACACAGACTGATCTATACACACACAGACTGATCCATACACACACAGACTGATCCATACACACACAGACTGATCCATACACACACAGACTGATCCATACACACACAGACTGATCCATACACACACAGACTGATCCATACACACACAGACTGATCCATACACACACAGACTGATCCATACACGTCAGTGTAGTGTATGCAGTGTGTGTGTGTGTCAGTGTAGTGTATGCAGTGTGTGTGTGTCAGTGTAGTGTATGCAGTGTGTGTTGTACTAGTGTATGCAGTGTGTGTGTGTCAGTGTAGTGTATGCAGTGTGTGTTGTACTAGTGTATGCAGTGTGTGTGTCAGTGTAGTGTATGCAGTGTGTGTGTTGTACAAGTGTATGCAGTGTGTGTGTTGTACTAGTGTATGCAGTGTGTGTGTGTCAGTGTAGTGTATGCAGTGTGTGTTGTACTAGTGTATGCAGTGTGTGTGTTGTACTAGTGCAGGGGTAGGCAACCTTTTAGCAGCACTGTGCCGATATAGGATTGTGATGTCCCGTAGCGTGCCAGTCCTATTTTTTTAAATTGAGGTGTGTATGCTGCCGTATTCTGCTTGTTATTTTTACTGTAATTGCTTTGTATCGTGGTATTTATGCGTATATGCAGGGCCGTCTTTAATAGTGACTGGACCCTGGGCAAAGCATTTTCCTGGGGGCCCCTGGACCCCATCCCCCCTCCCCAGGCATGCAATCACGTCCTCCACCTCAACGCAGTGGCGGACCTAAAGTAGAAAGGTGCAAGAATTTTTGGGGGTCTCCCTGTTGCACGGGTGATTAAAAGGTAGATCCCCATCTGTCGTGCAACTCCAGAATGCATTGACAGTTGGGGCTCTACCATTTACCCATGTTTGCAGGTCTGTATTTAGCACTAAGCAGTTTTTGTGTGTTTGAATGTAAACAGGTTTTTGTATGGAATATGTTTGTATGTGGTGTTGGTGTGATTGCAAGCATGTGCTTGTGTAGTGTTGTTTTTTGAATGCAGGGGTGTATTTACATATAATTTTGGTGTGTAACACAGATATGTGTTTGTACGTAGTGTTGAAATTTGAATGCAGGGGTGTATTTGTGTGTAGTGTTAGAGTGTGAATGCTGAGATGTATGCACATATACACACACACAACGAAATGCGCGCACACACACAGACATACTGACACACACACACACACACACACAGATATGCTGACATACAAATATACTGACACAGATATACTGACACACACACACACACAGATATACTGACACACAAAGACATACTGACACACAAACATACTGACACACACAGATGACACACACACACACACTGACAGACATTCTGACACAGACATACACTTTAAAACCCACCCTCCAGTTGGTGGCTGAAAGGTGTTGGGAGTTGGGGTCTAGCGCTCTCGGCCAGCCCCCCCTCCAATCTGCCTACTCCTCTTTCCCGCGTGCTCCTCTTGTGGAACGAAATGATGCGCGGCTGTCACTTCCTCCCAGACTGCTGCCGAAAAGCAAGGGGCCCGCTCGCGCTGTTAAAGCGCCTCAGCGTGCGACCGTGACCCTGCTGACAGAAGCCCACAGGGTGGTCCTTTGTGCATGGGCCACCCGGTGGGCCTCCTTAGTGTCCGGATTACCGGCCAGAGGGTTAGAAATAGTTGAGGCCAGTTGGGCTCACGGTGCAGCTGGCCAGTTTGCCCCGCGTTAAAGACGGCCCTGCGTATATGAGCTATTATATTGTATATGTTCATGAGTAGTTTATGGTATTGTGTATGATACATATGAATGTGGGCTGTGTATGGGGGCTGCTTGTGGAATTGTGTGTGTGGATGGATATGTCACATTGTGTGTTTGGTCGTGTGTGGAGCTGTTTGGGGGTTGTGTGCATGTATGTGGATTGTTAGTGGTTCATTTGTGTGGATTGTGTATGTTTGCTTGTGGGCTGTCTGTATTATTTCTATCAGGGGAGGGTTATTCTGCATTTATTTGTATATCTAGCAGTGTGGGTGGCTTCCAGTGGGGACCAGACTGGCCAGGTACATGTCAAGGTGCAACAGCAACTGCGAGCTGCTCTACTACAGTGTGGATTCCTATTCACAAGTGCAGGGAGGAAGTGATCTGAGATCACTTACTCTATGTGCTGCAATACATAGATTGAGGATTGTCCTTCACCATCTTTTCGGATTAGCAGATATCTGAAGTTTTACTGGGACTCCTGATAGGCCAGAGCATGTTTGGCTGTAGCAGCCTTGAGTGCCGTGCAAAGACACCTCGAGTGCCGTGCATGGCACTAGTGCCGTAGGTTGCCTACCCCTGTACTAGTGTATGCAGTGTGTGTGTGTCAGTGTAGTGTATGCAGTGTGTTGTACTAGTGTATGCAGAATGTGTGTCAGTGTAGTGTATGCAGTGTGTGTTGTACTAGTGTATGCAGTGTGTGTGTCAGTGTAGTGTATGCAGTGTGTGTGTCAGTGTAGTGTATGCAGTGTGTATGTCAGTGGTGTGTCCTGGTTTTGTGCTGCCCCAGGCAGGACAAAACTCAGGCGCCCCTCTCCCCCCCGCGACACCCCCACCCAACCCTTCCCCCCCGTCCCGCCTTCTAAATACACACACACACACAAATTCACTGACAGATACGCATACACTAGCTAACAGACACACACACACAGTCAGACACACACACACACACACAGTCAGACACACACACACACACAGTCAGACACACACACTCTCTGTCAGACACACACACTCTCTGATATATAATATAATATATAATATAATATATATAATATAATAATATAATAATATAATATATATATATAATATATATAATATAATAATATATAATAATATATAATAATATATATATATAATATAATAATATATAATATATATAATAATATATAATATATATTATATAATAATATATAATATAATATATAATATATATAATATAATAATATATAATATAATATATATAATATATATAATATATATAATATAATATAATATATATATAATATAATACTTTATATAATATAATAATATAATAATATATATAATATAATAATATAATAATATATATAATATAATAATATATAATAATATATAATTAACTTAACCTTACCTTTGGGATTGCGGCTCCATCTCCATCTCCCTGGGGTCTAGTGGGGCTGGCGGTCGGGCTGCTGGGCTGGTTGCTGGGCGGGCGGCTGGCGAGGGAGCTCTTCCTCTGAGCTCTCTGCTCAGCTCCCTCGCGCGCCGCGGTGTGAGGCTGGGAGCCGGAATATGACGTCATATTCCGGCTCCCAGCCTCACACTGCGGCACGCGAGGGAGCTGAGCAGAGCGCTCAGAGGAAGTGCTCCCTCGCCAGCCGCACGCTCAGTCCATCAGCCCGACCGGCAGCCCAGTTAGCCGCAAGTCTAACAAGGCATTTGCCCGGGGCATTTGGGGGCGGCGTTTTTTGCCGCCCCCTGGAAAATGACGCCCAAGGCAAATGCCTTGTTTGCCTTGCGGCTAAAACGCCCCTGGTGTATGTGTTGTACTAGTGTATGCAGAGTGTGTGTCAGTGTAGTGGATGCAAAGTGTGTGTCAGTGTAGTGAATGCAGAGTGTGTCAGTGTAGTGGATGCAGAGTGTGTGTCAGTGTAGTGGATGCAGAGTGTGTGTCAGTGTAGTGGATGCAGAGTGTGTGTCAGTGTAGTGAATGCAGAGTGTGTGTCAGTGTAGTGGATGCAGTGTGTGTGTGTGTGTGTGTGTGTGTGTGTGTGTAAATGTGCAATCTGCGGAGGGAGAGGGGTGGGGAAAGGGGCATTTTCAAATTAATTTTACAATTGTGTATTAAATTAATTAAATGTTTCTCCCCCCCTCCCTGCTTCTTACCTGTGTCCAGGGAAGGGGGAGATTCCATCCCTGGTGGTTCGGTGGCATAAAGGGGCCCCGGCTTCCTGTTACCGCAGAGGGGGGCTGTAGCGGAGTGCAATATTAGAATCCACGATCTCCGCTGGTATAACAGGTAAATCCACAGTCAGCGCTGAAAAGTAAGGCAATATCCCAATCCTCCCAATAACCGGACGAAACACAGTTTGGGAGTCAACTAACTGGCTTTATTCACAAGCTTGCATATTTATACAGTTCCCCATGCAAGGGGTTTCCGTACAGATGTTTCAGGGGATTTCTCCCATCATGCAGTGTAATTCTCCCAACAGGCTTTGCTGCACGAGAAGGATACTCCCACTAAAATGGACGATTAAGTGGATTATCCCCTCGTGCAGCAGAACTGACAATTTACATTAAAATACAGTTTCTGAGTTTTATTCGGTAGATTAACGTGACCGAATGTTCGGTAGATAGCTGGGGTCTGAGTGCATCTTTTGTGAGAATACCGCTCAGCTCCCAGCTGAACTGACCGAACGCCGCAACAAATAAGGTATGACATTAAAGTTCTTCTCAATCTGTCGATCGTACTTAGGTGAACGATCTTACCGAACACCGGGCTCCCGAACGGTCTGGAAGTCCAGCGGTGTTCGTGTCGATTTCGAGCCGATTTCGGTTCCAGGCGCTCGCCGACAAAACACCGCTGAAGAATAGAGGATCCAAGATGGCCGACCGCCGCATGGTCGGTAGTCGAACGACGGCCACCTAGGAGAGCCTCTAATTACCGATTGCAACAATGTTGCAATCAGTTAACAAGCGCCACACGACTCTGAGTGTGTGGTCGACCAGGGGGGCCCTTATTCGTTTGACGAACAGCCCGGATAGTCGCTGTTTGTCAAACGAAGTACCTGCAGGCTGGTAGCTTAGGGCTGCCAGCATGCGAACTACCTTAGCGTAATACACAGCACAAATATACATAGCATACCATACAGCCTATAGACCATCTTCCATACATTATAGTCCAGAAGTGGCTAGGTTTGCCACAGGGGCCCAGCACACAGCTTCTTCACATTCAGCTCATTGCCTCCAATAATTCTCGCGAGACCCGCGGAGTGTTGCCTTGGCAACCAGGTCTCGCGAGAGTTATTAGAAGAGAAGACGAGAAGCTGTGTGCTGGGCCCCCTCTGTGGTAACAGGGAGCCGGGGGCATACATCAGCAGAGGTATCCCAAACAGGGATAGGCTCTCACCCTAAGGGGCTTTGAGGTTTTATTATTATTATTATTATTATTATGTTATTTATATAGTGCCATCAAATTCTGCAGCGCTTTACAATGGGTGGACGAACAGACATGTAGTTGTAACCAGGGCCAGATTAGGAGCCCAGTGGGCCTGGTACTGACAATTATGATGGGCCTAATTACAAAATCTTATCGACCAAAAACACTAAAACAGTCCTACCTCCCAAGCATCATGTATCTGATGGAGATGGTGCTCTAGGGATACTAATAGGATGCAGCTATGAGAAAACACATACCCTATGCTAATCTCACGCTTTCATCTTTCAAGTAAATTCATACCCCCTAACAGCAGTGTCCAGTAAAGCAAGAAGTCTATGGATGGGGTAAAAGGGTGGGCCACTTTCGCAAATAACATAAACAGAACTGCCGAAAGGGGCGAACATAACCAAAAAGGGGGCATGCCTCCCAGTCTCCCAGTCCCTTAGTGTCTATGTCCCCATGTCACTAGGACAATAGGGGACATTGAGAGACATTGGGACATTGGGACACTGAAATACTAGAGAACACTTGGAGACCCGGGGACACTGAGACACTTGAGGACACTGGGAGACATGGGGACACTGGGAGACTAGGGGAATCTGGGAGACTAGGGAACACTGAGATACATGGGGCACTGAGACACTGATACATAGGGGACACTCGAGACTTGATAAAGACCTCGTTACAGGTTGAAACATTGCAGTTATCTATCTATCTATCTATCACAGTGAGTGCCTGGGAATTTTTATTTTATACTAGGGGACACTGGGAGACATTGGGACACTTAGACACTGGGAGACTAGGGGACTTTGGGAGAGTAGGAAACACTGCCCCATGTCTCCCAGGTCTCAAAGTGGCCCAGTGGCCCCATGTCTCTGTGTCCCCTAGTGCCTGTGCCCCTATGTCGCCCAGTGTCCCCTAGTGTTTGTATCCCCATGTCTCCTAGTGTCCCTTAGAGTCTGTGTCCCCATGTCTCCCAGTGTCCCCATGTCGCTAGGACACTAGGGGACACTTAGAGACATTGGGACACTGTGAGACATGGGGACACAGAGACTAGGGGACTCTGGGAGACTAGGGACACTGGCTGGGAGACATGGGAAAACTGAGAGACTAGGGGCCACTAGGAGACATGGGGCCACTGTGTCCCTAGTGTCTCATGGTCCCCATTTTCTCCAGTGTCTCAGTGTCCCCATGTCTCCCAGTGTTCCAATGAGTAGAGAGAGGCAGGGAGGGAGATGCTGTAACTTCTTATCCCTGCCTCTCTCAACACACACAGTGACCGCTACTGGCCGGCGCTGGTATTGCAGAATAATCTCGGGTTATACTGAGACTGACATTTGTATTGCCGATATTACTGCAATACTGGCACTGGTTAGGCAGCCTCCAATACCTGAGAAATACTTCTGAGAAATACATGGCAAACCTAAGAAATACCTGGCAATGCTAAGAGTAGTGAATAAAAAAAAATAAGTTTTTTTGTTTTTTTTAAATCAATGGGCCTATTCCATGGGCTTGGGCCTGGAGCTGCAGCTCCATCAGCCCCTATGTTAATCCGGCCCTGGTTGTAACCAGACAAGTTTGACACACAGGAACAGAGGGGTTGAGGGCCCTGCTCAATGAGCTTACATGCTAGAGGTAGTGGGATATAATGACACAAAAAGGTAAGGATAGTATTAGACTAGTGACAGTTGCAGAAGAAGAATCAGTCTGGAGCTATTAACAGTTCAATTGATACGCTTTTATGAAGAAGTGGGTTTTTAACGATTTTTTGAAGGAATGGAGACTGGGTGAGCATCTAATGGAGGAGGGAAGTGAGTTCCACAGGAACAGTGCAGCCCTCGAGAAATCTTGAAGGCGAGCATCAGAGGTGGGAGTACGGACAGAAGATAGACGTAAGTCTTCAGCAGATCGTAAGGGCCTACTCGGGACATACTTGTGTATAAGGGAGGATAGATAGGTGGTTGCAGCATAATGTAGAGATTTGAAAGCAAGAACCAGAATTTTAAATTGAGCTCTATATCTTTAAGGAAGCCAATGCAGGGACTGACAGAAGGGTGGGGCGGACAGGAAGATAAGCCTCGCCCCCGCATTCATTATGGACTGTAACTGTGCAAGCTGGGAGCACGTAAGATCACTGAGAAGCGGATTACAGTAGTCAAGGCAAGAAAGGACAGTGGAATAGACCAGCACCTTAGTCACATCAGGCGTTAAGTAGGGGCGGATGCGCACAATGTTTTTGAGATGAAAATGGCACGATTTGGTGATAGACTGAACATGAGGCTTTAAGGAGAGGTCGGAGTCAAAGAGAACAACTAGGCAGCAAGCCTGCATGGTGGAGCTGATGGTAGGACCGTTGACTTGGAGGGATATAATTTTTTTGTTTTAATATAAAACAAGCTAAGGTAGACAGATATACAATTAACTGAGGTTTTATATTTATAAAACAAGATAAGGTAGACAGATATATAATTAGCTCTGCAACAAGGGTAAGTCAACTGGCTAAACTGCAGACAGTACCTAAATGTAACTATAATACCAAGAGTGATGTAAATTAGTAGAAGGCCTAAATCTGCATAGATAGAACAAGAGCTAATACAAATAGCATAGTAAGCATGGCTGAACTCTGTAGGACTGAACACTGGCATTTAAACACACCTATAGGTCAACATTCAAGGTAGATAGAGAAGAATCTTGTCAGGGGCTAGGGGCACTTTGCTCTGGGGTGACTGCAAGACAATGCTCTTCGTGACTGGGGAGTTGGAGCGAAGAGGCAGACGGCTCCGATACAGCGTGCCTCCCGGAGGTCCAGACCGTCTCCTCTTTCGAACATATAAGCACCTAGCAGGCTGGGGTTTTCCATTTTTATCACTCCATCTCTTGAGGGGATCGAAAAGGTGCAGCTGCAACCAAAGGCATCCCTTTGTGGGACTATTTAGTCGCAGATGGTGAGTTGGAGTCGTGCCGGTTCCAGTCGCTATGTTAGCAGATGCCTGCCCCATGCTGGCGTCCTCCAGATACTTCAGCCGGTCCCAGAAGGCATTGAATATGCTGTCGAAGGCTGCAAGAAAGGCTTCACATACCTCGTGGAATTGTGCTCTTTAGCTATCTTGGATGGTAAAGCTAGATTACTAGGTTTTGTCAGTGTGTGCAGAGGTCAGTCCCAGGTGGGAGAATGTAGTTTAAGGTGCCGGGATATCCCTCATCTGCAGGGGGGGGGGGGAAGAGGGGAGTGGATATGGGGCAGTTCATTGTGGTTTCCTCCAGTGGAACTTAGATTAAGGGATTGGCCACCTTCCTCTCTCCCATAGCAGTGGGCCGCAGCTAGGCCCTTAGTATTTCTTCAGTGAGTTGAGAAGCAAATGAAGGGGTATCACCTTCCAAAAGCCCAAATTAGGTGACCCAAGTTTGTAAAAGTCGTCTAAAAAATACTCAATTTCAAGAAAACTCCAGAAGCTCATGCAGTGTGTGACTGCTCACCATGCTGGTCAAGCCCCGCCCCCAGATATCCAAGTTTTAAGACAAATGATCTAAGAGTAATTTTGTTTTTAATGTATCCAGTGTCTCAGGCAACTGGTGGGTACACTATAGACGCAAATTTTAAGAGATGGGTCCCCTTTAAGTTTAATTGGAATGAACTTCAGGAAAATAAATTAAATCACTGTTAAGTTATCAAGCTCATGAACCCAGTCCTTCCTACAGTAGGACTTGCTACCTAGCACAAATGGATGACTTCTATCACCACTACTATATTCATTCTAAGATTGGAACCCTTGCTTTTAGAGGTGTGTCGGAACGGTTGCATCTCTGGTGTTTGATGTCTTTGAAGATGGTATGAGGACAATAAGTTTTTCTTCATCACACAGCCCAGGTTCTCCTTATCAAACATATTCGCTGGGTTCAGGACATTCAGCTCCCGCTTGATTCTAAAGTTAAATGAGGGCAAATCAGAAATTTTAAATGTGAGCTAGATATTTTAGTGACCCATTTTCCAATTCTGTCAGTGCAGGCAATAAATGAATACCTGGGTGCATGCAGACCCAGACCAACTATGTGAGTATTTCCTTCACTCAAAATATGGATCTCTTTGGTAATGCTTATGTCACAACAGTTTTTTTAAATAAACATGATAAAGAGATTTGCTGGCTGCTCGTAGTAATATACATTAGAGATCAGCTCTCATAAGGTAGATTTTGAGATTAATTCTCTATTTGTCTATGACATTTTGATTAGTTGGTTTAGGGTGTGACTCTTGAACAGATAGTTGCCAAACACTGAAAAATGTGGGTGTGATGGGTACCTGAAGCAAAGTCTGTTCTTTCATTTGGGTAATAAATGAATCATCTGTTTTCACTGATAATCCTAGCTTTATATTTACCGTATTTATAAAGCATTTACTAAGATAAACTGTTCTGATATATTTTAGATTTTCAATTTCAGCCTGGAAAAAAACAAAACATTACAAATGCAACATGATGCATATAGTATACTTATATGTTAAATGACACTCCAAACACCATAACTAGACTTGCTCACACAAAGAATATTCAGTTTGTCCGATCCATTTTTACTTAAAACTGAAACAATTTCAGAACTCTAAAATTTCATTTGAATTTCAGTTCAGCAGTATTTCAGTTGCATAAACCAGGTGTGGGAACTGATTCACATGCTTTAGAAGGGTGCAAAAATGGGGCTATTCATGTAAAATAGGTATTTTGTTTTGCATATATTTTGCAGTACACTGATATGAACATATTTTTCTGCCATTTAAAAGAACACTATAGTCACCAAAACATTTTATCTTAATGAAGCTGTTTAAGTGTACAGATTATGCCCCTTCAGTTTCTCACTGCTCAATTCTCTTCCATTTAGAAGTTAAATCACTTTTATGCAGCCCTAGTCACACCTCCATGCATGTGACTTACACAACCTTCCTAAACACTTCCTGTAAAAAGTCATCTAATGTTTACACTTCCTTTATTGCAAATTCTATTTAATCTAGAATTTCTTATCACATGCTCTGTTAAGAGCTTGCTAGACCTTGCAGGAGCCTCATGTGTGTTATTAAAGTTCAATTTCCAGAGCAGGATATACAAACCTTTAAAGTAAGTTAATACCTGATTGAGAATTAAACCATTTTGTTTTCATGCAGGGTGGGTCAGTCACAGCAGGTGAGGTGTGGCTAGGTCTGCATAGTATAGCAGGAATGTGGAACTGCATTCAATCCCTTAACGATATGTATCCGTGTGCAACCAGACAAGTCCCAGTACCAGGAACCAAATATTTGCTGAAAAAAATTGAGAGAAGTCCAGGGACTCCAGGATACAAAAAGGCACATTTATTGAACCCACTGCCACTCACAGCGTTTCGACCTACACAGGCTTTGTCAAGCTATCAAATGCATGCACAAATCCATTTTTATAGGAATACATGTGATTAACATAATTAACACAATTAAACAATTAATCAATTCAAGTAAATACATTTATATACCTCTCAATATAGTTTACCCAGTAATGAAGGCTTGCAGCTGTCAGAATTCATTCGAAGAAATGGTTAAATTCAATGCAATAATTAGATTTAATTGTAATTCATTCAATGCAATAATTAGATTTAATTTTAATTCATTCAACAGCAATGATGATTAGATGTAATAAAAGTTTACTTAATGCGGTAATTAGATTTAATTCAGTAATTAGATTTGAATAACTAAGGAAAATACCAGACAGGTACTTTTGTGCGCTCAGATCCCAGCTATCTGGGGATGGGTTACATGTATATATTTTATGTGACAAATATAACATTATGTATTTTAGTGTTTTACTGTAACCATGTGGTTAATGGAGTATTGCCTCTGTCCTTGGAGATAATTTGATTACTTCCCAATTATCTCCAGGATAGAGGGGTGGGATTGTAATGTACTGTGGGAGTATTTTAACCCTGTATGCCTGTGATTGGTCATTTTACCATTTGTGTCCCAGTCTTCCATCTGGTTCCCTAGGGGAGTGTCCACCAGGTGGAAGACCTGCATAAATTCCGGGCAGGTAGTCCACATTAAACCAGACCCCTGCTTGACCCTCAACACGGAGCTCTGTCTCGTCTTTGGGGGGATTTACTGTATGCTGTTAGAGACTGACTGCCAGGAGTGTAAGCCGCTTGGGTGCTTTTTGTCAGGGTGGCGGTCCGGTGCCCGGGACCCAGACACTTTCCAGGCGGCGGTGCAGGACCGGGACCCAGTATGCCTGATGTTCAGAGTAGGAGTCACAGTGTGGAGGTGGATTAGCAGCGTCTGGTGCAGGGTAACCACACACCCCCTGGTGTTGAGCACCAGCATTTGTGCAGCCACATACCAAGACCCTGAATCAGCTTCAGCGGATACCAGGAACTAGGAGCTTGGAAATTAAGCAGACCTCCCAGGAGCTTAATAGGGAGGCTCTGCAGCAAGATTGTATCCAGTACTAGAAACAAGGCAAGACTAGAGATAGGCACCAAACATGAAAACAAGACAGAACTAATATAACCCAGAACCAGAGAAGGATAGTAAGCTAAACCCAGAACATATACACAAGACATGAGGAAAACATGAACATAACATGGGCAAGACTGGACAGGACTGTACATGGACTGGGTATACAAACTAAAACAAGACAAGATAACATAGGCAAAACAAGAGGAGAAATAACTAAGTACTACATATGGAAATTATGGGGATTTAGTCACACTATATGATCATACATTGCATAAGCCTGCCAACAACGCCAATGTACCCCATATCTGGCAGGACCTACACTGGCTAATGTATGCTAAAACAACCACAGATTCAGAACACATATATAGCACTTACCTGCAAGAAAGGACAGAAGCAGTGAGCAGCTGCCTGCAGGAACACTGAAACATAATGAAAGATGGAAACAAACGGGTGTGGCAAATAAAACAAACATTTAAAGGAAACCTGGAGACTGGGAAATCCAGGGACGAACTATAGGAATGAACCCAGAAATCCCAGCATAAAGAAAACCAGACATAGAATAGAAAACCAAAAACCAAGAAAAAACAAACAGGAATTGAAACAAAAGTACTGGATACCAGAAGCCAAGTCCAGACATCAGAACAGAGCAGAGCAGATCATGACACTTTTCCTGTTCGTCTGCCAGCAGCTATTCGTGAGGTTCCGGTTCGGGAGTTTGGAGTGCTATTTTGTATGCAGTTCGGGAGTTTGGAGCATTCCTTTGTATTCGGTTCGGGAGTTTGGTGTTCTGCAGTTGCTGTGCCTGTATCTCTGGAAGGGGAAGATCTTCTAAACAGCAGTTTAACCCCTTTATGCCCGGGGTGCCGTTACAATTGGTGGCAAGCGGCGGGATCATTCCTATAGCCAGAAGGACAGCTACAGGAGACACCATTTCTTTGGATTTTACAATTTGAGGGCAACGTATGTGTCACGGTAATATACCCCAACATGCAAGAATAGTCCAGATAGTCTAGAGGCAAGAAAACAAGATACGTCTTACCGGACCTTAGAATGGCCGGACTAGACGAGGACAAGAAAAGACAGAGTCCAGAACAAGCCAAGGTCAAGGGGACAGAGAGACAGCGTAAACTAGAACAAGCCAAGGACTGGTACACAGGAGAGCAAACCGGCGAACAAGACAAGCAAGGATAAAGAGAAAGCGGAGTCAGAAGCCAAGATCGAGCACCAAAAAACCAACTGAACGATACAAGCACTAAAGGGAACTGAACAGAAACCACGATAGGGCAAGGTACTAAGGAACAGGTGAGTATAAATACCCTAGACTTCACTTTGATTGACCCCTGTCATATCCATGCCCCCAGAACGTGAGTGTATGGGGAATGTGGCATGACAGAGGCCAATAGGAGACCGTTTCAAATTTCGGCTCCCACTGTCCCTTTAAGAGCGCGCCCGAGACACTGACTCTTAGAGTCAGACGGGACACGTGACCGCTTCTCGCGGTCACTGCCCGCCTTCCTGATTTCGCCGTCGGATGAGCTGCGCGCGGCTCGTGCAGAAGCAGGACCGTGCGCGGCGAGAACAGAGGACCCCGGCCGGCCCCTGGAGAGGGTAAGTACCGCTATAGCATGTCCCAGTACAGCGACCCTGACAGCACCAGGATGGAACCAGCAGTGAAGTACGATGAGGGGGTCATGGATGACCGAGATGCAGTTCGCAAAGGCATCTGGTACCAGGCACTGGGTATTGTGGAGTACCAGCGGGACGAGAGATTCCCCAAGGAAGACCAGCGGTTACAGAAGCGAGTAGCCCTGCGGATGCCCTTCCTAGGAGATCAGCCCTGGGAGGAATGGGTGAAGAAATTGGAACACCTAGTATGGAAGGAGATGTGGCTGGAAGATGCCTACCAGGCGCTCTGATGGTATGGGGCACAGTACCTGCCCTGGACAGCTGAGCATGACAAGCCAGAGGGAGAGGAGTTTGATGGTCCTGGCTTGTTATGGGAGTCTTTTTCAGAGCCTGAGTTTGGGAGCCCGACACAAGCCCGGTTCTGTCATCTCTTTGAGTGGAGGGAGAGCAGGTATGACTGGGACAACACTCATGAGATTGAGCAAGACCTGGTCCACCTAGTGACCCGAGAGATGGAGCTGAAACAGGGCTACCAAAATCTGTTCCACTCCAGTGAGAAGGCTCAGCAGGGAAGCGGAGACCCAGATCCAGACCCATTCAGCTGGGCAGATATTGCAGATTGTTACTGGGAAGAACACCAGGTGGCCGGTAGAGATGGAACCGAGGTCTCTCCACCGGTCCTGCAGGGAATAGGGAGCCCAGTCTCCATTCCCCAGCAGCAGCGTGTGTTACAGGGAGTTGGGAGCACAGTCTCCATTCCCCAGCGGCAGAGTGTCCTACAGGGAATAGAGAGCAAGGACTCTGTATTGGGAGCGGAGACAGTCGGTCTACCTCCCTCGCGGCTGGAAGTATATATGGAAGAGGAGCTTGTTACCCCCTCTCCCCAGCGGCAGCTTAACATACCAGGGGGAGACAGTAAGCCCCACAACCGTGCAGATGGGACCGTGGTCTCTGCACTTACAGCACAGGGGGTAGGGACGGTCGGTCCTGCCCCCCAGTGACAGGGATGTTTAGCCAAAGGGGAGACAGTCGGTCTCCCCCTCCAGCATCAGAGCTGTGTATCCAAAGGGCAGACAGTCGGTCTCCCCCTCCAGCGGCAGAGATGTGTATCTAAAGGGGAGACAGTCGGTCTCCCCCTCCAGCAGCAGAGCTGTGTATCTAAAGGGGAGACAGTTGGTCTCCCCCTCCAGGAACCAGGCTCCAACCAGACTACTCCCGTGGTAGTGCTGGCACCAGGGCAGAGTACCGCTGGTCTCTGCCCACTCAGCAACCCACCAAGTCAGCTTACCAGTCCCCCACACAGCCATGGTGAGGCACCTGGACATGGAAAAAGTTCTCCTCTACCCAGTTGTAGTAACCAGTTATTGTGGGTGGGCTGTATTACTGTTGGTGCTTCGTGGGTGGGCTGCTGGACAAACCAGGGCACTGACTGGCAGGAGGTCAGATACCCTGTTAGTCTGTCTGGAAAAGGGGAGAGATTTGTTAGTTTGCCGAACACGTGGCGGCAGCCATTTTAGAGTCCCGAACGGCCAGCGGTGTTCAGCGCCCAAAGTATGGAACTGGAAACGGACACTTATTTGCGTGAACACCGCTGAGCCGTCAGCCTCCTTGCTTCTGCATTCGGTCATTTAACCGGATGCCTGTTCATTCAGTAGTTTAAACCGTATGAACAGCATTACCCCACATCCCATGGAGTCTATTCGTATGGAGAACAGACTTTGTGAACACTTTAACTCCACGGCGATTGGACTGTGTGCATAGGATCTGAGCGTTATTCAGTACTTTTGTGCGCTCAGATCCCAGCTATCTGGGGATGGGTTACATGTATATAATTTATGTGACAAATGTAACATTATGTATTTTATTGTATTTTAGTGTTTTACTGTAACCATGTGGTTAATGGAATTTTGCCTCTGTCCTTGGAGATAATTGGATTACTTCCCAATTATCTCCAGGATAGAGGGGAGGGATTGTAATGTACTGTGGGAGTGTTTTAACCCTGTATGCCTGTGATTGGTCATTTTACCATTTGTGTCCCAGTCTTCCATCTGGTCCCCTAGAGGAGTGTCCACCAGGTGGAAGTCCTGCATAAATACTGGGCAGGTAGCCCACATTAAACCACACCACTGCTTGACCCTCAACACGGAGCTCTGTCTCGTCTTTGGGGGGATTTACTGTATGCTGTTAGAGACTGATTGCCAGGAGTGTAAGCCGCTTGGGTGTTTTTCCTGTTCGTCTGCTAGCAGCTATTCGTGAGGTTCCGGTTCGGGAGTTTGGAGTGCTATTTTGTATGCAGTTCGGGAGTTTGGAGCATTCCCTTGTATTCGGTTTGGGAGTTTGGTGTTCTGCAGTAGCTGTGCCTATATCTCTTGTGTGCCTGTGCCTTAACCCCTTTATGCCCGGGGTGCCGTTACAGGCGTAATGACTGGGCTGCATAAACAGAAACAAAAGTGATTCGAGTCCTAAATGGCAGTGAATTGAGCAGTGAAACTTCAGAGGCATGATCAATACACCAAAACTGCTTCATTAAGCTAAAGTTATTTTGGTGACTATAGTATCCCTTCAATTCACAGATCAACTGATTTTACTGCTCCTTTTTTTCTCTATTGCTCGCTTAATGTGTGAATAAAATACTTGAAACAAAAATGCTTGACCATTGAGCATGTCCCTTAATTCTTGATTTGGGTACATTTTGGCTTGGAATTCGGGATTTTGACCTATCACCCAACTGGCCCAAAGACAGATGAAAAGCAATCTCTAAGTCTAATGACAACCTCAGTGCAGGTTAAGAGTGGAGGAGTTCCCTGTGCAGTCTTGCCACAACATGCCTACTACCTTATATAATGTATCTTTCCTCTGCACACCCTGCTGTACACCTGTTATGTAGAAATCTATAAGAAAAGCTGTACCAAGGCTGTATCTAGTTCTGTTCACAAAATATACATGAGTGAAGATTTTTTGTGAAGCTGTAACGGCACCCCCAGGCATAAAAGGGTTAAACCGCCGTCCTTCCAGAGACACAGGCACAGCTACTGTAGACACCAATCCACCGAACCGGAGAAGCATATGAATGCTCTCAAACATACGAATGCTGTAAACAGAATAGGAAAACCATAGGATAGGAAAAACCATAAGTAAGGTTTACACTCCTAGCAGTCGAACTGGAACAGCATACAATAAATCCCCCCAAAAACGAGACAAGGCTCCGTGTTGAGGGTCAAAACAGGAACAGACAGAGCTGTGGGTTTATTGTTCTTATATACACATTAGTACCACCCACAGGGTTTTGGAAAACAACCAATAAACACGCACAATACACTCAGACACTCCCACACAAAATCCTTCCCTCTGCCTGTGATACAATTACCTTACACAATGGGTAATGTAATTATCACAGGCAGAGAAATACAGTTTTTCACATTATTCATAACTTTAAAAGTATGCATAAAACTTACATTTTCAGAATCAGCATACTCCAAATACAAACATACCTCAAAATCATACAAATTGGTCCAGTGGTTCAAAAGATAGATCGTAGTCCTTTGTGACCAAATGAAGCGTGGCTTTTCTGCCCAAAACCAGTTCCACAGAGTCTTCTATCTTGGAGATAATGGGGAAGTAATCCAATTATCTCCAAGGACAGAGGCAAAACTCCACTGAACACATGGCAGCAAAAGACAATAAAATACAGAAAAATATATAACTGTGCAGCCATTGCATAAAAGAGGTACATTCAACATATCCCCAGATAGCTCAGATCTGAGCGCACATTATTACTGAATGGCGCTCAGATCACACACATACAGTTCAATTGCCATGGAGCCAAAGTCTTTCCCATAGTCTTTCAATATACGAATGGGCTCCATGGCATAGCTATCTGGGGTATCACCGCTCAAACAGGGCAAGCACCGAATGACCTGGCTTTCGTGTCTTTGCAGGGGAAAATCAAGCGTTTCAACATGGGGCCATAGTCTAAAGGCAGCAGGCGGGCAACCAGGCTCCTCCAATGCACAGTGGCGAGATTGGTCTCGTCACAGAAGCCAACACAGGATCATGCATGTATATCCATGAGTAAAACTGCTGTATGCCTGCTGGGTGGTATTGGGATATAAATATGACATGGACATACAGCTGTTGAAAATATATATCATTTAACATGCAACGTGCTCATTACATATATTCTGCCAGCGATGTTATCATATTGTGTTACAATAATATTCTTGCTGTAAGTTCACATGAAGAATAAGGAATCTGGTTTCGAGATACAACCTTTGTCATAATGAATTTTGTAATATCATTGTGTAGGTATGGAGGCACAGCGGTGGCTATCCTCCAAGTTATCAAACTGGCTAAAAGTGGGTAGGTTCTTAGAGCAGAAGCATTAGGGATGTTTCTATTCAGCCACATCTTAAAGCTTCATTAGGAGGTGTACATACCATGCACACAACTTGGCAAATCTCGTAATTCAATTAGAAACTGTAACGTGTCCCTTTTGTCCCTAATTCATAATACTAGTCTTACAATAGCCATATGAAAAAATACCAATCCAACTAAATGGTTAGGGATATGCTTTATGTGGTGCAGAGGATCTGGACAGCAATGCAGAAGGTTATAAACAAAAGGTAATAAACAGGTACACATAAACTCATGGAACAGTGACTTTATTCTCAATCCTCCAGCATCATTTCAGCCCCAATGAGAGCTTCTATAAAGCCAAATAAATCATCATTCTTACAGTAGCCATTTGACAATCCTGACCTCATTGCTCTATGTATCAGAGTTACCTTCATGATTCCAGAGCAGGATTGTAGTTTATTTTTCTTGTGAGTTTGCAAATTTTCTTTTAAAGGCAGTTCTATTCTAGCTCAATTATGGCTTAGAACCAATTTTAAAGAAGTAGCATCAGTGTGGATGTGATAAGATTTAGGACATTTTCACTGATTTGTGCAACAATGAAATGCTGCAAACACTTGAAAAATGAAGACATTATCGATACACAAAGATTAGTGTCAGGATTACTAGTTGATCCAGCACGTAGAATTGTGTCACACAGATGACTAATAGGTAATGTATTACTGGGTCTTAGAATGGCCGGACTTAACGTACCAAAGAGTAGTCAGGATACTTGCCGAGGTCAGGGGATACAGAAAGAGACACAACGATAAGGGAAAGCCAGAAGTCAGGGATACCAGAATAAGTCAAAATCAAAGCCAAAGTCAAAAACCAGAAGAAACTTGAATCAGGAACACGCTCTCGGACAACCACTAGGGAAACCACGACAGGGCACTGAGCAGGATGAGAACTGGGCCTAAATACCCCTCCTCTGGATCTGATAGGCTGTAATCGGCCTTTGACCCCAAAGGCAGTTATCAGGTTTCCATTTGCATAGTTTCTGCTCAGCACAAACCATCATGTGGATTTGATTGCTGCTCAGCACAAACCCTCATGTGGATTTGATTGCTGCTCGGCACAACATTTCCTGTCAGGACAGTAATGTTGCTGGGCACATCTTTTTCTGTCAGAACAGTAAATGTCATTAATCACATTTTTATATGTGGATGAATACATGACAGATTAGAAATCCCCACCAACTATGGTCCAGGTCAGAGACCCCGTTCGGGAGTTACCCTGCCCAGCCGCCATTAGCAGCTTTCCCTCGGAGCCCCTTGTAACGGATCCTTCCGTTAATGGATGCTTCCTAGCTTGCGCCGAGGACCACAAGCACTGCACCGGACACCACAACCACCGCAGACTCCGCAACCGCCGTAGCTTGACTGGAGTCTCGCCGTCTTCCTTCCACTCTGGATCAGCTTCTGTCCTCCAGGACCGCGTTGGAAAGACCTCTTCCTTCCACCCTGTATGAACCTCCAGCATCCAGGACTGTGTGAGGAAGACCTCTCCTTCAAGGAGAGCGTATCAGGAACAAGAGCTAAGTGATTAAAGCTCAAGGGAGTATGCAGCAGTGGCGTGCATACCAGGGTCGCAGGGGTCGCGGCTGCGACCGGGCCCGGCCCACCAGGGGGCCCGGCCGCCCCTGCGACCCGGTATGTACCCACAGGGCCAGCCTCTTCTGCTGGGGAGCCCAGGAGCCGGCCACCTCCGGGCCCCCCGAGGCTGACCCTGCTGTCACCCGGCTGGCTGGCGGGCGCGCGAGGGAGCACTGTCCCCTGGGTTTTCCCTCTTCAGCTCCCTCGCGCACCGTACTGAAACCGGAGCCGGAAGATGACGTCATCTTCCGGCTCCGGTATCAGTACGCGGCGCGCGAGGGAGCTGAAGAGGGAGCACTCAGGGGACAGTGCTCCCTCGCGCGCCCGCCAGCCAGCCGGGTGACAGCAGGGCCAGCAACACCACTGGACCCCAGGGAATCCCCCCAGCTCTCACACAGGTAAGGAGGCTGGGGGGATTAAATTAAAAAAAAAAAAAAAAAAACGTGTGTGTGTGTTTAGTGAGTGTGTTTAGTGAGTGTGTTAGTGATTGTGTTAGTGAGTGTGTTAGTGAGTGTGCTAGTGAGTGTTAGTGAGAGTGTTAGTGAGAGTGTTAGTGAGAGTGTTAGTGAGTGACAGTGTTAGTGAGAGTGTTAGTGAGAGTGTTAGTGAGTGAGTGTGTTAGTGAGTGTTAGTGTGAGTGTGTTAGTGTGTGAGTGTGTTAGAGTGAGTGTGTTAGTGTGAGTGTGTTAGTGTTAGTGAGTGTGTTAGTGTGTGTTAGTGAGTGTGTTAGTGTGTGTTAGTGTTAGTGTGTGTGTTAGTGTGTGTGTGTGAGTGTGTGTTAGTGTTAGTGTGTGTGTTAGTGTGTGAGAGTGTTAGTGAGAGTGTTAGTGAGTGAGTGTGTTAGTGTGAATGTGTTAGTGTGAGTGTGTTAGTGTGTTAGTGTGAGTGTGTTAGTGTGAGTGATTGTGTTAGTGTGTGTGTTAGTGTTAGTGAGTGTGTTAGTGTTAGTGAGTGTGTTAGTGTTAGTGAGTGTGTTGGTGAGTGTGTTAGTGTTGGTGAGTGTGTTAGTGTTGGTGAGTGTGTTAGTGTTAGTGTGTGTTAGTGAGTGTGTTAGTGTTAGTTTGTGTTAGTGAGTGTGTGTGTGTGTGTTAGTGAGTGTGTTAGTGTGTGTGTCTGTTACTGAGTATGTTTGTGTGCGTCTGTCACTGAGTGTGTGTCTTTCAGTAAATGTGTGCGTCTGTTCATGAGAGTGTGTGTGTGTGTGTGTCTAAAGCACTTACCTTTCTCCAGCGCCGGGCTCCCTTGGCGCTGGGGATCTCTCCGTCCCGATCCGCCTCTCAGCTCCGAATGCACATGCGTGGCAAGAACCACGCGCGCATTCAAACCGCCCATAGGAAAGCATTACTCAATGCTTTCCTATGGACGTTCAGCGTCTTCTCACTGTGATTTTCACAGTGAGAATCGCAGGAAATCCTCTAGCGGCTGTCAATGAGACAGCCACTAGAGGCTGGATTAACCCTCAGTGAAACATAGCAGTTTCTCTGAAACTGCTATGTTTTCAGCTGCAGGGTTAAAACTAGAGAGACCTGGCACCCAGACCACTTCATTGAGCTGATGTGATCTGGGTGTCTGTAGTGGTCCTTTAAGTGTATGTGTTTATGCATGCACTGGCGTACATACCGCGGTCGCACGGGTCGCAGCCCTGCGACCAGGTGCCCGCCGCCATGTGTTGCGGCCCCAGCCTGCGCAGAGTAAGCGCGGGGGGGGGGGGCCACAGATCAGTTTTTGCACCGGGGCCCCATGGGTTGTGTGTACGCCACTGCCAGTGTGATATAGCAGTTCCCTCCAATAACGAGACAAGGCTACATATTGAGGGTCAAGAAGATCTCTGGTTTAATGGCACACACTCTGCTTTTATGCAGTGCTCCCCTGCAAGGGAGCCGCCCACAGGCAATTAGACATTAACCAACCAGATAACGGTTACATCCCACTGATTCCCTCCCCTCTGCTTGGGAGATAATTGAGTTTCTTACTGTATTTACTCAATTATCTCCAAGCTAAAACTTATACTTTTTATACATTTTTATAACTCCCTGATTTTACATCACATACGAATAAAACTATATATACTATATATATTTCTATGATCAGCATAACTTGGGGAGCAACATATGTAAAAATCACATGAATCCGTCCAAGGGTTAAACAGTTAGGTTGAGGTCCCTTTATTATCAATTGCAAGCATGGCTTTTCCTGCCCAAACCAGTTCCCACTGGTCTGGCAGTGTCCCTGGGACAACGCCCTGCTGGAGAACAATGGAGCTGGGGGAGGGGAAGAGCCACACCTTCCCAGGGATTCAAATGGTAAGAAAAAGTGTCCAAAAAGTTTCCATGTGTCCATACACTGTTTTTAAAAGAGCCAGCACTGTACAATAAAAGTCCATAAGCCCAAATACAGTTCTTAAAGGGCAATACATCCCAGGGCCATAGTCGCAATCAGTCCTCTCCAATGCCCAGTGTCAAATGGCAGTTTGTCACACCGCTGGTTAGGCACTTTCCCTTAATTCGAATGAAAATGAATGCTAGTTCCCTGCCGACGGTTCGCTTGAACAAACCCACGAATGGTGCTCAATTGTACTTAGCTGCAACCGCTATGGACCTAATTTCGGCATGAAGATTTTGTGGTTCCCGATCACCTCACCGGTACTTAGCTGTGAATGTTATGAAAGTGTTTTCGGCATGAGGTGACCTGGACAACTTGATCTGGGGTTTTGAACCACTTTGTGACCTGCGAGCAGAGCACTTTTTGGAGGAAAGGTACCTAAGACTAAGGGGAACAAACGCTACCTGAGAGACAGGCGGAGCACCCCGTATTGTGGTCACAGGAGCTCCTGGAAGTTGACCTGCCAAAGCACCAAATGCCCTGGAACCATTTGGGGCATAGGACCACATGTACATCCAGTCAGAACTTTGACACAGTGGCATTTCCCCTACCCTGCATGGATCTGAGCACTATTTGGACAACTTGGGTGCACAGATCAGGGGTATTTGGGGATGTAGGACATGTGGGGTTATTGTATGTTTTTATTATGTTTAGGGGTACATTTATGTTTTTATGTTTTGTACTGGCCTCTCTGTTCCAGGGAGATAATTAGCTTAGCGGTCTTTAACTAAATTATCTCCCAGTCTCAGAGATACCTGTATTGTATTGTATTGTATTGTATTATTTGGAGACACCCTGCTGAGGTCTGTGCATAAAAGATGGAGTTTGGCTCAATAAAATCAGTTGTACTCCCAGAACTATGTGTCGTCTAGTTACTGGGAGGGGAAAGGGCTAATCACTGCTCAGCACCTTGTTCCAGCTCGTGGAGGATTTGGCGGGGAAAGTCCATGTAAGGACCAGAGCTCTCAGGACTGTGTGTCATCCAGTTCCTGGGAGGGAATAGAGCTAGTCCCCTATCCTGTTCCAGGACGGAGAGGCTCCAGGAGGACCCAAGTCAAGCCACGGCAACTGTTGCCAAAGCACTGAGGTTTTCCCTGGTTCCAGCTAGGAAGCGATCCTTGGCGGAGGTACCCAGCTGGGGTACAGGGAGCTCCGCTACACACATTACATTGGGAGACAAATCGCACACTATTTATGTGGTAGCATCTTGTGACGGTCAAACTGGCCCATCTTTTTCATACTTTTAACCAGATCTGCAGGCTTTGTGGTATAGCACTCTACAACATATTTCATATCTTTTGGTTCTGCTCACTGCTGCAGCCCTTTTGTGTTTAAATTCAGGCCTTGATAAAGTTAGTGGGTAACATAATTCTCATGCTCACACTGGAACACTATATGTTAGCTATGTTCACATACACACCAAGAGGCCATTTGAAGACTTTGATTGTGCATATGTTTATTTTTGTTGAATTGAGTAGAGCCTCTGCTTGGAAATCAAATATCAAAAAACAAATATAGGCGCACTGTGCCTTTAGGACAGATAATTACGCAAAGTGCAAAAGTAGTGCACAAAATCTTTTTGTGTACAAACTGCACATGAAGTTACAACCAATCTGTTATGATGCTTCCAAATTTATCCATGTATCACAGTAACTATAAAAAGGGAAAAAACACAAATAGTGTAAAACTGTAAGATATATTGCACAAGAAGGGTGAATTAAAAAAATTCACAAATAAAGAGCAGAGAAGCCTATTCTAACTGTAGTAACTCCAAATCAATATCCACTAGTGGGACCAAATAATGACTGAGGCATTAGATTTAGATTCAAGGTTAATTTCACAGTTGACCAGGAAACGGCTCCTGTCCATATAATCTCCCTTCTAAGCAGCGTAACCAGTTCTTCGAGTTCCTTGTATGGAACTAGAGCACCGCTATGGCTTCTTCTGAGAGGTGGAGTTATATTCCTGTGTGCGTGCTGGCGTGGGCCGAACGTGATGACGCGTTTTGCCGTATGGACAGCTTCATCAAATCTGCCCTTTCGTTCCTGTCCTTCTCTTCTAAACGTGCCCATATGGGCATGTTAAATCCTTTGCGGCTAAAACAGTCTTTTGGTTAGATGTTTTAAAAAGCCATTCATTTGGAAACAAATTTAAGCCGCAATATGCGGACATACAGAGGTAATTGCATTTTTATTCCACAAAATACATAATTAATTAATTAATTAATTAAAAGCCTCAAAAAGAACAGAATATATAAAAATGTGTATTATGTGTAAAAAAAAAAATGTTTATATTATATACCGTATTTTACGGCGTATAAGACGACTTTTTAACCCAGGAAAATCTTTTCAAAAGTCTGGGGTCGTCTTATACGCCGGGTGTCATCTTATAGGGTGGGCCTAGGCAGCCGCCTAGGGTGCCATATAGGAGGGGGCGGCCTGCGCCCCCATCGCCAGCCCTTCTAATGCTGCAGCTGCTCTATACAGAGCCTCAGGCGGCTGCAGCACTGCCTCTCTCCTCACCTCCCCTTCCTGTAGCGTGGCCGAGCTCCTCTCCGGTCCGTGGTGCCGGGCCAGACTGACAGGAAGTGCACACTTAGTGTGCACTTCCTGTCAGTCCGGCCGGGTACAGGAAACAAAAGCTCCTGTACCGCGGACCGGAGAGGAGCTCGGCCACGCTACAGGGGAGGTGAGGAGAATAAACGGGGGGAATAAGGAGAATACAGGGGGGGGATAAGGAGAATACAGGAGAGAGGGGGGGAAATAAGGAGAATACAGAGAGGGGGGATAAGAAGAATACAGAGGGGGGGATAAAAAGAATACAGAGGGGGTGATAAGGAGAATACAGAGGGGGGATAAGGAGAATACAGAGGGGGGATAAGGAAAATACAGAGGGGGAATAAGGAGAACACAGAGGGGGGAGTAAAGAGAACACAGGGAGGGGGAGTAAAGAGAACACAGGGAGGGGGAGTAAGGAGAACACAGGGAGAGGGGGGCGAGTAAGGAGGAGACAGGTGTTTTTTTAATTTTTATTTGGTGTATATCCCAAACTCTATATTTTAACTGGAAAAGTTGGGGGTCGTCTTATATGCCCAGTCGTCTTATACGCCGGAAAATACGGTAATCTAAATGTATTGAAAACTTTATAATTACATACTTGAAAATAAATAATGCAAATTACAAAAAAAAATAAAAATATATATATATATATACTTATATTGATTTGATAATGCAAGTTTTGCCAACCCTTCGCTATAATGTAGTAAGTCTTCTATTCCATAATTAGATCTTGGAGCAGGGGGGTGGTTGTGGCCAGTGGTGAGGCTGTTGGTAGGGACCTTCTGAATGCCTGAAATTGGAAACGAGATAACTGGTCAGCAGCCGTGTTAAAACTGCCTGGGACATGGTAGCATACCAGATAAAACTGGTGACAGGCCTTTAATTTGGTGGCACACACTGCCTCCCTACCTACCGCTGCTCTAGAAGCACAGATTACCCTCATACCCAAACCGGGAAAGAACCCGACTAACTGCGGAAGTTACCGCCTGATCTCCCTAATCAATATACACCTGAAAATTTTCACCAAAATACTGGCCAATCGACTGAGACCCCTGCTTAACATACTTATACACACAGACCAGGCCATCTACTCCACCCCTACTGCAAAACTACTGATCAACGGACAATTGTCCGACCCTGTCCACATACGAAACGGTACGAGACAGGTGTGCCCCCTCTCCCCCCTCCTTTTCATCCTCACCCTAAAACCGTTCTTAAATGGCATCAGGGACAACCCGGACATAAAGGTCATTCTGATACAACAAACAGAATTTAAAGTCTCAGCGTTCGCCGATGACCTGCTGTTTTTACGGTAGGGTCCCTGAACACTTCGTTAGCACCCCTCCTCGACGAGATCACACTCTATAATAAAATCTCAAACTTCAAAGTAAACTTCTCTAAAAGCAAAATTCTACAGATCAAACTCGAACCCCCCACACGCACGCGAATACAAAACATGTTCCCTTTCACGTGGGCTGAAAAGCCATCACATACTTGGGAGTCCACCTATCGCCGGATTTAAAATCTACATTCAACCTGAACTTTGAGCCACTCCTCCAATCTCTCACTAAGGACTTACTCACCTGGCACAAACCACAATTTAACTGGCTATGTAGAATAAACATTCTTAAGATGAACGTGCTCCCCAAAGTACTTTATCTGATCCAAACCCTGCCCATCACTATACCCAAATCATACTTCACCAAACTAAGACAACTCTTCACTACCTTCATCTAGGCTCATAAATGACCCAGAGTCCCCTACGAAGTCCTGACCAAACACAAACTTAGTGGAGGACTAGGCCTACCCCACATGGAAAGATACTACCAAGCCAACATCCTCTCCAGGATCTATGAATGGACCATTAATCAACCGGTGAGACAATGGGCGGCACTAAAGAGATCGGTATTTACAGTATCCCTCCACACGATCCCATGGCAAAGAGCAAACACAACCATATTGCTTAATCAACACACATCCCACCCTACTATCCACCCTACATTCAGAATCTGGACACACCTAAGGGAACTCCAGAACATAGCCCCACACCCTTCCCTCCTATACCCACTTACGCATAATCCACTCTTCCCCCCCCGGGGATGCAGGCCACCACCTACCAAACTATAACAACTCCTACTGATACGCTCTACCTCCCACTAAGGAGTTCTAGATGGTAATACTATCCGTCCCCTCCCCAGCCTGACGAGCCCAGACACACCGACCACAATGTCAATGTTCCACTATGCACAACTGAGTAATTTCCTAAAGACCAACCAAATACTAAAGAAGGGCTCACGCACACTCACAGACTTTGAGTTACACTGCACAACCCATAAAGTCACGACCAAACATCTCTCAAAATTTTACAAAACCATTCAAAGTAACCACACTAACCCAGCACCTGCCTTCTCGGAGTCCTAGGAGAAGGACCTCAACATACAACTCACTGCCCTTCAGTGGAAAACTGTATTCTCCCAAATACACAAAACCTCCATTTGTAACAGGCTGCAGAAGGGTGGATACAAGAAAACATCCAGGTGGCACTATTCGCCAGCCAAACTACACGTTCTCTTCCCACAAACACCAGGTGAATGCTGGAAATGCCACCAACAGGGGGCGATGTTAGCACACACTTGGTGGTACTGTCCTAGCATACAAACATACTGGAACCACATATTATCAATGATCAGAAGATAATAGATAGTGACAGGGTTGCAACTCCCCACAACACCGTACTCTCTACTGTTTCTACTCCAACACACCTCCCTACCGAGGCCACTACGCACACTAGTCGCGCATCTTCTCATAGCTGCCAACGCCCACATCCCTGCAAAATGGAAAAATCCTGACGTCCCCACAATCAGAGAATGGATCACATTTCGTTTAGGGGTACATTTATGTTTTTATGTTTTGTACTGGCCTCTCTGTTCCAGGGAGATAATTAGCTTAGCGGTCTTTAACTAAATTATCTCCCAGTCTCAGAGATACCTGTATTGTATTGTATTGTATTGTATTATTTGGAGACACCCTGCTGAGGTCTGTGCATAAAAGATGGAGTTTGGCTCAATAAAATCAGTTGTACTCCCAGAACTATGTGTCGTCTAGTTACTGGGAGGGGAAAGGGCTAATCACTGCTCAGCACCTTGTTCCAGCTCGTGGAGGATTTGGCGGGGAAAGTCCATGTAAGGACCAGAGCTCTCAGGACTGTGTGTCATCCAGTTCCTGGGAGGGAATAGAGCTAGTCCCCTATCCTGTTCCAGGACGGAGAGGCTCCAGGAGGACCCAAGTCAAGCCACGGCAACTGTTGCCAAAGCACTGAGGTTTTCCCTGGTTCCAGCTAGGAAGCGATCCTTGGCGGAGGTACCCAGCTGGGGTACAGGGAGCTCCGCTACACACATTACATTGGGAGATAAATCGCACACTATTTATGTGGTAGCATCTTGTGACGGTCAAACTGGCCCATCTTTTTCATACTTTTAACCAGATCTGCAGGCTTTGTGGTATAGCACTCTACAACATATTTCATATCTTTTGGTTCTGCTCACTGCTGCAGCCCTTTTGTGTTTAAATTCAGGCCTTGATAAAGTTAGTGGGTAACATAATTCTCCTGCTCACACTGGAACACTATATGTTAGCTATGTTCACATACACACCAAGAGGCCATTTGAAGACTTTGATTGTGCATATGTTTATTTTTGTTGAATTGAGTAGAGCCTCTGCTTGGAAATCAAATATCAAAAAACAAATATAGGCGCACTGTGCCTTTAGGACAGATAATTACGCAAAGTGCAAAAGTAGTGCACAAAATCTTTTTGTGTACAAACTGCACATGAAGTTACAACCAATCTGTTATGATGCTTCCAAATTTATCCATGTATCACAGTAACTATAAAAAGGGAAAAAACACAAATAGTGTAAAACTGTAAGATATATTGCACAAGAAGGGTGAATTAAAAAAATTCACAAATAAAGAGCAGAGAAGCCTATTCTAACTGTAGTAACTCCAAATCAATATCCACTAGTGGGACCAAATAATGACTGAGGCATTAGATTTAGATTCAAGGTTAATTTCACAGTTGACCAGGAAACGGCTCCTGTCCATATAATCTCCCTTCTAAGCAGCGTAACCAGTTCTTCGAGTTCCTTGTATGGAACTAGAGCACCGCTATGGCTTCTTCTGAGAGGTGGAGTTATATTCCTGTGTGCGTGCTGGCGTGGGCCGAACGTGATGACGCGTTTTGCCGTATGGACAGCTTCATCAAATCTGCCCTTTCGTTCCTGTCCTTCTCTTCTAAACGTGCCCATATGGGCATGTTAAATCCTTTGCGGCTAAAACAGTCTTTTGGTTAGATGTTTTAAAAAGCCACTCATTTGGAAACAAATTTAAGCCGCAATATGCGGACATACAGAGGTAATTGCATTTTTATTCCACAAAATACATAATTAATTAATTAATTAATTAAAAGCCTCAAAAATAACAGAATATATAAAAATGTGTATTATGTGTAAAAAAAAAAATGTTTATATTATATACCGTATTTTACGGCGTATAAGACGACTTTTTAACCCAGGAAAATCTTTTCAAAAGTCTGGGGTCGTCTTATACGCCGGGTGTCGTCTTATAGGGTGGGCCTAGGCAGCCGCCTAGGGTGCCATATTGGAGGGGGCGGCCTGCGCCCCCATCGCCAGCCCTTCTAATGCTGCAGCTGCTCTATACAGAGCCTCAGGCGGCTGCAGCACTGCCTCTCTCCTCACCTCCCCTTCCTGTAGCGTGGCCGAGCTCCTCTCCGGTCCGTGGTGCCGGGCCAGACTGACAGGAAGTGCACACTTAGTGTGCACTTCCTGTCAGTCCGGCCGGGTACAGGAAACAAAAGCTCCTGTACCGCGGACCGGAGAGGAGCTCGGCCACGCTACAGGGGAGGTGAGGAGAATAAACGGGGGGAATAAGGAGAATACAGGGGGGGGATAAGGAGAATACAGGAGAGAGGGGGGGAAATAAGGAGAATACAGAGAGGGGGTATAAGAAGAATACAGAGGGGGGGATAAAAAGAATACAGAGGGGGTGATAAGGAGAATACAGAGGGGGGGATAAGGAGAATACAGAGGGGGAATAAGGAGAACACAGAGGGGGGAGTAAAGAGAACACAGGGAGGGGGAGTAAAGAGAACACAGGGAGGGGGAGTAAGGAGAACACAGGGAGAGGGGGGCGAGTAAGGAGGAGACAGGTGTTTTTTTAATTTTTATTTGGTGTATATACCAAACTCTATATTTTAACTGGAAAAGTTGGGGGTCGTCTTATATGCCCAGTCGTCTTATACGCCGGAAAATACGGTAATCTAAATGTATTGAAAACTTTATAATTACATACTTGAAAATAAATAATGCAAATTTAAAAAAAAAAAAAAAAAAAAAAATATATATATACTTATATTGATTTGATAATGCAAGTTTTGCCAACCCTTCGCTATAATGTAGTAAGTCTTCTATTCCATAATTAGATCTTGGAGCAGGGGGGTGGTTGTGGCCAGTGGTGAGGCTGTTGGTAGGGACCTTCTGAATGCCTGAAATTGGAAACGAGATAACTGGTCAGCAGCCGTGTTAAAACTGCCTGGGACATGGTAGCATACCAGATAAAACTGGTGACAGGCCTTTAATTTGGTGGCACACACTGCCTCCCTACCTACCGCTGCTCTAGAAGCACAGATTACCCTCATACCCAAACCGGGAAAGAACCCGACTAACTGCGGAAGTTACCGCCTGATCTCCCTAATCAATATACACCTGAAAATTTTCACCAAAATACTGGCCAATCGACTGAGACCCCTGCTTAACATACTTATACACACAGACCAGGCCATCTACTCCACCCCTACTGCAAAACTACTGATCAACGGACAATTGTCCGACCCTGTCCACATACGAAACGGTACGAGACAGGTGTGCCCCCTCTCCCCCCTCCTTTTCATCCTCACCCTAAAACCGTTCTTAAATGGCATCAGGGACAACCCGGACATAAAGGTCATTCTGATACAACAAACAGAATATAAAGTCTCAGCATTCGCCGATGACCTGCTGTTTTTACGGTAGGGTCCCTGAACACTTCGTTAGCACCCCTCCTCGACGAGATCACACTCTATAATAAAATCTCAAACTTCAAAGTAAACTTCTCTAAAAGCAAAATTCTACAGATCAAACTCGAACCCCCCACACGCACGCGAATACAAAACATGTTCCCTTTCACGTGGGCTGAAAAGCCATCACATACTTGGGAGTCCACCTATCGCCGGATTTAAAATCTACATTCAACCTGAACTTTGAGCCACTCCTCCAATCTCTCACTAAGGACTTACTCACCTGGCACAAACCACAATTTAACTGGCTATGTAGAATAAACATTCTTAAGATGAACGTGCTCCCCAAAGTACTTTATCTGATCCAAACCCTGCCCATCACTATACCCAAATCATACTTCACCAAACTAAGACAACTCTTCACTACCTTCATCTAGGCTCATAAATGACCCAGAGTCCCCTACGAAGTCCTGACCAAACACAAACTTAGTGGAGGACTAGGCCTACCCCACATGGAAAGATACTACCAAGCCAACATCCTCTCCAGGATCTATGAATGGACCATTAATCAACCGGTGAGACAATGGGCGGCACTAAAGAGATCGGTATTTACAGTACCCCTCCACACGATCCCATGGCAAAGAGCAAACACAACCATATTGCTTAATCAACACACATCCCACCCTACTATCCACCCTACATTCAGAATCTGGACACACCTAAGGGAACTCCAGAACATAGCCCCACACCCTTCCCTCCTATACCCACTTACGCATAATCCACTCTTCCCCCCCCGGGGATGCAGGCCACCACCTACCAAACTATAACAACTCCTACTGATACGCTCTACCTCCCACTAAGGAGTTCTAGATGGTAATACTATCCGTCCCCTCCCCAGCCTGACGAGCCCAGACACACCGACCACAATGTCAATGTTCCACTATGCACAACTGAGTAATTTCCTAAAGACCAACCAAATACTAAAGAAGGGCTCACGCACACTCACAGACTTTGAGTTACACTGCACAACCCATAAAGTCACGACCAAACATCTCTCAAAATTTTACAAAACCATTCAAAGTAACCACACTAACCCAGCACCTGCCTTCTCGGAGTCCTAGGAGAAGGACCTCAACATACAACTCACTGCCCTTCAGTGGAAAACTGTATTCTCCCAAATACACAAAACCTCCATTTGTAACAGGCTGCAGAAGGGTGGATACAAGAAAACATCCAGGTGGCACTATTCGCCAGCCAAACTACACGTTCTCTTCCCACAAACACCAGGTGAATGCTGGAAATGCCACCAACAGGGGGCGATGTTAGCACACACTTGGTGGTACTGTCCTAGCATACAAACATACTGGAACCACATATTATCAATGATCAGAAGATAATAGATAGTGACAGGGTTGCAACTCCCCACAACACCGTACTCTCTACTGTTTCTACTCCAACACACCTCCCTACCGAGGCCACTACGCACACTAGTCGCGCATCTTCTCATAGCTGCCAACGCCCACATCCCTGCAAAATGGAAAAATCCTGACGTCCCCACAATCAGAGAATGGATCACAAAGGTAGATGGAATTAAAACCATCAAAGAAATCCACGCATCCATAAACCACACATACCCCCTCTTTCAGGAGGTGTGGAGACCATGGGAGAAATTCATGACCAAACAAGACCCCATAACTCACACATAAACAATCCATTCGTAAGAGAACATTGCCTAAAGCACATAGGCAAAATCTAGACCCAGCTCCAGTCTGCCTGTAACTCCTCCGCCCCCCAATACCAACGCACTCTTCCCCCTTCTTATCCCTATCTGTGAACCGTAAATGCCCGCAAAACCAGTGGATGCTACTGCGTCCATCCAAAAGGTGGGGGAGTCTATGGATACCTGAGGGAGGAACATACTTCTCCCATTCCAACTCGCGAGAAACATGTTCCACATATGGAGATCTGCCATGGCCTGATGGTCAAGCGGGATATGGCTGTAGTCATCGGGGAACGTGGGGAGGAGGCTCAGGAGCCTTGAAATGAAAGCTCTTTCTTGTGGGATTATACACATGGCTAAATTTAGTGAGCCAATCAGTGACTGCAGTTCCTTCTGTTAAATGAGCCTGTTTGTAAGTAGTGGTCTGTGTCGTGTCGAATACTGTTGATTTTGTCCTGCGGTAGGCTGGCTTCCATGGCTACTGAGTCAAGTTGTATCCCCAAAAACGTATAATGGTGTCTGGTCCTTCTGTCTTTTAGGAGACACTGGTACCCCTAGTGATTGAAATAATTGTACCGCCTTGTTTAGACTGCGTGGTGGGGATGCATTATTTCCTATGGGTGGATGGCAGTAACTTAAAATGCATTTATGATGCCTGTTTTGCTAAGCCAGGCCCCTATGCCCACAGATATAATAGTGGTCACTGCATCGTCGATGGTAGAGTACTGTAGTGAGAATTCTTCTGAGGGGATCAAAGAATTAAGACTAGGTACTACCAAAGAATGTGGTGCTGAGAGATCTATAATCAGTCTCTGCTTGATTGTGTTTTTCCGTAACCAAAACCCAACAGGGTTAGACATCCAGCTAGAGAAGGGGGGTTCTTTGAATGGCCGTAGGACAAACCCTTGTTCTTGTTCAATCAGCAGCAATATCTCTAATGCATCTGTGTTGGCCATATGTCGGTTGTTAGACTCCCAAGTCCCCCATGGCATGTCGATAAGACCCGTGTGGAACCTTTGGGAAAACCTGTTAATAGATACTCCACCAGATGCTTAGATGGGTGAGTGGACAGCAGCTCTGCAAGACCAACAATATTTACTGATGTCAGATAAGGTTTCAGATGCATTTTATTCGGGCACATGGCTTTTGCGTGTGCCCTGAAGCAATGAGAGCATACATGTAAAAGCCGACATGCACTATAAGCACAAACCCCCACATTAAAGTTATTACAAATTTGGGACTTGCCTAGGTAAACAATTGGACGACCAAGTTTATCCCTGCCTTGCTTCTCTACCGTTGAAGTGCCTGGGATGGCAGTGGCTGTGTAGTGTCAAGTGTAATCGGGCAGAGGTTTGCCGCATGAGTGGTCGCTGCACATATTGCGCAAGCTGAGGTCCTCAGCCCAGCGAAGTGTCTAAGGAACAGCTCTGCATTCATTTGCCTCCCATCCATCCTTACAATGTACCGAGCCAGAGTTGCTGATGACTTTGTTGCAAATGAACGATGGTAGTCATAAAAAAAACACCGTGTTTGTTGCCCAGATCCACCAGCTTGTGCATATAAAGGTCCAGCTCCTTTCTTCTATGTGGGTAAATTGAAAATAGCACATCCCTTTAAATACCAAAAGCAATCACAAAGTCAGGAATAGATTGTTGCGGAGTCTAGGGTCTCTAGCCTTCAGGACCACAGAGATGTCCCCGTTTGAGTAAGAGCGATTCTCTACGACATCCTGGGAGGCAATCAGAAGAGAGATTAACGTCTTTGCCCTCCAGGATGTCCTTTTTAAGATTCGCTGGTACCATGTGGGCTGGGTTAATGACCTGTGACCCCAAGCAGGTGGGTGTGATATTACCAGGTTGAGACTGAGAGGAAGGGCTCTGGTGTTACAGCGGGAAAGTTACGAGCTTCCAGTCTCTCTAGCCTATCATTAATCTGTCCCATGGCAGACACTAACGAAGCATTGCTAGTGCCACTCATGCCTTCCCCAGCGTCTGTATTCTCGATATTTGTGTGCACCAGCCTGAACAGCAATGCTTTCCTTGCTGTAGCTGGGAAAGGGATGCTGCGCCTACGTAGTTCGGCTGTGATGCGGGGGGTCATGATCTTATGGATGATGGGCTACCGGTGTCGCCCTTGTGTGTGGGGGTAGCGGTCCTGGTGATTGAGATATCATCTCCTTCGTCTGGAACCTGGGACATACTAAAATATAGGAAGCATACGCTTAGGACTGAGGACGTATGCTGGAATGCTAGCTAGTGCCAAGAGGCGAAATTATTTGCTAGTTTGGTGACAAGTGAGTCCTTACTAGTTGCCAAGTGGCTCGGGAGGCTCTACCTATGGATTGGCGCGAGGGGTATCCTGCGGGTTGTTGGCTTCTAGGTGAATGTTGACTGGGGTGAGGGTGTGACAAGTGAGGCCCTTTCTATGCAACAAGCGAGGTGGCTAGCTATGCTTTGGCCCGTGGGGCATATTACCTCTTGAGTAGAGGGTGGGTGTTGGCCTCGTGGGACCACTTTCTTTACGGTGGAGAGTGCCTGGGCAAAACTACCTAGATGGCCATGACCCAACTGTCTATAGTTGGTTCCCTCTTGTGACAGACCTCTCAGTCTTTGAATTACTTTTACTTTATGCTGGTTCTTCTGTTTGTTCGGTTATTGCCCTGTCCTATGCTTTATTCCCCTTTTGTCGAAAGAACTACTGAACGGCCGGCCACCCAGCAGGGAAGTGTGCTGCTTGTTAACCTCTTGGCCTCATTAGAACTTTGTGGTTAACCGCAGACACTTCCTATTGTCGAATGGTCCGCTGGGTGGTCGTCGTTCGTATGAACGAACACATGGCGGTGGCTATCTTGGACATGCAAACACCCAGTGGTGTTCGTCGACGAATCTATGGAACTAAAAATGGACTATTTTCAGACGAACACCGCTGAAGCCGCCGACCTTCCTTTATCTGTTCATCAGTTCATACGAATGCGGTACCGTTCGCTACATTTCTATGCAAACAGAGCCACCCGAGATAGCTATCCCATGGAGCCCATTTGTATAACGAAAGACTATGTGAAAGACTTTTGCTCCATGGCGATTGAACTGTGTGTATAGGATCTGAGCGCTATTCGGTAATATTGTGCGCTCAGATCCAAGCTATCTGGGGATACATTGAATGTGGGGATTCTGTTCGGGAGTTTTAGAATTATATCTTTTTATGATGCCTTGTAAAATGGAGTTTATTCTCTATCCTCGGAAATAATTGAGTTACTTCCCAATTATCTCCAGGATAGAGAGGAGGGTCCCATACTGTTCAAAGGGGAGTGTTTATCCCTGCACTGTTATGATTGGTTAATACTCATGTGCAATTAGTTTCTGTCCGAATGTGAATTTTGACAAATTTCGGGCAATTCGGACATTCGGGTACTTCTGAGTGTCCGAATAGATGAATTGCCAAATTGCCGAATGGTTGAAGTCCTGAAATTCTGAAATTACCGAATTTCCGAAGTGTCGAATTGCCAAAGTGCTGAAGTTCCGAAGTTGCCGAAGTTCCGAAGTGTCAAAGTGCCGAAGCACAGTATTGCCTAAGAACTAATATACTTACCTAGTGAAAGAATGAAGAATGTTACACTGTATACAATTTTAAATAAAAAGTATACAAACATAGCCAGGATTCAGCTGTACCGCGAGTAGGGGCATGTCTATTAAACAGTGAGCATCCCATGGCCCCCCCTCCTGAGCCCCCATCCGTGCTGCGCGAGTGGGGGCTTCTAACCTGAAGGAACCTATTGCCCCCCCGCCCCCACCCCTGAACGGCGGGTGGGGGACCTACAGTAAAATAAGGGGGGGGGCACCTAATGTCCTCCCCCTTGGCCCCCACCCCTGAGCGGTGGGTGGGGACCTAAATACTAATAAGGGGGGGACCTAATGTCCTCCCCCCTGGCCCCCACCCCTGAGCGGCGGGTGGGGGCCTTAAATTGGAATAAGGGGGGGACCTAATGTCCTCCCCCTTGGCCCCCACCCCTGGGGGGTGGGTGAGGGCCTTAAATACTTATAAGGGGTATGACCAAATGTCCTCCCCCCTGGCCCCCACCCCTGAGTGGCAGGTTGGGAGACTAAATACCAATAGGGGGGGGGACCTTACTTAATCCACCAATCAGAGAGTTATGAGTCAAATTACACAGCGTGGGAAAATTCCAAAGAACTATCCCACGCTGTGTAAAATGACACAGAGCACTCTGATTGGTGGATTTCAAAACAACCAATCAGAGTGCTGTGACAGGTAAATGTAGAGACTTACCTGTCAGTCTCTTCATTTACCTGTCAGAGCACTCTGATTGGATGGCTTAAACCCACCAATCAGAGTGCTCTAAACCTAATTGCAGGGTGGGGCAAGGCTTAAATTAAGCCTTCCCCCTCCCTGCAGAGCTCAGTCTGCGCGGAGCCCTCGCTGGGTGAAGATTGATTATTTTTTTGTGCGCTTTTTTTTAATTTATTTTTTTAAGTGCGTCGGTCATTATGGATTTTTTATTTGGCCTTTTTTGGGGCTGTAAAAAGAATATTTTAGAAGAAAGAAAACACTGAATGGTAAGTTTTATTTTTTTTACAGGTACTTAGTTAAAAGTGCCCCGCTCATTAATTTTATGGTGAGCGGGGTAGGTAGGGGGTTAATTTTTTTGAGGGGGGAGGGGGTGACTAGGGGTTTGGGGACCCCTAGTCATCTGGGGGGAAGGGGTAACATTTTTTTAGGGCCCCCACCTGCCGCTCAGGAGTGGGGACCGGGGGGGAGGACAGTAGGTCCTCCCCTATTGGTATTTAGGGCCCCCACTCTCGGCTCAGGGGTGGGGGCCAGGGGGGAGGACATTAGGTCCCCCCCTTTATTAGTATTGAGGGCCCCCACGCACCGCTCAGGGGTGGGGGCCAGGGGGGAGGACTTTGATTTGCCATGTAATGGCTAAGAGGAAAGAGAGTGGCACTCCTCTCGATATGCAAGACTCTCTGCCCGCCTGACGGATAATTGTAATGACATCCATGCTTGGTCCCTTTTTGACAGTGTCATGAAGGGGAGGAGCATAGTCATTATCACATAAAGCCAGGGTGAATAGCGTTTTCAAAACTATGGTGTCAGGAATACGTTTGTATTCCTGACACTATAGTGTTCCTTTAAGCAAATTAAAGGAACATTCTGGTCACCATAACAACTTAATCTAAATGAAAATGCTATGATGCCAGGAAGCCCCTGGGTGCTCCCTTTCCTTTAAGGTGTTAAACCGCTCGCAAATGGTTTAGCCCCAAAGGCTTCCTCCAACTCCAGATTTCCAGGTCGCTCAATGTTATTCGGCTTCTGAAATGTAGTGTCAGGAAGTGCAGATTGACTTCAGGCATGGGTGCTACAGATTGGCTAGAGTGGTCAGTTGACGTTCTAAGCCAATCGCTAGTTCCCGGTTCATAACATTTTTTTACTCTTTTATGAATGGGGAACTACTGATTGGCTTAGAGTGCCAGCTGACCGCTATAGCCATTTAGGCGACACCCCACCCCAGCGGCCCTCTGTGCTTCCTGATACTCAATAAATAAAAGTGAACACATTAACACAGATATTTTTTTTTACCTGGGGAGATGAGAAGGTCCAAAGTTTCCCTGCCAGGTCCAGGTACCAAAGCCTTATGATGTGGTGTCTAGAATAAAGTAGAGGGTTTACTTCACTTGTCCTTCCTGCTCCAATCTCCTTTTCTTCTCCTTCATTTGACACAATCTTCTTTTTCTTCTGACACTGTCTTCTCTCATTCTTTGCTCCTTCTGCTCCATTACCTTTCTGCTACTTTCTGCTTATTGTGCTCCCCCTTCTGCTCCTTTCTCTTTCTGATCCCTTTCTGCTCCTTGCAGACCCTTTCTGCTCCTTCACCTACCTTACCTTTGTGCTCCTTGCTGTCCCTTTCTGCTCCTTGCTACCCTTTTCTGCTCCTTCTCCAACTTTACCTTTGTGCTCCTTCTGATTCTTTCTGCTCCTTTACCTTTGTGTTCCTTCTGTCCCCTTCTGCTCTTTGCAGACCCTTCCTTTTCCTTGCAGACCCTTCCTACTCATTACTGCCCCTTGCAGACCCTTCCTGCTCATTTCTGTTCCTTCTCCTACTTCACCTTTGTGCTCCTTCTGTTCCTTCCTGCTCCTTGCTGCCATTTTCAGCTCCTTGCTGACCCTTTCTGCTCCTTCTACTTTACCTTTGTGGTGCTTTACCTTCCAGCTCCTTGCTGACCCTTCCTGCTCCTTGCAGACCCTTCCTTCTCCTTGTTGACCCTTCGTGCTCCTTGCAGACCCTTCATGCTCCTTGCAGACCTTTCCTGCTCCTTGCTGCCCCTTCCTGCTCCTTGCTGCCCCTTTCTGCTCATTTCTATTCCTTCTCTTACTTTACCTTCCTGGTCCTTGCTGACCCTTCCTGTAGGCTGTCTCCCCCATGCCTCACTTCCCTGATCTGTTGGCTATCTCTGCACCCCCATGCCTCACTTCCCTGATCTGTAGGCTATCTCTGCCCCCCCCATGCCTCACTTCCATGATCTGTAGGCTATCTCTGCCCCCCCCATGCCTCACTTCCCTGATCTGTAGGCTATCTCTGCCCCCCCATGCCTCACTTCCCTGATCTGTAGGCTATCTCTCCCCCTATCCCTTACTTCCCTGATCTGTAGGCTATCTCTGCCTCCCATGTGCCTCACTTCACTGATCTATAGGCTATCTCTGCCCCCATATGCCTCACTTCACTGATCTATAGGTTATCTCTGTCCCCCATGCCCCATTTTACTGATGTGTAAGCTATCTCTGCCCCCATGTGCCTCACTTCACTGATCTATAGGCTATCTCTGCCCCCATATGCCTCACTTCACTGATCTATAGGTTATCTCTGTCCCCCATGCCCCACTTTACTGATGTGTAAGCTATCTCTGCCCCCCATGTGCCTCACTTCACTGATCTGTAGGCTATCTCTGTTCCCCATGTGCCCCACTTCACTGATGTGTAAGCTATCTCTGCCCCCATGTGCCTCACTTCCCTGATCTGTAGGTTATCTCTGCCCCCCATGTGCTTCACTTCCCTGATCTGTAGGCTATCTCTGCCCCCCCATGCCTCACCTCACTGATCTGTAGGCTCTCTCTCCCCCCCATGCCTCACTTCACTGATGTATAGGCTATCTCTCCCCCCATGCCTCACTTCCCTGATCTGTAGGCTATCTCTGCCCCCCCATGCCTCACCTCACTGATCTGTAGGCTCTCTCTCCCCCCCATGCCTCACTTCACTGATCTATAGGCTATCTCTCCCCCCATGCCTCACTTCCCTGATCTGTAGGCTATCTCTCCCCCCATCCCTCACTTCCCTGATCTGTAGGCTTTCTCTCCCCCCCATCCCTCACTTCCCTGATCTGTAGGCTGTCTCTGCCCCCCATGTGCCTCACTTCCCTGATCTGTAGGCTATCTCTGCCCCCCCATGCCTCACCTCACTGATCTGTAGGCTCTCTCTCCCCCCCATGCCTCACTTCACTGATGTATAGGCTATCTCTCCCCCCATGCCTCACTTCCCTGATCTGTAGGCTATCTCTGCCCCCCCATGCCTCACCTCACTGATCTGTAGGCTCTCTCTCCCCCCCATGCCTCACTTCACTGATCTATAGGCTATCTCTCCCCCCATGCCTCACTTCCCTGATCTGTAGGCTATCTCTCCCCCCATCCCTCACTTCCCTGATCTGTAGGCTTTCTCTCCCCCCCATCCCTCACTTCCCTGATCTGTAGGCTGTTTCTGCTGGCTGCACTCTGTGCTGCTCCTCTGCGGATTCAGTCAGCAAAGAGAAGCAGGGATAAGATGCAGCTTCCTATCCCTGTCTCTCTCCATACACATTGCACTGTATTTTCAATCTCACATGAAAATTAACAGAACAAGTTGAAAAGTCCAGGGGGGGGGGGCCCATAACCCTCCCTGTGAACGCCCATGAGTGACAGACATGTCTGTTTGATCAGACTGAGGTAACAGCCGGTGTCCGTATGAGGGGGCATACCCAGCTTTGGAGTGACCGATGGCCGTAATGAGCCGGGTTGGTTCCCTAGAATGATACAGCCGGTGTACTGTTGTACCCGTCTGTGATGAAGTGCCCTTCGCCACTTGTGCCTGGAGAGGACTAATTGCCAGCCTTTTGCCCTGCGACTATGGCCCCTGGAAGATTTTGCCCTTTAAAAAAGTTATTTGGGCATATTGGATTTTATTGTACTCTGTCTGCCCCTTTAAATTACATTGGAGCAGCCTGCAGCTTTAAATTGTGAAGAAAACCCCTGTTTTATTCCCCCCTCCCCTCTCCTAGAACACCAGTTAAACCCTTAATACCTTGTTACATTCAAACTCAGTCTGACCCAATAACTGTCATATATTCAAACACTGACTGAACTTAACTGGCATTTTGTTTTTCCTCAGAGGAGGAGTTGTTTTGCTGCATAAGTGCTGTTGCTTTTGTGTGCTCATTAAACAGACATGCTTGACCTTTTCTTGAAGCCTTGGCTCATGTTTGGGGGATGGGATAAGTCTGCAGTGCTAATGGTGTCAGTTGGAGTGCTTGGAGTCCTCGGCAAGCACTAGGAGCATCGATTGGCGGAGGTACTTGGTCAGAGTGCCATCGGGTCCGTCACATTTTGGTGGCAGCAGTGGGATGGCGTCCTAGTGTGAGGAGAAGCAGCTCAGAGACACTGGTAACGTTACGGAGCTATAATTGAGGGCAACACTAGCACTCGTGCAGCACCCCAGTCTACATCCGAATCCAAAAAGGTGTGGATCAGAGCACTAGTGGCCCAGAGTGGGGGCCAAGCAAACATGACCTATTGCTATGAGGGTGACGCTTACATCACGGAGGTAAAGAGGTAGCTAGTCGAGTATGGCCCAGATCCTTCGGAAGAGGTGATCGTCCGAATCATGCACGAGTTGGATGAAGAGAACCAAGCAGCACGTGAGCTCAGATTGTGGAGATTGGGGCTGCAGACAACTGGTCTCTCCCCCCCGCGGCAGCCTGAGTTCCAGGAGGAGGTGATGGTCGATGCCTCCACCTTACAGCAACCAGCGTCCTGGGGAGTGGAGGCAACCGGCCTCTCCCTCCAACAGCAGGCAGAGGTAGCCGAGGTAGCGGATCTCATAGACTGGTCCTGGCAGTAACTTCAACTGGCAGGTGGAGATGGGACCGAGTTCTCTCCACTGGCCCTTCAGGGATGCTGGGCAGTCGGCCCAGATCCCCAGTTGCAGCCAGAGCTACAGAGAGAGGAGGCAGGTGGTCCTTATTCCCAAGTCTGGGGGATCTCATAGACTGGTCCTGGGAGGAACCCCAACTGGCAGGTGGAGATGGGACCGAGGTCTCTCCACTGGCCCTTCAGGGATACTGGGCAGTCGGCCCAGATCCCCAGTTGCAGCCAGAGGTACAGAGAGAGGAGGCAGGTGGTCCTTATTCCCAAATCCAGGGGATCTCATAGACTGGTCCTGGGAGGAACCCCAACTGGCAGGTGGAGATGGGATCGAGGTCTCTCCACCGGCCCTTCAGGGATGCTGGGCAGCCGGCCCAGATCCCCAGTTGTAGCCAGAGCTACAGAGAGAGGAGGCAGGTGGTCCTTATTTCCAAGTCCTGGGGAATCTCATAGACTGGCACTGGGCGGAACCTCAAATGGCAGATGGAGATGGGACCGAGGTCTCTCTACTGGCCCTACAGGGATGCAGGGCAACTGGCCCAGATCCCCATCACCAGTGCATCTCACAGGGAGAGGAGACAACCGGTCTCCCTCCCCAGCGCCGGCCTGAGTTCCAGGAGGAGGAGATGCTCGATCCTTCTACCTCACAGCAACCAGCATCCTGGGGAGTGGAGGCAACCGGCCTCAAACCCCAACAGCAGCCGGAGATACCGACAGAGGGGACACCTGATTCCGTAGCTCAACTACAGGCGAGGTGCAGAGATAGCCTACAGATCAGTGAAGTGAGGCATGGGGGGCAGAGATAGCTTACAGATCAGTGAAGTGAGGCATGGGGGGAGCAGAGATAGCCTACAGATCAGGGAAGTGAGGCATGGGGGGGAGAAGAGAGAGCCTACAGATCAGGGAAGTGAGGCATGGGGGCAGAGATAGCCTACAGATCAGGGAAGTGAGGCATGGGGGCAGAGATAGCCTACAGATCAGGGAAGTGAGGCATGGGGGCAGAGATAGCCTACAGATCAGGGCAGTGAGGCATGGGGGGGGAAGATATAGCCTACAGATCAGGGAAGTGAGGCATTAGGGAGACAGCCTACAGGAAGGGTCAGCAAGGACCAGGAAGGTAAAGTAAGAGAAGGAATAGAAATGAGCAGAAAGAGGCAGCAAGGAGCTGGAAGGGATAGCAAGGAGCACAACAGGTAAAGTAGGAGAAGGAGCACAAAGGAACACAAATGAGCAGGAAGGGTCTGCAAGGAGCACGAAGGGTCAACAAGGAGAAGGAAGGGTCTGCAAGGAGCAGGAAGGGTCTGCAAGGAACAGGAAGGGTCAGCAAGGAGCTGGAAGGTAAAGCAGCACAAAGGTAAAGTAGAAGGAGCAGAAAGGGTCAGCAAGGAGCTGAAAATGACAGGAAGGAGCAGGAAGGGACAGAAGAAGCACAAAGGTGAAGTAGGAGAAGGAACAAAAATGAGCAGGAAGGGTCTGCAAGGGGCAGCAAGGAGTAGGAAGGGTCTGCAAGGAGAAGGAAGGGTCTGCAAAGAGCAGAAAGAATCAGAAGGAGCACAAAGGTAAAGTAGGAGAAGGAGCAGAAAAGGGTAGCAAGGAGCAGAAAGGGACAGCAAGGAGCACAAAGGTAAAGTAGGTGAAGGAGCAGAAAGGGTCTGCAAGGAGCAGAAAGGGATCAGAAAGAGAAAGGAGCAGAAGGGGGAGCACAATAAGCAGAAAGTAGCAGAGAGGTACAGAAGGAGCCAAGGAGGAGAGAAGACAGTCTCAGAAGAAAAAGAAGACTGTGTGTAGCATTACTTACCTTATCCAGGGGCTGGCCGCGGTCCTCTCTTCGAGCCGCGCGCTGTCCTGCTGCTGCACGAGCCGCGCGCGGCTCATCCGACGGCTGCAACAAGAAGGCGGGCAGTGACCGCGAGAAGCGGTCACGTGTCCCGCCTGAATCTAAGAGCGCACCGCCCATACACTTACCTTTTGGGGGTGTGGATATGACAGGAGCCAATCACATTAATTTAGAAGGTATTTATACTCACCTTTTTCCCTTAATCCTTGCCCTATCGTGGTTTCTGTTGCAGTTCCCTTTAGCGCTTGTGGTGTTCAGTTGTGTTCCTTCGTATTGACCTTGGCTTTGTTTCTGAATACGTTATCTCTTTATCCTTATCTGTTCTGTTTGCCGGCTTGCTGTTTACTGTGTACCAGACCCCGGCTAGTCCTAGTTTACGCTGTCTTTTTGTACCCTTGACCTCGGATCGTTCCTGACTCTGTCTCCTCTCATATACATCGAGTCTGGCCATTCTAAGGTCCGGTAGACGTATCTCTCCTCTGTGTTGTCTTTTGTTAAGTTGAATCCTGCGAGTTGGGGAAACTTTGACCCTGTGCCTCACGGTCAGCAGACACATTCCAGCAAATTAGCAGCAGACCCTCCCTTCCAGACCCTCCCACCTCCTGTACAGCATCCATTTTAGATTCATTCTGAAGCTGCATTCTTAGATAGAGGAGGGAAAGTGTAGCTGCTGCTCTTTAGATAGGGAAATTGATGGCTAGGCTAGGGTATTCAGTGTTCACTACAGTCCTGAAGGACTCATCTGGTCTCTGATGTAAGAACAGAACCCCAAAAAGCCCTTTTTAGGGCTAGAACATCAGTCTGCTTTTTTTCCTGTGTAATCTAATTGCAGTTTCCTGCCTGCCAGCTTCTGTGTCAGGCTCACAGTGGATACTGTGCCCACTTGCCCAGTGCCACCACTCATATCTGGTGTCACAATACTTTAAGCTTGACATTTAAAAAGAAAAAAAATGTTTTCACTGTAATAGATTGAATAGCAGTTAGTTGTATGCCAGCTTCTGTGTCAGGCTCACAGTGGATACTGTGCCCACTTGCCCAGTGCCACCATTCATATCTGGTGTCACAATAGCTTAAGCTTGACATTTAAAAAAAAAAAAAATTCTCACTGTAATAGATTGAATACCAGTTAATTGTCTGCCAGCTTCTGTGTCAGGCTCACAGTGGATACTGTGCCCACTTGCCCAGTGCCACCACTCATATTTGGTGTCACAATAGCTTAAGCTTGACATTTAAAAATACATTTTTTTTCACTGTAATAGATTGAATAGCAGTTTGTTGTCTGCCAGCTTCTGTGTCAGGCTCACAGTGGATACTGTGCCCACTTGCCCAGTGCCACGACTCATATCTGGTGTCACAATAGCTTAAGCTTGACATTTAAAAATATTTTTTTTTACTGTAATAGATTGAATAGCAGTTAGTTGTCTGCAAGCGTCTGGGTGTCAGGCCTTCAGCGTGTACTCTGCCAACCTCTGCCAGTCCACTTTGTCACTCATATCTGGTGTGACAATAGCGTGCCTTTAAAAACAAAAAAACTTTTTTCACTGTTATAGATTGAATAGCAGCTAGTTGTCTGCCAGCTTCTGTGTCAGGCTCACAGTGGATACTGTGCCCACTTGCCCAGTGCCACCACTCATATCTGGTGTCACAATAGCTTAAGCTTGACATTTACAAACAAAAATTTTTTTTCACTGTAATAGATTGAATAGCAGTTAGTTGTCTGCCAGCTTCTGTGTCAGGCTCACAGTGGATACTGTGCCCACTTGCCCAGTGCCACCACTCATATCTGGTGTCACAATAGCTTAAGCTTGACATTTAAAAATAAAAAAAAATGTTTTCACTGTAATAGATTGAATAGCAGTTAGTTTTCTGCCAGCTTCTGTGTCAGGCTCACAGTGGATACTGTGCCCACTTGCCCAGTGCCACCACTCATATCTGGTGTCACAATAGCTTAAGCTTGACATTTAAAAACAAAAAAAACATGTTTTCACTGTAGTAGATTGAATAGCAGTTAGTTGTCTGCCAGCTTCTGTGTCAGGCTCACAGTGGATACTGTTCCCACTTGCCCAGTGCCACCACTCATATCTGGTGTCACAATAGCTTAAGCTTGACATTTAAAAAGAAAAACATTTTTTTCACTGTAATAGATTGAATAGCAGTTAGTTGTCTGCCAGCTTCTGTGTCAGGCTCACAGTGGATACTGTGCCCACTTGCCCAGTGCCACGACTCATATCTGGTGTCACAATAGCTTAAGCTTGACATTTAAAAATAAAAAAATGTTTTTCACTGTAATAGATTGAATAGTAGTTAGTTGTCTGCAAGCGTCTGGGTGTCAGGCCTTCAGCGTGTACTCTGCCAACCTGTGCCAGTGTACTTTGCCACTCATATCTGGTGTCACAATAGCGTGCCTTTAAAAAGAAAAACAGTTTTTCACTGTAAGCTAATAGCAGTTAGTTGTCTGCAAGCGTCTGGGTGTCAGGAGTTCAGCGTGTACTCTGCCAACCTCTGCAAGTGCACTTTATGATTATGATAATTTGCGTAAGAAGCCAATGTCTGAAAGTCACCCCCTTGCCCAGCGTCTGACAGCTGGCTTGTCCGAACTATTAGCCCGCCAGCTTTTACCATACAAGCTGGTGGAGTCTGAGGCGTTCAAAAATTTGTAGCTATTGGGACACCGCAGTGGAAGGTACCCGGACGAAATTTCTTTTCACAAAAGGCAATCCCCAACCTGTACTCGATTGTGCAAAAGGAAGTAATGGCATGTCTGGCACACAGTGTTGGGGCAAGGGTCCATCTGACCACTGATACCTGGTCTGCAAATCAAGGTCAGGGCAGGTATATCACCTACACTGCGCATTGGGTAAACCTGCTGACGGCTGCCAAGCATGGAATGCGTGGCTCTGCAGAGGAGTTGGTGACACCGCCACGACTTGCAGGCAGGCCTGCTGCCACCTCCTCTACTCCCCTACTCCATCCTCTTCCATAACTTCCTTGGCTTAGTCCTCTTCTGCTGCTGCGTCTTGCTCCACATCAACGGCACCCCCCAGCTCCCCAGGTACTATTCCACATCCCGGATACGGCAGTGTCACGCCATCTTGGGTTTGACTTGCGTGAAAGCAGAGAGTCACACCGGACAAGCACTCCTGTCCGCCCTGAACGCACAGATGGAAAAGTGGCTGACTCCGCAGCAACTGGATATCGGCAAAGTGGTTTGTGACAACGGCAAAAAATTGTTGGCGGCATTGAAGTTGGGCAAGTTGACACATGTGCCGTGCATGGCACATGTGTGTAATCTGATCGTACAACGCTTTGTGCATAAGTACACAGGCTTACAGGACGTCCTGAAGCAGGCCAGGAAGGTGTGTGGCCATTTCAGGCGTTCCTACATGGCCATGGCGCACTTTGCAGATATCCAGTGGCGAAACAACATGCCAGTGAGGCGCTTGATTTGCGACAGCCCGACACGTTGGAATTCAACACTCCTAATGTTCGACCGCCAACAAGAAAAAGCCGATAATGAATATTTGTATGACCGGGGTGCTAGGACAGCCTCTGGGGAGCTGGGAATTTTTTTGCCACATTACTGGACGACCATGCGCAATACCTGTAGGCTCATGCGTCCTTTTGAGGAGGTGACAAACCTAGTCAGTCGCACCGAAGGCACCATCAGCGACATCATACCATTTGTTTTCGTCCTGGAGCGTGCCCTGCGAAGAGTGCTGGATCAGGCCGTAGATGAGCGTGAAGAGGAAGAGTTGTGGTCACCATCGCCACCAGAAACAGCCTTATCACCTGCGGACCTGCGGCAACGCTGGAAGAGGATTGTGAGGAAGAGGAGTCAGAGGAGGAATGTGGCTTTGATGAGGAGGAGGAAGACCAACCCCAACAGGCATCCCAGGGTGCTCGTTGTCACCTATCTGGTACCCGTGGTGTTGTACGTGGCTGGGGGGAAGAACATACCTTCAATGACATCACTGAGGAGGAGGAACGGGAAATGAGTAGCTTGGCATCCAACCTTGTGCAAATGGGGTCTTTCATGCTGTCGTGCCTGTTGAGGGACCCTCGTATAAAAAGGCTGGAGGAGAACGACCTATACTGGGTGTCCACGCTACTAGACCCCCGGTATAAGCAGAAAGTGTCGGAAATGTTACCGAATTACAACAAGTCGGAAAGGATGCAGCATTTGCAAAATAAATGAAAAAGTATGCTTTACACAGCGTATAAGGGTGATGTCACAGCACAACGGGAATCTAACAGGGGAAGAGGTGAAAGTCATCCTCCTCCTCCCACGACCACGCTGGCAAGGACAGGACGCTTTAAAGATGTGTTGTTGATGGAGGACATGCAGAGCTTTTTAAGTCCTACGCATCGCCACAGCCCTTCGGGAGCCACCCTCAGAGAACGACTCGACCGACAGGTAGCAGACTACCTCGCCTTAACTGCAGATATTGACACTCTGAGGAGCGATGAACCCCTTGACTACTGGGTGTGCAGGCTTGACCTGTGGCCTGAGCTATCCCAATTTGCGATAGAACTTCTGGCCTGCCCCGCTTCAAGTGTCCTGTCAGAAAGGGCCTTCAGTGCAGCAGGAGGTATTGTCAGTGAGAAGAGAAGTCGCCTAGGTTAAAAAAGTCTAGATTACCTCACCTTTATTAAGATGAATGAGGGATGGATCCCGAAGGGACTGACACTGGGCGATACATTCAACTAAAAAAGGCCTGATGAGATGAGTTGCCTTGGGCTAAAAATGGTCCACACGCTGCTGTATTTTAGCTCTGAATGCCGGTTGACTTGCGTGACTTATCCGCCACCAACTAGGGTTCAAGCCGCAATGTTTTAGGGCACTTTCTGCCTGGGAAACAAACATCAATTTTTATGGCCGCTGCTACAGCAGCGGCTGCAACAATACCTAATTTTTCAGGTATGTGTACATGCCTAATTTTTCGGCCCTCTGGTGCTGCACTGTGGCTTCAAAAAACAAACAAAAAAAAAGGCACATAACAGGGATTAAACTGATAGTAATAGTACTAAACACACCACTCCTATCTGGTGGCACATTAGATTGCACGCGCAGTGCCCAAAATTTGAAGTATGAGGACCGACCAAGCATCTTTTTCCATCTCCCGGTTCCTAAAATCGATGCCATATATACGTCCCCTGATAGGGCGCCAGCTCGTTATTCTCTTTTTCACTTCACTAGGGACACTTTACTGCACTGTGGGCACTTAGACCCACTCTTTGTCTTGCACACTGTTATTCCTAGCCAGCATCTGTGATGGGAAATCAGGCAGTCATCTAAACGTTTAGATTAAGCTTTAGCTTAGAACACCCTTGAAGGTGTTTAAGGAGATTAGGGCTAGTTTAGAGGATTCTTCTTAGACCTCTCTGGGTCTTTATAGCCCTTCTACCTATCCAGCATTTCTGGAAACTAGCTAAGAGAAAGGGTGGCTGTGTGTCTGTGATACATTTAACTTTATATCACCTTATTGACACTTTATCACTCCGGTCTCCATACTCTCTGCCTATACCCATCTATTTAGAGGGAATTTCCTTCACCCTGCCAATATTATATACTAGGTAATAGTATTACCATTATTACACAATTAGGTCTCTGAGGACAGGTGTCAATCCATATCTGCCAAGTGACCCTATGTAGGGGGAACAGTCCCTATTCTGCTCTCTCAGTGTGTATCAGGGATCATTAGGATAGGTGTCAATCCATATCTGCCAAGTGACCCTATGTAGGGGGAACAGTCTCTATTCTGCTCTGTGTCAGTGTGTATCATGGTCTCTGAGGACAGGTGCCAATCCATATCTGCCAAGTGACCCTATGTAGGGGGAACAGTCCCTATTCTGCTCTGTGTCAGTGTGTATCATGGTCTCTGAGGACAGGTGTCAATCCATATCTGCCAAGTGACCCTATGTAGGGGGAACAGTCTCTATTCTGCTCTGTGTCAGTGTGTATCATGGTCTCTGAGGACAGGTGTCAATCAATATCTGCCAAGTGACCCTATGTAGGGGGAACAGTCTCTATTCTGCTCTGTGTCAGTGTGTATCATGGTCTCTGAGGACAGGTGTCAATCCATATCTGCCAAGTGACCCTATGTAGGGGGAACAGTCCCTATTCTGCTCTGTGTCAGTGTGTATCAGGGATCCTTAGGATAGGTGTCAATCCATATCTGCCAAGTGACCCTATGTAGGGGGAACAGTCCCTATTCTGCTCTGTGTCAGTGTGTATCAGGGTCTCTGAGGACAGGTGTCAATCCATATCTGCCAAGTGACCCTATGTAGGGGGAACAGTCTCTATTCTGCTCTGTGTCAGTGTGTATCATGGTCTCTGAGGACAGGTGCCAATCCATATCTGCCAAGTGACCCTATGTAGGGGGAACAGTCCCTATTCTGCTCTGTGTCAGTGTGTATCATGGTCTCTGAGGACAGGTGTCAATCCATATCTGCCAAGTGACCCTATGTAGGGGGAACAGTCCCTATTCTGCTCTGTGTCAGTGTGTATCATGGTCTCTGAGGACAGGTGTCAATCAATATCTGCCAAGTGACCCTATGTAGGGGGAACAGTCTCTATTCTGCTCTGTGTCAGTGTGTATCATGGTCTCTGAGGACAGGTGTCAATCCATATCTGCCAAGTGACCCTATGTAGGGGGAACAGTCCCTATTCTGCTCTGTGTCAGTGTGTATCATGGTCTCTGAGGACAGGTGTCAATCCATATCTGCCAAGTGACCCTATGTAGGGGGAACAGTCTCTATTCTGCTCTTTGTCAGTGTGTATCATGGTCTCTGAGGACAGGTGTCAATCAATATCTGCCAAGTGACCCTATGTAGGGGGAACAGTCTCTATTCTGCTCTGTGTCAGTGTGTATCATGGTCTCTGAGGACAGGTGTCAATCCATATCTGCCAAGTGACTCTATGTAGGGGGAACAGTCTCTATTCTGCTCTGTGTCAGTGTGTATCAGGGATCCTTAGGATAGGTGTCAATCCATATCTGCCAAGTGACTCTATGTAGGGGGAACAGTCTCTATTCTGCTCTGTGTCAGTGTGTATCAGGGATCCTTAGGATAGGTGTCAATCCATATCTGCCAAGTGACCCTATGTAGGGGGAACAGTCTCTATTCTGCTCTGTGTCAGTGTGTATCATGGTCTCTGAGGACAGTAGTCAATCCATATCTGCCAAGTGACTCTATGTAGGGGGAACAGTCTCTATTCTGCTCTGTGTCAGTGTGTATCAGGGATCCTTAGGATAGGTGTCAATCCATATCTGCCAAGTGACCCTATTTAGGGGGAACAGTCCCTATTCTGCTCTGTGTCAGTGTGTATCAGGGTCTCTGAGGACAGGTGTCAATCCATATGTCAAGGTGTCAATTTGTCATATGTCAGATGTCAATCCATATCCATTGTGATTTAGGAATGATAGGTGATTTCTGCCCTTTATGGATTAAAACCAGACTCTGCATCAACTGTGTAGTTTTCCATGGGAGTTTTGCCATGGATCCCCCTCCGGCATGCCACAGTCCAGGTGTTAGTCCCCTTGAAAGAACTTTTCCATTACTTTTGTGGCCAGAAAGAATCCCTGTGGGTTTTAAAATTCGCCTGCCCATTGAAGTCAATGGCGGTTTGCCCGGTTCGCCGGTTCGCGAACGTTTGCGGAAGTTCCCGTTCGCGAACCGAAAATGTCGTGTTCGCGACATCACTAGTCAGGAAGCACAGAGTGCTGCTGGGGAGGGATGTCACTGATTGGCTAGAGTGGTCAGCTGGCACTCTAAGCCAATCAGTAGCTCCCCATTCATAAAAAAGTAAAACATTTTTATGAACCGGGAACTAGCGATTGGCTTAGTGCGTCAACTGACCACTCTAGCCAATCTGTAGCACCCATGCCTGACGTCAATCTGCACTTCCTGACACTCCATTTCAGAAGCCGAATACCACTGAGCGACCAGGAAATCTGGAGCTGGAGGAAGCCTTTGGGGTTAAACCATTAGCGAGCGGTTTAACCCCTTAAAGGAAAGAGAGCACCCAGGGGCTTCCTGGCATCATAGGATTTTCATTTAGATTAAGTTGTTATGGTGCTCAGAATGTTCCTTTAATTTGCTTAAAGAAACACTATAGTGTCAGGAATACAAACGTATTCCTGACACCATAGTTGTGAAAACGCTATTCACCCTGGCTTTATGTGATAATGACTATGCTCCTCCCCTTCATGACACTGTCAAAAAGCAGGGACCAAGCATGGATGTCATTACAATTATGCCCCCCTCCACCCCTGCAAAAATTCCTGCGGACGCCCATGACTACACAAATACACTCTGCATAACATAATAGATGTTGGTGAGTTTTGGTGGTCGTTGTTTTGCTGCGGGGGGCTGGGGGTGGCAGCATTTCATTCTTAGACCCAGGCAGCACAATGTCTTGGGCCGGTCCTGCACCCAAGGCACACCAAAGCTCTTCCCAGAATTATTAGTATACCATCGAAATAGGGTCTTAAATGATTGTTCCTGTAGAGAGACACACACAGAGGACGTTGCTGCGGCTTCCCAAATTTCTTGCCACTCTATGCCCTCCAATTCCTCACCCAAGTCCACCTCCCACTGCTCCGTATATGTAATCCATCCAAATTCCTGTGTGTGTGTGCTCAATTGGGTGTATAGACAGGAATTTAGCCCGCTCGGGAACTGTTCTTTAAGGCACATTCCCTCGAAGAATGTAAGTTGTGTTAAGGCAGCTTTCTTAATTTTCATGTTTTGTGCATAATCCCTTAACTGCATGTATCGAAAATAGTCAAACAATTTCAATGGGGCTTGTTAAGACCTGCAGTGGTGATGGTGCTGCGGTCTCCTATTCCTTTCCCAACTGCTGAGTATTAGTGATTATAGCTCCAGCAGGGGGTAGAGATGAATACAGCTTCCCAGACAATCCTTCCCAGTAGATAGAATATTCCTTCCCCAAACATGAGCCAAGACTTCATAAAGGGTGTAACAGAACTAAAGCTTTATTGAAACATGCTGGCTTTTATGGGGGATCCTCATGCAAGAGGATGTCCCAGAACAAACAAATACATTCACCAATCACTGTACAGTATTTTACTAATACACGCCCTCCCTCTGCCTGGGAGATATTGAGATAAGTTAAGGAGTAAATCAATTATCTCCAGGCAAAGGGCACACATTTTCCCCAAAAGTTAGAACACCCCTTTCCCCACAAGTTATCCCCACAAAATACATATCCCCTGATAGCCCCGATCTGGGAGGCAAACATATCCAAATTTCACCCAGATCGGTTCAGGGGTTCTTAAAAAGTGTGGAAGTCCTGTTTTACCGACCACACACGAGGCTCCTGCCCAAAACAGTTCCACAAATTCAGCGTGTGCGGTCGGTCAATTGGGAAAAGGGTGAAAAGCGGTCAAAATACCGAATATATCCTCCTGGCTCATAGTAGCGATTGTTCCCCTGGTCTGTACGAACATAACTACCGAATGCCGCTCTTCTGGCTGTTCGGTAGATAGGAGAAGCTGGAGTTCGGTAGTTCGTGCGGTCGAGTGTCCGATTTTAGTTCCAGACACTCGACGACCAAGTCCCGCTGACTCTCCTCGTGCGAACAAGATGGCCGCTGTTTTCTTTTCCACGTGGCGTTCGGCTATACGAACAGCGGCCACCCAGGGGACACTTAATTGTCGGGGTTTTTGAACATAACAAGCCAGGAGGAGGTCGGGGTTCGGTAGTTTCCAACTGCCGAACTAATAATCCAATTTAGGCAAAAAACAAAGGTAATAACACATAAAAATAGAAGGAAAAGGTCGGAGAAAGTCCATTTTCTTCACAGGGCTCTAGTTTTCAATGCTTCAAAAGTCACCACTGAACTGCCTTCATAGAGATGTTTCAATCTCTGCAGTCCAGTGTTTTCGATGCCTCTAAAATCCCGTGCCGCTATTCCAGGGGGGAATTCTCTATTCTTCAGGAACGGGGTCATCGGAGAAGGGGAGGACGCTAAGCCGTATTTAAGAGCAGTGTCATCCCATATATTAATGGAATTTAATATAGCGCGGCAGGCCACCCGGATAATCGGTCTATACTCCCTGGGGTTCCACATCAGGAACTCTGGCAAGTCCGTTCCCAGAAGGGAGGACTCCAAGTCCAGCCACCTTCTCTCCTTTGGGGGGGAGTGCCATAATGCTATCTGGGCTAGTTGCGCTGCCGTGTAATAATAATAAAGCTTCGGTAGGCCCAATCCCCCTCTGTTCTTTGCCCTGAAAAGTACATTACGTGAGACTCTAGGTTCTGCCATATGAACCTGCCTATGGCCTGTTGGAGTGTCCCCAAATTGGATTTAGTCTTTCGGACCGGGAGGGCCTGAAAAAGGAACAATATTCTGGGAAGGACATTTATTTTCACTGAATGTATCCGTCCAATCCATGAAATCGGCTTGTCCAGCCATTTTTCCATGTCACTTATCAAGGTGTGAATCAATGGTGTGTAGTTATGTTGGTATAATTGAGTGGGATCTGCCATCAACCTAATGCCCAAATATTTGATGTAGTCCCTCGCTATATGTATATGGTAGGTCTCCCCTATATATGCTGCGTCCACTTCGGTCATGCCTATGGGGAGTGTGCTAGATTTGTTTAAATTTACTTCAGATCCTGCTATATCGCTGTAATCCTTCAAGACATTCGTTAGCGCTGCCATAGAATCTTTTAGGTCCGTAAGTGTTAGGAGAACATCGTCGGCAAATCCTGAAACTACGTATTTTTTCCTCCCACCCTGATTTCCTTAATGTCTGGGTCGGCCCGTATTTTCTGCAACAGGGGGTTCTAGAGATAGGCCAAACAGTAACAGCGAAAGAGGACAACCCTGTCTGGTGCCGTTACTCAGTTGGAACGGCGTGACTCTCGCTCCCGCTCGCTCTAATGTTGGTAACGAACCAGTCACAGTAACGAACCAGGCGGGATACCCAAGTGGTCCAAGACCTCGAAAAAATTGGTCCATTTAACCCTATCGAAAGCTTTTTCTGCATCTAGAGACAGGACCAGGGTAGGAGTGCCCTTAGCGGCCTGACTCCAGATGAGATCGATGTTACATCTCATGTTTTCGAATAGTTGTCTTCCCGGCACGAATCCCACCTGGTCTGGGTGGGCTAACCGTGGGAGAAACGGGTACAGCCTACTTGCGAGAATGTTTGCGAAAATTTTAGAGTCATGATTTATCAGGGATATCGGGCAAAAGTTTTCTGGTAATGCATCGTCCTTTCCGGGCTTCGGAAGTTAAACTATGTCCGCTAGGGACATGTCTCTGTCTCGTGTTCCCCCCTCCATGAGATCGTAGCACCAAGATTCCAAGTAGGGCGTAAGTTCTTCTCGCAGGATTTTGTAGTAGCTGCCATCAAAGCCATCCGGGCCTGGTGCTTTATTGATGTTTAGCGCCGAAATGGCTGCATCCACTTCCTCGGCTGAGATCCGTTTTAGCAGCACCTCCGAGTTCGGTCCAAGCAGCCTTGGGAGATCCAACTGGTTTAGAAACCCTCTAATCCACTCTAGTTCGCTTTGGGTACCCCGTATATCTACACTGGTATGGTTATATAGTCTAGTGTAGTATTCAGTAAAGACGGCAGCTATATCCCTGGGATTCATTCGGTACTTACCTGATGAGTCTTTAATTTTCGTGATGTGTGCGCCCCATTGTCGTGGTCGAAGGGATCTTGCTAATAGCGTGTCCATTTTGTTGGCCGTCTCATAATAGTTCAGTTTGGACCATACCATGGCTCTTACTGTATCTTCCAATAAGACGTCTCAAACTAAATTCCTCGAGTTCCGTACCGCTGCTCTACTGGCTGGGGTAGGGTCGGATTTATGTTTTTGTTCCGCTTTCCTCAAGGAGGCTAAGAGGGATGTTAATAATTGGGTTTTTCGCTTTTTCCTCAACGTCGCTTCTCATATCAGAGTGCCCCTGATCACTGCTTTGTGGGCCACTTGATCGCCTCCATTCCCCCCCCCCCACCAGGGGTAGGGTAAAAAGGTTAGGTAAGAGAGAAGGAGAGGTTAACAGGAAAGTAAAGATGAGAGAAAGAAAGAAAGAAAAGAAAAACCATATGATACAAAAATCGTCTGGTCTTACCTATGGCCAGGTTAAATTGGGGTGTATGTCCCAGCATCTCCGGACCGAACAGAACTAGCTCCGGATCAGCAGGGACACAGACCAACCTTCAAAAGGCACCGTAAGTGTGCCAATGAAAAATTATTGTGAATCTCGCACAGTTAAATTAGGAAAGACCACAACTATATCCCTCTCTACGCTATAGCAACTATTGAGCTTTAAAATATATTGACTGGCATAAACTCTTTAGTGAAAAGAACACTGAGGATAAATGGATCATCTTCCAACAAATATTAGAAAGGTACATTTCTCAGTATGTACCATTGGGAAATAAATATAAAAGAAACAAATTAAAACCAATGTGGCTTACTAGAAAAGTAAAACAAGAGATTAAAAATTAGAAAAGGGCATTTAAAGCATTTAAATCGGACAAATCAGATGCATCTTATAAAAGATATAAGGAAGCAAATAATGCGTGCAAAAAGGCAATTAGACTTGCTAAACTTCAAAATGAAAAAATGATAGCTAAAGAGAGCAAAACCAACCCTAAAGCATTTTTTAAGTACATAAATTCTAAATAACCCAAAAATGAAAGTGTAGCTACACTAAAAACTGAAACGGGGGTGTTAGTCAATGAAGACCAGGAAAAGGCAGGAATTTTAAATAACTATTTCCCCTCTGTATATTTTAAGGAAGAACCCATGGCAATAGATGTGCAAATGATTGCTACTAAAAACTTGCAGAATAATTGTAATTGGTTAACTCAAGACAAGGTGCTGCAGCAACTAAAGAAAGTTAATATAAACAAAGCTCCAGGGCTTGACGGTATCCATCCACGTGTACTTAAGGAACTAAGTGTAGAAATAAGTGAACCTCTGTTTTTAATCTTTCAAGATTCTTTTCTTTCAGGAAGTGTTCCGGAGGATTGGAGGAAGGCAGATGTGGTTCCTATATTTAAAAAGGGTTCAAAATCCTTGCCTGAAAATTATAGACCTGTGAGCTTAACTTCTGTGGCTGGTCAAATATTTGAAAGGTTATTAAGGGATTATATTCAAGAATTCCTTGAGAAGAACATGGTTATCAGCAAAAATCAGCACGGTTTTATGAAGCACAGGTCGTGTCAAACTAACTTGATTGCATTCTACGAAGAAGTAAGTAGAAGTATAGATCAGGGTGTTGCAGTGGATGTGATCTATTTGGACTTTGCCAAGGCATTTGATACAGTTCCACACAGAAGATTAGTGTTCAAACTCCAGGAAATCGGTCTAGATGAAAATGCTTGTTCTTGGGTAGAACATTGGCTTAAAAACAGAGTACAAAGAGTTGTCGTTAATGGTACATTTTCAAGCTGGACAGAGGTGGCAAGTGGTGTCCCTCAGGGGTCTGTTCTGGGACCCCTTCTATTTAACATGTTTATAAATGATATTGAAGACAGCATTGAAAGTCACGTTTCAGTGTTTGCAGATGACACAAAACTTTGTAAAATAATACAATGTGAGCAAGATATTACTTTGCTGCAGAGGGATTTAGATAGACTGGAGGACTGGGCACTCAAATGGCAGATGAAATTTAATGTTGAAAAATGCAATGTTATGCACTTCGGCGTAAAGAATACACAAGCAACATATACCCTTAATGGAAGCGAATTAGGGATAACAACACACGAAAAGGACTTGGGAATTGTTATAGACAACAAACTATGCAACAATGTGCAATGTCAATCAGCAGTGGCCAAGGCCAGTAGGGTATTGTCATGCATGAAAAAGGGCATTCATTCTCGGGACGAGAATATCATTTTGCCTCTTTATAAATCACTGGTAAGACCACACATTGAATATGCTGTGCAATTTTGGGCACCTGTTCTAAAGAAGGATATTATGGCACTAGAAAAAGTGCAGAGGCGGGCTACAAAATTAATAAAAGGAATGGAACATATCAGCTATGAAGAAAGGTTAACACATGTAAACCTATTTAGTTTACAAAAACGTCGCCTGAGAGGGGATATGATAACATTATACAAATATATTCGAGGCCAATACAAACCATTGTGTGGAAATCTATTCACAAACCGGACTTTACATAGGACACAAGGTCATGCGTTTAGACTAGAAGAAAGAAGATTTCGTCTAAGGCAAAGGAAAGTTTTTTTTTACTGTAAGAACAATCGGGATGTGGAATTCTCTGCCTGAAGAAGTGGTTTTATCAGAGTCCATACAGATGTTCAAACAGCTACTAGATGCATACTTGCAAAAACAGAATATTCAAAGATATAATCTTTCAATGTAGGGTAATAACTGCTTGATCCAAGGATAAATCTGACTGCCATTCTGGGGTTAAGAGGGAATTTTTTCCTAGCTTGTTGCAAAATTGGAAGTGCTTCAAACTGTTTTTTTTTTTGCCTTCTTTTGGATCAACAGCAAAAAACATATGTGAGGAAGGCTGAACTTGATGGACGCAAGTCTCTTTTCAGCTATGTAACTATGTAACAATCCGAACAAAAAGTTCAGAATGTCGTCCCAACAAGAATGGACAAACTGTACTCATTCTGTTAGGACGAAATTTGGTAGTTTTGCCAGCGCCTGGTCTGAATGACATGTATGTTCGTAGTGGGAAATCGCGATGCAGCATAATAACATAAACCAACCCAATTCACCCAAATAATGACAGACAATGTAGTATGGATAAAACAGGCCACAGTACTTATTATAACATATGATAATTACTGTATAACACATCCATAGTTTATTTTAATATTCTCTTTTCTTTGATATAACCAAACGTCAAAACATAAATAACAATAACTTAACATTAAATTTAACACATAGTGTCATACAGTGAAACCCAACCGTCCTTGCCAATAAACTGACCATGAGCCTATGTACCACTTCCTCTCACCTCCCCCCTCGGCACAAACTCCTTTTCCTTCCAATGCTTACCACCAGACGACCTTTTCCTCATTCAGTGGGCACGACCTAACAGGTAACCTAAGGTTAACCCTTTAGAGCAGGGGAGGTTGAGACCTTAAAACTTGTTCACTTCATTCCACATAATTAACATAACCACCTCAAACTTAATTGGCAAGGACATACCCCCGACCACAACCCCACTGTTTTATGCCTAAAATCAGTGGGGAACCCCACCAAAAACATCCATGGCCTGTTCCACCGCTTTGTGCAGTGTGAGATTAAAAGAGGTCGAGTCCAACCTCCATCAAGTGCACCCCATCCCCTCGAAATAGCTAGGCCGCATCCTGCTCATAACCCTATGGCGAACTGGAATCCCCCAAGCCCCCAAGACAAACCTAGAAACCATCTTGTTTAATTTCCGACGGCAGCGCAACAGGGCACTCACATTGCTGGGCGCGCTGCCAGAAATAACGGGCGATAACCTCAGCCCAGACCCGGTAGACATCTGGAAAGAAAACTAGAATGCGTGCCATGTCCAGTTTTACGGTCAACACAAATCCCAAACGAGCACCGAACCCAGGTCATACCCACCCCAAATGGATGACAAACACTCGGAACCCCCAGGAGGCGGGACAGCTGAACCAGGTCAGGGAGGAGCCGCACCTCATGCATCTGGTGGCAAACCACCGAACCTCCGCTCAAGAAAGCGTAAGATCCAACAACTCGCCCCCCTGGGCCAGACCGCCTCACGCCTCCTGGCCCAAATGACATAGGAGCATCCCATGATCCATATTCCGGGGGTGTTACAAAACTGTTACAGACAAACATTATGTTGCCCTTTGCTATATATGGCTTCGGTAATTGCATCCTGTACTCTTCTCATGAACGGATCCCCGTTCGTGCCGTATCTCCCGATAGTCAAACTACCGAAAGGGTCACAAACTGGGACCACCTACAGCCTGGCGTGTGGCCTCAATTAGAATGTTGAGAGTTGCGGTTAACCGCAGGTTAAGTACCCCCTTCACGGTGGTCTACGTTCGTCTACCGAACAGCTGAAACATCCAGCCAGAGAGCGGGGATTCGTGTACTACCAGGGCCAGACTGGCCCACCGGGATCCCGGGAAATTTCCCGGTGGGCCGTCGGCACCTGGGGCCGGGGTGACCTGCGGCCGCAGGGAGAACTTGAAAGTCGGACGCAGGGGAAGCTCTTCATGAGGCCGCTGGGGGAGCAGGCTCTTCTGGGGGAGCTGGCTGTTCTGTCTCTGCTCCCCCTCCCTCGCGCGCTAGAAAGAGACCAGGGCCAGAATATGACGTCATAGGCTCCGGTCTCATTAAGCTGCACGCAAGGGAGGGGGAGCAGAGACAGAACAGCCTGCTCCCCCAGCGGCCTCATGAAGAGCTTCCCCTGCGGCCACCTTTCAAGTTCTCCCTGCGGCCGCCAGCACAGCTATCAGGCTGCCCACCCACAGGTACCAAAAAGTATGTATGTCAGTGGGAGTGTGTGTGTGTGTGTGTCATGCTGTGTGTGTGTGTGTGTGTGTGTGTGTCTTTCATGCTGTGTGTGTGTGTGTGTGTCTGTATCATGCTGTGTGTGTGTGTCTGTCTGTCTGTGTCATGCTGTGTGTGTCTGTCTGTCTGTGACATGCTGTGTGTGTGTGTCTGTCTGTGTCATGCTGTGTGTGTCTGTGTCATGCTGTGTGTGTCTGTCTGTGTCATGCTGTGTGTGGCGGAACCCACCCCGCCACTGGCCATTGGAGGGGCCTGGCTGCCTGCCTCTTACCCGCTGACTATGGCCCCTGGAAAACTGGTACATTTAAAGATTTATATTTGGGCTTGTTATACTGTATATTGCTGTTGCTGGCCCTTTTAAACTCATCTATGGACAGATTGGGACTTTTGGGACTACTGTCCCTTTAAGACTGTGAAGCATATTCAGTATATTGCCTTTCATATTATATATGTATTCATATATGTGTTAAGTTTAACCTGGGTGATTTGTATGCAGCATTCATCTGATTGTTCGGTAGAATCACTCCATTCAGTATATTGAGTGAAACTACCGAACAACCAGACCACCCAGGAATGAGTGTGCCTCCAATTACCGTTTGCAACAATGTTGCAAACGGGTAATTGGCAATCAGTGCAGTGTGGTCTGTGTCCTCTGGGTGGCCGCCATTCGGGAGCCGAACACGTAGCGGCGGCCATCTTAAACTACCGAACAGCGGTGTTTTGCCGTCGAGCGTCTGGAACTAAAATCGGACACTCGACTAGGCAAACACCGCTGAGACCTCCAGACTTCCAGGATTTCGTGGGGAAACTACCGAACGGCCCGCCGTTCGGTAGAAAGAAACTCACGAACTAGGGGATTCATGCGAATCCCCCTTAGTCTCTATAACACCAGTAATTCGTCTGTTTCATTCACTTGTTTGTGACCGACCGCAGGGCCAAAATGCATGGAACTGTTTTCGGATACTTTACCCATGCGGTCGGTCAAATCTTTGGAACCTCATATCTCCCGAACCATTCATCCGAATGACTTGAATTTTGGAAATGTTGTCCCCCTGAATAAGGGCTATCCAGCAATGCTGGATTTAAAGGTATACCCCCGGTTTTTGGGGTACATCCAGAACTTGGCTGGAAAAGTGTACCGGATAATTGGGTTTAATGTTATCTGAGGGGAGGGGATGTGTGGGCTGAACCATGTATGTGATTGGTTAATTTCATCCTCCCCCTGGGAGTGTCCTGTATGTATCTGTTTGTAATAAAAGCCAGGCTGGATGAGCCAGTCCAGAGTTCCTGTTTTACCCTCAAAGTGAAGTGTCGTCTCATTATTGGGGGAAGGATTTATTGCATGCTGTTCCAGTTGACTGCTAGGAGTACAAGCCTATTTGTATGGTTCCTATTCAATGGTCTACAGCATTCATATGCTTGGGAGAATTTAAAGGTTTCTCGGATTTGGTGATTGTGGTGTCTGCCAGAGTGCTTGGAGTCCTCAGGAAGCACTAGGAGCATCCATTAACGGAGGTACTCAGTCGGGGTGCCAGGTGATCCGTTACACTGTGTGTGTGTCTGTTTGTGTCATGCTGTGTGTGTGTCTGTCTGTCTGTGTCGTGTGTCTGTGTCACGGTGTGTCTGTATCATGGTGTGTGTGTGTCTGTCATGCTGTGTGTGTGTGTCTGTCTGTGTCATGCTGTGTGTGTGTGTGTCTGTCTGTGTCATGCCGTGTGTCTGTCTGTCTGTGTCATTCTGTGTGTGTCTGCGTCATGCTGTGTGTGTGTCTGCGTCATTCTGTGTGTGTGTCTGTGTCATGCTGTGTGTGTGTATCATGCTGTGTGTCTGTCTGTGTCATGCTGTGTGTCTGTCTGTGTCATGCTGTGTGTGTCTGTATCATGCTGTGTGTCTGTCTGTGTCATGCTGTGTGTCTGTCTGTGTCATGCTGTGTGTCTGTGTGTCTGTATCATGCTGTGTGTCTGTCTGTGTCATGCTGTGTGTGTGTGTCTGTCTGTGTCATGCTGTGTGTGTGTGTGTGTCTGTCTGTGTCATGCTGTGTGTGTCTGTGTCATGCTGTGTGTGTCTGTTTGTGTCATGCTGTGTGTGTGTGTCTGTCTGTCTGTCTGTGTCGTGTGTCTGTGTCACGGTGTGTCTGTATCATGGTGTGTGTGTGTGTGTGTCTGTCATGCTGTGTGTGTGTGTCTGTGTCATGCGGTGTGTGTGTGTGTGTCTGTGTCATGCTGTGTGTGTGTGTCTGTCTGTGTCATGCTGTGTGTGTGTCTGTCTGTGTCATGCCGTGTGTGTGTCTGTCTATGTCATGCTGTGTGTGTGTCTGTCTGTGTCATGCTGTGTGTCTATCTGTGTCATGCTGTGTGTGTGTCTGTCTGTGTTACGCTGTGTGTGTGTGTCTGTATGTGTCATGCTGTGTGTCTGTCTGTGTTGTTTGTGTCATGGTGTGTCTGTATCATGGTGTGTGTGTCTGTCATGGTGTGTGTGTGTGTCTGTCATGGTGTGTGTGTGTTTGTGTCTGTCATGGTGTGTGTGTGTGTGTCTGTCATGGTGTGTGTGTGTGTGTGTGTGTCAGTCGTGGTGTGTGTGTGTGTGTCAGTCGTGGTGTCTGTGTGTGTTTTTAAAAATAGTGTTTTACTCACCTTTTTTTTTCCCAACGTCGTGCTGGTCTATGCCTCTATGACTGAGATCATCAAGCTTGATGATCTCAGCCAATCCGCACTGACACAGGAAGCGCCTCTAGTGACCGTCTGAGTGTCTGTCACTAGAGGTGTCACTAGGAAGCAATGTAAACACTGCCTTTTCTCTGCAAAGTCAGTGTTTACATTCAAAAGCCTGCAGGGACAGGCTATAGACACAAGAACCACTACATTAAGCTGTGTGTGTGTGCGCCTGCTAGTGAGCTTGCTTGCTTGCATGTGTATGTGTGTGTGTGTGTGTGTGTGTGCCTGCTAGTGAGTGAGCTTGTGTTTTTATGTCAATGAGCTTATGTATATTAGTGAAATTGTTTGTCTATGAGGCTGTGTATCAATGAGCTTGTGTGTGTCAGTGAGATTGTCTGTGTCTGCATGTGAGTATGCTTACTGTATAATTAAATGTTTTACTCTGAAAGGACCAATATATTAAATTAGAAAAAACAATATATATATATATATATATATATATATATATATATATATTACTCTATTATCTGGGGTGGCAAGACATATCCTTACATATTACATGCAACAATATATGGCGCAATGACTTATGGGGCTGGCATAGATTTTTTTTTCCAGGGCTGCTTTGTATCCCCAGTCCGGCCCTGTGTACTACTCTGGCCGGTACTCGTTCCACGAGTTTGATGCCGAGGTCCCGCTGCCCATTGAATGACTCAAAAACATGGCCGCCATCTCAGGCTCAGGGACCAAATATGCGAACGGACTTTGTAACAACAAAACTAAGGATATGGTTCGTGGGTTTGAGGCACTCTTCTGTGAACTATTACACCCAGACCGGGGCTATAGAATGAATGGTGGAAGTCCCGTTGTAACTAAAAATGTTGAAGTTATATATTTTTAACCTGTTTTTTGTGTGTAATAAAAACGTGGTGTTTAGGCGCTTGGAGATAATTGCATTGCCAAAGCTGTTGGATTCATTATCTCCAAGCTGGGCGGTAACAAATTCAAACGATGCATTGTATTCTGATTGGTGGATCCCTTGTAACATTCCTGTATCCCATCAGGTCCAGAGGGGGCTGTCCCTGGACCTGAGATTTTTCATAAATACCGATCCCTGTGTGCCATTAAAGCCAGTTCTTGTTTGACTAAGAGTATCCTAGCTGTATAATAGGTAGTGGGATTGTTCTACATTTACAGGATTCGTATGGACTACTAACTGAAGCAGCTCTTCTCTCTCTCTGCACTGGGATCCAGATCATCCAAGCGGTCCAGCTTTCAGCTAGCCTGAGGGTAACCGTAACATTTGGTGGCAGCGGCGGGATTGTCCTGGATATCCTAGGAGAGATACCGAATGGATGGAGAGCGCTTATGACAAATTGAAACGCACAACCTTAAAGGATTTACTTGAAAGCCGAGAGGGGAACGCCAGCAACCGTCCGAGGAGGGAACTGATCGCAGAATTAACCAAACTGGATCAAAGCTTCACAATGGCAGAAACCCCGAGCACGAGTAGTAACGAAAAGACCAGGATTGTTTGGGAGAGGCTCTCACTATACGGGCCGAACCCCTCTATGGAACTGGTACAGCAACTGATGGCAGAAACAGATGAGGACATACGGAAGGCTAGAGCCCACGAGCTCAGCCTAGTGACTGCACACTGCAACGCCGAAGCATTATCGATCGTAATTCCAGCAGAGAACAGCGGGAGGCCAAAGATACCCTATGCGGCTTTTAGACCTTTCCTGGAGAACGAGACAGGAATTGACGAATATTTGGCAGATTTCGAGTGGGAATGAGCACTGCACCAGATCCCCAACCAAGAATGGCCCACGATATTGTCTGGAAAGTTATACGGGCGAGCACTGGAAGCGTTTCGGACTGCTGAGGAAGTGACCCAGTACACGCTGGTCAACGACACACTCCTGCGGCGATATACTGTAACTCATGACACGTATCGCCGACAATTTCGAAAAACGAAAAAGAAGCCCAATGATATGCATATGGAATGGGCGCACCGAATGAGAAGAGCAGTAAGTAAAGCTGTGACCGCTGAGGAAATTTTGCAATTATTCCTGTTGGAACACTTTTATAATGGCATAGAGCAACAGGGAAAGGAATGGCTGCAAGACAGACGACCTGCTACCTTGGAAGAAGCGGCTAAGTTAGCCGACGAACATTATGATTCCCGTTTACACGAACCTACGAACTACCGAACAGCGGCACGAGTCGAACACAAAGACAATTACCGTACGCCTCCCCGCACAGACTTCCGAGCTCCGATACCCACTGGGCCGATACGGTACTCGGGACCACCACCGTAACAACCCCTCTGACCGTCCCCGACCAACGTGCTTCAGATGCAAGCAGCCAGGGCATCTCATGGCAAGCTGCCCGCTTAACTCACATCAAACCTCCCGCAATTATAACTACCCTCCTGGGTCATCTTGTCCTGCCAGGGCACTCTGTGTTAACCAAGAGGCCCCTATGGAGGAATATTTGGGACCGCTGCACGAAGCTGATCCTGTATATGCTGCTTCGGATAATCGCCAACATCACCGGCAGAAGGTATGGCTTGAGGGTCGCCTTACCGAGGGGCTAAGGGACACTGGGGCTACCATTAAAGGGAAACTCCAGTGCCAGAAAAACGATCCGTTTTTCTGGCACTGGAGGGTCCCTCTCCCTCCCACCCACCAATCCCCGGTTACTGAAGGGGTGAAAACCCCTTCAGTGACTTACCTGGGACAGCGGCGATGTCCCTCGCCGCTGTCTCCGCCTACGCGACGCTCCTCCTAGTGATTACGTCGGCCGGTGGGCGAGACTAATCTCGCTCACCGGCCGAGGAGACCTAATGCGCATGCGCGGAAATTCCGCGCATGCGCATTACGTCTCCCTATAGGAAAGCATTGAAAAATCATTTCAATGCTTTCCTATGGGGTTTTGAGCGACGCTGGAGGTCCTCACACAGCGTGAGGACGTCCAGCGACGCTCTAGCACAGGAAACCTGTGCTAGAACCCAGGAAGTGACCTCTAGTGGCTGTCTAATAGACAGCCACTAGAGGTGGAGTTAACCCTGCAATGTAAATATTGCAGTTTATGAAAAACTGCAATAATTACACTTGCAGGGTTAAGGGTAGTGGGAGTTGGCACCCAGACCACTCCAATGAGCAGAAGTGGTCTGGGTGCCTGGAGTGTCCCTTTAAGCTGGTCCAGAGCCATTTGGTACTGGAACATAAACGATCGGGACAGACTGTGGCTGTTAGAGTGGCAATGGGGGGGGGGGGCTGTCTATAAGATTCCTACCGCTGAAGTACATCTTGATTGGGGAGCGGGGAAAGGGGCCGTGAACGTGGTCATAATGGATAACTTACCTGCGGAAGTATTACTGGGCAACAATTTGGGCCCCATGACTTCTGCCTATGCTCCAGTATACAACAATGAGGCGAATCCAGTGACTACTCGAGCACAAGCACAGATGCAGCGAGAACCCTCACCAGTACGGGAGACACAGGTAAGGCTTACCCCGACCTGGACTGACCCTTTAGGCCCCATCCCCTGGGACACCCCAGCTACTTTTGAGACCAAATCTAAGGCCGACCCGACTTTGCAAAAATACCGAGAAAGGGCAGAGACCGGAGGCGGCGGGCTAGATAATGAAACCTTCTTACGGGAGAAAGGGAAGCTGTATCGCTTGACTGAGAAAAAGGTACAGCATAGGCGACAGCTAGTAGTGCCCCACAAATACCGCCAAGAGATACTGAAGGTAGGACATGACATTCCGTTAGCAGGTCACCTAGCTGTGACCCGCACCCTACACCGCATCACCCACACATTTTTCTGGCCAGGGGTACACGCTGATGTCCGAACCTATTGCAATACATGTGATGTGTGTCAGCGAGTAGGGAGGATAGGTGACCACCCTAATGCACACCTGGTGAATATGCCCATTGTAGAGGAGCCATTCAGCAGGGTTGCCATAGACTTAGTAGGGCCACTGGCTACCCCTAGTCCCTTCGGTAAGCGATACATTCTTACCGTAGTGGACTACGCTACCAGGTACCCAGAGGCTGTAGCCCTATCTAACATCCAAGCAGACACGGTAGCTAATGCGCTGGTTCAGGTGTTCTCTCGGGTAGGATTCCCTAAAGAAATCCTGTCTGACCGAGGCACCCATTTTACAGCCGAATTGACACAGCCGCTCTGGCAAGTCTGCAAGATTAGGTCCCTCCTGAGTTCCCCCTATCACCCACAAATGAATGGGCTTTGCGAGAGGTTCAACGGGACCCTCAAAAAATGCTCAAAACGTTCACCCAGGAGTACAGAGACTGGGAACGTTTTCTGCCGCACCTCCTATTTGCTTATTGGGAGGTGCCCCAGGAAACGACAGGGTTCACTCCCTTCGAGTTGCTATATGGACGCAAGGTACGGGGACCCCTAAACCTGATCCGGGAGCACTGGCAGGGAGAGATGAGACTGACGGTGTCCCCATTGTACCATATGTGCTGGAACTCCGGGACCGAATGGAGCAATTAGCCAAATCCGTTCAGGCTAACCTCCAGTCGGCCCAGAGGAGACAGAAGGTATGGTATGATCGGGGGGCACGGAAGAGAATCTTTACCATAGGGCAAAAAGTGTTACTCAAGCCGGTTAAGACCGACAAACTCCAAGTCTCCTGGCAGGGGCCCTACCAAGTAGTAGAGAAGATGGGAGACACCACGTACGTGATAGCTAGCTGTCATGACAACAATATTAGAAAAACGTTCCATGTAAATATGCTCAAAGAATACTTTGAATGACCTGAGAACGTGACAGCGCTATGCTGTCCCCCCCATGAAGACCTAGACAGTCTACCCATACCAGACTTATTAGCAAAGAGCCACCACACAGACATAGTGACTCAGGTTAAGATAGGGGACCGACTTAGCCCCACTGAAAGGGAGCAGCTTAACCAGCTACTTCAAGCTAAAAGCCTCACGTTTTCCCAGAAATCCGGATACACTACCTTAACCACTCACCAGGTGGATACCCCGGGACAAACCCCCTTACGGCAGGCACCTTACCGAATCCCAGAGGCAGTTCGGATAGAAGTGAAGAAGGAGATCGATGAGACGCTCCAACTAAGGGTCATTGAGTCTTCCGATAGCCCATGGACTTCCCCAGTAGTTCTGGTACCCAAGAAAGATGGGACTACCCGGTTTTGTGTGGACTATCGGAAACTCAATGAGAAAACCGTGACCGACGCGTACCCTATGCCCAGGGTAGACGAGCTACTTGATCGAATAGCCAGGGGAAATTATCTAACTACCATTGACCTATGCAAGGGTTATTGGCAAATTCCCCTGGCCCAGAAGGCGATCCCCAAGTCGGCATTTGTCACCCCGTTCGGCTTATACCACTTTAAGGTAATGCCGTTCGGTATGAAGAATGCCCCAGCCATATTCCAGCGCTTGGTGGATAGGCTCCTGGAAGTTTTGCTTGCGCATATCTGGATGACATAGCGATTCACAGTGAGTCCCGGGAGGACCACTTAGCTCATGTGGGAATGGTTCTGGATCAGATCCGGGCCACCGGCCTGACTCTGAAGCCAGAAAAATGCCACTTTGGGATGGCCGAGGTGCAGTACCTGGGTCACAGAGTGGGGTGTGGGAAACAGCGACCAGAGCCGGCTAAGATAGAAGCCGTCGCCAATTGGGCCACCCCCACCACTAAGACCCAGGTCCTAGCCTTCCTGGGCAATGCAGGGTACTACAGACGGTTCGTACCAGACTTGTCAGGATCCCGCAGGCGGCTGCGAGGGGAGGCTGCAGTCCGCTCGCGGCACTCACCCTCCAGCCGCCCGCGGTCCCCTTCCTGGCGTGCGCTCGGCGGGCGGCATCCTCCCAGCCACGGATGCCGCCCGCGTCTTCCTTTACGTCGCTGCACGCTGCGAGACTGCCCATTTTAATAAACGCCGGGGTCAGCCACCTGACCCGGCGTTAAAGGCACAGTGCCTCAATCACAGTGGGAGGTCTAGATATCTCCCACATGTGATTGTTAATTCTGATTGGAAATTATCCAATCAGAATTAACCTATGGATTTAAATACTTACCTTTCCTGTTCCTCTCTGCCCTGTTGTGGTCTTTGCTTGCTAGTATTGCTATCGAATTTGTGTTACTCTCTGGTTACGTATTCTTGCTTGTTTATCTGGCTTTGTGACTTTCTCCTACCCTTTGACCTCGGCTTGTCTCTCGTTATTCTGTCTTCTGGTTCCCCTTACTCGGCTTGTCTCCTGACTATTCTTTGTGTGCTTAGCCCGGCCACTCTAAGGTCCGGTACTGCACCTTTTCTGTGTGTGTGTTAGCGTGTTTGGTTCCCGGAATCGTGACAGGACTACAGCACACTGGCCAAACCCTTGACTGACCTGACCAAGAAAAACTTACCCAGACAGATCCTGTGGTTTCCCCACTGTGAAACAGCTTTTCAGGCTCTCAAAAGTGCACTTGTGAATGCTCCTGTCTTGGCGGCCCCAGCCCATAACAAATGTTTTATCGTCCATACAGACGCTTCCATGTTCGGGCTGGGAGCTGTCCTCAGCCAAGTAGGCGAAGACGGAGGAGAGCACCCGGTTGCCTACATCAGCTGTAAGCTCCTGCCACGCGAAGTCAGCTATGCCCCGGTAGAAAAGGAGTGTTTGGCTCTGGTGTGGGCACTAAAGAAACTGACTACCTATTTGTATGGACAAGAGTTCACTCTGGTTACAGACCATAACCCGTTGTGGCTAAACCGGGTCTCTGGGGATAATGGCAGACTTTTACGGTGGAGTTTGTCACTACAGCCTTTTAACTTCACCATTACCTACAGACCTGGAAAACAGAATGGCAATGCTGACGAGTTGTCCAGACAAACAGACCTCAGCCCAGCATAACCATCAGTCTGGGCAGCCTTAGTCTGCCCCGAAAAGGGGTCAGACGGTGTCTGCCAGAGTGTTCCACAAAAAGGGAGCACTGTTACAAAACTGTTACAGACAAACATTATGTTGCCCCCCCCCGGGCCAGACCGCCTCACGCCTCCTGGCCCAAATGACATAGGAGCATCCCATGATCCATATTCCGGGGATGTTACAAAACTGTTACAGACAAACATTATGTTGTCCTTTGCTATATATGGCTTCGGTAATTGCATCCTGTACTCTGCTCACGAACGGATTACTTGCACCGATTCGTGAGACGAATAACGGACCACCCGGTCCCTGGCGTGTGCCGCCACTTAACCCCGGTCACCTTTCAAACTACCGAACGGCCGACCACCTTGCGATGGGAGCGTGTTATCACTTGATCGCCCAGAGAGTTGCGGTCTGCGGTTAACCGCAGGTTAATTGACGGCCTCCGGGCATCCCCGTTCATGCCGTATCTCCCGATAGTCAAACTACCGAAAGGGTCACGAACTGGGACCACCTACAGCCTGGCGTGTGGCCTCAATTAGAATATTGAGTGTTGCGGTTAACCGCAGGTTAAGTACCCCCTTCACGGCGGTCTACGTTCATCTACCGAACAGCTGAAACATCCAGCCAGAGAGCGGGGATTCGTGCACTACACTGGCCGGTACTCGTTCCACGAGTTTGATGCCGAGGTCCCGCTGCCCATTGAATCACTCAAAAACATGGCCGCCATCTCAGGCTCAGGGACCAAATATGCGAACGGACTTTGTAACGAAGAAACTAAGCATATGGTTCGTGGGTCTGAGGCGCTCTTCGGTGAACTATTACACCCAGACCGGGGCTATAGAATGAATGGTGGAAGTCCCGAATTGTAACTAAAAATTTTGAAGATATATATTTTTAACCTGTTTTTTGTGTGTAATAAAAACGTGGTGTTTAGGCGCTTGGAGATAATTGTATTGTCAAAGCCGTTGGGAGGGTCAGATTTTTCATAAATTACAATCCCTGTGTGCCATTAAAGCCAGTTCTTGTTTAACCTTCAAATCGCAGCCTCAACTCGTTTTGTGGGGGAAAGAGTATCCTAGCTGTATAATAGGTAGTGGGATTGTTCTACATTTACAGGATTCGTATGGACTACTAACTGAAGCAGCTCTTCTCTCTCTCTGCACTGGGATCCAGATCATCCCATCGGTCCAGCTTTCAGCTAGCCTGAGGGTAACCGTAACAGGGGGGAACCGTAACTGCAGAGATTTCCAAATAAAAATGACACAGAGCACTCTGATTGGTTAGCTTGAAATCCAGCCAATCAGAGTGCTCTGTGTCAAATTACACAGCGTGGGAAAGTTCTTTGGAATTTTCCCACGCTGTGTAAAATGACACAGAGCACTCTAATTGGTGGATTTCAAGCCAACCAATCAGAGTGCTGTGACAGGTAAATGTAGAGACTTACCTGTCAGTCTCTTCATTTACCTGTCAGAGCACTCTGATTGGATGGCTTAAACCCACCAATCAGAGTGCTCTGAGCCTAATTGCAGGGCGGGGCAAGGCTTTATAAGCCTTCCCCGCCCTGCAGAGCTCAGTCTGAGTGGAGCCCTCCATGGTTTTTTTTTTTTGGTGCTTTTTTTTTTTATTTTTTTAAAGTGCATCGATTATTATGGATTTTTATTTGGCGTTTTTTGGGGGGGCTGAAAAAAGAAGAGTTTAGAAGAAAGAACACATCAAATGGTAAGTCTATTTTTGTTGGGGAGGGGGTGACTAGGGGTTTGGGGTCCCCTAGTCACCTGGGGGGTTCAATTCTTATTTAGGGCCCCCACCCGCCGCTCAGGGGTGGGGGCCAGGGGGGAGGACATTAGGTCCCCCCCCTATTGTTATTTAGGGCCTCCACCTGCCACGCAGGGGTGGGGGCGGGGGTGAGGACGTTAGGTCCCCTCCCCAATTTTTATTTATGGCCCCCACCCACCGCTCAAGGGTGGGGGCTGGGGGTATGACATTAGGTCCCCCACAATTTTTATTTATGGCCCTCACCCACCGCTAAGGGGTGGGAGCCGGGGGGAGGACAGAAGGTCCCCCCGTTATTGTTATTTAGGGCCCCCACCCGCTGCGCAGGGGTGGGGGCCGGGGATGGACAGTAGGTCCCCCCCTTATTGTTATTTAGGGCCCCCACCCGCCACGCAGGGGTGGGGGCCGGGGGTAAGGACAATAGGTCCCCCCTCCACATTCTTATTTAGGGCCCCCACCCGCCGCACAGAGGTGGGGACAATAGTTTTTGTTTTTTTTTAACAGTGAGCAGCCACTGGCTGCTCACTGTTTACTAGACACGCCCCTACTTGGATAAGGAGGTCTCCTTGGGTCGGATGGCCGGCCCGTTCTCCACTCCACCAATGGCTAATTTGCGGGTTTCTCCTTTGGGTGTGGTGCCTAAGAAGGATCCCGGGAAGTATCGTTTGATTCACCATTTGTCGTACCCTCGGTGAATGACGACATTTCCGCTGAACTTTGCAGGGTTTCCTACGCATCCTTTGATGCGGCGGTTTGCATGGTAAGGGCGGCGGGCCCGGGGGCGTTGCTGGCTAAAGCAGATGTGGAATCTTGCCTTCCGGCTGCTCCTGGTGCATCCGGAGTGCCATCATCTTTTGGGGTGTGCCTTTGAGGGTCAGGTTTTTGTGGACATGTGGGGCCATTCTGGGCGCCAAATTGTGCTCTGACTCGTGGCCGGAGGCCTGGCATGCGGCGTGGCTCACTCGGAATTTGGCGTTTCTGGAGCTCTTCCCTATTTTGGTAGCTTTGGAGGTATGGGGTTCCCTGCTGGTAGATAGTTGGGTGGTCTTCCATTGTGACAACTTGGGTGTAGTGCAGGCTATTAACCAGCTGTCTTTCTCCCCCTCCCTCCCTCTCTCCCTGATACCGGAGAAACTGACGGAAGCCAAGCACAGAGAGATGGACACAGGTTTCTTCAGGAAGGAAGAGATTCTTTATTGGATCACCGATCGGGACTCAGAGGGACTAATGTCACCAAAATACAGCAAGTTCTGAGCCCCAGACAATAGTGCAGGCTCCTTATATAGGCACATAACTCCTCCCATATTAAGCTCCACCCACACATTCTCTTGACCAATCAATACAAATAAGAATTAACTTCCTGCTTGACCGCATGGCCTGTCCAGCACAATGGAGTAGGGGAATACTATATCCTGTATTCTTGCACATGCTCCGTACACTACTGATCGTATCTTGCCTCGTGCAACCAACTGATCGATACGTCAGCATATGCACGTACACATGCCACGTGGTAATCTCGGCCTACTAAATTTATTTTTACCGAGATTCCACCACATTCCCCCCTTTGATGCCTCTTGATATTTCACAATTACTTGAGGCATCACTTAACCTTGGTTTGCATACACCGCAAGTTACCTTGAACCAGACCAGACTTATCTTATGATGTGAATCTTCAACACTCATCTTCCTGCATTGGTTCTCCCTGATCTAGAGCCTTATATTTATATATAGCCATTATCTGTGCAGCAGCCTTCCTTTCTGCTATATTTCCGCTCGACCAAGGGGGATGGAGCCCGGTCGGTATCAATAGTCCTCCATGACCGTGTCAGCCAATCCTACAAAGTCCCTACCTTCTCTATCGTGGGACCTTTGCGCTGCTGGATAGTACCTATCTTCCCTTACACTTCCTCTGTTCCCATTACTCCCTCTATTACCATTGCTCCCTCCGGGGCCTCCTCTACCTCTCGCTCTGCCTCTAAAGTTTCCGTAACCTGCCCTGGGTAGGTCTCTCTCGTACTGCTCTCTTTGCGGACACTCTTTTCTCCAATGCCCTTCTTCCTTGCAATACGCGCACTGATTCCTACTCAAAGGCTCCCTATTCCATCTACTATCGCCTCTATCTGAGCCCCGTCTATCTACGCCTGCGATCGCTACCGCTAGCATATCAGCCTTTTTACGCATCTTGCGCTCTTCCTCTTTCTTAGTCTCTGTTTCCCTGTTCATGTACACTTTATTCGCTACCTCCATTAGTTGGGTGATAGACATTCCTGCAAACCCTTCTAACTTTTGTAGCTTGCGCTTAATATCTCCGTAGGCTTGGCTGACAAAGGCGGAGTTTACCATTCGGGAATTATCTATGTCTTCCGGATTAAAGGGGGTATACAAGCGGTATGCCTCCAATAATCGGTCATAAAAGACACTGGGCGCTTCATCACTTTTCTGAATCACCTCAACTGTCTTCTACATATTAATAGCTTTCTTCCCTCCGGCTTTCATGCCAGCAATTATAGCGTCTCTATAGGCTTTGAGTTGGACCATATCTGCGCCATTAACATTCCAGTCATTCCAGACTTGTCAGGATCCCGCAGGCGGCTGCGAGGGGAGGCTGCAGTCCGCCCGCGGCACTCACCCTCCAGCCGCCCGCTGTCCCCTTCCTGGCGTGCGCTCGGCGGGCGGCATCCTCCCAGCCACGGATGCCGCCCGCGTCTTCCTTTACGTCGCTGCACGCTGCGAGACTGCCCATTTTAATAAACGCCGGGGTCAGCCACCTGACCCGGCGTTAAAGGCACAGTGCCTCAATCACAGTGGGAGGTCTAGATATCTCCCACATGTGATTGTTAATTCTGATTGGAAATTTTCCAATCAGAATTAACCTATGGATTTAAATACTTACCTTTCCTGTTCCTCTCTGCCCTGTTGTGGTCTTTGCTTGCTAGTATTGCTATCGAATTTGTGTTACTCTCTGGTTACGTACTCTTGCTTGTTTATCTGGCTTTGTGACTTTCTCCTACCCTTTGACCTCGGCTTGTCTCTCGTTATTCTGTCTTCTGGTTCCCCTTACTCGGCTTGTCTCCTGACTATTCTTTGTGTGCTTAGCCCGGCCACTCTAAGGTCCGGTACTGCACCTTTTCTGTGTGTGTGTTAGCGTGTTTGGTTCCCGGAATCGTGACAGGACTACAGCACACTGGCCAAACCCTTGACTGACATGACCAAGAAAAACTTACCCAGACAGATCCTGTGGTTTCCCCACTTTGAAACAGCTTTTCAGGCTCTCAAAAGTGCACTTGTGAATGCTCCTGTCTTGGCGGCCCCAGCCCATAACAAATGTTTTATCGTCCATACAGACGCTTCCATGTTCGGGCTGGGAGCTGTCCTCAGCCAAGTAGGCGAAGACGGAGGAGAGCACCCGGTTGCCTACATCAGCTGTAAGCTCCTGCCACGCGAAGTCAGCTATGCCCCGGTAGAAAAGGAGTGTTTGGCTCTGGTGTGGGCACTAAAGAAACTGACTACCTATTTGTATGGACAAGAGTTCACTCTGGTTACAGACCATAACCCGTTGTGGCTAAACCGGGTCTCTGGGGATAATGGCAGACTTTTACGGTGGAGTTTGTCACTACAGCCTTTTAACTTCACCATTACCTACAGACCTGGAAAACAGAATGGCAATGCTGACGAGTTGTCCAGACAAACAGACCTCAGCCCAGCATAACCATCAGTCTGGGCAGCCTTAGTCTGCCCCGAAAAGGGGTCAGACGGTGTCTGCCAGAGTGTTCCACAAAAAGGGAGCACTGTTACAAAACTGTTACAGACAAACATTATGTTGCCCCCCCCCGGGCCAGACCGCCTCACGCCTCCTGGCCCAAATGACATAGGAGCATCCCATGATCCATATTCCGGGGATGTTACAAAACTGTTACAGACAAACATTATGTTGTCCTTTGCTATATATGGCTTCGGTAATTGCATCCTGTACTCTGCTCACGAACGGATTACTTGCACCGATTCGTGAGACGAATAACGGACCACCCGGTCCCTGGCGTGTGCCGCCACTTAACCCCGGTCACCTTTCAAACTACCGAACGGCCGACCACCTTGCGATGGGAGCGTGTTATCACTTGATCGCCCAGAGAGTTGCGGTCTGCGGTTAACCGCAGGTTAATTGACGGCCTCCGGGCATCCCCGTTCATGCCGTATCTCCCGATAGTCAAACTACCGAAAGGGTCACGAACTGGGACCACCTACAGCCTGGCGTGTGGCCTCAATTAGAATGTTGAGTGTTGCGGTTAACCGCAGGTTAAGTACCCCCTTCACGGCGGTCTACGTTCATCTACCGAACAGCTGAAACATCCAGCCAGAGAGCGGGGATTCGTGCACTACACTGGCCGGTACTCGTTCCACGAGTTTGATGCCGAGGTCCCGCTGCCCATTGAATCACTCAAAAACATGGCCGCCATCTCAGGCTCAGGGACCAAATATGCGAACGGACTTTGTAACGAAGAAACTAAGCATATGGTTCGTGGGTTTGAGGCGCTCTTCGGTGAACTATTACACCCAGACCGGGGCTATAGAATGAATGGTGGAAGTCCCGAATTGTAACTAAAAATGTTGAAGATATATATTTTTAACCTGTTTTTTGTGTGTAATAAAAACGTGGTGTTTAGGCGCTTGGAGATAATTGTATTGTCAAAGCCGTTGGGAGGGTCAGATTTTTCATAAATTCCAATCCCTGTGTGCCATTAAAGCCAGTTCTTGTTTAACCTTCAAATCGCAGCCTCAACTTGTTTTGTGGGGGAAAGAGTATCCTAGCTGTATAATAGGTAGTGGGATTGTTCTACATTTACAGGATTCGTATGGACTACTAACTGAAGCAGCTCTTCTCTCTCTCTGCACTGGGATCCAGATCATCCCATCGGTCCAGCTTTCAGCTAGCCTGAGGGTAACCGTAACAGGGGGGAACCGTAACTGCAGAGATTTCCAAATAAAAATGACACAGAGCACTCTGATTGGTTAGCTTGAAATCCAGCCAATCAGAGTGCTCTGTGTCAAATTACACAGCGTGGGAAAGTTCTTTGGAATTTTCCCACGCTGTGTAAAATGACACAGAGCACTCTAATTGGTGGATTTCAAGCCAACCAATCAGAGTGCTGTGACAGGTAAATGTAGAGACTTACCTGTCAGTCTCTTCATTTACCTGTCAGAGCACTCTGATTGGATGGCTTAAACCCACCAATCAGAGCGCTCTGAGCCTAATTGCAGGGCGGGGCAAGGCTTTATAAGCCTTCCCCGCCCTGCAGAGCTCAGTCTGAGTGGAGCCCTCCATGTTTTTATTTTTTTGGTGCTTTTTTTTTTTTTTTTTTTAAAGTGCATCGATTATTATGGATTTTTATTTGGCGTTTTTTGGGGGGGCTGAAAAAAGAAGAGTTTAGAAGAAAGAACACATCAAATGGTAAGTCTATTTTTGTTGGGGAGGGGGTGACTAGGGGTTTGGGGTCCCCTAGTCACCTGGGGGGTTCAATTCTTATTTAGGGCCCCCACCCGCCGCTCAGGGGTGGGGGCCAGGGGGGAGGACATTAGGTCCCCCCCCTATTGTTATTTAGGGCCTCCACCTGCCACGCAGGGGTGGGGGCGGGGGTGAGGACGTTAGGTCCCCTCCCCAATTTTTATTTATGGCCCCCACCCACCGCTCAAGGGTGGGGGCTGGGGGTATGACATTAGGTCCCCCACAATTTTTATTTATGGCCCTCACCCACCGCTAAGGGGTGGGAGCCGGGGGGAGGACAGTAGGTCCCCCCGTTATTGTTATTTAGGGCCCCCACCCGCTGCGCGGGGGTGGGGGCCGGGGATGGACAGTAGGTCCCCCCCTTATTGTTATTTAGGGCCCCCACCCGCCACGCAGGGGTGGGGGCCGGGGGTAAGGACAGTAGGTCCCCCCTCCACATTCTTATTTAGGGCCCCCACCCGCCGCACAGAGGTGGGGACAATAGTTTTTGTTTTTTTTTAACAGTGAGCAGCCACTGGCTGCTCACTGTTTACTAGACACGCCCCTACTTGGATAAGGAGGTCTCCTTGGGTCGGATGGCCGGCCCGTTCTCCACTCCACCAATGGCTAATTTGCGGGTTTCTCCTTTGGGTGTGGTGCCTAAGAAGGATCCCGGGAAGTATCGTTTGATTCACCATTTGTCGTACCCTCGGTGAATGACGACATTTCCGCTGAACTTTGCAGGGTTTCCTACGCATCCTTTGATGCGGCGGTTTGCATGGTAAGGGCGGCGGGCATCCGGAGTGCCATCATCTTTTGGGGTGTGCCTTTGAGGGTCAGGTTTTTGTGGACATGTGGGGCCATTCTGGGCGCCAAATTGTGCTCTGACTCGTGGCCGGAGGCCTGGCATGCGGCGTGGCTCACTCGGAATTTGGCGTTTCTGGAGCTCTTCCCTATTTTGGTAGCTTTGGAGGTATGGGGTTCCCTGCTGGTAGATAGTTGGGTGGTCTTCCATTGTGACAACTTGGGTGTAGTGCAGGCTATTAACCAGCTGTCTTTCTCCCCCTCCCTCCCTCTCTCCCTGATACCGGAGAAACTGACGGAAGCCAAGCACAGAGAGATGGACACAGGTTTCTTCAGGAAGGAAGAGATTCTTTATTGGATCACCGATCGGGACTCAGAGGGACTAATGTCACCAAAATACAGCAAGTTCTGAGCCCCGGACAATAGTGCAGGCTCCTTATATAGGCACATAACTCCTCCCATATTAAGCTCCACCCACACATTCTCTTGACCAATCAATACAAATAAGAATTAACTTCCTGCTTGACCGCATGGCCTGTCCAGCACAATGGAGGAGGGGAATACTATATCCTGTATTCTTGCACATGCTCCGTACACTACTGATCGTATCTTGCCTCGTGCAACCAACTGATCGATACGTCAGCATATGCACGTACACATGCCACGTGGTAATCTCGGCCTACTAAATTTATTTTTACCGAGATTCCACCACATTCCCCCCTTTGATGCCTCTTGATATTTCACAATTACTTGAGGCATCACTTAACCTTGGTTTGCATACACCGCAAGTTACCTTGAACCAGACCAGACTTATCTTATGATGTGAATCTTCAACACTCATCTTCCTGCATTGGTTCTCCCTGATCTAGAGCCTTATATTTATATATAGCCATTATCTGTGCAGCAGCCTTCCTTTCTGCTATATTTCCGCTCGACCAAGGGAGATGGAGCCCGGTCGGTATCAATAGTCCTCCATGACCGTGTCAGCCAATCCTACAAAGTCCCTACCTTCTCTATCATGGGACCTTTGCGCTGCTGGATAGTACCTATCTTCCCTTACACTTCCTCTGTTCCCATTACTCCCTCTATTACCATTGCTCCCTCCGGGGCCTCCTCTACCTCTCGCTCTGCCTCTAAAGTTTCCGTAACCTGCCCTGGGTAGGTCTCTCTCGTACTGCTCTCTTTGCGGACACTCGTTTCTCCAATGCCCTTCTTCCTTGCAATACGCGCACTGATTCCTACTCAAAGGCTCCCTATTCCATCTACTATCGCCTCTATCTGAGCCCCGTCTATCTACGCCTGCGATCGCTACCGCTAGCATATCAGCCTTTTTACGCATCTTGCGCTCTTCCTCTTTCTTAGTCTCTGTTTCCCTGTTCATGTACACTTTATTCGCTACCTCCATTAGTTGGATAGACATTCCTGCAAACCCTTCTAACTTTTGTAGCTTGCGCTTAATATCTCCGTAGGCTTGGCTGACAAAGGCGGAGTTTACCATTCGGGAATTATCTATGTCTTCCGGATTAAAGGGGGTATACAAGCGGTATGCCTCCAATAATCGGTCATAAAAGACACTGGGCGCTTCATCACTTTTCTGAATCACCTCAACTGTCTTCGACATATTAATAGCTTTCTTCCCTCCGGCTTTCATGCCAGCAATTATAGCGTCTCTATAGGCTTTGAGTTGGACCATATCTGCGCCATTAACATTCCAGTCGGGATCGGTGTTAGGATAATGTGTTGCGGCCCATGCTGCCGGATTGGCTTGATTTAAAGTACGGGCTCTATCCTCTAGCGCTTTAATGGCCGCTTGGTTAATCCTTGTCCTTTCCTCATTATTAAACAATGTCATTAATAACTGCTGGCAATCAGCCCATGTCGGATTATGTGTCTGAACTATCGAGGTGAACAGATCGGTCATAGCTTGTGGTTTCTCAGTGTACGAGGAATTGTGGGTCTTCCAATTCAAGAGATCGGTAGTCGTGAACGGGACATATACGAAGACTGGGTCAGCATGTGCCATTTGACCTGCGGCATCGAGATAGGCTGACCCAGGATTCAGACGAAGAGGCATCTGATAATGTCTAAGTTGTTGGGTACCGATCAGTTGTCGGGTTAGTATAGGGCTACGTGGAGGGGCGTCAGTTATGGGTTCCAGTCGGGGGGAAATAAGGCATGAGGATGTGGGAGCTTGATTTTGGGAAAAGTTGGTAAATAGAATACTCCCAGCCGAGCTAGAAGAAGCTTGACCGGAAGTTTGAAGTGGCGCCAAATCAGGATATTCAGATCTAACGGGGGTTGGTTCTGGTTCCGGAAGGGGAGGTTTAATACGAGGGGGGGTGGATTCTGTACTGGAGGAGGAAGCGGAAGTGGATGAGGGCAGTGAGGGAGGGGTATAGAACTTCCTGCACTCGCGTCACCTCTTCCTGTAGGGAAGTAAGGGGGCGGCAAAGGGATCTCGGACTCAGGGGGCGTGTCCAAAATGGGCCTAACCACAGTCCTAGTGGACAAACAAGTCCTGGCCACCATGAGGCGACATTGCTCCTCGTGGCATATCTGAATCCATTTTGGCGAGTCGTTTATGGCCTGTCTCCAACAATCAATATATGGAAACTGTCCGTAAAGTTCAGGCCTACCTGACACAGCCACGTGTACACGCTGTATCAGGGTTGGATCCAAACTACCACGTGGCGGCCATGCCGCAACCAAAATAGGCCACTCCCTAGTGCACAAAGTGACCAAACGTACAGGAGACATTTTAACCCCAAAATCACATGTTTTAAATCCCTTTTTAAAATGCTTTACCATACAACCTAAGGGATCCAAAATCGTTGACTCCGACGCGCCCATACTTATCAATGGAACGTCGTTGACAACGAATACTATGCACGCGTTCTATTCAACAGTCACACCCGTTTCCTCTGGCAACAGCACCACGTGGTACGGTTACCAAGTGAAACGTACACAATACACAATCAAAAATCTAGTGGGTTCCAAATTTACACGCCTTCCCACTTAGCCAAGATAGGTTGAGATCTAGCGAACCGAATTTACACAGGCGCCGCTTAGTCTCCCGGTCCCTCCGACCTAGCGAACGTAATATACACCCTAGAACGCTAGTCTAGACAAGACACCGGTGTCCGGCTAGGGCTATTTACACAGGACCCCGCCTGACTCCAAACCAAATCAAACGGTCTTACTAAAGAGCGTTCGATTGAGCGGTGCGCCTTCGCTCCTTCCCTCCGACAGAGGGGGCAGATTCCATACACAATTCAAACCCCTTATGGGCCTACCGCACAATCGGTATACCCCTAGTGGGTCTGCCGTCTAAAACAGCAGTTGTCTTACCTCCTCGTTCCTGATTCACACTCATCAACGGGGACACCCCAGCACTTCTTACGTAGAGGCCGATGATCTCCTGGACAAAAAGCCAGTGGCGCCGAGACGAAGGGAGGTCCACGCAGAAGTTCAGGGGTGCAGCCGTAGAGAACGTGGGCAAAGATAGACCGTCTCACGCCTCTGCCTCTCAGCTACCGTTGAACGATGAGCTTCCCGGCCAATGCACCAAATGATACCGGAGAAACTGACGGAAGCCAAGCACAGAGAGATGGACACAGGTTTCTTCAGGAAGGAAGAGATTCTTTAATTGGATCACCGATCGGGACTCAGAGGGACTAATGTCACCAAAATACAGCAAGTTCTGAGCCCCGGACAATAGTGCAGGCTCCTTATATAGGCACATAACTCCTCCCATATTAAGCTCCACCCGCACATTCTCTTGACCAATCAATACAAATAAGAATTAACTTCCTGCTTGACCGCATGGCCTGTCCAGCACAATGGAGGAGGGGAATACTATATCCTGTATTCTTGCACATGCTCCGTACACTACTGATCGTATCTTGCCTCGTGCAACCAACTGATCGATACGTCAGCATATGCACGTACACATGCCACGTGGTAATCTCGGCCTACTAAATTTATTTTTACCGAGATTCCACCACATCCCCACTCTCTTTCTCCCCCTCCCTCCCTCTCTTGTCACTCTCTTTCTCCCCCTCCCTCCCTTGTCACTTTCTTTCTCCCCATCCCTCCCTCCCTTGTCACTTTCTTTCTCCCCCTCCCTCCCTTGGCACTTTCTTTCTCCCCCTCCCTCCCTTGTCACTCTCTTTCTCCCCTTCCCTCCCTCCCTTGTCACTCTTTCTCCCCCTCCCTCCCTCCCTTGTCACTCTTTCTCCCCCTCCCTCCCTCCCTCCCTTGTCACTCTTTCTCCCCCTCCCTTGTCACTCTTTCTCCCCCTCCCTCCCTTGTCACTTTCTTTCTCCCCCTCCCTCCCTTGTCACTCTCTTTCTCCCCCTCCGTCCCCCCCTTGTCACTCTCTTTCTCCCCCTCCCTCCCTTATCACTCTCTTTCTCCCTCCCTTGTCACTCTCTTTCTCACCCTCCCTCCCTCCCCACTCTCTTTCTCCCCCTCCCTCCCTCCCTTGTCACTCTCTTTTCCCCCCTCCCTTGTCACTCTCTTTCTCCCCCTCCCTCCCTTGTCACTTTCTTTCTCCCCCTCCCTCCCTTGTCACTCTCTTTCTCCCCCTCCGTCCTCCCTTGTTACTCTTTCTCCCCTCCCTTGTCACTCTTTCTCCCCCTCCCTTGTCACTCTTTCTCCCCCTCCCTCCCTTGTCACTCTTTCTCCCCCTCCCTCCCTTGTCACTTACTTTCTCCCCCTCCCTCCCTTGTCACTTTCTTTCTCCCCCTCCGACCCCCCTTGTCACTCTCTTTCTCCCCTCCCTCCCTCCCTTGTCACTCTCTTTCTCCCCCTCCCTCCCTTGTCACTTTCTTTCTCCCCCTCCCTCCCTCCCTTGTCACTTTCTTTCTCCCCCTCCCTCCCTTGGCACTTTCTTTCTCCCCCTCCCTCCCTTGTCACTCTCTTTCTCCCCTTCCCTCCCTTGTCACTCTTTCTCCCCCTCCCTCCATCCCTTGTCACTCTTTCTCCCCCTCCCTTGTCACTCTTTCTCCCCCTCCCTTGTCACTCTTTCTCCCCCTCCGTCCCCCCCTTGTCACTCTCTTTCTCCCCCTCCCTCCCTCCCTCCCCACTCTCTTTCTCCCCCTCCCTCCCTCCCTTGTCACTCTCTTTCTCCCCCTCCCTTGTCACTCTTTTTCTCCCCCTCCCTTGTCACTCTCTTTCTCTCCCTCCCTTGTCACTCTCTTTCTCCCCCTCCCTCCCTCCCTTGTCACTTTCTTTCCCCCCTCCCTCCCTTGTGACTCTCTTTCTCCCCCTCCGTCCCCCCTTGTCACTCTCTTTCTCCCCCTCCCTCCCTTGTCACTCTCTTTCTCCCTCCCTTGTCACTCTCTTTCTCCCTCCCCACTCTATTTCTCCCCCTCCCTCCCTTCCTCCCTCCCTTCCTCCCTTCCCACTCTCTATCTCCCCCTCCCTCCCTCCCTTGTTACTCTCTTTCTCCCCTCCCTTGTCACTCTCTTTTTCTCCCCCCCCTCCCTTGTCACTCTCTTTTCTCCCCCCCCCCTACTCTCTTCCTCCCCCCTCCCTTACCTCTGTTGTAGCGTGGCCGAACCCTGTATGGTCCGCAGGTACAGGGAGCTTTTGTTTCCTGTACCCGGCCGGACTAAAAGGAAGTGCACACTCTGTGCACTTCCTGTTAGTCCGGCCAGGTACAGGAGACAGATGCTCCCTGTACCCACGGACCATACAGGGCTCGGCCACGCTACAGTGAGGGAGTGACAGGAGGGAGCGCTGAGCGCTTACCTCCTGTCAGCCCCTCTCCTCATGCTGCACCCGGGCGGTGCGCCCTCATGGACGCACCAGCCCGGGCAAAGCTGCAGCCACCTGAGGCTCTCTACAGAGCGCTCAGGTGGCTGCAGCATGAGGGGGGCCGGCGGAGCTGGGGGGGATTTCCCCATAACCTGTCCCCCCGCATGATTTTTCGTCCCCCCCCACCCCCCCTGGTTCCTACGCCCATGTTTACAGCGCAGTTGTAAACATTCTAATTGTTTTGCTGCTAATCTGCTAAATAGTACATTTGCGGCCTGCAGTGCACTTCATATCTGAGAGTCAAATAGAAGCGTCAAATTTTGCACTTACAGCGCAATTGTAAACATTCTAATTGTTTTGCTGCTAATCTGCTAAATAGAACATTTGTGGCCTGCGGTGCTCGTCATATCTGAGAGTCAAATAGAAGCGTCAAATTGTGCGCCAGCGCAGTTATAAACATTCTAATTGTTTTGCTGCTAGTCTGCTGCTTACATTGGAGTTTTAAAAAGTCAATTTTTTTTGTGTTAAATAGTATATTTGGGGCGTGCTCTTCATATCTGAGAGTCAAATAGAAGCATCAAATAGTGCGCTTACTGCGCAGTTGTAAACATTCTAATTGTTTTGGTGCTAATCTGCTAAATAGTACATTTGCGGCCTGCGGTGCACTTCATATCTGAGATTCAAATAGAAGCGTCAAATTGTGCGCTTACTGCGCACTTGTAAACATTCTAATTGTTTTGCTGCTAATCTGCTAAATAGTACATTTGTGGCCTGCGGTGCTCGTCATATCTGAGAGTCAAATAGAAGCGTCAAATGTTGTGCTTACAGTGCAGCGCAGTTGTAAACATTCTAATTGTTTTGCTGCTAATCTGCTGCTTACATTGGAGTTTTAAAAAGTCAATTTTTTTGTGTTAAATAGTATATTTGGGGCGTGCTCTTCATATCTGAGAGTCAAATAGAAGCGTTAAATGTTGCGCTTACAGTGCAATTGTAAACATTCTAATTGTTTTGCTGCTAATCTGCTAAATAGTACATTTGCTGCCTGCGGTGCACTTCATATCTGAGAGTCAAATAGAAGCGTCAAATAGTGCGCTTACTGCGCACTTGTAAACATTCTAATTGTTTTGCTGCTAATCTGCTAAATAGTACATTTGGGGCGTGCTTTTCATATCTGAGAGTCAAATATAAGCGTCTAATAGTGCGCTTACAGCGCAGTTGTAAACATTTTTATTTTCTGGTTGCTAATCTGCTAAATAGTACATTTTGGACGTGCTCTTCATATCTGAGAGTCAAATAGAAGCGTCAAATAGTGCGCTTACTGCGCAGTTGTAAACATTCTAATTGTTTTGGTGCTAAACTGCTAAATAGTAAATTTGGGGCGTGCTCTTCATATCTGCGAGTCAAATAGAAGCGTCAAATTGTGCGCCTACAGCGCAGTTGTAAACATTCTAATTGTTTTGCTGCTAATCTGCTGCTTACATTTGGAGTTTAAAAATGTCAATTTTTTTGGTGTTAAATAGTATATTTGGGGCGTGCTCTTCATATCTGAGAGTCAAATAGAAGCGTCAAATAGTGCGCTTACTGCGCAGTTGTAAACATTCTAATTGTTTTGCTGCTAATCTGCTAAATAGTACATTTGCGGCCTGTGGTGCACTTCATATCTGAGAGTCAAATAGAAGCGTCAAATTGTGCGCTTATAGCGCAGTTGGAAATATCTAATTGTTTTGCTGCTAATCTGCTAAATAGTATATTTTGGGGCCTGCTCTTCATATCTGAGAGTCAAATCGAAGCGTCTCATAGTGCGCTTACAGCGCAGTTGTAAAAATTCATATTTTCTGGGTGCTAATCTGCTAAATAGTACATTTGCGGACTGCACTTCATATCTGCGAGTCAAATAGAAGCGTCAAATTGTGCGCTTACAGCGCAGTTGTAAACATTCTAATTGTTTTGCTGCTAATCTGCTAAATAGTAAATTTTGGGGCCTGTTCTTCATATCTGAGAGTCAAATCGAAGCATCTAATAGTGTGGTTACATCGCACTTTCAAAAATTAACATTGTTTGGGTGCTAAATAGTACATTTGCGGCCTGCGGTGCATTTCTTGCAGTCCAATAAACTAAAAAAAATTAAAAATTGTTGACTGTTGGCGGTTACAATGTCGCCTGACATAAAACATCTGTTAGTTTGGTGGGTGAACGCAAAGAATGAGGAGAGCGTCAAATAAGGGACGTTTCCCTGGTCGTGGTGCTTCTGGTGTTGGTGGAATCCCTGTTGCAAGGAGAGGACGTGGTCGATCTATGCCATCTACACGCACAAGTGAAACACCTTCCTGATGTGCGAGTACCCAACAGAACCTTCAGCGTTATTTGGTAGGCCCAAATACCGCTCTATGAATGGTGAGGCCAGAACAAGTACAGGCGATAGTAGATTGGATGGCTGACATTGTCTCCCACCCGGTGCCCTGCTGAAAGTTGGCACCTGCAGCTCATGGCCATCTGTCTATCACCTCACTCGCTTGCAAATCACCCAAGCAGTCTGAGCCACAAGTCATGCAGCAGTCTCTTATGCTTTTTGATGACTCTGCTGGTGGGGTTTCCATGGGCCATCCACCTAGCCCTGCCCCAGAAGTGGAAGGGATTGAGTGCACTGATGCACAACCACTTATGTGTGAGGATGTGGACATGCAAGGACCACCGCAGCACGTCTCTGATGATGACGAAACACAGGTGCCAACTGCTGTGGCTTTCGGCAGTGTATATCCTCCACATCATCTTCCACCCACTCTTCAACCCTGCCCTCCTTGCATGGAGAAATGCTCAACTCCTGATGCATGGAGAAAAGGCCTTCACAAGCCTCTGCTAATATGTAGATAGTTTATACTAAGTGACCCATAGGTTGAGGAGGCGGTGACCGTGGCAGTGTAGGTGGAAGCAGCAGTGGAGGAGGAGGAGGTAGCCAACACTGTTTTATATATATATATATATTTTTTTTTTTAAATTGGGGTAGCCCACAAAATATTGGGACATATAAAAAAATAAAACAAAGAATAAGTGCACTTGAGTATAACAATGGTTGGGTGGGGCCAGTATAAATGTCTATTCTGCACAAGGTACAGACAAGTCTGGTGGGATCCATGCCTGGTTCATTTTAATAAACGTGAGCTTGTCCACCTTGGCTGTGGACAGGCGGCTGCGCTTGTCTGTGATAACGCCCCCTGCCGTGCTAAACACACGTTCAGACACTACACTGGCTGCAGGGCAGGCCAGCACCTCCAAGGCATAAAGGGCAAGCTCAGGCCATGTGCTAAATTTGGAGACCCAGAAGTTGAATAGGGCAGACCCATCAGTCAGTACGTGTAGGGGTGTGCACACGTACTGTTCCACCATGTTGCTGAAATGCTGCCTCCTGCTAAGACGTTCCGTATCAGATGGTGGTGCTGGTTGTTGTGGTGTGCTGACAAAGCTTTTCCACATTTCATGCTAACCCTGCCTTCTGAGGTGCTGGCGGTGCCCCAGCTGCGTTGGCGACCTCTTCTTCATCCTCTGCCTTTGCCTTGTGCTTCCACTGAGCCCCTGGTGTCAGTTGGAAATGCCCTCAGCAGCGCGTCTACCAGCGTGCACTTGTAGTCGCGCATCTTCCGATCATGCTCCCGTGAGGGAATTAAGGACGGTACATTGTCCTTGTAACGGGGATCCAGCAGGGTGGCCACCCAGTAATCAGCATAAGTTAGAATGTGGGCATCTCGGCAGTCGTTGCGCAGGCACTGCAGCATGTAGTCGCTCATGTGTGCCAGGCTTCCCAGAGGCAAGCACAAGCTGTCCTCTGTGGGAGGTGTATCGTCTGTGTCCTCCATATCCCCCAAGCCACGCTCCAGTGATGCCCACGAGCTGCGGTTCCTCCTCATCCTCATCATCCTTCTCCTCATCCTCCAGAGCTGTGCCCTGGCTGGAGAATTGTGTACCTGGCCTATGCTGATGCAGGAACCCACCCTCCAAGCCACTTGTGAATGACTGACCTGATAACCATAGAAATGACCCCTCTTCCTCCTCCTCCTGTGCCACATCCTCTTCCATCATTGCCCGAAGCGTTTTTTCAAGGAGACATAGAAGCGGGATAGTAAGGCTGAGAATGGCGTCATCGGCACTGGCCATGTTGGTGGAGTACTCAAAACAGTGCAAAACGGCGCACAGGTCTTGCATGGAGGCCCACTCATTGGTGGTGAAGTGGTGATGTTCCGCAGAGCTACTGACCGGTGCATGCTGCATTGGAAACTCCACTATCGCCTGCTGCTGCTCGCACAGTCTCTCCAGCATGTGCAAGGTGGAGTTCCACCTTGTGGGCATGTCGCATATGAGGTGGTGAGCGGGAAGGCCGAAGTTACGCTGCAGCACAGACAGGCGAGCAGCAGCAGGGTGAGAATGCCGAAATCGCGCACAGACGGCCCGCACTTTCTGCAGCAGCTCTGATATATCTGGCCAGGCAAGGGATGTGCGTCAAACCAGCTAGGCCCAGAGCTGCTACGAGATTTCGCCCATTATCGCACACATCCTGGCTTGAGGCTCAGTGGCAACAACCACTCATCAGTCTGTTGTTCCATGCCCATCCACAGCTCCTGCGCGGTGTGGGTTTTTTCCCCCAAACATATGAGTTTTAAAACAGCCTGCTGTCGTTTCCCCCTGGCTGTGCTGAAGTTGGTGGTGAAAGTGTTACGCTGCCCTGATGAGGTGGTGGTAGAGGAGGAGGAGGAAGCAGAGTAGGAGGAGGAGGCAGCAGGAGGCAAAGAGAAATGCCCTGCAATCCTCGGTGGTGGAAGGACATGCGCCAAACTGCTATGCGCCTCAGGCACAGCCGCCACTACATTTGCCCAGTGTGCAGTTAGGGTGATATAGCGTCCCTGCCCGTGCTTACTGGACCACGTATCTGTGGTTATGTGGACCTTGCCACTGATGGAGTTGCGCAGTGCACACCTGATTTTGTCCGCCAATTGGTTGTGCAGGGAAGGGATGGCTCACTTGGAAAAGTAGTGGCAGCTGGGAACCACGTACTGTGGGCCAGCCACCGCCATCAGGTTTTTAAAACTGTCCATCTCCACCAGACGGAATGACAGCATTTCAAAGGCCATGAATTTTGAAATGCTGGCATTCAGGGCCAGGGATCGCGGGTGGCTAGGGGGGTGGCTAGGTGGGTACATCTATGAAAAACAATATGTTCCATTTCTAACACCTTGTCAATTTGCAATATCTCTTTTTTTTTTTTTTTTTTTTTTTTAATTCTTTATTTTTGTTGTGCATGGTATAACAATAGGCTTGGTCAGCCACAATAGCATTCACAAGCAGATTTATAACAAACTGTTGAAACATAATGTGGCATATGAATAGAGTGCACATTTATAGTTTAATAAAAGAAGATATAAACAGTGGGTGAGTGTTGCTTGGGAGTGACAGAGCGTTTGACTATGCCACAATGGAGAGTTAGAGGATGTAGACAGATACGTAAACGCAGCGTTTGTACATTAGTGACGTGGAGATATCTGTGCAGTTTTTAAAAGTTAAATCAAAGTTAAATCAAAGTTTATATGCTAAGTTACGCTATCATGAACTTTAAGTTTGTGTGTCAGGTTAAAGTAAAAGGAATAAAACAAGCTTGGACCATGTAACTAGGATTACTGAACATATGATAATGTTTTAGTTAATAGAACCGTCTGGCTGCCTAAGCGTACAATCTGCAATCTGCATGTCTTTAAAAGGCATATACAAGGGAGGCACACATTGGATAGCACGTTGAGGCATTAATTAAGCAGGCTGTGCCTAACATTAAACTTAGTTTGCGTTACTAAAGTTGACAAGCGGTTCACTTAATGCTAACATATTACTAAACAAGCTCGGCAACAAATTAGTATCGATTATGCTTAAAACCAGGTATCGTTGAACTATTATGCTTGTTAATGAGTCCGTTTAATGAAAACAAGAAGGTAAGTGTAAGTCCCTTACTGTCCATCAGGTTGGGGGCTGACAGGATAGATAGAAGGCTGTTGACTGACCCCATGGAGGCATGCTCGTTCATGAGGCACAGGGGTAGTCTTTTTAGCCTATGCCCATTGCAGTGACTTGTGTCTTGCCTGCGTCGTTTGTCTCAGGGGCTCCTCTGGGCCGGGAAACAACTCCCTCTGCATTCCGTAGAGTATGCAGCTTTGCGGCTCCTCGCTTGGCAGCAGTGGCGCGAAGGGGATGATATAAGTTCCCGGTTCCCGGATCAGGTGAGTGGCTTGTGTGGGGACCAGGTTTTGCGGTATAGCTCCCATGTATGTGTGGATCCGTGCGTTTGCCCAGGTAGCCAGGTGATTTTTCCCGCCTGTGAGGTCGCTGGCATTTGCGTGTCATGGCGGCCTTTCTGGGTGCTTGCGGGGGGTGCCTGTAGTGGAGGCGACGGGTTTTAGGACGGATCCATGTGGCCACTAGCTTGACTGCCAGTCTGTGAGCCATTCCGCGGTCGCATAACATTGCCCAGAGGCTCGCGCAGAGCCGATCGAGTTCCAGTAGAGGGTTCGCGGCATGTTGGGCGTGTGTGCTCCGCTTCTTGGGCCTACGATGGGCGGCCATCTTAGCTTCGTCCCCGCGGTCCGGTGCCTCTCAGCGGGATGGTTTCGCTTGTGCGGGTGCCGTGATGTCCCTCACGGCAGGGGGGGGGAAACAGGGGTCCCGTTTACCTCTAGGTGCCACAGCAGTGTAGGCAGCCGGGAGACCGGCCGTATCCTCTCGGCTGCGCCCTCGAGTAGGCCCAAAGAGGCTTCAGGGTGCGACCTCCGGTATATTAGCCAGGAGCCTTGAGAAGCTGTCTCTCGTGCGTGGAGAAGTATTTCAGCCGAGTCCCAGCTTGTTTTCTCGAGTGGAAAGTCGTTAGTTTTGCGTTTTTAGCGGGTTTTCGGCAGGAGCTATCTCCATGTGCGACTTGTCGGCATGGCGATCAGGCCCCACCCCCTGCAATATCTCTTAAAGACAAAGTACACAGTTTAAGAAATACAACATCTCATTCTAAAACTTGTAATATTTGCATTTGCCCATAACACTTCCTCTTTCCCGCCAGGGTTTGGGAGATGGACAGCGGAACGCTTCCATGGGACAGTGTGGAGATGCTTGGGGATGGTGGCGGATGTAGTGGCGTTGCTGCCACATCCTCTGTTTGCAGGGTGGCAGGTGCCACTGTGACTCCAGAGGTGGAGGAAGAGGCCGAGACAGCAGCAGAAGAGGAAGCAGGAGGAGCCTGAGACCTTTCTTGGTTTTTGAGGTGCTCCACTGCAGCTCGTACTTTGCATGTAGATGCCTGGTCATGCAGGTTGTGATCAGGTTTATGACTCGCTTCAGGCTCTGATTGCACAGCGTGTCTTGTCGTCAGCACATTGTCTGAAGAACTGCCACGCCAGGGAACTCCTTGGAGCTGGCTTTAGTGTGCTCGGTCCCTGGGTGCGGTGGGCAGTAGCAGGCGTACCGTCTAGGGGACGGCCGCTCCGCTTTTGCACCCTGCTCCCTCTTATGCTGTGCTGGTGCCTCTGTGCGACCACCGCCTCTTTCTCCAAACTAGACACGTCACTTGCATGACCTTCATTCCATGTGGGGTCTAGGACCTCATCATCCTCCACATCAACTTACATTGCCATAATACAGACTGGGGGTTGCAGAGCGGTTACTTACCTCTCCTGCAGCTCCTGTCAGCTCCCTCCTCCTCCGCGCCGGTCCGGTCAGCACCTCTGTCAACTCCCAGTGTAAGTCTCGGGAGAGCCGCGGGGTCATAGTGCGGCTCTTGCGAGACTTACACTGTGAGCCGACAGGGGAGCTGACCGGACCAGCGCGCAGGAGGAGGGAGCTGACAGGAGCTGCAGGAGAGGTAAGTAACAGCTCTCTGCCAGCCCCCTCCTACACAGTGCCCATCCACTGGACCACCAGGGAGTGAGAGCCCCCCTCCCTGGCCAGCTAAAAAGCAGGGAAGGGGGACGAAAAAATAAAAATGTAAATAATAATAAAATTTAATATTAATAATAATACAAATAATAAAATTAAAAAATATATTAATATAACCCAAAAAATTAATATTCAAATTATAATAATAATAAAAAAAAAATGCCCACCCCCCACCAAGGCTCTGCATCACACACACTGCACTCATACACAAACTGCATTCATACACACTGCACTCATATACACACACTGCATTCATACACACACACTGCACTCATATACACACACACTGCATTCATACACACACACTGCACTCATATACACACACACTGCACTCATACACACACACACTGCACTCATACACACACACAGCATTCATACGCACACTGCATTCATACACACACATTGCATTCATACACACACACACACTGCATTCATACACACACACACACACACACACACACTGCATTCATACACACACACACACACACTGCATTCATACACACACTGCATTCACACACACACACTGCATTCATTATATACACACACTGTAAATAAATATTCAATTAATATAATTTTTTTAGGATCTAATTTTATTTAGAAATTTACCAGTAGCTGCTGAATTTCCCACCCTAGTCTTATACTCAAGTCAATAAGTTTTCCCAGTTTTTGGGGGTAAAATTAGGGACTTCGGCTTATATTCGGGTCGGCTTATACTTGAGTATAAACGGTAATTTAATAGCTGTTAATAACCATCCCTTTTCTGCTGAGTCTCTAAACTTCAATCTAAATCAAATTTTCTCTTTTGTTTTGCTATCATTTAACTTTGAACCTTGAATCATATCAAGGGCAATTAGCCATCATGGTAACCTTCTTAATGTATTGTTGTGTACAACTGATTATAAATCTTTTCAACATATTAGATTAATCTTCATTTCTCCCTAACATTACCCCACTACCTGCCCTTTCTAGCCCCCTAATATGCGCAGTTTTAGGCTTATGTTTTAACAGATAGATTTAAAGCTGGTAACAACTGCAGTTGTCCATTTGACATCTAAAGAAAAACTGTTATTCAATTTCCAGATACTTGCTGTCTTATAATAGAATAATTATAAAAGAAACCAGTCCTAAATCGGAAAAATATGGCAGTCCTGCTTTGAATATTGAAAAAGCACATAAGGATAATAGGAGTAGGAGTCCAACACCAGAAAAAAACTCAACAGAAAATGATTTGGCTAAAATCCTAACAGAGAATCAATTTCAAACTATAATTGTTTTTTGCTCACTTAACACTTTCATGCTGTACATAATGGTAATTACCCAGGCAAAATATTCTACTATCTGTTATAGTAGTAATAGTATTAAAATGATGGTGTGTTGCCAAGTTTGCAGCCAGAACATCTGTAAGCTGCCAATGGAACCTGGAAACAAGGTAGAACATTGTAAACCATTTGTCCCCCAATAATATTTTACAGCTATGGGTTGCTCAGTTAACACCTGGGTAATTATTTTCAGTACTAACTCAATGGGTGCTATCGATGGTTCTTTTTTTTAATGTTGAGGCAAGCATTGGTAGGTGTGTCAAACTGCCGGATATTTATATCAAATAAAACCCTCTGCACTGGTAAAACAGTTTTAAATTGCTGAAGGCACCACAAGTGCAAGGACAAGCACTTGAAACAACAAGCTTTTGGAAGGAGTCCTAACGATCTTTTCTATGAACTGATCTTAGTACATACACATCGGTCGAGTCAAGTCAGCGACAGCTGAAGTTTACTTGATTGGAACTGCTGATTCTTTGGACTAATAACTACTCTAAGCAATGGCTGAACAACTGACACCAGAGCAGATTGAGGAGTTTAAAAAAGCTTTCTCATTATATGACAAAGATGGTGATGGTGCAATTACAACAAAGGAGCTGGGCACCGTAATGAGGTCTCTCGGACAAAACCCTTCAGAAGCAGAACTACAAGACATGCTCAGAGAAATAGACCATGATGGTAGTGGGACAATCGATTTCCCTGAATTCCTCACTCTGATGGCCCGTAAAATGAAAGATACAGATACTGAAGAGGAAATCAGAGAGGCATTCCGACTGTTTGACATGGATGGAAATGGCTATATAAGTGGAGCAGAACTCCGTCATGTGATGACAACCCTGGCAGAGAAATTAACAGATGAAGAGGCTGATGAGATGGTCAGAGAAGCTGACATTGATGGGGACGGTCAAGTAAATTAGGAAGAACTTGTACAGAAGATGATCTCAAAGTGAAGCCCTTCATGTGTTTTCTAGAAATATGTTAATTTGCCTATCTTTGATGTTAAGATATGCCAGTAAAAAATAGTATTCTAATTATATTTGCTTCATTTTTTTCTAACACTCATTTATTGTAGTGTTTTTTAAATATCCTCTCTGATAAATGGTGCAAACTTTTTTTAACATTTACTAATGTCCCAGTGTTCCACTGCCTCAGATCTGATACAACCAGATACTTCTTTGTTACCATTCTTGTGTAGAAAATAAATATTGGTATCATCAGCAATACTTATATCCTATTGTATAAATACATTAAACTTGATTCATGTTAGAATGTGTATAATAATGAAGCTTGAATTATATGAATATTGTCAAGTCCTGTTCCGTTCTGTTCAGATGTCTGGCCTTGGCATCTGGCATCCAGTACTCTTTTTACAATTCTTGTTTAGTTTTTCTTGGTTTTTCTAGTTTTCTATTCCATGTCTGGTTTTCTTTATGCTGGGTTTTCTGGGTTTATTCCGTTCCTGGAATTCCCAGTCTCCTATATTCCTTTAATTGTTTGTTTTTTTTGTTGCCACCTGTGACAAAAATAATGCTATTGTATATGTGGAGGGCGTTCTGAAGACTTCAAGGATAAACATTCCAGGAGGACCACCACGTCTCTAGTATATGTTGAGAGAAAAGGGGAAATAGAGTATATTTTGGGGGTTATATTGTCAGGAATTCAAAGTAAATTTTGAATTTGTCTCCAAAATAGCCATACAGGAAAAATGATCAAAAATAAAGTCAGCTATGGTTACTTTAGCCTTAAATTTGAAATTTATTTTGAATTCCCAACATTTATCACTTTCGTGAATAATCCTGTTAGTGTTTCAAAACTGTTGGGTTCCACTTAAAAATTTCAAAATCTTGGGAGCAACTGGAAGGTAGAAATTGATATCAGGTGAGTGACAAATGGCTTATACAAATATTTGTAAATGGCTTATCTGACTTGCAGGTCCCAGTGGCATACCTGTGTTATTTGGCGCATGAGGAGGAATTGTTTGTTGGCACTCTGTCAATTGCAAAATGTTTACTGTATTCCTCAACCCCATTTGTGTTTCTCTCTGAAGACAACTCACATCTATGTGTGTATCTCCTAACGACTTGTGTGTCTCTTAACTCACCTCTTACCCGCTTGTGTTGCTCTTAAACCTTGTGTGTATGTGCTGACGCCCTTGTTATTTTATCTCTCTCACCCCATTGTGTACTTATATACTCCCTAACTTCTTTTTATCTCTTAACCAACCTTACCAGCGTGTGTATCTCTTTCCCCTCATAACCTTTGTGTATCTATTAACCTCAGCTTGTCCCCTTCTGTCTCTTACCCCTCACTTGTATGTGTTTTACCCATAAGTAAAATGTGTTACTTGTGTGTTACTTAATCCATTTTACTTCCTTGTGTATGTCTTATCCCCTCTTATACCTTTATCCTTGTGTGTCTTCTACCCCCACTTAAAGGGACACTGTAGGCACCAATACCTTTTCAGCTCATTGAAGTGGTCTGGGTGCAATGCCCCATGTCCCTTAACCCCACAGTGGTACTTATTTCAGTTTCTGAAAAACTGCAATAATTACCTGCTAGGGTTAATTCCTCTTTTAGTGTCTGTTTTCTATACAGCCACCAGATGGACATCCAGGTGCTTAGATGACTTCCAGCGTTATCAATTAATGCTTTCCTATGGGGAAATCCTAATGCGAGTGCGGCCATTGCGCTGCGAGTGCGGCTGACGTCGGCAGGTGAGGAGCATGGGCAGAGCCTAACCCAGTGCCTTGGACATCGCCGCTAGATTCAGGTAAGTGGTCGAAGGTGGTCACTGTAGGAACCTATAGTGCCAGAAAAGCATCTTTGTTTTCCAGGGACTAAAGAATTCCTTTAACTATTGCGTTACCCTTATAAAATGCCACATTAAGTTTTTAGCTGAGGCAAAAACATGGATATTTGTTTGTTTTATTTGTAATTAAATACATATTTTCAATTACAGAAGGACAGCAATGCATAAAGAAAACACTAAATGGTTCAAATTATGGAGAAGTATATTAAAAAAAAAAAAAAAAGACTTTGTCAGAAACATATCAATGCTGTTAAGCAGTCCCACAAATATTTTTAATATATACAGTCATGGAAAAAAGAAAGTACACACTCTTTAAATTCTATGGTTTTACATATCAGGACATAATTACAATCATCTGTTCCTTAGCAGGTCTTAAAATTAGGTAAACACAACCTCATATGAACAACAATACATGACACATTACACCATGCCATGATTTATTTAGCAAAAATAAAGCCAAAATGGAGAAGCCATGTGCAAAAAACAAAGTACACATTATGATTCAATAGTTTGTCTTACCACCTTCAGCAGCAGTAACTTGATGTAATCATTTTCTGTATGACCATATCAGTCTCTCACATTGTTGTTGAGGAATTCTAGCCCACTCTTCTTTACATCGCTGCTCTCTTAAGGTCTCGCCAAAGCATTTCATTTATTGTAGAGAGGTGACAGGGGTTTTGTAGAGAGGGGCAGGGGTTTTGTAGAGGGGTAACAGGGGTTTTGCTGAGGGGGGCTGGGGATTTGTAGAGTGGGTGACAGGGGTTTTATAGAGGGTGGGGCAAGTGTTTCCTAGAGAAGGGGCAAGGGTTTTGTAAAGTGGGTGACAATGGTTTTGTAGAGAGATGACAGGGGTTTTGTAGCGGTGAGTGGGCAGGGGTTTCGTAGAGGGCCGGGGCATAGGTTTTGTAGAGGGGGGGCAGGGATTTTGCAAAGAGGTGACAGGAGTTTTGTAGAGGGGGAAATATGGGTTTTGTAGAATGGTGACAGGGCTTTTGTAGAGGGGGTGGGCAGGAGTTTTGTAGAGAGGAGTGAACACTTATTTTGTAGAAAGGGATGAACAGAGATTTTGTAGAGGGTGGCAGGGGTTTTGTAGAGAGGTGACAGGAGTTTTGTAGAGGGGGTGGATATGGTTTTGTAGGGGGGCATAGGTTTTGTAAAGGGAGCAGGAATTTTGTAAAAAGGGATGACGAGGTTTTATAGAGGGGATAACATGAGTTTTGTAAAGAGGAAATTGATTTTGTGGAGGGGTGAGCATGGGTTTTGTAGAGGGAGGCAGAGGTTTTGTAGAGTGGGCAGGGGTTTTGTAGAGGGTGACAGGGGCTTTGTAGGGGTGTAACACGGGTTTTGTAGAGGGAGGCAGAGGTTTTGTAGAGTGGGCAGGGGTTTTGTAGAGGGTGACAGGGGCTTTGTAGGGGTGTAACACGGGTTTTGTAGAGGGTGACAGGGGTTTTGTAAAGGGAGTGACAGGGGTTTTGTATGGGGTAGGGCGGGAGTTTTGTAAGGGTGGGCAGGGCCTGTGTGAACAAGCAGTTGAATTTAAAGTATATATTGGAAGGCTTGGCCTGAAATTGTGGGAGGGGCTATGTGCCTTTAAAAGGGACCCCCCCCCCCCCTTCCCTACATTACCATGATTGGTTCCAGACGTACTGCTGGCATACTGCTGAGGCTTGTATCAAACACTTCCGGATAACCGAGAGCAGGATCACAGTATTGAAGGCTCCTCCAGATCACTACTGGTCGGAACTTGGGCTGTCTGCAGACCACCTAGCTGCTGCAGAGTTACGGCTTTCCCGCGCAAACAGTGAGTACAGACGGGTACAGTAGTACACTGTCTGTATCGATGCTTGGGAACCTGCCAACCCGCCTTGGTAATCAGCACCGGGACAATATATTTATTCCCCAAGCACTCTGAACCCCCGCCACCCCATGGACTCACCAGGCCCACGGAGGGCAGTGACATCTCCGGAGGGTATAGCCGCATACCGGCTTCACTAGCACCTCCCCAGTGGCATGCTGTGGCCGGCACGGTCACAACATTTTACAGGGGTTGCTTTCTGGCTGGCGGCCACTCGCTGCCATAGCAGCTGCCCTCCACAGTTGGCGGCGGTCTAACTTATGCCATAAGTACAGTCTCACACACGCTCTGCCTGCCTCATTAGTCAGGACGGCAGAGGGTCATAAACAAGCACGGTGCCACGCTCATCACTCTGAGCCACCACGAGGCCACGTTACAGTGATGTATATTAATCTTGACAGATGCACAATAGTCCAACACAGGGATATATACAGTTATGTTAGAGCTGGTTAATTATATTATGTAGTGCATTAAGTATTGGTGATATACATATTAAAGTAAGCTATACAGTACTATTGATACACCCTGTTCCAAATTATTATGCAAATTATATTTCTCTCATTTACCTAAATAATTGATGTAAATAACAGTCAGCCTAATTCTCATGTTATCAACTATTACAATTCATATTTTATTGAAAAAACCTCCTAATGATAACAGTATTTTTTTTAAACATAAAAAACTTACAATGCACTCTTCCAAATTATTACACACAGTAAGTTTCAAAACACTTTATAGGTTGTAAAGAACTGAAAATTGTCATTTATTGTGTTTGCAGCATATTTACTGAAATCAAAAGCTATTTCAATCAAACTTATAAAACTTAACATTTTAACTTTTTAAACATTTTAACAGGTCACGTTACATTTTAACATAGGACCCCTTATTTGATAGCAGCTTCACAAGTCTTGCATCCACTGAACTTGTGAGTTTCTGGACAGTTTCTGCTTGAATTTGTTTGCAAGATGTCAGAATAGCCTCCCAGAGCTGCTGTTTGGATGTAAACTGCCTCCCACCCTCATAGATCTTTTGCTTGAGGATGCTCCAAAGGTTCTCAATAGGATTGGGGTCAGAGGAGGATGGAGGCCACACCATGACTATATCTCCTTTTATCCCCATAGCAGCCATTGATGCAGAGGTATTCTTTGCAGCATGAGATGGTGCATTGTCATGCATGAAGATGATTTTATTACGGAAAGCATAGTTCTTACTTTTGTACCAGGGAAGAAAGTGGTCAGTCAGAAACTCCACATACTTTGCAGAGGTCATCTTTACACCTTTGGGGACCCTAACGGGGCCTACCAGCTCTCTTCCCATGATTCCGGCACAAAACATGACTCCACCACCGCCTTGCTGACGTCGCAGCTTTGTTGGAACAGGGTGGCCGTCCACCAACCATCCACTACTCCATCCATCTGGACAATCCAGGGTTGCATGGCACTCATCAGTGAACAGGACTGTTTGAAAATTAGTCTTCATGTATTTTTCTGCCCAATGCAGCCGTTTCTGCTTGTGAGCATTGGTTAGTGGTGGCCGAATAGAAGGTTTATGCACAGTTGCAAGACTCTGGAGGACTCTACACCTTGATGTCTGTGGGACTCCAGAGGCACCAGCAGCTTCAAATATCTGTTTGCTGCTATGTAATGGTATTTTAGCAGCTGCTCTCTTGATCCGATGCATGCATCTGGCAGAAATCTTCCTCAATGTGCCTTTATCTGCACGAACCTATCTGAATCAGCCACAAATCTCTTAATAGTGCGATGATCACGCCTAAGTTTTTGTAAAATATCTAATGTTTTCATACCTCGTCCAAGGCATTAAACTATTTCACTCTTTTCAGCAGCAAAGAGATCCTTTTTCTTCCCCATATTGCATGAAAATGGTGCTCTGCTTAATAATGTGGAACACCCTCCTTTAGTAGTTTTTCCTTAAATTGGGCTCACCTGACAATCTAATTATCACAGGTGTCCGAGATTGTTTTCAGTGATCAAAAGAGCCCTGAGACACAATACCATCCATGAGTTAAACTGAAAAACAAAATATTTAATCTTTGTGACACTTAAATAGAATTTGCATAATAATTTGGAACAGGGTGTAATTGTAGAGAGTTGTTCCTCTGCGCCATGTTGTGTTGCTGTCAGCTATTACTCTAATTTAATTAGACTTTGTCTTACACCTGGTAATCAGGTTATAGAGCAGCATACTGCCACCTGGTGGCCTTATTACGTATATCATCATGTAAGCAGTTACTGTATCCTCTGTATGTTAGATATACAGTATATTGCTGTATCATAAAATATTAAAAGTTCACTGAAGGCGGTTAGTGCCTTCCGTCAGTATGATGGGCCAGCATTTTCCACGGTTACTTTCAGTTGTCTATTTTAACCCAGTTTTTGTCATTTGTGATCTCTAGGACTGCTTTCATAATTCATAGACCTAATCAGAGCTAACGATTGTTTCCTTAATACCGATAGGTACGTGCATTATGTAACAGTGACACGATTTTTAAGTTATATGTATTAATGCACCCTTAGTTATCGGGAGCTTAAGTGTATGCAAGGTTCAAACTGTACTGAGCAGATAGTTACGGAACCAACAATAACACTATTGACGTGTTACAGATTCAAAGCACCAAGCTTAGACAAGCTTGGCACGTCCAAGTCATAGATTGCAAGGTTCCAAGCTAAAACAACTTGACACGTCTCTTAAAAGTCATAGGTGGGTAGGCCGTAGTTGATTTAAAGTCTACGGAGGGTGGGGACTTTCAACTAGACTGGGTATATCATACAAATGTATATATTTACCCAGTGGAAATTAAGAGTGTATACCATATGAACAATGCAAGCAAGTGTGGTAGCTAAAGTGCTACAAACCACCTGAGTGGGAAACCCCTCACACCACTCAATATAACATAAATGAATACATACAATAGATGGTAAATCACACTTCTGGATATATCTGTAAAAAATATATATAACACACACAATAGTGTAATACAGTTTATATAACTGGACAGCGCAGAGTTTTTAAATGAGGTACTCACAAACGTAGAGCCAATTATGTGTGGCTCTCACTGATATCGCCTTGGGACTTTTTTGGAAGGATGTCCCTCTCCTAACTGGATCACTGGTCCCACTCGATTTTCAGACGGTTCCGAGATGGATGGATGTACCCAGTTTTTCAGGAAAATAAAGCTCTTCAATACGGAATATTGAGAATGGCATAAATAGCCAACGAATTCATTGGGAAAATACTTATAAAAATGAAATATAAAAACACTAGGTGTTTAAAAGTAACAAATAAAATGATAAAAAAACTTTCAGCTATAACTGCTATATAAGAGTGCAACCAAATGGCTAATAAATAGTCCGAAACGCATTTCGCCCCTGTGTGGGGCTTTCTCAATCGGTAAAGAAGTCAGATCTCCTCTCTGGCGGCTTTTTCTCAAATTTCGTCCTTTTACTACCGGGTTCCGGCGGATTCCATTGTGGAACGCACTGTGCGTTCCAAATCACTTCCAGGTTCAGGATTTCTTTCGTTTGGAACGCATCATTGCGTTCCACTTCGTCCTCTACATCACTTCCTGGCCTCAGATGCCGATCATTCACAGCACTTCGTGCATTTCACCATATAAAAACCAGTCTCTTTTTATAGTATGAAGAAAATAGTCTCTTTGTAGCCTCAAATAAACAGACAGTTCACATTAATAATACATCCCCAAGAAGTGCACTCCTTTTCTATTTCACCGGAGTGCAAAGAGAGTGGATGGCTACAAAATGTATAATAAATAGCCAGTAGGATATGCAAATTCAATATATTAACACTATGTAACCAATAGGTGAATAAAATTAATGTAAAAAATTTGGATATCTCAGGTTATATAACAAACCTTAGAGATAGATGATAATCAAATCTTCCTACTGGCATTTATTAAAAAGAGCAATAAAGTCAACTTTTATATTTCATTTTTATAAGTATTTTCCCAATAAATTTGTTGGCTATTTATGCCATTCTCAATATTCCGTATTGAAGAGCTTTATTTTCCTGAAAAACTGGGTACATCCATCCATCTCGGAACCGTCTGAAAATCGAGTGGGACCAGTGATCCAGTTAGGAGAGGGACATCCTTCCAAAAAAGTCCCAAGGCGATATCAGTGAGAGCCACACATAATTGGCTCTACGTTTGTGAGTACCTCATTTGAAAACTCTTTACTGTCCAGTTATATAAACTGTATTACACTATTGTGTGTGTTATATATATTTTTTACAGATATATCCAGAAGTGTGCTTTACCATCTATTGTATGTATATATTTACCACCTTCCTGCTATTCTATTGGTTACCATCTTGGTTTAGGCCTCCCTCCCTAGCAGGAAACTCAGACTACCGCTGGGCAGTTCCAAGTACACACTTGACCAACAGATATGTTGCTCCCGCGTCAGTACTCATGGTTAAAAACATTATAGGGAACCTATCATAGATGATAGCATAATGGCCATCTAGCTAGTTTTCCCAGGCACTCTCTGCCATAGAGATAATGGTCCCGCGAGGCCAACCCTCCATGCAAGAGGTAATATACCCTGTGTGCCAAAGCACAGCTAGCCGTCTCGCTTGTTGCATAGAACGGGCCTCACTCTTCACATCCTCACCCCAGTCGAATACTCGTGTACCTAGAAGCCAACAACCCACAAGATACCCCTCGCGCCAATCATAGGTAGAGCGTCTCGTGCCATTTGACAACTAGTAGGGACTCGCTTGTCACCAAACTAGTGAATTCTTTCGCCTCTTGGCACTAGCTAGCATACCATATACATGCTCAATCCGTAGCGCATGCCCCCCAGGTGCCAGACGAAGGAGATGATATCTCAATCCACATAACTCCAGCCAGGACCGCTATCCCCACACGCAAGGGCGACACCGGTAGCCCATCATTCATAAGATCATGGACTATACTACACACCACGGCCGAACTACGTAAGCGCAGCATCCCTTTCCCAGCTACGGCAAGGAAAGCTGAACTGTTTAGGCTGATGCAAACCAATACCTAGAATACTGACACTGGTGAAGGTATGAGTAGCACAAGCAACGCCAACCTTCCTACAATGATTGCTTCAATAGTGTCCCCATGGGACAAATTAATGATAGGCTGGAGAGACTGGAAGCTTGTAGCTTTCCCGCTGTAACACCAGAGTCCCTCACAATAGAGATTGCAGACTCCTCTCAGTCTCGACCCGGTAATATTACACTCACCAGCTTGGGGTCTCAGATCAGTAACCCGGCCATATGGTACCGGAGAATCTTAAAAAGACATCCTGGAGAGCAAAGATGTTAATCTCGTCTCTCTGCTTGTTTGCCTCCCGGGATGTCATAGAGAATCACTCCTACTCATACGGCGACATCTCAATGGTCCTGAAGGCTTGAGACCCGAGACTCAGCAAAAAACTATCTATCCCTGACTTTGTGATTGCTTTCAGGATTTACAGGAATGTGCTGTGTTTGGCGTACCCACAAGAGAGGAGCTAGACCTTTATATGGTGGATCGGGGCAACAAATACAGTGGTTCGTCTTTTTACGACTACCACCGTTCATTTGCAACAAAGTCGTCAGCAGCTCTGGGTCAGTACAATGTAAGAATAGATTGGAGCCAAATGGATACAGAGCTATTCCTTAGACACTTGGCTAAGGACACCAGCTTGTGCAATATTTGCAGTGACCACACATGCGGCAAACCTCTGCCCGGTTACACTTGACACTATCCCAGCCACTATCCCAGCATCTCAAGGGCAGATAAGCAAGGCAGGGATAAACTTGGTCATCCAATTGTGTATCTAGGCAAGTCCCAAATTTGTAACACCTTTAATGTGGGGGCTTGTGCTTATAGTGCATGTCGTCTTTTGCATGTATGCTCTCATTGCTTCAGGGCACACGTGAAAACCATGTGCCAGAATAAAATGCATATGAAACCTTACCTGACATCAGTAAATATTGACACTCTGGCAGAGCTACTGTCCCCTCACCCATCTAAGCATCTGGTGGAGTATTTAATCACATGCTTTTCCCATGTGTATAATCCACATGGCAGAGCTTTCATTTCAAGGCTCTTGTGCCTCCTCCCCACATTCCCCGACGACTACAGCCGTATCCCCCTTGACCATCAGGCCACTGCAGATCTCCATAATTGGAACATGTTTCTCGCAAATTGGAATGGAAGAATCTTCCCTCAGTCCACCATTTGGATGGACGCAGCAGCATCCACTGGTTTTGCGGCCATTTTCGGGAAAGAACGGCTCTGGGGTAGTTGGCCACATGAAGTACGACATATAGAAGGGTTCTACAAGAACTCCGCACTCTTTGAGGTTTACCCCATAGTAGCCGCAGCGGTGACGTGGGGCCAGTTATGGGCAGGGAGACAGGTACGAGATTTTTCAGAGAACTTGACAATCTGCCATCATAAACAAGGGCCGATTTACCTCACTGATGATTATGAAGTTTATCAGGAGACTGACGTGGTTTGCAGCCTGTCACCAGTTTTATCTGGTATGCTACCATGTCCCAGGCATTTTAACATGGCTGCTGACCAGTTATCTCATTTTCAATTTCAGGCATTCAGGAGGTCCCTACTGAGTACCTCACCACTGGCCACAACCGCCCCCCTGCTCTATAGATCTAATTATGGATTAGAAGACTTACTACATTATAGCAAAGGGTTAGCAATACTTTCATTAGTAAAAAAAATCACGCATATTGCATATGACAGGGCGTTCTTCTTGTATAAAAGGTTCATGACAGTGCACCACCTGCCCAACATGTTTGATACTGCAACCTTGGTGGCTTTCGCCACTTTTTGCCACCTCAAAGTGAACCTGTCACATAACACCATTAAGTTATATCTCAATGGCATCCAACACCACATGTTCCTAACTTTTCCCAACAACCCAAGCTTCTTCACATTCTACCCCATTAAAACCATTCTTAAGGGCATATCCAAGATAAACTGTCCTACTCCACAACGTAGGTTACCAATTGACATACAGTTGTTTAAACTTATGTCAGGCTTACTGGATACAGCACCATTCAAACCTCATACAAATTCCATCATCAAAACAGCCATATATTTGGCTTTCAACGGCTTTCTCAGACCACAAGAATTCACTATCAGTGGACAACATAATGGTCAAAGTTGCCTTCGCACCTCATACCTGTTGGGGATAAAATCAGCCCGGGCCCTTTGTGGATGATGGATATTTGCCAACTCATTCAGAGCTCTGGAAATTGGAAATGAATAGCAGAGACGTGTTCAATAACCAATTCAAATTCCTTTATTACGCAAGTTATATTTATACCCCATTTTCATAGCAGGATGGGAGGGGGAAAAATGTGCATATGGGTGTGACAATGATGACAATGACATTGTTTTTCACACGTTATGAACAGCTATTTTTAGTTATAATTCTATGTTATATAATGCATGCATATTTGATAAAAAACTGATATTTATAAATAGCGAAATCTTGAACAATTAACAAGAACATTTCAAAATCAGTACTTTTCCCGTAACTAGGATTTTAGATAATTTTCTTTCCGAGAATCGGAGATACAATGTCAAATTTATTCTTGGTTCAAATTAACCCTTATATGAACAGCTAGGATAGATAGCAAAATGGATATTCGTATCCTACAATTCCCCTCTTAGATCATATCATGATCTACCTTACGGAAAATATGCATGGGAGGCCTGCGGCAGAGAAACGAAAGGAGGTATATTCAGACGTGCTAATCACATCTGCGGGACTTTCATTATTTCTTCACCTCGATTTCCCCATTTGCTCTGTGCCGTAGGTTTTCCCTTTAAGAGGAGTTCGACAAGTTAAATATTTCAAACAGCTGACATGTTAACCATTTTTAAACAGACTGAACATCATGTTATCTATAGCTTAAGCCTTGGGTCAATACAGGCAAAGTGTATTATTCCCAACAACGGGAATATTATTATTATTATAATTCATAATGTAAGCTCATATAGTCACAACAGGAATAATATCTATCCCCCTCTTTGGACCAAGGTCTTGGATTACCAGTCCACCCTGAGTGAGGGCCATGACTGTGTAGACATGTCATCCCCTCACGTTGACAGCATTAGTGACTTATAAAACCCGCACTTGTAAGTAAATAGCTTGGGTATCGGTATTGGGAAACACTTCTTGATTAGTTTCAAAAGGACCATTTACATATTAAATCATGAGATAACTTATAATCAGTTTGTAATTCTAACAATAATCCCAATCAAGACCTTGCATCCTATGTCTCCAAATCACATCCTTATTTCGACGGTCCAGTCATATCCACACTTAATAAATGGGAATTCATCCTTGATATACTCAACATACAACAATGACACACATAGTACATCCATGCCTGAGTAAACTAACACTTCCTCTCTCTCCGGCTAACTCTACAAAAATAAAAATGAAAAAAAATAGTTCAATAGTCCAGCATAGTCCATAAAAATAGAATGTCTTTCAAGGAGAATAAAGAATCTAACACCATAAACTTTGTTCCATAATCTTAGACACCATAACATAGCTAAGGGTAGCAATGTGGCTGACAACAAGACAATGTCAGCGTCCACATATGTCTTAATTCTTCTGTTTGCTGGATGTTCACCACAATGCTCTGTGCAACACCCCAATTGTTGAAAGGGTTAATACAGAAATAGCGGCATTAGATAGCACTGCACCTTCAGGACTTTCCAAGTTAGTTTATGTCCTCATAAGTAAGCATCTCAGTTTCTTCGGCCAGCATGAATTTTGACCAAAAAAGGTAGGTAGGCAGGTAGGTCAGCCAGAGAGATTGGTGTGTAGTCCCAAATATCAGGCGGCACAAATACTCCAGTACGGTCTCTATAATCATATAAACACAAGGATCAGTATGACATCAATAAATGAATTATCTAGGCTAAACTCAAATTAGAGACTAAAGTTAAATCCTTAACTTGTGTAACAAATACTTCTCTCAGTGTTGCTTATATTTCATTGAATGTGTCCTTTATACAATTTTACATAATTTCCCTTTAGAATGCATTTGCATGGATGAGAGAAACACTCATTCTATATAAATGCTTGTTGAGTACTAAAACACTAACATAAACATATTGGAATAATTCCCAATAAAATGCTGTTCTTAAACTTAAACCTTAATTTGATAATCCCAATTAATTACTTTAATAAAATTGGAATGCTGAATTCTGTCAGAAATTTTGTGGACCCCGATAAAAATTTTTTTGAAACCGAAACCTTTTATAGATTCCAATGTCCAAAAAGCCACCAGTTCTGTATGTGCGTGATCATGTTTTAATACATGGTGGAACCTCCATACAGTTATCCCACTTAACCCCTTAAGGACCAAACTTCTGGAATAAAAGGGAATCATGACATGTCACACATGTCATGTGTCCTTAAGGTGTTAAACATTCTCCTTTTTTTTCAGAACAACTAAGAATGAAATAGGATAAACAAAATGTATTACTATTATTCTAAAATGCTTTGTTTAATACAGATTTGTCTTGCTGTGTTAAGGTTGCAAATGGCCTCTGATAAGGAAGGGACAGCAAACTGTAGACATATGTTATATTAAATTGCCCTCACTTGTCAGGTCCTGGAAGCCCACTTATTTTATTGCAGATGCCTCTATGATACCACGTTACAAATTGACTAAGCATACTTATTATCATCCTATTTTATTTTAGTTATTTCACATTGCACAGCTTATGCAAACAATGTCTAGGTCCCAACTTCAGCTTGTACATCCTCTAAGAGCCAGCATTAATACTGTTTTATCACTCAAAACTATATATAAAGTATTAAAAACATAAACCATCTGTGTATTTGGCTGGGGTTGTTGGGTGTGGCTATAGGTTGGAAGCTGTGGTTGGTATTAAGGAACCTGCCAGGGTGGGTCCTTGAATGCCAGCTGGGTCAGGTTCTACCTTAGCACCGGGTTCTCCTTTGTTTCCTTGAGCACCAGGTTTACCATTGTTACCCTTAGGTCCAGGGGAACCTCCGGGGCCTTGAGGTCCAGGAGCACCACAGGCACCAGGGAAGCCAGGGGCACCAGCAATACCAGTGGGGCCAGCTTAACTGGGAGAACCGGGTTCACCACAAGCACCTTGGGGTGAACCCCTGCAATCCACAATTAAAACAGTGCTGAAGTTGCCACCTCTACAAAAGTTAGACCCTTTGGTCAAATCCTCTACCTCTGCCTCCAAAACTTTTCTGATTCAATCTCCTATCACCTCCCAAATGTCCTTGTCTCGCCTGCTTAAGATCATAATCCTTTGTGACCGATACAACATACTTTTCCCTCTTTCTTTATATCAAAACAACCTGCTGTATCTTTCTCATGAATCTTCCCAAGAAATTCAGTTGGGGTCAAAGAGGGTCAGTCACAGACGAACAGTTTGACCAAAAGTGAACAAGGAGAAAGCATATTCCATATGCAGGTTGAGATTACCTAACTCACACCCCCTCTTTGTGTGCACCTCTTTGTGTACCACACAGATATAATATTAATAAGCTTTTGAGGAGTTATTGTATATTTAAATTGTGTATGTATAGCACGGTTGTCTAGGGGTGTATACATAAACAATGAAAGCAGAGTCTTCATATAGGGTTTGCATTACTGACAGTCTGGGTCATAGATGTATTGCAGACATGCGGTTAGGTACTTTTCCATTGTCAGAATACATTAAAAACACTAATATATTGCAAATATTAAAATCATATTGCTTCTGACACCAATACCTTAACAAACAACAAGACCATTACGTTCTGAGCCTACCCACGACTAAGACTAGTTAGATGGGTCAACCCGTTCTTATCCATTACTACCCAACCGACAATTTCTGGTGCCCAGTGAAAGTTTTTGATGCATACCTACTTTCTGTACCCACTCACGCTTCACTCCCTCTCATGTCACTTCACGGGGCTACCCTCACCACTTCTACATTTTATGTTGTATGTATGCCTATTGTTGACACGACTCGGCTTGAACCCCAACAGATATTCTGGACACTCATTCAGGATAGGGGCAGCATCTACTGCCTCAAGCCAAGACATTCCAGTACATGTTATCAAAACCTTAGGCCGATGAAAGTTGTCAGCTTATGCAGTTTATATACCCCAACCGGTACAGGAAATACTAAGGGCATTCGTTAAGATGTCCTCATAAATATGTACGTACTATGACATGTGGTTTCGTAATAAATATCTGTGGCGAAACCAACCTCACCACTGGGTCCTGGAGAAGCCTGGTTGCTCGCCTGCTGCCTCAGAACTATGGTCCCTGTATTAAACTGTTGCGTTTCTGCTATGGCGTTCTGTAAATTCAATTTACCGAACAAAGATACGAATGGCCAGACCCCCCCTACATTACCGTGATTGGTTCCAGACTTACTGCTGGCCCACCCTCTTCTCCCTCTATTCAACTTTATCTAAGGTAGGCCCACTTTATTAACAGGCCTACCACCTTTGTCGGTATCGGCACACCTCAACCGACTTTGCTTATTAAAGGTAGATGACTTTATCTCTATTCATTTCATTACTGAAATGTCCCCGAACACAAATATATTTATATATATATATATATATATGTGTGTGTGTGTATAATTATGTATGTATGTTTATATGTGGTTGTTGAATTAATCATGCTTTAGAATTTAAGTGCCATTTGGAACCTGCAAATCACAGACAATGCAGCAATAAAAATCAACAGACTTAGCATTGCTATGTTGGCTGACTTTTACTGCTGCTAGGCTGGTTTAATTTTACTGATGCTATGTATGTTGATTTTTACTACTGGTAGACCGGTTGATTTTTACTGCTACTATCACAGCATCAATATAAATCAGCAGACATATCAATGGTAAAAATCAGCCGACATAGCATCAGTAAAAATTCAGCTGGCATCACTAAACATAGCATCAGGGAGTTGATTAGTTTAATTCTGCTAGGGGTGGGCCTAGAGCCATATAAATAGCGCCCATTTTAAGGTACTCAATTTTAAATTAAATTTCCACTTACTTGTTGTTGTTCAGCAGAACGTTGGTGTGAAATTTGTGTCTATTGTTTTTCAGATTTCATGGATGTGGACCAGGATGTGAAGGGCTTCATTGCCAGTGTCCGGGCGGCTGTAACAGACCATGGTGTGGCCTGGATGCAGGAGTGGTTGGGGACTTCCATTGAAGCAGCAGGAGCCTCTGGGATCCAGGCACGACGGATGGCGAAGCGGACTAGGCCGTTGCAAAGATGAGCCCTGGGGAGAATCGCGGACCGTGCTGGAGGAGAAAACCTTTACGTCAGAACCAGGAATCCAGAGAGTGGATAGAGAGTGGAGAAATCCGAGTGCAGATTCGCAGACACTGATGGAGTTCAGGTGCGGCCGAGGTCGGGATTGCACAATGCCACGCTTGGTGGATGCTTTCAGGAGTGGAACAGCACAGAGGAAGCCTGTGGCGGGCCCCTACTTCCATGATGGTGCTGCTGGTAGAGTGCAAAAGGACGCATGCCTGGCAATCCAGGGTGAGTCGGCCCCCAGGGCCTGCAGGGCCACCGAGGGCAATGTGGGAGGGGGGAGGCTGGGGTGGAGCAACCAGTATGGGTTTGCATGCCATGAGTATGGTGGCACCCCAAGACTTCTATAGGGGTGGGGGTGATGAAAGTCAAACACCAAGATCTCCACAGCTTGTCCCCTCAGCATCCCAGTCATCCTCCTCTAGTGCGCAGCGGCTACAGGCAGCAAGGCGGAGGGCTGAAAAATTGACGCAGGTGATAGATAGCGGCATCAATTCTCATCACAGCAGGGTGCCCCCACAAGAACATGACACTGCAGGTGACCTTGGGTCTACAGGACAACGGGTGGGCAGGACTAGCCACACTCAGAATCGCTTAGCCAGGTCCCCAGGTTCTTTGGTAAGTAGCGGGGCTGGCAGACGTACTTCACATACTCGCTCCAGGAGCTTTCGTAAGAGCAGACATGGCAATGCCAATAGGGTCTCCTCTAGCTTTAGCCAGGAAAAAAAAGACACTACAGCTCACTGGCTAGGACGGCGAGTCCCATGAGTAGCACTTCCAGGTCCATCAGCAGAGGCATGTGAGGGAATCAGCTAGAGACGGGTACGGCCGCAAGGGTCAGGATGACAGGTCTAGAAGTTGTCGCTCACAATCAGGGATTCAGGGAAAGGCCAGGAGGGTTGGTAGTTTTGGTGACGGCCTACCCAGGATGTCTTTTTCTTTTTCCAGGTTGCAGGCCTAAGGAGGCTTTAGGAGGCTTAAGGAGGCTTTAGGACACAGGATTTTGATAGGATGCGTCTCCACCAGGAATTAAACACGGTGTATGTCCGGGAGCAGCCCCAGGATCGGAATTAACATGGGGTTCAGTTGGTGAGTCCCATCTTGCACCACATTCAGAGGAACTGATGGAGGGTTTAAAAGCATTACTTCACTCATGGTGTGCAGGGAAAAAAGACAAAGGCTCTTTTAGTCAGGTGTGGGTTCCAGGGTCGCTGGGGGGGTGGATCGGTTAAGCACGGTACCTTGGTGGATGCAATGAGTGCGGTAGGCGATGTAGGAACAGTTAGTTCAGTTGGAGACACGGTTCCTGCATCATCAGCGTTGGTTCTAACCGAAACAGGTTTTTTTAATAGGGGAAATTCTGGATGCTGCCCACCAAAATGTGCACATCTCTTTTGCGGGTCCATCTAAAGCACAAACTCAAAGATAGGATTTGGAAAGGGGAGTTTGTAGAGATCGTCTCCCTCCTTCCCCTAGAGGACTATTTAGACTTGAAAGAAGAGGACAAGAAGGATTCCAAGAAGGAAGAGGAAGAAAAGTATAGAGAGATTCCTAAAACTTTTGGAAATTGGGTTAGGGCTCTCTGTATCTTGGCTAGTGTGTTAGGAGAGAAATCGCCAGATAAGTGCACCCAATTGTTCTGTTATCTTGATGGGGTCTGGGAATCCTATCGCACATATGGGGGTCTAGCATGGTGGAGATATGATGAAAAGTTCCATCAGCGTTTGTCAGCCAATCCAGGCATGCGGTGGAACCAAACGGACCTCACCCTCTTGATGAAACTGATAATGGCGCAAAAATTGCCACCCTTTCAGAGTGGGGTCGGTGCCAGTTCCTCTTCTACCTCGTCGGCTCTCCATAGGAGGGGATATTGTTGGCTGTTCAACAAGGGCCAATGTAAGTGGGGAGCAACATGACGTTTTAAGCACCAGTGTTCAGGTTGCAGCAGAGCACATGGCTTTAATCGATGCTTCAAGCATGTAAAAACTGCGCCAACTGGAGCCGCTGGAGGTATCTCGGCACTATCCTCTGCCAATGGGGTTCAAGCTTGTGAGGGTCGGCGCGATGCCTCCATGGCTAAACAAACACATTAACCGTGAGGACACAGTACTCCTTCAGAACGGTTTCACTCAAGAATTGTGATTCCTTTTCTAAATCAGTCGGTTGTTCAACGTTTGCAGCTTTTCTTGCTCTTAACCCTTGTGTGCATTTGCTGACCCCCTTGTTGGTCTTTTATCTCTATCACCCCATTGTGTGCTGTAACGGAGCTTCCTGCACCCCGGTTGGGTACCTCTGCCGACGGATGCTCCTAGGCCTTACCGAAAGCTCCAAGCACTTCTCCAGAAACCATAAGTACTGCAGACCCCACGAACCGCTGCAGCTTGGTTGGGGTCTCGCCGTCTCCTACCCACCCTGGACCTACAAACAAGGCTCCAAGTTCCAATGGGTGAACCTCTCTTCCTTCAGAGAACGTAGCAGGAACAGCTCTTACAAGAGCTGATGGAGCACCGCATTACAAACTGTACAGACCAATAAAAACAATGTAACAATGAACTACACTCCCACATACAGTAAACAGTCCCTCCCCTCTGCCTGTGATATAATTAAGGTAGTTAATGCATTAACTTAATTATCACCAGGCAGAAAAAAACATTTTTTTTTATAAAGTACCATAACTACCCCACAACACAACATATCCCCATACATGTTAAATACCCTGATAGCTCTGATCTGGATGAACAACATATCCAAAAATCACCCAGATCAGATCAGGGGTTCAGAAATTTTATGGAAGTCATATTTTTGCCCAGGTGAACCCAGGATTTCATGCCCAAAACATTTCCATAGATTTGCGACTAAGTGCCTCTGGAGGACCGACTGGAAACCGCAAGGTTTTCATGCCGAAAATAGTTCCAGGGCATTCGCAGCTAAGTCCCCTGAAGTCTATTCGTGGTTTTAGTCCATGTGAACAAGATGGCCTCCACCACGTGTTCGAATGTCAAATGGCGGCCACTTCGACTGTTCGGGAGTTCGAAGAACCATTGTCTAAAGTCTCAATAGGAACAAATATGGTCTCTCAGCCAAAACAAATTAAAGGGGCCATAGTCACAGGGCAAAAGGTTGGCCTCTCCAAAAACCTGTGGCGAGGTCACTTTCGCCACATGTGCCTATCAGAATTCTATGGTTTTACATATCAGGACATAATAGCAATCATCTGTTCTTAAAGCAGATCTTAAAATTAGGTAAATCCAACCTCACATGAACAACAAAATGACATATTACACAGTGTCATGATTAGAGTTGAGCGGACACCTGGATGTTCGGGTCCGTCGGGTTCGGCCAAACTTTGAAAAAAAATCCGGGTTCGGGCTCGAACTTGACCCCGAACTTGACCCCGAACACAAACCCCATTGAAGTCAACGGGGACCCGAACTTTTGGCCACAAAAATCCCTCTAAAACTCCTTGAAAGAGCTAGAGAGCTGCAAAAGCAAGTAAAATGGGGGTAAGAGTAGGACAAGTGCCCTGCAAACAAATGTGGATAGGGAAATCACATCAAAATTAAAAATACAGCTGAGCCATAAAATAGCACAAGATGGAATCTTTGATTTTAGCATTGGAAGAACATAAATCAAAATCTAAAGCATGGCTGTCAGGAGGATCACCAGAATTATCCATTTGAGAGAGGGTTGGAGTGCAGGGTATTCTCTTTCATTGTTCAAACTGAGCTCAACTCCTGATGCATGTAGAAAAGGCCCTCACAAGCCTCTGCTAATATGTACCTAGTTTATACTAAGTGACCCATAGGTTGAGGAGGCGGTGACCGTGGCGGTTGAGGAGGAGAATGAGGTAGCCAACACTATTATTTATGTTTGTTTGTTTTGTTTTTTTATTGTGGTAGCCCACAAAATATTGGGACATACAACAAAAGAAACATTTGCGGCTTGCGGTGCATTTCTTGCAGTCCTGATGCATGGAGAAAAGGCCTTCACAAGCCTCTGCTAATGTGTACCTAGTTTATACTAAGTGACCCATAGGTTGAGGAGGAGGTGACCGTGGCGGTGGAGGAGGAGGATGAGGTAGCCAACACTGTATTTTAGTTTTTTAGTTGTCTTTTTAATTCTGGTAGTCCACAACCTATTGGGACATACAACAAAAGAAACATTTGTGGCCTGCGGTGCATTTCTTGCAGTCCTGATGCATGGATAAATGCTCAACTCCTGATGTATGGCCTTCACAAGCCTCCACAAGCCTCTGCTATTGTGTACCTAGTTTACAATAAGTGACCCATAGGTTGAGGAAGCGGTGACCGTGGCGGTGGAGGAGGAAGCAGCGGTGGAGGAGGAGGATGAGGTAGCCAACACTGTATTTTATGTTTGTTTGTTTTTTTAATTGTGGTAGCCCACAAAATATTGGGACATACAAATAAAGAAACATTTGCGGCCTGTGGTGTATTTCTTGCAGTCCTGATGCATGGAGAAAAGGCTGTTCAAAATATTGGGACATATAAAAAAAGACAACTCTGTTCTGCAGAGTAGCTGTTGCCATTATAGTTGCGCAGGAACTTTGTTGACTATAGAGAACCTCGGGCAAATCGCACATCCCCGTGGCGGCGACTTTGCATGTGAATGTCATCCATATCAACTTTCGATGCCAGTTTCTGCGCCTACCATGGTGACCACGGGTAATGTGGAATCAGGGTTTCATTCCGTACAGGGACCCTGAGAAACGGCTACCACATGCAAGGAAGGCAGAAGGCGCGCAAATGACCCACTCCCGACGCTGGAAGGTAGTGACGACAAATAACAATACAGGACTCTTTAGAGGCCCTGTAATTGTAATGAGTCCACTTGAAATGCTTTAACTCTGATCAATTGGAGGGAAGTCTGGTGCAGAGCCACTGACCCGTGCGTGCTGCAGCTGAAACTCCACTATCGCCTGCTGCTGTTTGCAAAATCTCATGAGGCTGTGAGCGGGAAGGCGCAGACAGTACCATAACTACCCCACAACACAACATATCCCCATACATGTTAAATACCCTGATAGCTCTGATCTGGATGAACAACATATCCAAAAATCACCCAGATCAGATCAGGGGTTCAGAAATTTTATGGAAGTCATATTTTTGCCCAGGTGAACCCAGGATTTCATGCCCAAAACATTTCCATAGATTTGCGACTAAGTGCCTCTGGAGGACCGACTGGAAACCGCAAGGTTTTCATGCCGAAAATAGTTCCAGGGCATTCGCAGCTAAGTCCCCTGAAGTCTATTCGTGGTTTTAGTCCATGTGAACAAGATGGCCTCCACCACGTGTTCGAATGTCAAATGGCGGCCACTTCGACTGTTCGGGAGTTCGAAGAACCATTGTCTAAAGTCTCAATAGGAACAAATATGGTCTCTCAGCCAAAACAAATTAAAGGGGCCATAGTCACAGGGCAAAAGGTTGGCCTCTCCAAAAACCTGTGGCGAGGTCACTTTCGCCACATGTGCCTATCAGAATTCTATGGTTTTACATATCAGGACATAATAGCAATCATCTGTTCTTAAAGCAGATCTTAAAATTAGGTAAATCCAACCTCACATGAACAACAAAATGACATATTACACAGTGTCATGATTAGAGTTGAGCGGACACCTGGATGTTCGGGTCCGTCGGGTTCGGCCAAACTTTGAAAAAAAATCCGGGTTCGGGCTCGAACTTGACCCCGAACTTGACCCCGAACACAAACCCCATTGAAGTCAACGGGGACCCGAACTTTTGGCCACAAAAATCCCTCTAAAACTCCTTGAAAGAGCTAGAGAGCTGCAAAAGCAAGTAAAATGGGGGTAAGAGTAGGACAAGTGCCCTGCAAACAAATGTGGATAGGGAAATCACATCAAAATTAAAAATACAGCTGAGCCATAAAATAGCACAAGATGGAATCTTTGATTTTAGCATTGGAAGAACATAAATCAAAATCTAAAGCATGGCTGTCAGGAGGATCACCAGAATTATCCATTTGAGAGAGGGTTGGAGTGCAGGGTATTCTCTTTCATTGTTCAAACTGAGCTCAACTCCTGATGCATGAGAAAAGGCCCTCACAAGCCTCTGCTAATATGTACCTAGTTTATACTAAGTGACCCATAGGTTGAGGAGGCGGTGACCGTGGCGGTTGAGGAGGAGAATGAGGTAGCCAACACTATTATTTATGTTTGTTTGTTTTGTTTTTTTATTGTGGTAGCCCACAAAATATTGGGACATACAACAAAAGAAACATTTGCGGCTTGCGGTGCATTTCTTGCAGTCCTGATGCATGGAGAAAAGGCCTTCACAAGCCTCTGCTAATGTGTACCTAGTTTATACAAAAGCACATGGGGTATACTAAAACATATAATTTTAAAAAGGCCAATTTCAATAAGATAAGGGAAGCTTTACAATATATTGACTGGCATAAACTCTTTAGTGAAAAGAACACTGAGGATAAGTGGATCATCTTCCAACAAATATTAGAAAGGTACATTTCTCAGTATGTACCATTGGGAAATAAGTATAAAAGAAACAAATTAAAACCAATGTGGCTTAGTAGAGAAGTAAAACAAGAGATTAAAAATAAGAAAAGGGCATTTAAAGCATTTAAATCAGACAAATCAGATGCATCTTATAAAAGATATAAGAAAGCAAATAATGCGTGCAAAAAGGCAATTAAACTTGCTAAACTTCAAAATGAAAAAATGATAGCTAAAGAGAGCAAAACCAACCCCAAAGCATTTTTTTAAGTACATAAATTCCAAAAAACCCAAAAATGAAAGTATAGGTACACTTAAAACTGAAACGGGGGTGTTAGTTAATGAAGACCAAGAAAAGGCAGGAATTCTAAATAACTATTTCTCCTCCGTATATATTAAAGAAGAACCCATGGCAATAGATGTGCAAATGATTGCTACTAAAAACTTGCAGAATAATTGTAATTGGTTAACTCAAGACAATGTGCTGCAGCAACTAAAGAAAGTTAATATAAACAGAGCTCCAGGGCCTGACGGTATCCATCCACGTGTACTTAAGGAACTAAGTGTAGAAATAAGTGAACCTCTGTTTTTAATCTTTCAAGATTCTTTTCTTTCAGGAAGTGTTCCGGAGGATTGGAGGAAGGCAGATGTGGTTCCTATATTCAAAAAGGGTTCAAAATCCTTGCCTGGAAATTATAGACCTGTGAGCTTAACTTCTGTGGCTGGTAAAATATTTGAAAGGTTATTAAGGGATAATATTCAAGAATTCCTTGAGAAGAATATGGTTATCAGCAAAAATCAGCACGGTTTTATGAAGCACAGGTCATGTCAAACTAACTTGATTGCGTTCTACGAAGAAGTAAGTAGAAGTATAGATCAGGGTGTTGCAGTGGATGTGATCTATTTGGATTTTGCCAAGGCATTTGATACAGTTCCACACAAAAGATTAGTGTTCAAACTCAAGGAAATCGGTCTCGATGAAAATGCTTGTTCTTGGGTAGAACATTGGCTTAAAAACAGAATACAAAGAGTTGTCGTTAATGGTAAATTTTCAAGCTGGACAGAGGTGGCAAGTGGTGTCCCTCAGGGGTCTGTTCTGGGACCCCTTCTATTTAACATTTTTATAAATGATCTTGAAGACAGCATTGAAAGTCATGTTTCAGTGTTTGCAGATGACACAAAACTTTGTAAAATAATACAATGTGAGCAAGATATTACTTTGCTGCAGAAGGATTTAGATAGACTGGAGGACTGGGCACTCAAATGGCAGATGAAATTTAATGTTGAAAAATGCAAAGTTATGCACTTCGGCGTAAAGAATACACAAGCAACGTATACCCTTAATGGAAGCGAATTAGGGATAACAACACACGAAAAGGACTTGGGAATTGTTATAGACAACAAACTATGCAACAATGTGCAATGTCAATCAGCAGTGGCCAAGGCCAGTAAGGTATTGTCATGCATGAAAAAGGGCATTCATTCTCGGGACGAGAATATAATTTTGCCTCTCTATAAATCACTGGTAAGACCACATATTGAATATGCTGTGCAATTTTGGGCACCTGTTCTAAAGAAGGATATCATGGCACTAGAAAAAGTGCAGAGGCGGGCTACAAAATTAATAAAAGGAATGGAACATATCAGCTATGAAGAAAGGTTAACAAATTTAAACCTATTTAGTTTAGAAAAACGTCGCCTGAGAGGGGATATGATAACATTATACAAATATATTCGGGGCCAATACAAACCATTGTGTGGAAATCTATTCACAAACCGGACTTTACATAGGACACGAGGCCATGCGTTTAGACTGGAAGAAAGAAGATTTCGTCTAAGGCAAAGGAAAGGTTTTTTTACTGTAAGAACAATCAGGATGTGGAATTCTCTGCCTGAAGAAGTGGTTTTATCAGAGTCCATACAGATGTTCAAACAGCTACTAGATGCATACTTGCAAAGACAGAATATTCAAGGATATAATCTTTCAATGTAGGGTAATAACTGCTTGATTCAAGGATAAATCTGACTGCCATTCTGGGGTCAAGAATGAATTTTTTGTCCTAGCTTGTTGCAAAATTGTGCTTCAAACTGGGTTTTTTTTTTTTTTTTCTTTTGGATCAACAGCAAAAAACAGGTGTGAGGAAGGCTGAACTTGATGGACGCAAGTCTCTTTTCAGCTATCTAACTATGTAACTATGTAACTATGTAACTATATACTAAGTGACCCATAGGTTGAGGAGGAGGTGACCGTGGCGGTGGAGGAGGAGGATGAGGTAGCCAACACTGTATTTTAGTTTTTTAGTTGTCTTTTTAATTCTGGTAGTCCACAACCTATTGGGACATACAACAAAAGAAACATTTGTGGCCTGCGGTGCATTTCTTGCAGTCCTGATGCATGGATAAATGCTCAACTCCTGATGTATGGCCTTCACAAGCCTCCACAAGCCTCTGCTATTGTGTACCTAGTTTACAATAAGTGACCCATAGGTTGAGGAAGCGGTGACCGTGGCGGTGGAGGAGGAAGCAGCGGTGGAGGAGGAGGATGAGGTAGCCAACACTGTATTTTATGTTTGTTTGTTTTTTTAATTGTGGTAGCCCACAAAATATTGGGACATACAAATAAAGAAACATTTGCGGCCTGTGGTGTATTTCTTGCAGTCCTGATGCATGGAGAAAAGGCTGTTCAAAATATTGGGACATATAAAAAAAGACAACTCTGTTCTGCAGAGTAGCTGTTGCCATTATAGTTGCGCAGGAACTTTGTTGACTATAGAGAACCTCGGGCAAATCGCACATCCCCGTGGCGGCGACTTTGCATGTGAATGTCATCCATATCAACTTTCGATGCCAGTTTCTGCGCCTACCATGGTGACCACGGGTAATGTGGAATCAGGGTTTCATTCCGTACAGGGACCCTGAGAAACGGCTACCACATGCAAGGAAGGCAGAAGGCGCGCAAATGACCCACTCCCGACGCTGGAAGGTAGTGACGACAAATAACAATACAGGACTCTTTAGAGGCCCTGTAATTGTAATGAGTCCACTTGAAATGCTTTAACTCTGATCAATTGGAGGGAAGTCTGGTGCAGAGCCACTGACCCGTGCGTGCTGCAGCTGAAACTCCACTATCGCCTGCTGCTGTTTGCAAAATCTCATGAGGCTGTGAGCGGGAAGGCGCAGACAGGCGAGCAGCCGCAGGGTTACAACACCAAAAGCGCGCACAGCCGCTGCAGTGAATGTCACATCCTGACAGTGTTCGGGTCCTGGTCACCGGACTGCCCACCTCACTGTGAAACTACGAATGGATCGTTAAATCTGGTACGAACCCGAACTTTTCAGTTCGGCTTTGCTCAAGTCTATTATGGATCCTTTGATCGCTACATGTATCACTTTGATAACTGCTAATTCTTGAGCTAATACATGCCGACGAACGTTAGGGGACGGCGCTCTGCTTTTGTACCCTGCTCCCTCTTATGCTGTGCTGGTGCCTCTGTGTGACGAGCGCCTCTTCCTCCAAACTGCACACGTCACTCGCATGACCTTGATTCCATGTGGGGTCTAGGACCTCATCATCCTCCACATCATCTTCCACCCACTCCTCAACCCTGCCCTCCTTGCCGGTATGCACACTGCAGAAAGCCGCAGCAGTTGGCACCTGTGTTTTTCCAGCATGTAAAGTCTGCAAAGGACATATGGAAATTGTTTTAGGATTTAAGCACAACATTTGACGCTTCTATTTGACTCTCAGATATGACGAGCACCGCAGGCCACAAATGTACTATTTAGCAGATTAGCAGCAAAACAATTAGAATGTTTACAAGTGCACAGTAAGCGCACTATTTGACGCTTCTATTTGACTCTCACATATGAAGAACAGGCCCCAAAATGTACTGTTTAGCAGATTAGCAGCAAAACAATTAGAATGTTTACAAGTGTGCAGTAAGCACACTATTAGACGCTTCGAATTGACTCTCAGATATGAAGAACAGGCCCCAAAATGTACTGTTTAGCAGATTAGCAGCAAAACAATTAGAATGTTTACCACTGCGCAGTATGCGCACTATTAGACGCTTCTATTTGACTCTCAGATATGACGTGCACCCCACTAATGTACTTTTTAGCACCCAAAAATTTTTACGTTTTAAAACTGCAATGTGACAGCAGTATTTGACGATTCTATTTGACTCTCAGATATGAAGTGCACCCCACCCCAGCTGTCCCTATCAGCAGTAGCATCCTCTCCCTACACTAATAATACCGCATGTGCGTGCGGCGCTACGCGACTCTAGCTTATATATAGAGGCTGGGTCACATGCTGCACTGGCCAATCACAGCCATGCCATTAGTAAGCGCGCCATTAAATCGCCGAACACCGAACTTCAACCCGAACATACAGTGATATGTCTGTGTTCGGGTCCGGGGTCCAAAAAACCTAATGTTCGGTACGAACCCGAACTTTTCAGTTCAGGTTCGCTCAACTCTAGTCATGATCTATTTAACAAAAATAAAGCCAACATTTTAGGTAATCCATTAGGTAATCACTTTTCCCAGTCCTAGCACTCAATGATTAATCACAGCATATGCTAGGGCAGGGTGGGGAGGGGAACCTGAGTCAGATGTGCTCCGAGTCGTTTAATGAATTCTGTGATTGCTTAAAGTGTTCTGCAACCACTGGTGCTCTCAGTTCATGCCTGTTACCCCCTCTCTGTTCGAGCTACTTCTGCATTAACCATAATAGAAGTAGTGTGATGGAAACCTGTGGACATTTTATCTGTGCTAATCCATTCAAGAATTGTTTAAAACTGGAATGTAAGATGGTGCCAGGGACTACAAGCACCATAACAGCCACTGAGACTAAATGGTTACGATGTTGCTTCTACTTACCTGACCAAAAATACCATCTGGTCGATAATGTTGCGTTACCAGATACCCTGTCCATGAATAGCCTTGCACTAGTGGTGCCTTCATTTCCTCATTTAATTTAATAGCTGTTAATAACCAGCCCTTTTCTGCTGAGTCTCTAAACTTCAATCTAAATCAACATTTTCTCTTTTGTTTTGCTATCATTTAACTTTGAACCTTGAATCATATCAAGGGCAATTAGCCATCATGGTAACCTTCTTAATGGTATTGTTGTGTACAACTGATTATAAATCTTTTCAACATATTAGATTAATCTTCATTTCTCCCTAACATTACCCCACTACATGCCCTTTCTAGCCCCCTAATATGCACAGCTTTAGGCTTATGTTTTAACAGATACATTTAAAGCTGGTAACAACTGCAGTTGTCCATTTGACATCTAAAGAAAAACTGTTATTCAATTTCCAGATATTTGCTCTTATAATAGAATAATTATTTAAAAAAAAAAAAAAAACGGTCCTAAATCGGAAAAAAAATGGCAGTACTGCTTTGAATATTGAAAAAGCACATAAGGATAATGGGAGTAGGAGTCCAACACCAGAAAAAAACTGATTTGGCTAAAATCCTAACAGAGAATCAATTTTAAACTAGAATAGTTTTTTGCTCACGTAACACTTTCATGCTGTACGTAATGGTAATTACCCAGGCAAAATATTCTACTATCTGCTATAGTAGTAATAGTATTAAAATGATGGTGTGTTGCCAAGTTTGCAGCCAGAACATCTGTAAGCTGCCAATGGAACCGGCAAACAAGGTAGAACATTGTAAACCATTTGTCCCCCAATAATATTTTACAGCTGTGGGTTGCTCAGTTAAAACCTGGGTAATTATTTTCAGTACTAACTCAATGGGTTCTTTTTTTATATATATATATATATAATTGAAGTCACCGGCTGCAGTGTCTAGGAAGAAAATATTGTTGAGGCAAGCATTGGTAGGTGTGTCAAACTGCCGGATATTTATATCAAATAAAACCCTACGCACTGGAAAGACAGTCTTAAATTGCTGAAGGCATCGCAAGTGTAAGAACAAGCACTTGAAACAACAAGCTTTTGGGAGGAGTCCTAACGATCTTTTCTATGAACTGATCTTAGTACATACACATCGGTCGAGTCAAGCAGCGACAGCTGAAGTTTACTTGATTGGAACTGCTGATTCTTTGGACTAATAACTACTCTAAGCAATGGCTGAACAACTGACACCAGAGCAGATTGAGGAGTTTAAAGAAGCTTTCTCATTGTTTGACAAAGATGGTGATGGTGCAATTACAACAAAGGAGCTCGGCACCGTAATGAGGTCTCTCGGACAAAACCCCACAGAAGCAGAACTGCAAGCCGCGATAAGTGAAATAGACTGTGATGGTAGTGGGACAATCGATTTCCCTGAATTCCTCACTCTGATGGCACGTAAAATGAAAGATACGGATACTGAAGAGGAAATCAGAGAGGCATTCCGAGTGTTTGACAAGGAGGGAAATGGCTTTATAAGTGCAGCAGAACTCCGCCATGTGATGACAAACCTGGGGGAGAAATTAACAGATGAAGAGGTTGATGAGATGATTAGAGAAGCTGACATTGATGGGGACGGTCAAGTAAATTATGAAGAACTTGTACAGATGATGATCTCAAAGTGAAGTTCTTCATGTGTTTTCTAGAAAGATGTTAATTTGCCTATCTTTGATGTTAAGATATGCCAGTAAAAAAAATAGTATTCTAATTATATTTGCATTTTGCTTAATTTTTTTCTAGCACTCATTTATTGTTGTGTTTTTTTAAATATCCTCTCTGATAAATGGTGCAAACTATTTTTTAACATTTACTAATGTCCCAGTGTTCCACTGCCTCAGATCTAATACAACCAGATACTTCTCTTGGTAGCATCAGCAATACTTATATCCTATTGGATAAATACATTAAACTTGATTCATGTTAGAATGTTTTTAATAATGAAGCATGAATTATATGAATATTGCCACGTCCTGTTCTGTTCTGTTCAGATGTCTGGCTTTGGCATCTGGTATCCAGTACTCTTTTTACAATTCTTGTTTTTTTTTGGTTTTCTATTCTATGTCTGGTTTTCTTTATATTGGGTTTTCTGGGTTCATTCCTTCATTCTGTTTCTGGAATTCCCAGCCTCCTGGATTCCTTTAATTGTTCGTTTCTTGTTGCCACACCCATTCCTTTGCCATTTAATCCTTTTTGTTTCAGTCTGTTCAGTGGTCTCATTTACTCTGCTCCAATCTTTGCAGGCAAGTACTGTGTGTGTTTTATTGTGGTTTATTTAGTCATGCATTTCTAGGCAGTTAGGACCCACTGTAATTGGAGTACTTTGGCGCAGTGGTGGGCTGCATACATCTTGGCCATTTATGTATGTCTAAATCTGCTTATTTCATATATAGTACTTAGTTATGTCTCCTCTTAGTTTGCTTTGTATCTCTTGTCTCGTTTTATTTGTCTTGTATTCCCAGTTCATGTACTGTCCTGTCCATGTCATGTTTATGTTTACCTCATGTATAGTGTACATGTTCTGGTTCTGCTTTCTGTCCTGCTTCTAGTCTTGTCTTGTTTTCTTGTTTGGTGCCTGTTCTAGTCTTGCCTTGTTTCTAGTACTGGATACATATCAGCATATCATCTAGCTCCTGGCTTCCGCTTAAGCTGCATCAGGGCTCTGGTATGTGGCCACACAAACCCTGGTGCTCAACACCAGGGGGCGTGTGGTTACTCTGCACCAGACCCTGTTTGTCCATTTCCACGCTGGGCCTCCTATCTTCATCATCAGGCACACAGGGGTCCTGGTCTTCGGACCGCCACCCGTGAAAAATATAATGCTATTGTATATGTGGAGGGCGTTCTGAAGACTTCAAGGATAAACATTCCAGGATGACCACCACGTCTCTAGTATATGTTGAGAAAAAAGGGGAAATAGAGTATATTTTGGGGGTTATATTGGGGGTTGGGGGTTATATCAAAGTAAATTATGAATTTGACTCCAAAAAAGACAAACAGGAAAAATTCTCCAAGTCAGCGATGGCTACTTTGGCCTTAAATTTGAAATGTATTTTGAATTCCCAACATTTATCACTTTTATGAATAACCCTGATAGTGTTTCAAAACTGTTGGGTTCCAGTTCAAAATTTCAAAATCTTGGTAGCAACTGGAAGGTATAAATTGATATCAGGTGAGTGGCAAATGGCTGATACAAATACTTGTAAATGGCTTCTCTGACTTGCAGGCCCCAGTGGCATACCTGTGTTATGTGGTGCATGAGGAGGAACTGTGTGTGGGCACAATGTCAATTGCTAAATGTTTACTGTACTCCTCAACCTTATTTGTGTCTCTGTCTCTGAAGACACCTCACCTCTATGTGTGTATCTCCTAACCCCTTGTGTGTCTCATAGCACACCTCTTACCCACTTTTGTGGCTCTTAACCCTTGTGTGTATTTTCTCTCTCACCCCATTGTGTACTTATATACCCCTAACTTCTTTTTATCTCTTTTCCCTCCAAACTTTTGTGTATCTATTAACCTCAGCTTATCCCCTTCTGTCTCTTACTCCTCATACTCTCTTGTGTGTTACTTAATCCAGCTTACTTCCTTGTGTGTGTCTTATCCCCTCTTATACCTCTATCCTCTTGTGTCTTCTACCCCCTCTTAAAGGGACACTGTGAGCACCAATGCCTCTTCAGCTCATTGAAGTGGTCTGGGTGCAATGCCCCATGTCCCTTAACCCTACAGTGGTAATTATTGCAGTTTCTCAGAAACTGCAATAATTACCTGCTAGGCTTAACTCCTCTTTTAGTGTCTTTTTTTTTTATATACAGCCACTAGATGGACTTCCAGGTGCTTAGATGACTTTTGGTCGCCTAAATGACGCCGGACATCCTCACTCTATGCGTGAGGACTTCCAGCGTTACCAAAATCCCCATAGGAAAGCATCAATTAATGCTGCACTATGAGGAAATCCTAATGCGAGTGCAGCCATTGCATGGGCATAGCCTAACCCAGTGCTGAGGGAAATCGCCAATGGATTCAGGTAAGTGGTCGAAGGTGGTCACTGTAGGAATCTATAGTCTTTGTTTTCCAGGCACTATAGAATTCCTTTAACTATTGCGTTACCCTTATAAAATGCCACATTAGGTTTTTAGCTGAGGCAAAAACATGGATATTTGTTTGATTTATTTGTAATTAAATACATATTTTCAATTACAAAAGGACAGCAATGCATGAAGAAAAAAATTAAATGGTACAAATTACAGAGAAGTATAAGGACACATGACATGTGTGACATGTCATGATTCTCTTTTATTCCAGAAGTTTGGTCCTTAAGGGGTTAAAAAAATGACTTAGCAATTCTGTTAAGCAGTCCCACAAATATTTTTAATACATACAGTCATGGAAAAAAGAAAGTACACCCTCTTTGAATTCTATGGTTTTACATATCAGGACATAATTACTTCATCAGTCTCTCACATTGTTGAGGAATTAAAGCCCACTCTTCTTAAGGTCTCGCCACAGCATTTCATTCATTGAAGAGAAGGGACAGGGGTTTTGTAGAGAGGTGACAGGGGTTTGGCAGAGAGGGGCAGGGGTTTTGTAGAGAGGTGACAGGGGTTTGGCAGAGAGGGGCAGGGGTTTTGTAGAGAGGGGCAGGGGTTTTGTAGAGAGGGGCTGGGGATTTGTAGAGTGGGTGACAGGGGTTTTCTAGAGGGTGGAGCAAGTGTTTCCTAGAGAAGGGGCAAGGGTTTTGTAAAGTGGGTGACAATGGTTTTGTAGAGAGATGACAGGGCTTTTGTAGCGGGGGATGGGCAGAGGTTTCATAGATGGGCATACGTTTTGTAGAGGGGAGCAGGGATTTTGTAAAGGGGCAAGAGGAGTTTTGTAGAGGGGGTAATAGGGGTTTTATAGAGTGGTGACAGGGCTTTTGTAGAGGGGGACAGGGACTATGTGAACAAGCAGTTGCATTTATAATTAATATATATATAAATACTTATGTATGTATGTTTATATGTGGTTGGTGATTTAATCATGCTTTAGAATTTAAGTTTTATGTGGTGCCATTTGGCACTAGCAAATCACAGACGTAGCAGCAATAAAAAAAAATCAATAGACTTGGGGTGGGGCCTGACCGCCATGCAGAACAGTCGCATGAAACAACAGCTCCCGTAATCAGGAGTACTTTAACCCCTTAAGGACCAAACTTCTGGAATAAAAGGGAATCATGACATGTCACACATGTCATGTGTCCTTAAGGGGTTAAGCAAGTAAAAGCTGACCTGGTACCCTCTTGAAGACCAGAGACTGCGGTCCGATACATGAGGGGGCACTGGATCTGAGGAGAGGCTTGCAATTCTTGTTTTAATCCCTCAGAAAGACCCATGTCGTCCGCATAGGATGAGGCCTACTCAGGCGGTGAGTGGGGTGGATGGCCGCTGCCCCGCTATCCTGCCCGACTGTCACACCAGACTCCCACAAGCTTGTGGATCTGGCCCCGTCTCCCCCCCTTGGGCCGGTGGGGGTCATCCCGGTCCATGCCCCAAGACCCCTGCAGCAGCAGCGACCCTGCAGCAACAAAACGTCACCATGCTATGGATGAGACCCGGTCACCCGGAGCCACATGTAAAATGGCGGCAAGCTGGACTCTGAATGCCCATACCCAGAGGCATATAAACCCTCCCTCCTGGCTGGTCAAACTCCCCACAGAACCCTGTTGGAGGTCGACAACGAGATCGAGGAGGCTAAAGCAGCTGGGGCTCTGTGCTATGCCCACTAGGTATTCGCCAAGTATCTGGACCCACAGACAGCACACAAGATGGAGACATCGGTACACCAACGAGGCTCGGAAGCAGCCCACACCGTTCCCCCTTAGAGAACTTACCTTCGGGCCGGCCCGGCACTGGGCGACACTTTAAAGGAAGATCCCAGCCTGCTACGCCTGCACAACAGGGCCATGACACCCGACGACAGCCTGACCACAAGGGGGCAACAGCTCACACAAACTCTCCATACTGCAAGCAGAATCCACAGGCAACGAAGCTTACAATTGAAAGGGGACACTTGCTGCAGGTTTCTAAAATAGCTGGGATATCTGCTACCACCACGTTGTATAATTTAATACCATTCTGAGGTTTAACCTTTAATCTGGGCCCTCTCTTACTGATGTCTGCTTTCTGTTATTAACACTTGCCTTACATTATTAACCTGTAATTAACCTGAGGGGCAGAGCTACTCAGCTTGCTGTATAGTCGAGGGAGTCTCTGGGGCAAAAAAATCTCCTGTAACCACTAGTCGTTTATCATAACTACTTTAAAGCATAATAATAATCTATAAACCTGCCTGAGGATTTCCCATCCTCTGCCTTTTGAATCATATAACTGGTCATACGTATGGGCAGACCCATTAGGCATGTATGCATGCTAACATAAAGAGTGCAGAATATGTGACATAATGTAAAGCTCCTTGAGACTACTCGTACTGTTCCATAAGACATGCCAGGTATATAACAAGCATATCGTCCAGCATTTACTTTTATTTTCTATGATTTGTAACGCGCTACAAAGGCATATATGTAACCAACTAGCCTGCTTCATATAATATACTGATACCTTTGCTAGCGTCACATATAGTTAATCTAACCGTTAGACCCTTAATGCCTATATGTCACACTACACTCAAGATACACACCTATAAACTAGCTCTGTTTTATGCATGTCTAGCTTAGCATGTTTTACCACAAAAACGATGTTTAAGAGCTTGATATCTTCATATAATATTAAAAAAATGTGCCGTCTAAACTGCCACACTGTGAAATGTTATGGAAATGCTTGTAGATGCTGTTGTGGCTCTACACGCTTGTTGTCAATCACAAGAAAAATAAAGAATTCAAAAAACAAAATCAATAGACTTAGCATTTCTGTTTTGGCTGATTTTTACTGCTGCTAGGCTGGTTTAACCCCTTCAGGACGGAGTCAATAGTACAAAAAAAATGGTATTTGCTCTATATGTCTGTTCAACCGTAATTCACCTCTTTAACCCCTTAAGGACCAAACTTCTGGAATAAAAGGGAATCATGACATGTCACACATGTCATGTGTCCTTAAGGGGTTAATATTAAGTGCACCCACATTAATTATATATAATTTTGTTCAGGAGAAACAGGGATTTAATTTCTCATGAACTATTCATATTTGAACATAATTTATTATGAATAAAATTAAAAAAACTGTGAGACATTTTTGACATGTTTTTAGACATTTTAGCTGTAAATGTCATAATACCGTTAGCTTTAACTGCAAAAAAAAAACAACACATATTTGGATTCAGTAAAGTCTCACGAGTACAACAGTACCCCCCATTAACAGTTTTTACGGTGTTTTGGAAAGTTAAAGGGTCAAATATAGCACATTCCATTTTTCAGTTTTTTCAAATTGAAATTCGCCAGGTTGGTTATGTTGCCTTTGAGACCGTGTGGTAGCCCAGGAATGAGATTTACCCCCATGATGGCATACCATTTGCAAAAGTAGACAACCCAAGGTATTGCAAGTGCGGTATGTCCAGTCTTTTATAGTAGCCACTTAGTCACAAACACTGGCCAAAGTTAGCGTTCATATTTGTTTTTGTGTGAAACAAACAAAAAAACAAAATATTTGGCCAGTGTTTGTGACTAAGTGGCTACTAAAAATGACTGTCATATAAAAAATAAAGTATGGAGAAACAATCAGTTAATAAGGACTATAACCACCTGGGTGCTATTCCTCAATGGTACTCCCTCAAATACCAATACAAACAATAGTTAGACAAAAAAGGAGACTGCACACCAGAAACCACAAGTAATATATAGCTTGGTTTAATAAACCAACAATAGGTTAAAGCATACAAATAACATATAGAGTGACAAAAAATAGGCAACATGTAAATAATGAACACTAATAGTTTACCAGATTTCTCACAAGCATAATAGGGCAGAAACACAAATCCAAAATAACCCCAACGTTTCTGCACCACCTGGCTGCCTTTATCAATGGTGTTTTTTTTACTAAAAATGACTGGACATACCCCATGTGGGAGGGGAGGGCTGGGGGGACCCATTCACAGCCAGGTTTTCCCCAGGGTGCAGTAACCAGTATGGTTTTGCATGCCATGAGTATGGTGGCACCCCAAGACTTCCATAGGGGTGGGGTTGATGAAAGTCGAGCACCAAGAGCTCCACGGCTTGTCCCCCCAGCATCCCAGTCATCCTCCTCTAGCGCGCAGCGGCTTCAGGCAGCAAGGTGGAGGGCTGTAAAATTGACACAGGTGATAGGTAGCGGCGTCAATTCTCATCACAGCATGGTGCCCCCACAAGTACATGACACTGCTGGTGACCTTGGGTCTACAGGACAACGGGTGGACAGGACTAGCAGCACTCAGGATCGCTTAGCCAGGTCCCCAGGTTCCTCGGTAGGTAGCAGGGCTGGCAGACGTACTTCACGTACTCGCTCCAGGAGCTTTCGTAGGAACAGACATGGCAACACCAGTAAGGGGTCCCCTAGCTTAGCCAGGGAAAAAAAGACACTACGGCTCACCGGCTAGGACGGCGAGTCCCATGAGTAGCGCACTTCCAGGTCCATCAGCAGAGGCTCCCCGGACAGTCGTTTGAGGGAATCAGCTAGAGACGGGTACGGCCGCAAGGGTCAGGATGACAGGTCCAGAAGTTGTCACTCACGATCAGGGACTCAGGGAGAGGCCAGGAGGGTTGGGAGTATTGGTGACGGCCTACCCCGGATGTCTTTTTATTTTTCCAGATCGCCAGATCAGGAAGCTACAGGCCTAAGGAGGCTTTAGGACACAGGATCTCTATTGGATGCGGCTTCGCCAGGAATTATACACAGCGTATGTCAGGGAGCAGCCCCAGGATCGGAATTCATACGGGGTTCGGTTGGTGAGTCCCATCTTGCACCACATTCAGAGGAACTGATGGAGCGTTTAAAAGCATTTCTTCACTTGTGACGTGCAGGGAAAAAGGACAAAGGTTCTTTTAGTCAGGTGTGGGTTCCAGGGTCGCTGGGGGGTGGAACGGTTAAGCACGGTATCTCGGTGGGTGCAATGAGTGCAGTAGGCGATGCAGGAACAGTTAGTTAAGTTGGCGACACGGTTCCGGCATCATCAGAGTCGGTTCTAACCAAAACAGCAACCAAAAGGGCTTTATTGATAGGGGAAATTCCGGATGCTGCCCGCCAAAACATGCACATCTCTTTTGCGGGTCCTTTGGGCTGCCATCTAGAGCACAAACTCAAAGATAGGATTTGGAAAGGGGAGTTTGTGAAGATCGTCTCCCTCCTTGCCCTAGAGGACTATTTAGACTTAAAAGAAGAGGACAAGAAGGATTCCAAAAGCAAGAGGAAGAAAAGCGACCTAAGTATAGAGAGGTTCCTAAAACTTTTGGAAACTGGGTTAGGGCTCTCTGTAACTTGGCTAGTGTGTTAGGAGAAAAATCGCCGGATAAGTGCTTCCAATTGTTCTGTTATCTTGATGGGGTCTGGGAATCCTATCACACATATGGGGGTCTCGCATATGATGAACAGTTCCGCTAGCGCTTGTCAGCCAATCGAAGCATGCGGTGGGACTAAATGGACCTCGCGCTCTGGATGAAACAAAAATCGCAGCCCTTTTAGAGTGGGACTGGCGCCGGTTCCTCTTCTACCTCATCAGCTATCCATAGGAGGGGATATTGTTGAGGGCCAATGTAAGTGGGGAGCAACATGCCATTTTAAGCACGAGTGTTCAGGTTGCAGCAGAGCACACAGCTTTAACCTATGCTTCAAGCATGGAAAAACTGCTCCAGCTGGAGCCGTTGGAGGTACCTCGGCACCATCCTCTGCCGTTGGGGTGCTCGCTTGTGAGGGTCAGCGCGATGCTTCCATGGTTAAACAAACACATTAACCGTGAGGATGCAGTACTCCTTCAAGATGGTTTCACTCAAGGGTTCGTGATTCCTTTTCTAAATCAGTTGGTTGTTCGTTGTTTGCATAATCTTCAGTTTGTGGCTGAATTTCCCGAAGTCATGTGGGACAAATTGCTTGAGGAAGTCCAATTGGGATGGATGGCAGGGCTTCAATCTCATGTGCATACTTTGAAAAATGTAGTACCTTCCTAGAATGGGTAGTTAAGATGGAGGCGGGCACCAAGTTTGTGATCTATTATTTAGACGACTTCTTATGTGTTGGTCCCTCTGATTCCGATACCTGCAGGATTGGTTTAAGAACGCTGAAATGGGTGGCTAATGTCTTCGGGGTACTTTTGGCGGTTGACAAAACTGTAGGGTCTGCAACATGTCTTAGTTTCTTGGGGCTCCAAATCGACACAGTAGCAGGCGAATATAGTTTACCGAAGGACAAGTTAGTTGCTCTTCGGGAAGCCATTGCTGATGTTCGGTGGTCTAAGAAAGTGACCTTACGCACTCTGCAGTCATTAATTGCGTGCTTGAATTTTGCGTGTCGGGTGTTCAATAGATTCTTTGCCAAAGCCACCGGTGGAATACGGTCGCCGCATCATTTCATCAGGGTGTTGGGACCCATGAAGGAGGACTTGAGAAATTTTCTTGCAAGACTGTAATGGGTGGGTTTTCTTTCGGGACAAGGCAGTCTCGTCGCCTGACTTGGAATTGTTCACGGATGCGTCGGGTATGGTGGGTTTCGACGCTTACTTTGTGGGCCAATGGTGTGCTGAGCACTGGCCTTCATCTTGGTCTTCGAGCTCGCTTATTCGTAATTTGGCATTTTTGGAACCATTTCCATTGCTGGTGGCTTTGTCATTATGGGGGCCCATATTACGGGACAGGAAAGTAGTCTTCTTCACCGATAACATGTCGGTGGTGGGCACGGTAAATAACTTGTTGGCCTCTTCAGTTCCTGTGGTTCGGCTATTATGTCGCTTTGTCCTGCATTGAATACAATTTAATATTGTTTTTCATGCGTGCTCTCTTTTTTTCAGTGGGCAAGATTACGTGCAGAGGCACCAGAGGCACAGGCGGAAGGTTTACCTTGGCCAGTCGAAATGGGGCAGCTTGGGACTTCATGCTTGGAGGGCTAATCAGGGATTTGTTGGCGCCAAGCACTTGGGCGGCATACAGTAAAGTGTGGGATTCTTGGGATGCTGTGTTGGGGTGTACTGAATGGAATTATTCGGTGGAGTTACGTTTAGATGTTTTGTTATGGTTTCTGTGTAGGTTGTTTGCGTCTGGGGCCTCGCCGTCGGGCGTTGATTGCAATCTAGCAGTATTGGCTTTCCTTTTCAAGTTAAATGGGTGGGAAGACTTGACCAAGCACTTTCTGGTGCGTCAGGCCCTGAAAGGTATTCGTAAGGGGAAGAGAGCTCCTGATACCAGGAGACTGGTCACATTTGATTTGCTCCTCTAGCTGGTTGGGGATTGCAAGCTCTATGTTTTTCTCATTATGAGATTTTGTTGTTTTCGGTGGCATTCGTTTGGGCATTTTTTTTGAGCGTTCCATTTCAGTGAATTGGTGAGTAGTAGCCATTGTCGGGTTGGGGGGCATTATGGTTTTGGATTTGGAGGTCTGGGAGAACAAGGTTAGTATTAATCTTCGTTTTTCAAAAACAGAGGTGTTTGGTAAGGGTTGTCTGGTTAAATTGTATTGTTTACCTGGGTCGGGTGTATGCCCGGTGGGTTGCGCTTCCCCTTACTTGACGGTTCTTTCACAGGCGGGTGATTCCTTTTTCATCCATGAGGATGGGTCATCTCTGTCCAAATATCAGTTTTCCAGAGTTTTCCACCTAAGTTTGGAGCAGCTGGGTTTGGAGGCGTCGCAGTTCGGTACACATTCATTTCGTATTGGTCAATGATGGAAGTCGCTCAGCTGGGTTTAACTGATGAGCTAGTTTAAAAAATTGGTCAGTGGGAATTGGTGAGGCTTCGGTCTTTCGTACGACCTGATCGGTTACTAGAAGGTGCAAAAAGGGAGGTTTTGTCTTATGGTGTGTTAGCTCTACCTGTTTCTTTTCTCTTTTAGGATCTTTTAGGATGGATTGCCTGGATAATAATTCCTTGGTCTACCGGGTGGAACGGAGAGCTGCAGCTCAACCTCAAGGCGTGCAGCTGGGCTTTCCACATGATTTAGTTAAATTGCATTGGTTTGGTTTTCGTTGGGGTGATATCTGCTCTGAATTGTTTAGGAAGGCCTAGTTCCGGATTTAATTTTGATCCATTCCGGGGGTAATGACTAGTGGCTTGTGCCCCAAAGGGTCTAGGTACAGAGCATGAAGAGGGACGTGAATAGGGTTATAGGGTTCCCGGGTGTAACGGTCATTTGATCTAAAATATAGTGCTGCGACTACATTGGCGTTTTGCTAGAGTCCCCGCAGCGATATCTAAATGTAGGAGTAAGATCAATTAGTTGATGGCGGTCTATATTAAGAGGTTAGAAGCTGTGGTAGTCAGGCATCGGGACTTGGAAGCTATGCTTCCTGGCTATTTCAGGATTGATGGGGTTCATCTGTCTGACGTGGGCATAGATTTCTTGAATTTGGGTTTTCAGGAAGGTTTTCACGCACTGTGTAGGGGAGTGGAGGTGGCGTATAGGAGAGTGGGGGCGCTCAGATAGCTTTAGGTGTTCAAGCTCTGTGCTGTGGCGGGGGATTGATAAGAAAATTGGGGGGTAGGTCGACTTGGTAAGTGGAGAATTTTCAAGGTCAGAATCAATCGTTTTGTTTGCATTGGTTTGGTAGTTTCCAGCTTATCGATAGCTCTGAACTTGGGTGTGTTGGGGTATCTCAGTATACAAGTGAGAAAAGATGTCCTTGCTGGCTGTGGTAACCGTTTGTGTTGTTATGTTAGATATTACATTAGTATATTGCTGTTATTTTGTGGGGGTCATTGTCTGTAAATGTTTTACATTGAAATTGCTGGGATTCAATGTCTTTAGTGTGTTTCACTTTGACCCCTTATTTTTATTGTTTTTTTTTTTTAAATAAATTATTAATAAAAGCTGTGATATTTTCCCAAGAAGTTACTGGTGTCCGTGTTTAATTGGGGGTGGTGGTGTGTTATAGGGGTTTGTTAAGAATATGCCCAGGGGACGACATGCGCATGTCATGTTCTGTCTTCTCCAATGTAGTATCCTTAGCTGTGGAAGTTGGTAGCTTTTGTTTCCTCTTTGGCTGTACTTTCTGAGAAATATATGAGCATATCATTTTTTCTTTGGGGGGGGGGAGGGGGGAGGGGATTTGATCTTGGGTGAGCTCCCACACTTTTTTCCCCAGGTCTTGACCTCTGGGTTTGGTAGGGGAGGGCAGGGGTTTTGTAGAGGGGCGACAGGAGTTTTGTAAAGGGAGTCACAGGAGCTTTTTAGAGGGGTGACAGGGTTTTTGTAGATGGCAGTGGGTAGGATTTTGTAAAGGGGCAGGGGTTTCGTATAGGGTGGGCACAGGTTTTGTAGAGGGGGGACAGAGGGGTTTTGTAGCGAGGTTACAAGGGTTTGGTAGAGGAAGGCAGGCATTTGAAGAGGGGGCAGAGGTTTTGTAGAGGGGGCAGGAGTTTTGTAGAGAAGGTCAGGGGTTTTGCAGAGGGAGTGACAGGTTTTATAGAGAGGTGACAGTTTTTTTTAGAGGGGATGACAGACAGGGGTTTTATAGAGAAGCAACATGGTTTTGTAGAGGAGGGGAGGGGTTTTGAAGAAGGGTGACAGGGGTTTTGTAAAGGGGTGACAGGGGTTTTGTAAAGGGACAGATACTGCGTAACAGGGGTTTTGTAGAAGGGTGCAGGAGTTTTATTAGGGCCTTCTCCACAACGTGCGTTCAGTCTGCACCAAAATTCCAAGAGAGGAATATTGAGAATGCGTCACATTTTTTAGTGTCTTTTTTTACAAATCATTTTAGTACCTCAAATTTGGGTAGTGGACAATGGCGTGTCCACCCCCTTAAATATAGGTGGGGGGCTAGTTAGGGGAAATTAGGTTACCCTAATGTATTATTAATAGAGCCCCCCCACCCACAGCCCGTAGTTGGGGGCTGGGAGATGGGACACTAGGTTCCCACCTTGTATTTTATTTAAAGTTCCCATCCGCCGCCCATGGGTAAGAGCTGGAGTGGGAACACTAGGTTCACACATTATATTGTACACATTGTATTATATTTAGAGCTCCCACCTGCTGTTCCCAGCAGGTCTAACCTTCCCTAATATACAATCAGTAGCCCTCACTTGCTGACCAGGAGGGGGCAGGGAAGATATTAGAAATAGCCCCACTCAGCCTTGTCATGGGTGGGGTAAAGGGGGTGGACAATGATCTGCCCACCCTCCATTTACAAAGCCCCACAACCAATGTCTATAAGTATGGGTAAGGGAACCATGTCCCATCCCCTGCATAATTTTACAGGGAATTGCTGCCCAGTCACTATTTTTTTTAAGTTTAGCAGATATGTGCCAAGTGGGGGCATGTGGAGGTTTAAAACCTACCTTTTAGTGCTATGGTATTGATCCCCAAAAGTTTATTAATACATTTTATTTTTTTATAACTTTAATGCAGTAACTAACTAGCAAGCGCTAGCCAGCTTCCACATTAGTAACCCTCGCAATGCCAACTACTCGCTGGGTGCTCGTGCTTCAAGTAGGCGTTAATTTTCTAAAATCTGGGCTGAGATTTAAAGCATTTGGGTATGGATTTCAGATGCCTGGCTGAAATCCGGCCTTAATTCAGGCCCGTTCGGCGCCCGAATTTCAAAACCCAGGCATTGTTGAATAACATGAAGAATGTCCGAATTTTGCCGTTCAAATGGCTTCATATGCAGCCAGGTGACTTGTCTTCTTCCAATTTTCCCTTTACTATTTTCCTCTTGATGTTTTATTACACTATTTTACATTAAGCGGGGTGATAAAAAAAAAACTGTCCTGTTTACTGTATTGTAGAATATATATCCTCTCTTTTAGCTAATAATGAGAGCTAGGTTGTCATAAAATCAGTTACCTGTACTGTTCTTTTGTAAGTGGGATCGTGTGACTGCTATTTGGCTCAGTAGGTTAAGGGAGTGGTAACTAATTATGCATGTTCGAGAACATCAATATGAATAACTTGGCACAGTCTAAAAATCTGGGTGTGGTATGACATTGTATCATAGTTCTTCCGATACTAAACAAATCTCTTATATTCCTTAGGTGTTGGTTTTGCATACAGATGAAGCAGTACATAAAGGTGTTAATAGCATCTGATTTGAAATTCACTATAATTTAAATATCCAGTGCACTTTTTACAGTTTGTAGAATTCTAGGATACAGAATAGGATATAGAGCAAAGTCCCATGATCAATACGCAATAGTTTCTGTAAGAACATTAGCATGATCAAATAGACTGCTCTTCTCAAATAAACACACATATTAAAAGTGAGTTATGTTTTTTTTAAACATTGATTAAACTCCGCTAAAATAACTGAAACTCCCAGTAAACAGTACCCACTGATTTGATGGCATTTGGCAATTTTATCAATCAACGTGGCTTTTATTCATGTTGGTTTTCTTGGGACCCTGGCATCTTAGTGTCTTACTCAACCACTACTTTGCTGCAGAAGGATTTAGATAGACTGGAGGACTGGGCACTCAAATGGCAGATGAAATTTAATGTTGAAAAATGCAAAGTTATGCACTTCAGCGTAAAGAATACACAAGCAACGTATACCCTTAATGGAAGTGAATTAGGGATAACAACACACGAAAAGGACTTGGGAATTGTTATAGACAACAAACTATGCAACAATGTGCAATGTCAATCAGCAGTGGCCAAGGCCAGTAAGGTATTGTCATGCATGAAAAAGGGCATTAATTCTCGGGACGAGAATATCATTTTGCCTCTCTATAAATCACTGGTAAGACCACATATTGAATATGCTGTGCAATTTTGGGCACCTGTTCTAAAGAAGGATATCATGGCACTAGAAAAAGTGCAGAGGCGGGCTACAAAATTAATAAAAGGAATGGAACATATCAGCTATGAAGAAAGGTTAACAAATTTAAACCTATTTAGTTTAGAAAAACGTCGCCTGAGAGGGGATATGATAACATTATACAAATATATTCGGGGCCAATACAAACCATTGTGTGGAAATCTATTCACAAACCGGACTTTACATAGGACACGAGGCCATGCGTTTAGACTGGAAGAAAGAAGATTTCGTCTAAGGCAAAGGAAAGGTTTTTTTACTGTAAGAACAATCAGGATGTGGAATTCTTTGCCTGAAGAAGTGGTTTTATCAGAGTCCATACAGATGTTCAAACAGCTACTAGATGCATACTTGCAAAGACAGAATATTCAAGGATATAATCTTTCAATGTAGGGTAATATGTGCTTGATTCAAGGATAAATCTGACTGCCATTCTGGGGTCAAGAAGGAATTTTTTGTCCTAGCTTGTTGCAAAATTGTGCTTCAAACTGGGGTTTTTTTTTTTTTTTTTTGCCTTTTGGATCAACAGCAAAAAACAGGTGTGAGGAAGGCTGAACTTGATGGACGCAAGTCTCTTTTCAGCTATCTAACTATGTAACTATGTAACTATTTGACTATGCCGTAAACACCAAAATACAGATTAGCTAAAAGGGCACACACACAAATACCAGTTTTACCTTTTATAAGACTACTTAAAATCACCTCTCTTAGCAAACAAATATGGGGAGTCAGTTGCACCATATTGGGTTAAAGTCACCACTACGTCACAGTACTCCAATATCAGTGGGTCCAGCACCAATTTTAACATGGGTGATGAAATTACTAACTAAAATACTTGCTGCTTGAACGGCTTCCAGATTCTTCTCAATTTATGCTTTCCTGTTGTCACCTCCAAAGAAGCACCTATATTGTGTGGGTGGGGTGTTAAACCCAAATGGAATCAAGTCTAGATTGCAAATCTACACAGAAAAAAAGGGGAATTGAGTTCACACCCAGAACATGCCTTTCCAAGTAGTTGTGCTGCTGTAAAGACCAAAATATATACAAAATTAAGCCTTGTGCTCAAACTTCCACTACTCCTTGGCAACAGCAATGACTATAGAACACATCATACATATAATAAAACAAAAGAAAAAAGTTAATTGTGTGCTATCTGTCCTAATGTGTTTTATACCCCACCTCCTATAGACTGTAAGCTCATTTGAGCAGGGCCCTCTTCAACCCTTCGTTTCTGTAAGTTTTCTTGTAATTGTCCTATTTATAGTCAAATCCCCCCTCTAATAATATTGTAAAGCGCTACGGAATCTGTTGGCGCTATATAAATGGCAATAATAATAATAATAATCCCAAATCCCGATGCACGTTTAAAAACACTGGAGGTTTTTAGTATAATTCCAATGTTTTATTCCTAGTATTATAGTATACTATAGTGCCCCCTTGCTTGCACCCTCCCCACCCCCTGCACAGTGCATAAAGTGTTTTGTCACTTACCTGACTCCAGCAACGATGTACCTTATCACTGGGTCAGGCTCCTCCTCCGCTCCTCCTCTCCCGAAGTCAGCCGACGTCAGGGACCTTATGCGCATTTGCGGCGTGATCACATTAGGACTACCCCATAGGAAAGCATTGAATCAATGCTTTACTAGGGGGTTTAGCTGAAGTGTGTGATGGTATTGGGTTGTGTACGTGTGATGAAAACTATGTTAGCATTGGGCTGGATGTGTGTGATCATTTTGTGTTGTCTGCATGTGATGGGGACTGCTTGTGTTTGTGATGGTTTTAGGCTAGCTGCAATGAAGGTGGTTGACTTGTGTGATAGTAAAATGATACATTGTCTGTGATGGGGACTGCTTGTGTGTGATGGTAAAATGCTGCCGACATGCTTAAACATTCTATGATGCTGTAGCAAATCCCCATTCTACCCAGAATTAGTGAATTTCTCTGAGTCACAGACCTACAGGTCCCAAAGGTGGCCATACTCTCCAGATTAGGTACAGCAGGAAAGCATGCTAATATGAATCCAGGAACCAATGTGGAAGCAATGTGGGTAAAATGATCAAATGTAGAGCCTAGTTCCCCAAACCCCTGATGAGTAGATAGCATCATGTAATTGTTCATCTGTTCTGCCAGTGACCTGTATAAAAGGTGGTGGATCCTAGACCAACACAAACTAAAATTACTTTCATTCTCATGCACACAATATGTAATCCTAGGCACATACATATAATTTACTCAAAAGCTTAATTTCAAGTTACTTACCGTCTCAGCCAGCCTTAGGTGTAACCTCACTTCCTAGTGGATAAATGCAAGATAATGCACCTTGGACGTAAAAACTAGAGTTGAGTAAACCCGGACTGTAAAGTTCGGGTTCGTACCGAACATAAAGTTTTTTGGACCCCGGACCCGAACACGGACCTATCACTGTATGTTCGGGTTGGAGTTCGGTGTTCGGCGATTTAATGGCGCATTTTGAAAGGTTGCAGGGCAGCCAATCAACAAGCGTTTGACTTATGTGCCCTTAGAAGCCATCACGATTGGCCAGTGCAGCATGTGACCCAGCCTCTATATATAAACTGGAGTCGCGTAGCGCCGCATGTCACATGAGCTCTTATTAGTGTAGGGAGAGGATGCTGCCGCTTTCAGGGACAGATTAGGAAAGAATTCTGCACATTAGTGGGGTGCACTTCATATATGAGAGTCAAATAGAAGCGTCAAATACTCCGCTTACAGCGCAGTTGTGAAAATTCTAATTATTTTGCTGCTAAACTGCTAAATAGTACATATTGGGCGTGCTCGTCATATCTGAGAGTCAAATAGTGCTGTTACATAGCATTTTTAAACATTCAAATTTTTTGGCTGCTAAATAGTACATTTGCGGCCTGCGGTGCACTTCATATCTGAGAGTCAAATAGAACCGTCAAATACCAATATAACAATATTGTAATTCGGGGGCAATACCTTCACAAGTCAAACTGAGAGGTCAGTTTAAAGGGAAAACGGTTGCCTGGATACAATTATAAAACAATTTCCATATGTCCTTTGCAGACTTTACATGCTGGAAAAACACAGGTGCCAACTGCTGTGGCTTTCTGCAGTGTGCAGACCGGCAAGGAGGGCAGGGTTGAGGAGGGGGTGGAAAATTATGTGGAGGATGATGAGGTCCTAGACCCCACATGGAATCAAGGTCATGCGAGTGACGTGTGCAGTTTGGAGGAAGAGGCGCTGGTCGCACAGAGGCACCAGCACAGCATAAGAGGGAGCAGGATGCAAAAGTGGAGCAGCCGTCCCCTAGACGGTACGCCTGCTTCTGCCCACCGCACCCAGGGACCGAGCACACCAAAGCCACCTCCAAGGAGTTCCCTAGTGTGGCAGTTCTTCAGACAATGTGCATGTATTATCTTTAGAATTCACACAGTTATCAAGGTAACAGATGGAACGATAAAAGGAACCACAACAAATTTAAAGAGCCATTCGCAGTTTCGCAGTCCGGTGACCGGGACCCAGACACTGTCTGGACGGCGGTCGGACAACCGGGACCCAGTATGCCTGATGTTGAAGTTAGGAGTCACAGTGTGGAATGGATTAGCAGGGTCTGGTGCAGGGTAACCACACGCCCCCTCGTGTTGAGCAACAGCGTTTGTGGGGCCACATACCAGGACCCTGATGCAGCTTTAGTAAAAAGAGTACTGGATACCAAAAGCCATCACCAGACTGATCCGCAACTTGGAACAGGATGTGACATTCACTGTAGCGGCTGTGCACGCTTTCGGCGTTCTCACCCTGCTGCTGCTCGCCTGTCTGCGCTACAGCATAACTTTGGCCTTCCCGCTCACCGCCTCATATGCGACACCTTGCACATGCTGGAAAGACTGTGCGAGCAGCAGGCGATAGTGGAGTTTCAGCTGTAGCACGCACGGGTCAGTCGCTCTGCACAAGACTTGCCCTCCAATTGATCAGAGTTAAAGGATTTCAAGTGGACTCATTACAATTACAGGGCCTCTAAAGAGTCCTTTATTGTTATTTGTCGTCACTACCTTCCCGCGTCGGGAGTAGGTCGTTTGCGCGCCGGCTGCCTTCCTTGCATGTGGTAGCCATTTCTCAGGCTTCCTCTCAGGAATCGAACCCTGATTCCCAGTGGTCACCATAGTAGGCGCAGTAAATGGCATAGAAAGTTGATATGGATGACATACGAATGCGTCATCGCCTTGTCGTTGGGGAGCCCATTGAAAACATGCTCTAGCATGACGAGCTGGGTGATCACCTCCCGGAACTTGGCTTGATGGGAGTTGAGCAAGTTCTGGGTGGCCCTTGTGATGTGGCATGCCCACTCCGCATGGGAGTCCTTCTCCCCTTTCTGGGTCTCCCTAAACTTTCGGCGGTATTGCTCGGGGGTGACCGCATACCGGGCCAGGAGGATTTGGGTAATAAAGGGATAGTCTCTGATCTGCTCTTCTGGTACAGACCGGTAAATATCCGCTGCCTTCCCCACTAGTTTGCTGGCCAGGATGGTGACCCAGTCGCTGGGGTCCACATCTTGGAGTAGGCACTGGCGCTCAAAGTCTTGTAAAAAGTAATTGATGCCTTCTTCTGCTTCCTTGAAGTCTTTGAAGGCATTGTATATAGCTTGTGGGCCAGAGTGGTTGTGCTTCCCGGCGCCCTCTGCTCCCTTCATCTGGGTTTATGGAGGTTGCCCTCTGTCTATTGGCAAGGACATAGGCTTGCACCTCCAAAAAGATCCTGCTGATAATCTCCTCTGAGGGTGGCTCTCGGTAATATGCCAGGCGGCGTTACACCTCCTTGCGCACTTCCTCCTCATCTCCTGCTGCGCTGTAGCGTAACTTCGGCCTTCCCGCTCACCGCCTCGTGAGACTGTGCGAGCAGCAGCAGGCGACAGTGGAGTTTCAGCTGCAGCACGCACGGGTCAGTCGCTCTGCGGAACAGAGTTGTCTTTTTTAATATGTCCCAATATTTTTGGGGCTACCCCAATTAAAAAAAATAAAATATATATATATATATATATATATATATAAAAAACAAAAAATCTGTGTTGGCTACTTCCTCCTCCTCCACCGCCGTTTCCACCTACACCGCCATGGTCACGGCCTCCTCAACCTATAGGTCACTTAGTTTAAACTATGTACACAATAGCAGAGGCTATTGGATAATTCTGGTGATCCTCCTGACAGCCATGCTTTAGATTTTGATTTATGTTCTTCCAAAGCTAAAATCAAAGATTTCATCTAGTGCTATTTTATGGCTCAGCTGTATTCTTTATTTTTATGTTATTTTAAGTGATTTCCCTATCCACATTTGTTTGCAGGGCACTTGTCCTACTCTTACCCCCATTTTACTTCCTTTTGCAGCCCTCTAGCCCTTTCCAGGACTTTTTTAGAAGCATTTTAGTGCCCAAAGGTTTGGGTCCCCATTGACTTCAATAGGGTTCGGGGTCAAGTTCAATCCCGAACCCAGACTTTTTTTTTCAAAGTTCGGCCGAAACCGCCGGATCCGAACATCCAGGTGTCCGCTCAACTCTAGTAAAAACCCAAGGGCAGAGTATAGGATATTTGATACCCTACTAACCTCAACATCTGAGGAAAGGGATTTAAGAGTAATTATTTCAGATGACTTAAAGTTAGGCAGACAATGTAATAAAGCAGCTGGAAATGCTAGCAGAATACTTGGTTGTATAGGTAGAGGCAGGGACGGACTGACAGTGGCCTGGGCCCCCGCGCAAAATTAGCAACTGGGCCCCAAGCAGACCGATATATATGCTGGTGTAGGTGTACCGTGTATTTGATTATATGTACGTGTAAAGTGAATGTATGTTTCTGTGTGTATATTAACTGTAAGCGCTAGTGTGAGTGAATATATGTATGTCTTTGTGTGTAGTGTCAGGATATGTGAATTCATTTTTTTGGTTTTATAAATAGGGTAGTATTTTTTTATGTGTTTGTGTAGCATGGCAGTTTGTATAAAGGGGTATTTCTGAATTTTGACAATGAGTTTGTATGAGGTCCAAATTTTGCGTCTTAAATTACAATGCATCAAGTGTTAAATGTTACAACCTACCTTAAAGGATCACGATAATGTCAGGAAAACAAACTTGTTTTCCTAACACTATATAACCCTTCGGTCCACCCCACCCCCCCACCCTCAGGGTCCCCTTCCCGCTGGGCTGAAGGGGTTAAAAAAGCGGGGAGAAGAGGCTGCAGAGGGTACAGGGGGAAGGGACTGCAGAGGGCACAGGGGGGGAGAGAGGCTGTAGCGGGTGCAGAGGGTAATAGGTGCTGTTGTGATTGTGTGGTGGAATCTCAGTAAAAATAAATTTACTAGGACAAGATTGCCATGTGGCATATGTATAAATGGTGTATCAGTTAATTAGTTACACGTAGCTAAGATACAATCAACACCGTATTGAGCAAATGCAGGAATGCAGAAACTGAAAACACTTCCCCTCCTCCATTGTTCTGGGTGAGCCATGTGGTCTAACAAGTAAGGGAAGTTAGGCTTTGTTCAGCTGATTGTGTAAAGAATATATGTAGGTAGAGTTAACTATAGGAGGAGCTATATGTCTATATCATGCATTTACACAGTCAGTTCTGGGCTCAGATCTTGTTGTATTTTGGTGACATAAGTCCCTCTGAGCCCCGGTCGGTGAATCGAATAAAGAATCTCTTCCTTCCTGAAGAAACCTGTGTCCACTTCTCTGTGCTTGGCTTCCGTCAGTTTCTCCGGTATCATTTGGTGCATTGGGCCGGGAAGCTCATCGTTCAACGGTAGCTGAGAGGCAGAGGCGTGAGACGGTCTATCTTTGCCCACGTTCTCTACGGCTGCACCCCTGAACTTCTGCGTGGACCTCCCTTCGTCTCGGCGCCACTGGTCTGTTGTCCAGGAGATCATCGGCCTCTACGTAGTAAGTGCTGGGGTGTCCCCGTCGATGAGTGTGAACCCAGGTTCAGGAACGAGGAGGTAAGACGACTGCCGTTTTAGACGGCGGACCCACTAGGGGTATACCGATTGTGCGGTAGGCCCATAAGGGGTTTGAATTGTGTATGGAATCTGCCCCCTCTGTCGGAGGGAAGGAGCGAAGGCGCACCGCTCAATCGAACGCTCTTTAGTAAGACCGTTTGATTTGGTTAGTCAGGCGGGGTTCTGGTGTAAATAGCCCTAGCCGGACACCGGTGTCTTGTCTAGACTAGCGTTCTAGGGTGTATATTTTGTTCGCTAGGTCGGAGGGACCGGGAGACTAAGCGGCGTCTGTGTAAATTCGGTTCGCTAGCTCTCAACCTATCTTGGCTAAGTGGGAAGGCGTGTAAATTTGGAACCCACTAGATTTTTGATAGAGTAATAGACTAAGAGGCGTCTGTGTAAATTCGGTCCTCTAGTTCGCTATATGTGGTGCTTGGGCAGTGTGGCTAACCAAAACGGGTGTATATAGTTTTAGGTAGTCCATTCAAGGTACTGGCCAATAGTTTAGTTGGGATTGTAAATGTGTTAAAGATTGTTTAGTAAAGTGTATATCTTGTTAGATAGCGCGAGCTCAGCCGTCTAGCGAGAGTGTTAATAGTGTGTTGCTGTATCATAGTGCACGGTACCATAACCCTGTATATTTACTGACACTGTATATAAGTACTAATAATTGTCGTCTATTGCATGTCTAACACCATAACCACTAATAATTGTATTGTGACCTTAAATTGTGCTTTGACTTATGCTAACCGTACTGTAACCGCTATTGGTAAAAGACGATGTTACTGGGGTGTGTTATAGACGGGTAATTCATATATAGAGAATTATAGCGTGGGTGACTGTATAGTTTCGCCAAAGGGCATAATATTAGTTACTTAGTGACTGGTGTAACAGCTGTGTGTGTACGGGAATTCCCTGTATGTTTTGTTGTATGAGTTTGACCTAGTAACTGTGCCACATGGCGCTGTTGCCAGGGAAACGAGTGTGACTGTTGGAGGTGTGTTTGTTGTGTTTCTTTGAATTAGACGCTCCGTTGCTAAGTATGGCAGCGCCGGAATTTAAAGATTGTTGATCCCTTAGAATGTATGCTAAATAACTTTAAAAAGGGATATACTGTGTGTGATTTTGGGGACTACCTTATGTAGTAGAGAATGACCAGTTTCCATATTTTGACTGTTAACACAGTTTGTGTTACTAGATGGTTATCAAAACTGGTCTGTCCATCCCCAATGGAATCTGACCCATCTGACCATCCCTCAACTAAATTCTTTAGCAAAAACTGGTGCAGCTGGTATGTCCCCCTGTGCTCTAATTGTCTCTGGCTCTCAGATGCCTGTCCCCTCCTTTTTCTGTGCCTACCTACCCCCCAATTGGTTCTTTGTATTCAGTTTTATTATTAGCAGTCAAAATTGTGAGGAGAATTCTTAATAACAGTAACTGAATCCACTGAAATCAGATAATTCTCAGCAATTACAAAACACCATAACCACTGAAAACACCATAACCACTGAAAATACCATAACCACTGAAAACACCATAACCACTGAAAACACCATAACCACTGATAATACCATAACCACTGATAATACCATAACCACTGAAAATACCATAACCACTGAAAACACCATAACCACTGATAATACCATAACCACTGATAATACCATAACCACTGAAAACACCATAATCACTGAAAATACCATAACCACTGATAATACCATAACCACTGAAAACACCATAACCACTGATAATACCATAACCACTGATAATACCATAACCACTGAAAACACCATAATCACTGAAAACACCATAACCACTGATAATACCATAACCACTGATAATACCATAACCACTGAAAACACCATAACCACTGAAAACACCATAACCACTGATAATACCATAACCACTGATAATACCATAACCACTGAAAATACCATAACCACTGATAATACCATAACCACTGAAAACACCATAACCACTGATAATACCATAACCACTGATAATGCCATAACCACTGAAAACACCATAATCACTGAAAACACCATAACCACTGATAATACCATAACCACTGATAATACCATAACCACTGAAAACACCATAACTACTGAACACACCATAACCACTGATAATACCATAACCACTGATAATACCATAACCACTGAAAACACCATAATCACTGAAAACACCATAACCACTGATAATACCATAACCACTGATAATACCATAACCACTGATAATACCATAACCACTGATAATACCATAACCACTGTAAACACCATAACTACTGAAAACACCATAACCACTGATAATACCATAACCACTGATAATACCATAACCACTGAAAACACCATAACCACTGATAATACCATAATCACTGAAAACACCATAACCACTGACATAACACTATAATTACTGAGCCTTGTGTGCCTTTAGTAACAGTAAATTAGTTTTGAAATACAACTGGATGAAATGGTCAATGGTATAGGACGCTGGAATACACTTTTACCATTTTTGGTTACTGGTCAGGCTCCTCCTAGCCCTGTCCGAAACATTTTGTTAACCGAGTTACTGACCAGTAAAATTAATTTATCCATTTCCACCTACCTCACCACTCCCCGACCGGAACCTATGACTAAACAACCCTATCTAAGTCCCACCCTAACCTGACAAATGACCGGTGCCCTCCAACTTTGACATTTACAAATGCCACTGTAGCTTACCCCTGGTCCACCACACATTGATATTAATGGTCAATTACAGTTGGCAGACCCTGTATTTGTTTATGTCCCGTTCACCATGACTGATCTGTTTAATTGGAAGACCCATAATTCCTTTACGAAAGCAGACGAGTCACCCAGTGCTTTCTATGAGAGATTGCTGGAGTCATATAGATTATATACTCCTTTTAATCCAGAGGCCCCTGAGAACTCTCGAATGAACAACTCAGCATTTGTCAGCCAGACCCAAGGTGATATCAAAAGAAAATTGCTAAAGTTAAAGGGATTTGTAGGAATGTCCATATCACAGTTCAGGTGTATATGAACAGGGAGATTGAAACAAAGCAGGAGGAAGAACGTAAAATGAGGATGAAGGCAGATATGCTAGCTGTAGCTATCATAAGTGTAGAGAGACAGGGAAGGGAGGTGAATAGAGGAGTTGAGAATAGCCTGAGTAAGGGAGGAAGTAGGAATCACTGTGCGTATTGTAGAGAGGAAGGATATTGGAAAAGTGACTGCCCACAGAGGGAATATAAAGCAAGTTATAGATAAGACAAGAGAGAAGGTTACGAGATGGTTACAGAGGTGGCTATAGAGAAAGTCTTGGAGGGAATGACAGTAGTATACTATTCCCCTACCTAGAGATTAAGGGATAGAGAAGATAGAGATTTTGTCAGTCTGGCTGACACTGTCATGGAAGACTATTGATACCGACTGGGCTCCATCCCCCTTTAGCCGAGTGCAGCCTATGGTCGATGTATCAATAGAGGGAAAGAGGAGCTCTTTCATGATTGACACTGGTGCTGAGTACTCTGTGGTAACTAACCTAGTTGCTCCTCCTTCAGGAAGACTATAATTATGATAGGAGCTACTGGGAAAAGCGCTGCTAGACCAATTCTCAGGAGTCATACTTGTATTCTAGGAGGCCATTTTGTTAAGCACCAGTTCCTATATATGCTGGAGTGTCCAGTTCAGCTTCTAGGACGAGATCTATTATCAAAGCTTCAAGCCCAGATAACTTTTAAACCCAACGGATCAACGTCTCTGAAGTTTAATAGATCACCAGGCATAATATCAGTATCGGTGCAAAGGGAAGAAGAATGGCACTTCTACTCTATAATAACAAATACAGACCCTAAGAGTGATGAATCCTTATTTGACATTTCAAGAATATGGACAGAGAATAATCCTCCAGGACTTGCTCGCAATATTCCACCAATACACATTGAATTAAAGCTTGGAGCGTATCCTGTTAGCCTTAGTTAGTACCATATATTATAGAGGGCTAAGGAAAATATACAAACCTATGTGGATAAGTGTGCAAAGTATGACATCCTAAAATTCTGTACCTCCCCTTGGAACACTCCATTATTACCTGTTCAGAAGCCGGGATCAGATGAGTATCATCCTGTACAAGATCTAAACGCAGTTAATAATGCAGTAGTCAATATACACCCAGTGGTACCCATCCCCTATAATCTGCTTGCTTTAATACCAGGTGGGGCAACCTACTATACCTTCCTAGACCTCAAAGATGCTTTCTTTTGTTTCTGGGGTACTGCTGAAAAATTATGTATGGGCATCCACCTTCCATACTTGGTAACTTAACGGGGGATTTGAGTCAGTTGGGAGAAGGAATTACCCGGCAGCAGGTTGTAGAGTTGGGTAAAACTATGGAGGAGGTACAGAAATGGGTACAAGATAGATTACCTGTGAATATTTATCCACCTGTTCATTCTTACCATCCAGGGGATCAAGTGTGGATAAAAAAATGGAACACTGTTCCATTAGGTTCCAAGTGGAGAGGTCCCTATGTTGTTCTTTTATCTACCCCAACAGTTGTAAAGGTTGTAGAAGTGACTCCGTGGATTCATCACTCTAGGGTAAAAAAACCAGCGGCAGATTCCTGACAAGCTACCATAGATCCAGAGAATCCTTGCAAGATCCAGTTGAAGCGTGTGACCGAGTTGGATTAAAAGTGTTTTTTTTTTTGCGAAGATAATATTGTTAAAAGGGAACATCAACAAAGATCTACAAGTGAGTGTTTTTGACGGCCATAATAACGCCTGTCCACTCACCAACGTGTTATTAAAAGCCAGGAAAGTCTCGAAGGGACCCCTGTGAAGACGAGCAGAACTCCATTCCCTGCAGCCCTTACTTCCTGGAAGCTGAGGTGCCATCGCACGGACGAAGACTGAGGATGAAGACGTCGAAAGAAGTGCTTTTGATAATGTATATTTTTGTGTCTTTTTATATTCAGGAAGGTAGAGGTACTGACACACCTAGCTGTGAGGTTTGCATTAAGACTACTATAACAGGTAACCATATATCCCAGACCCTAATTTGGCATTCACAAAATGAGTGTAAAGGAGATGTATCAAGATGTAGATACCTAAATATAGAATATAGTGTGTGCCATTTAGGAGTAGGAGAACCTAGGTGCTTCAGTCCAGAGTATCAACCCCGTACAATTTGGTTGACTCTCAGGAATGGAGATCCTCGGGGACCCTAATTAATAAGACGGTATTAGAATTCGTATATTCTTCAGGTGTTCTGCTATTTGATGCGTGTAAAGCGATATCAAGTGGTAGAAAGCCGTGGAATGTATGTGGGGATCTTGGATGGGAGAGGACGTATGGGTCTAACGATAAATATATTTGTCCCAGTAGTAAAAATAAATATGTAAGTCCTAGATGCCCAAATAGAGATTATAACTTTTGCCCATATTGGTCTTGTGTGGGGTGGGCAACTTGGGGACAGACAGCAGACAAGGACATGATTGTGACTAAGTTGCCTATCAGTCCATACTGTAAGTCTATGGAATGCAATCCAATCCATATACTTATAAATAACCCCGACAAGTTCTTAGATAAATATGGTAATTTATTTGGGTTTCAAATATATGGGACGGGTTTAGACCCTGGGACAATATTGTTTATAGGGATAGAGACTGATACGGTAACCTCCCAAACTCATCAAGTATACCATTCTTTTTATGAAGAGATGAGTATAGATAATAATATCCCCCATAATGCTAAAAACCTGTTCATAGATTTAGCCGAAAGTATTGCCGGTAGTCTTAATGTTACCAACTGCTATGTGTGTGGAGGTACTAACATGGGAGACCAATGGCCTTGGGAAGCAAAGGAGGTAATGTCCGGTTCTGAGGCAGTTGACCAATTAATATCCTCACAAGCCGATTATCAGATGAGTGTTAGATGTAAATCTGAGTAGCGATTAAAGACCTCCATTATAGGTTATGTTTGCATAGCAAGAAAAGGAATAATGTTTAACACATCTGTAGGAGAACTAACTTGTCTAGGGCAAAAAGTTTATAATGATAGTACAAAAGATGCAACTTGGTGGTCGGCTTCAAATGTCTCAGAACCACCTAACCCGTTTGCAAGTTATGCCAATTTAAAGGATGTGTGGTTTGACCTATCTGCTACATCTAGTTGGAAAGCCCCAGCAAATTTGTACTGGATCTGTGGTAAGAAAGTATATTCGGAGTTACCACAGGACTGGGAAGGGGCATGTGTATTAGGTATGCTCAAACCATCCTTCTTCTTGTTGCCAATTGAAACAGCAGAGACCTTGAGAGTTAAAGTTTATGATGTGAATCATAAAAAGAAGCTAGCATCCTTGAATGTAGGTAGCTGGGAAGATAATGAGTGGCACTGGCTACCTTAGCGCGCTTCATTGCCAATAGGAGGGATGTAATATGTGAGGGAACTGGTTAACTGCCAAACTGTATGCCCATGAAGTGTTATTGTATTCTAATACAGGGATTCAAGCCTCATTCTACCATTAGGCAATTATGGATTCCTCTGTAAAGCACATAGCCTTCTTACCAGGTAAACCAGTTGGGCTGTTGATAAAGTCCTCCATTCACTTCCAGTGCAAATAGAAGGAGGTGTATGTGGAAAGTTCAATCTCAGCAACTGTTGTCTGCACATAGATGATGAAGGGCAGGCAGTGGCTGATCTCACAAGCCACATGGCTAAACTGACGCATGTACCGACTTAAGCCTGGAACGGGTACAATTCTAGTAGTTGGTTTGGAAGTAGGTACGAGCAGCTTGGAGGGATCAAGACATTGGTAGGAGGAGTCATGTTGATTATAGTGTGTCTCTTTCTACCATGTTTGGTTCCATTGGTAATTAGGTCCATACAGAGTGTCATAGAGAGCACGACAGAAAGGAAACCAGCTGCGCATGTAATGGCTGTTTGCAAGTATGAACCCTTAGCCCAGAGAGAATATATTCAGAATGAGGAGTGCTGAAGGAATTTGTAAGGATGCTAAGATGCTTATGAGGTCTGTTCTGATTCATGGCAACCTGAGGTGTAAGCAAACTATGGTTAAGTGATGCATCTGGAATTGTGAAATATCAGAAGCATCAAAGGGGGGAATGTGGTGGAATCTCAGTAAAAATAAATTTACTAGGACAAGATTGCCATGTGGCATATGTATAAATGGTGTATCAGTTAATTAGTTACACGTAGCTAAGATACAATCAACACCGTATTGAGCAAATGCAGGAATGCAGAAACTGAAAACACTTCCCCTCCTCCATTGTTCTGGGTGAGCCATGTGGTCTAACAAGTAAGGGAAGTTAGGCTTTGTTCAGCTGATTGTGTAAAGAATATATGTGGGTAGAGTTAACTATAGGAGGAGCTATATGTCTATATCATGCATTTACACAGTCAGTTCTGGGCTCAGATCTTGTTGTATTTTGGTGACATAAGTCCCTCTGAGCCCCGGTCGGTGAATCGAATAAAGAATCTCTTCCTTCCTGAAGAAACCTGTGTCCACTTCTCTGTGCTTGGCTTCCGTCAGTTTCTCCGGTATCAATTGTAAAGGGAAATATAAGCTGTAGTAAGTGCAGGGGGTGTAGGGGCTGCAGTTGGTGCATAGGGTATAGAGGCTGTAGTGGGTTCCTGGGGTTAGGGGCTAAAGTGAATGCAGGGGGTGAGGGGCAGCAGAGGGTGCAGGGGTAGCAGAGCATAGGATCTCTGCAGGGGGGTAGGTGCTCCAGAGGAAGCAGGGGGTAGGTGCTCCAGAGGGAGCAGGGGGTAGGTGCTCCAGAGGGAGCAGGGGGTAGGTGCTCCAGAGGGAGCAGGGGGGTAGGTGCTCCAGAGGGAGCAGGGGGGTAGGAGCTGCAGAGAGGGCAGGGGTAGGAGCTGCAGAGGGAGCAGGGGGTAGGATAATAGGTGCTGTTGTGATTGCAAAGGAAAATATAAGCTGTAGTAAGTGCAGGGAGTGTAGGGGCTGCAGTTGGTACATAGGGTATAGAGGCTGTAGTGGGTGCATAGGATATAGGAGTTGTAGTGGGTGCTTGGGGGTAGAGGCTAAAGTGGGTGCAGAGGGTGAGGGGCAGCAGAGGGTGAGAGGCAGCAGAGGGTGCAGGGGTAGCAG